>NC_090829.1:73457071-74082071 GCF_028021215.1 Eschrichtius robustus
GTGGAGCGGGGTGCTGTGAATTGGTTATAAGCAGAAATACCTCTGATACTACCCGGCCTAGGTTAAGTGCTATTTCAGAGGCACGTAAGGAAGCAGTGAAAATGCAAATACGGAGCGCGGCATCTTAACCACTGACCTGCTAGGGAAGTCCCGCAACAAGAGATTGATTTTTGATTTAGGGGATCAGGAAAGGTTTCTTGAAGGAGGTTATTTGAATCAGTTAGGGCTTAGTGGATGAAGGAGACCTCGGATTTGGTATAGGATGAGCAAGGCACAAAAATTGGAAAGTACAGGGCTTATTGAGAGATGGTGTAGCAAATGGTATAATGAGTAGATGAGAAAAGTATAGCTGGAGATATGATTTGGAGGGGCCCGGTGAGGACCAGGATGCTGGGCTTGTACGCTCTGATTTGAAATGTGGTAAGCGCTTATGAATAGGATGGCTCCTAAAACTGTCAGTTGTACTAATGTCATTTTTTTTACATCTGCACGAAAAATCTTGGAAATATCTTTGATTCTTCCTTCTTTCATAGCCTACATTTAATTGGTCAGTAAATCACAGTGGGCTTTACCTTCAAAACACAGCCAGACTCTGACCACGTCTAATTAGCTCCATGGTTTCCACCAGGGCTGGCAGCCCTTTTATATATGTCCAGGGAGTACCTCTTCACGTTTTGCTGGAGTTCTGCAGTGCACAACCTGCATGGCTGTGCATTATGGTCCTGGCTTACTGCCATAGCTTGTAAATGGTCTCCCTGCTTCTGCCCTTGTCCATCCTCAGTCTATTCTTAACCCAGTGAGAGTTATCATTTTAAAATATAAGCCTGATATGGTATTCCTCTGCTGAAAACTCTCTTTAAGTCATTCAAATATTATGTGCCTACTGTGTACAGGTCTGACTTGAATTTGGTAGGCAAGCCCTGTTCTCCTAGGGATGGAATGCCTGCTTCACCTGGTGGTTGTAATTATGGCCATTTTGATAGCTCTGGTAACACTTTCTCTTGGGGAAGGACAGATGTTTCCTTGACAGAAGTGAAGAGGGAGAGGCTCCTTTTCCTGTTCTCATTATGAGGTCTACAGTGTGGCATTCTCAGAATATCAGGCAGGCTTAAGAATTAATGATAATGATTTGCAGAAAGAACCTGCTTTCAGTGTGTTTTCACCAATATTGTTTTGGCTGCAACTAACAGAAACATTAAGCATGCTTAAATCAACACAGAGAATAAAGACATCACATGCCTTACAGAGCTGGAGACAGGAGGGCAGCTGGGTCTCAGGAGAGGAGGCTCTGTTGTTTTTTTCTCTCTTCTTCACTTCCATCTCTGCTTCTTTCTACATGTGTGCCCGACTCTTTTCTCTCTTTGCAGATTGGCTTTCTCCATCTCTCTCTCTGGCTTCAGACTCAAATGTCACATAGCTGCCCACCCCCCTCCCCCCAACTCCAGCAACCAGATCACATGTCTCTGCCCCACAGAGGCTGCTTTGCATTCTTTCACAGTGCCAGGGGACAGAATGATGGATTCGTCTGGGGTCAGGTGTCTCTCCCTGACCCAGTCTTCCATGGCCAGAGAGTGGGGGGGAAGGGTCTCACTGCACACTACAGCTGCAGAGGCCAAATCCTGTGGGCAATAGGCAAGTCTGAAAGGGACACGGATCAGCTGAGCAAGAAAGACACTGGAAAGATGGCAACTGCCGAAAGTGTGATGTGTTCTCTGAAGAGAAATGGCCATCACCTAAGTCTAATCTGGTGACTAGTGTCTGTCAGACTAATCCAAGTGTCTGCATTAGGTTTGCCTTCACTGAACTGGGCTATAAAGTTAAATACTTGGCTTTTATTGAAGGTCCCTGTTAAAGGCAGCTATATAAAAGTCACTTCTGCATTTACGATAAAATGGTAGTGGGAACGTCACCTACAATATCGTTTGGTGTTCCTGTATAATGTCTTTAGACTTTCGTTTCAGAATAGTTATCTCTCTAAGGGATAATAGACATCTTATTTGAATAAGGACTTTAAAACTTGTCAGGTTTCCTTTTTGCATGGCCTCAAGGAAGCCTCCAATAACTGTAGTTAACACGTATAGCTGAGCTGAGCTGAGCTGGAACTTCTAGGCAAGATTATGCTAAGTGATCAGAAGGGAAATAGCCAAAGGATAATAGACATCTATCTGGTAAGAGATCTCAAACTCTAATGCCCACAATGTCCAGGCAGTTAGCAGAGGTGATGTGGGTAGGCTTGAGATAGTAAGTGAAAACTTTTTGCTATTGAGTTCAAGCATAACATAGCTGCCTCGTTACATTGCCTTTTAAAACACTAGGCAGGCCAAACAAAATAGCCAAGTAGAGTATGTTGGAAACTGGCTGCCAGTTGTCAGACCTTGCAATTTCACACAGGTTACAGGCTTTGAGCACCTCAGTGTGGCGTCCCTACACAGGATGGTTCTTAGCTTAAACCCAGCTCGCCCTCCCCAGTGAAACAGGACCTCCCTCTCCCACTTGGTAGTACCAAGGCCCTTCCAGACTTCGTGTCCAGAAACTTGAGTTCTCTTTCCTGCCTAAGTCCTGCCTCCTGAATTCCTATTTGCTGCTGATGCCCTGCCTCTTCTGAGGATGTCAGTACTGGGAATGTTTGCCACTTGCAGGGGAGACCTTGACCCTGACCCACAGGAATGCAGCCAGCTGCGTCTTCTGCAAGATAGTCCTGTCAGAATGCAGCAAGTGAGCCCAGCATCAAGACAAGGATACACACAGTTTTTGTTTTTTTTTCTTTTGGAGAGGGGGTGCTTTCCGTGGGCTGCACGTGGGTTTTGCATTGACAATGGAAAGGCAGTGCCCTTGAGAGCAGACCTAAGTGTTCTCAGAATTAGAAAAGTTTCTCCCAGATTCCAGGATAATACGTGAACATCTTGATTTTGCGACAGTATCATATAAATTCGGTCACCCTGGAGCAGCTAATTGAATCCAAAGCTAAAGAGATGGTCCCCGCCCTCACAGGGGCTCTGCCTGTCCCCTTGCAAGCGCCCGCCTCCCACGGCCATTTTTGTTTCCAAACCAAAAGGCAACTGAGTGGCATTTCAAGTTTGAGAAACTAATGTTTACAGAGGCTAACGCCCAGCACAAGACATTAAGATGACAAACAGCCCTGAAGAGTACAGGAATTCCACTGCCTATAGCATTGTGTTTGGGGTGAAAATAGCAACATATTTAAGGAATGTAAAAAAGTAGTAGAAGAAAAAGATATCTAAAATTCTAGCATTTTGTATATGAGAGACTACATTGTGAATAATGCATTATTAAAGGGGCTGAGTTTTCATGCAATTTAAGCTATTTTGACGCCAGTGCTTTTAGATATTGCTGACTCAAAGGAAAATAAAATTAAAAGCAGCTCTCTGTTTGGAGAGACACTGAGGCAAACACTGAGGCATTCTGTGCCACAGGCATTGAGCAGAAGGGATGGAAAGCGCTTGAATTCCAGACGACTGGATTTTAAATCACCCAGTGGTGGTGACCTCAGACTCCAGTCCTGGAGGGAGGAGGCAGAGATGTGTGTACTCAGCCAGCCGGTCAGTACTTGGGAGGGGTGCGGGGCACCCACAGCATGGGCCTGTGCCTTCCGTGAAGGGCCAGTCTGTGTGTGGGCATGGGGGTGAGGTTCGAGCACGCAGCTCACCCCCACTCAGCAGGGACTCGCTGAGTGCCTCCTTCGTGTCAGGTTCTTCCAGGCATGGGGGATTCAGTGGTGACTAAGATGGACAAGGTGCCTGGCCTCACTGAGCTTATGATCTAGAAGGGGGAGATGAGTAAAGAAACAAGAGAATCTTGGATTGAAGCGCGATCTTATGGAGAGCAACCCCTGTGTGTCGCATGGGGGGTTGGGCAGCCTCTCTGAAATCAGAAGGGTCCGAAGGACTCAGCCCTCTAGAGAGAGGAAAGGCAAGATCCACGGCCCTGAGGCGAGAAAGAGCTCCGTGTATGTTCAGAAGGTCAGCGTGGCTTCAGAGCAGTGAGCACAGGGCAGGGGTTACCGGATAGGAAGGGAGGCAGAGGCCAGCTCCAAAAAGGCACGGAGAGGAGGCTTTTAGTCAAGGGAGTCACGTACCTGTCTGGTGTTAGAAAGACCTTTCTGGCTGCAGTGCTGAGACTGGAGTGTGGCGAGTAGGGGCCGGAGCGGAAGCAAGAGCCTACTGCACAGTCCAGGAAGGATCACGCAAGACAAAAGAGCCCTGTTTGTTTTCCTCTCCTGAGGATTAAACAGATGAAACACCACGACCTGCCTTCTGCAGTAAATACTGTGGTTGTTGGCTAGTTAGTGAACTTATCACAGACCCACTGGCGCAGGTGACTGGTGATCAGATTAGAGGCGGCAGCAAAATGGCAGGGGAGGAGCTGCCTCAGGCAGAACCTTGTTACTGTTAAGGGCAGTATAAGGAAGCACAGGCAGGTGTGCAAAGAGAGACTAGGACGGTTCCCCAGGAAAAGAGCAACAGCTCCCAGGGCTGGAATTGCCTTGCTCAGCTCCCTCCCCACCTCCCTTTCCTTCCCTTAGGCCAGGAGGGATCATTAGAGGGCAATTAACCAGAACTGGAGCACAACTAATGCACACACCCGTCTACTACTCATAATGCAAAGCTAGTCACTATGCTGAGTAGCCTTACTGACACGTGGCCTTGCTGCAACAAGTTTGATTTAACCTGGAAAGGGAGTGGTAGGGTGGTGGGAGAGACTGTGGGGGTGTGTGTGTTTTAATTTAGGTTGATTAGAGTGTGTCTCATTTTGTAGCTTCAGTCTCCGTGCTATGATGAGTTACTGATGAATTCAGCCCCAGAGCTGGACCCTGGGCGTGGTGGGGTGGAGAAAAGTGGAGAGCTGAATCAAAAGATACCTGGCCCAGGGCTCAAAAAGCTGCCTGGAGGCATGTGGGCAAATTGAGATGGATGTTCTGCTGGATGTGGGGAACACTGAGAATGGGACTCATGGAGCTGGAATCCCTGAGGGGGCGGGACCCTGGGCGCCCCAGTGGTCTCTGCACAGCCTAGTTTGAGGGTCACTGGTCTGGTCCAACCTCCTCATGCTACAAAGGGGTGATGACTCACCCAGGGTTACCCCATGAGTTGGTGGCACAGCTGGAACCAGAACCCAGGTTTCTAGATGTCCCAGCCTCCTGACTCTTTTCATCACATGAGGCTGTAGCTTGAGAGGAGGGTGGCAGGCGGGGACTGCCTGGTGCCTTGACTGAACCTGGGTCAAACAGAGCCCACTTTAACTTTCACAACCTGGAAGGAAAATGGCCCCTTCTGCCTAAACTCCTGAAGGCAGCAACACAATGCTGAGGACACATTTTGTGTTTCAGAACCCACCCGGAGGAGCCTGACCATTCTGCCTCTCGTGGCCACTATGCTGACTGCCCGCTTCTCCAGACCCCCGTCACAGCTCCCGAGGAAAACCCTGAATTTCTCTGATAGAGTAAATGGAGCAAGGTAAGAAAATGAAGGGTGGAGGTGACCTTGAGGGTTACACTTTCTGGGCAAAGCAGAGCTCTTCACACATAATAAGGCTTGACTCTCAAAGGTGTCCCTCAATACCCGCTGTCCACCAGCAAAGGACACTCAAAGGTGTTGTCGGAAGACAGAGACCTTCCCATGTCACACAAGGCACAGAAGAATATCTTTCATCAGATATATTTTTTTAACTTTTTATTTTGAAGTAACTCTACACTTACACAAAAGTTGTAAAAATAGTACAAAGGTTTCCCGTAACCCCTTCGCCTAACTTCCCCAAGTGTTAACATCTTACAAAAGCATAGTGCAATCATCCAAACCAGGAAATTACCACTGATATAATACTATTAACTAATCTGCAGACTTGATTCAAATTTCACCAGATGGCCCACGAATGGACATTTTCCTGGTCCAGGATACAAACCAGGGTTCCCAGTACATTTAGTTGTCATGTCTCCTTACTCTCTTCCTGTCAGGGGCAGTTCCTCCGTCTTTGTTGTTCATGACCTTGACACCTTGGAAGAATGTCTCTCAGTGTGGGCTGTGGGATGTCCTCGTGTTTAGATTCAGGTTTGTGTGTTTGGAAGAATCCCACCCAGGTGAGGTGGTGCCCTTCTTAGTGCATCACATCAGGAGGCACAGCTCTCATTACTTTAATCACCTGGTTAATGGCTCTTTTAAAATCTCGCACATGAAACTATAGTTAACTAAAATGTCGCGAGACTTCACTGAACTGGGTGATTTAGAGAAAGCATTAAGTACAAAGTAGACAAGCAGCTCTTCTTCTTTGAGAGCTTCTGGAAATTGCCTTTTCCAAGGGAATTTAGTGTGCTCTGCTACCTCATTTTCTTCTTTTGCAGCTAGAGCAAAGAAAAAAATAACGCCCTTTCTTTTATATTTGAGAGGAGTGAAATCAAGTGGCAGGTTAAATTCAAAGATCCAGCAGCTAGAAAATTGATGGTTATTTT
Organism: Eschrichtius robustus; assembly: GCF_028021215.1. NCBI lineage: Eukaryota > Metazoa > Chordata > Mammalia > Artiodactyla > Eschrichtiidae > Eschrichtius > Eschrichtius robustus. Next base: position 73,463,535 of record NC_090829.1, read on the forward strand.
CTGTGCCAATAAATATATCTAGAAGAACACGCATTGAGGTTTTTAGCAGCATTTGCTTAAAAGCATTTCCACAGGATACAGAAGCTTGGTTGGAGGTGAGGCTTCAACTGCTGGAGGACACCATATAAGAAGAGTCGATCAAAGAGGGAATGGAGCTTGGTTCTGTTAAAGGGCTTTTGAAAGAAGGTGATTTGCTGTAATTTTTTTCAGTGAATGACTCACAGAAATGGTAAAATCTGTCTCAAAAATGGCTTTCAGAGATTTCTGGAGATTTTTTATGGAGGAGAAAAGAATCCCAAAGGAAGTTTAAATACTTTTACAAAGATTTTATCCTCAAATTAAAGGGAGTGATACAACCATTCTGTACCCATACAAACATTCTTTTTTTCACTTTAGTACAGTATTCTATAAATCACATGAAATATTCAACGCTTTATTATTTTAAAAAATTAAAAGGAAGTGAGGCATTAGTCAAGCTTCTGGCTCATTTGAAGGGAAGGAGAGGCTATCCCAGGAGACTCTGAGCCTTCTGGAAGGATTGTAGAAATCACCTGGTTAGGCTAAGGGGTTGGGCACAGGGTGGTCAGGGGCAGAGCTGAGTCAGAGTGCATTAGCTGTCCTCCGGGAAAAGTTGTCAGCAGAGGTCAGGGAGGGAGACCCGGATGTGTGAGGTGGAAGGAATGGTGGGTGATCACTGTGCCTGGATCAGACAGGAGGTCTTTGGGTGGCCCGATCATTTTGCTTGAATCTCAGTTGGAAAGGGCCTCATGCTCCAGTCCGCACCTGTGGGCGATCCTTTGATCTCATCCTTAACAAGTGACCTTACAGCCTCTATTTGAATATCTCCAGCCATGGGGCAGTCAGTACCTCTCACAGCAGACCTCCTGTCTTTGGACAGTGCTATTATAAAGTCCTTCTTCATACTGGGCAGAAATCTTTCCTCTGTAAATGCCACCCCTTGTTTCTGGGTCTGCCTTCTGTATTCATACTGAACAAGTTAATCTCTTATCCCTGGGGATACTGTGCCACCCTAATACCCCTGACTTCTCTTATTGCATCTGCATGTTTTTTCATTGCTTATCTCCCATGGTTTTCCCACTCAGCATCCAGGTTTCCCACCTGAATGATGCCCATTTGGCCTGTGCTCTTTCTTGAGATGTGGTGCCCCAAACAGAACACCCCCCTCCCCTCCCCTGCATGGCTCAGAGCAGCAGTGACCCGGTACACAGCACCTGTCCAGATGAAACCTCCCCAGAAGTGGCGAGATGCGGTCCCTGCCCTGACAACCTGCTCTGCTTCCTGGCTCTTTACAGCCCTCAGATTTTGGATTTCTGAAGGCTCTGGCTCCACACAGGACACTACTTCCCGGATTCTGGTTACACACACCAGCTGGCTCAGCCCCAGTGCTCAGCTCTGCCTGCCCAGGCATAGCGTGTAATACTCCAGGGCAGCCTGACCTGGGCAGAATGGAGAGTGGCCCTTGCCTCCCTATTCCTGTCCAGCCTAGGCTCACATAGCTTCTTTTGGCGGCCACCTCACTTGTGATTCGTAGTTGATCAGACTCATTTTTTTTCACAGGTGCTGCTGTGTGAGGCCTCATTCCTCCCCAGCTGCCCTTGTGTCATCAACATTTGTCCTTCCTAAACCCATCTTGTTAGATTCAGGCTGTCAAGCTGACTCCTGTCTCCTCTCAGCAGAAAGCTGGGTAACTGGTTATTGTCGCTGATTCGTGATGGAAGGAACAAAAGGGATAGAGACATAGACTGGAAGGAGGGAAAAGAAGCCAGCATTAATGCCTTGGCCAGCCCAGGGCGATGTCTCGAACGTGGCCCCGTAAGTTCCTGGGTGCCAGTGCTCTGGGGACCAGCTGGTTCTTCCACAGGCCTGTGGGGAAATGCCGGATTACAACCTCTCCACCCCATCTGATTGCTCTTCTAGGTTAGGATGGAAATCAGCAAGCTCTCCTCCTCTGAGTCTGGAGGCCACCTCTTTGGGATTCACCCCTCAGCAAGTTTACTGACTATCCTGAGTTTAACTTGTACCACCTGTGAGACTGGCACAGCCCTTGGAGTAAGTGGTTTGGGTGACCAGCAATTTGCTGCCACCACAAGACCCTCCTGGGGATAGGTGACCCTCCAGGGCAATGCTCACTATTTTATATTATGGGATTCGGACTTAACCCCTCAGGGGCATTCTTAGCCTTGATAAGCCAATGTATCAGGACTGCATCACAATTAGAAGGGCAAAGACTTCCGGAAGGCCAGGGCTGGAGAGGTATCAGTGGACCCGGGCTTCTTGTATCTTTCTGCTCTGTCATCCTGTTGGTGGCCCTCACCTCAGAATGCCATGATGCTCCTCCACCTCCAGCCTCCGTCCAGGCAGGAAGAAGCAAAGCAACATGGGAGAAGGGAGGAGCTGCCCCCGCATCAGGAGAGCAAAACTCTCCCAGCAATCATTGCAGACTTCTGCTTGCACCTTGCACCTTGACTTTGGCAGTCAAGAGGCTTGAAAAGGAAACCGCGTGGGGAAAAAGTCCTTTTTCTCTTTTCCTAAGGCAGCAGTTATAAACTCTGGTTGCAGGTTAGACTCACCTAGAGCGCAGTGGGGGAAAAAAAATCCCCGTGCCCCACCCCTGGGGACTCGGATTTCATTCATTAGGGGTGAGGCCAACCATGGGAATAGTTTAAAAAGCTTCCTTGGTTCCTTAGTTCTTCTTCAGCTATTTTGGGAAGAATTTCAATCACATACAAAAGTAGAAAGTAGTAAATGGATCCCTGGTGTACCTGGGCTTCAACAGTTATCAGCTCATGACCAACCTTGTTTCATCTGTGTTCCCACCCACTTTCCTCCCCCTCCCTCTACTGGATTGTTTCAAAGCAAATCCTGGACATCATGTTGGTGTTTAGGTATCTACTGCTAAATGGTAAGATCTCTTTTTAATAACGTAAGCACATAATCATGATCGTTTTACCAAGTGATTCTAATAAACAATCAGGGAGGAGAACCTAAGAACAGCTGCTCTGGACCTACATCAACCAGGCCTTTCCCAGTACTGCCCGTACTGGAATCAGGTGTTGGTTAAACATGCAGATTTCCAGGGGCCACCCCATCCTACTGAATCAGAATGTCAATCAGGGACTTGGGAGCCTGCATTTTAACAAGCTTCCCAGGTGCTTGTTAACTAAAGTTAAAGAATTGAGGTGCTAAGGCCTTCCTAGCCCCAAGGCCCCTCTGAACTGAGAAGTAGCCCCAAGCCAGGGATCCCATGGCACTTGCAGGAGCTGCAAAGTGAGAGAAGAAATAAGAGCAGGATGAGGCAGTCCCAGCAGCGGCCAAAGGGAAAGGCTGAGAAACCAAGTGGTGTCCAGTAGGGCACTCATGTGTCAACTGGAGCTCCCCAGCAGTGCTCTTGGCCCTTGCCTTATCAGGGTTCTGCCTCTTGGGGATCGGGTGTGGAGGGATGCAGCCTTGTGTTCTCTGGAGAAGTAGAAATATGCCATTGATAGCTGGGTATGAGCAGTAGCGCCTGGTATAGTACACCCAGAGACAGTCAAGTTTGAGTGGATATATTTGAATATGGGGAGGTGGGTTAGAGAAAATCTGGCAACAAATCAGTTTGAAATAATTTTTTTTCTTGCTGTGACCTTTTCGTTACTATTTAAAATATCAAATAGTGCAAAAGGATGGCAGGGGACAAGGACAGTTCTGCCAGGGACACCTTGTTGTTTTTGTACAGCAAATCCTGGGGTTATGGTAAAACAGTGATTAATTTTAGATAAAGTCATTTAACTAGTTTTGGGTGTAGTGACCATACCACTCTGCTCACTTGTGACCAATGCCCCCACCAGCGGTAGTGTCAGAGAAAGCCAAGTAGGGGCCAGGACTTACATTCTCACCCAGCAGTAATAAGGAACCCTGCCTGCTTGGGGAGGGGCGGGGTGTGGAGGAGTGTCAGAGGACACCTAGTAGAGACAGAGAGCTAGGACTTCCTCCACCTCTCAGCAGTAATGAGACCACACACCCCCATACAGTGGAGAGCAGTAGTGAGGCACTCCGACCCCTCACAGCCAGGGAGGTATTGGTGGAGACCCAGTGGGAAGCCGGAACTCCTATCCGTACCCAGGAGTAACTCCTTCCAATTTACTTTATGAAGCTAGTATTAGCTGATTCCAAAACCAGACAAAGACCATACAAAACAGAGGACTGCAGACCAATACCCCTCATGAATATAGGTGCCAAAATTCTTAAAATATTAGCCAATAGATTTCAGCAATATATGAAAAGAATTGAAAGCCATGAAAAAGTGAATTTGTTCCAGGGATGCAAAGATGGCTCATTGCTAAAAATCAGTTAATGTAATCCACCAAACTGAAAGCCAAAGAAGAAAAATCACATGAATCTATTATTGCAGAAAGAGCAAAATTTAACACTCATTTGTGTTAAACACTCTCAGAAAAATAGGCATAGATGGAAACTTCCTAAACTTGATAAACAGCATCTACGAAAACCATGCAACTAACATTATATTTCCTGGTGAAAGACTGAATGCTTTCTCCCTAAGATGGGAGCAAGGCAAGAATGTCCACTCTCACCACTGACTCGCCATAGCACAATAAGGAAGTGCAATAAAGCAAGAAAAGGAAATAAAAGTCATACAGGTTGTAAGAGAAGAAATAAAACTGTCCCTATTTGCAGATTACATGATTGACTACATAGAAAATCCCAAGGAATCCACAGAGCACTCCTAGAACTAATAAGTGAGTTCAGCAGGACACAGGATACAAGATAACACACGCAAGTCAGTGTATTTCTATATCCTAGCAATGAACTTGTGGATATCAAAATCTAAAATAATACCATTTACAATTGCTCAAAAGAATGAGTTACTTAGGTATAAATACAACAAATTATACAGGATTTGTACATTGAAAACGATACAATGCTGATGAAAGAAATCAAAGATCTGAATAAATGGAGACCCACACTATGTTCAGGGATTGAAAGACTCAAACAAGTAAAGATGTTGACTTTCCCTAAATTGATATACAAGTTTAGCACAATTTCTATCAAAATCCCAGTCAGATTTTTATAGAAAAAGACAAGATTGTTCTAAAATTTATATGAAAAGGCAAAGGAAATAGAATAGCAAAAACAATTTTGAAAAAGAAAAATAAGGTGGGAGCACATAGCTCAATGAAACAGAGAATCCAGAAATAAAACCACATGGATATGCCCAACCAGTATTTGACAAAGGTGCAAAAGCAATTCAATGGAGGAAAGATAACATTTTCAAAAAATGGTGCTGGAGCATGGGTATTCATAGGCAAAAACAAAAACAACCAACTTTGACTTATCTCACATTTTATACAAAAGTTAACTCACAATGGATCATGGACTTAAATTATAAAACACAAGACTAGGGACTTCCCTGGTGGTCCAGTGGTTAAGACTCCGACCTTCCAATGCAAGGGACACGGGTTCGATCCCTGGTTGGAGAACTAAGGTCCCACATGCCTCGCGGTATGGCCAAAAAATGAAAAAACAGAAAAAAAAAAAACCCAAGACTATAAATCTTTTAGAAAAAAAACAGGAGAAAATCTTTAGATTGGGGCATAGGCAAAGAGTTCTGAGACTTGACACCAAAATATGATTGATCCATAAAAGGAAAAATTGAATAATCAGACTTCATTAAAATGAAACACTGTTTCTCTACGTAAAGATCCTGTTAAGAGGATGAAAAGACAAGTTATACACTAGGAAAAAATATTTGCATACCACATATGCAACAAAGGACTAGCATCTAGAACATACAAAGAACTCTCAAAACTCAATAGTGAAAGAACAAACACTCCAATTACAATAGAATATGCACAAAGGACAAAAAGAGACATTTTAATCGAAGGGGATATAGTGATGGCAAATAAGTACATGAAAAGATTTTCAACATCATTAGCCATCAGAGAAATGCAAATTAAGACCACAGTGGATATCTTTACACAGTTACCAGCATGGTTAAAATAAAAAATAGTGATACCACCAAATGCTGGCAAGGATATGGGGAGACTGGATCTCATACATCACTGCTGGGAATGTAGAATGCTACAGCCACTCTGGAAAACAGTTTAAAAGTTTCTTAAAAAACTAAACCTGCAACTACCATATGACCCAGCAATTGCTCTTCTGGGCATTTACCCAAGAGAAAAACAGGTTCACACAAAACCTGTACAGGAATGTTCCTGGAAGCTTTATTTGTAATAGCCCTAAATTGGAAGCAACCCAGATGACCTTCAATAGTCGAATGGTTAAACGAACTGTGGTACAGGATACCATAGAATACAATTTAGCAATAAAAAGGAACAAATTATTGATACATGCGACAATAGACAATCGGATGAATCTCTAGGGAATTATGTTGCCTGAAAAAAGCCAGTCCCAAAAGGTTAATATTCTATGACTCCATTCTTGAAATGACAGAACTATAGAGGTGGAGAACAGATAGTGGTTAAAGAGGATGTGGGAGTGGGTGTGGCTATAAAAGGATAACACAAAGGATCCTTGTGGTGATGGAACTGTTCTGTATTTTCACTGCATATGTCAATACCCTGGTTGTGATATTGTACTAGAGTTTTGCAAGATGTTATCATTAGGGGAAATTGGGTAAAAGGTACAGGGCATCTGTCTGTATTACTTCTTAACTTCATGTGAATCTAGAATTACTTCAAAATAAAAAACTATCAGGAAGCCATGTAAAACCTAAGGGTTAAGACGTTGCTTTTGCAGAAGGCTTTGTTAACAGAGGTCTATCACTGAAAGGCTCTTCCAACACAGTGGCAAAAATGTCCACTGCAACTGCTGGCCCACTTTGTCCCAGACAAGTAACCTGGAGGAAACAGGCCCTCCTCCTCAGTGGTACCAGCAGGTTGTCCTCAGGGGTTTGGGGTGGGAGTAGTGAGTAGGGTGGGTACTGGTGCCTGAGGGCCTGTTGAGTTGCTTCCACCCCGGAACAAGGTCTGGTGTGACCACAGCCTCTGCTCATGGCTTTCTTTCCTCTCGCAGAGGCTCGCTGCTGTTTCACTCTGCCTCCTTTGTCCCTGTTGACCGTCGGACTTATACGCTGCTTCGGTGAACCTGGTGAGTGGCAGCCTGGCTACCTGGGAGCCAGCCAGGTGGTCAGAGCCCTCCTCCCTGGCTCCCAGGCCCTGACCCACCCTCAGAGTAAGGGCTTCAGTGCTTCCAGGGCACTCAGGGCCACTCTCTCACTCGCTGAACAACCCCTGCCCCATCAAATGAAGTTAGGGGTTAAGAGTTTAGACTCCGAAATCTCTCAGTCCTTCTTTCAGTTCCAGCTCTATCGCTAATTATGTTGGCCATTTAAAAATGTCTATTTCCTCACTTGTAACGTGATATAATAATCATACTTATTATATGGAGTTGTTGTGAGAATTAAAATAATGCATGCACAGTGCCTTGCCCATGGTGGGTACTCAGTACTTGACGATGAAGATGACAGTGGTGATGGTGATGATGGTGATTGTAGATGAGGAAACTGAGGTCCAGAAAGAGGAGGTAACTTCCCCAAGCAATATTGCTAGTTGGTGGTAGAGTCTGGGTTAGAACCTGGTCTCTTGATTCTGAGTCCAAGCATTTCTACTATACCAGGGTGCTTCTCCAAACAGCAAGAGACAAGTGGGGAGGGCCAGGCCTGGCCCACTCAGGAAGTCCTAATTTTTACTGCCCAGAGGAGGCCTGGTCATTCAGCCCTCAGGATCCTGGGTTCCTAATGTGGGGGTCTGACCTTTTAAAACAGGTTGGCAGCAAAGCTGTCTTGGTTACAGGCTTTGACTCTGGATTTGGGTTCTCCTTGGCCAAGCATCTGCATTCAGAAGGCTTCCTTGTATTTGCTGGCTACTTGATGAAGGTAAGAGATGGGTCATCTTCATAATCATTGTCCCTTTATACATAGTTATTGTTTGGTAGGGTTTTAAAATTGCAATCAAATACACATAAAATAAAATTTGCCATCTTAACCACTTTTAAGTGTACAGTTCAGTGGTATTAAATATATTCATATTGTTGTACAACCATCACCTCTATCCATCCCCATAACACTTTTCATCTTGCAAAACTGAAAGTCTATACCTAATATAAACAATAACTGCCCATTCTCCCCTCCCCTCCAGTCCCTGGCAACCACCATTACAATTTCTGTCTTTATGAATTTGACTACTCTAAGTACCTAATATAAGTGGACTCGTGCAGTGTTTGTCTTTTTGTGACTGGCTTACTTCATCCAGCATAACGTCCTCAAGGTTCATCCATGCTGTAGCATATTACAGAATTTCCTTCCTTTTCAAGGCTGAGTAATATTCCACTGTGTGTATATGCTGTATATTGCTTATCCATTCATCTGTCAATGGACATTTGGGTTTCTTCTACATTTTGGCTATTGTGAATAATGCTGTTATGAACATGGGTGTACAAATATCTCTTCAAGATCCTGCTTTCGATTCTTTGGGGTATATACCCACAAGTAGAATTACTGGATCATATGATGATTTTATCTTAAATTGTCTGAGGAACTGCCACACTGTTTTCTACAGTGATTGTACCATTTTACATTCCTACCAGCAGTGCACAAGGGTTCCAATTTCTCTATATCCTTGCCAATACTTGTTGTTTTCTGGGTTTTTTTCTGATAATAGTCATCATAATGGGTGTGAGGTGATATCTCATTGTAGTTTTGATTTGTGTTTCCCTCATAATTTTTGATGTTGAGAATCTTTTCATGTGCTTACGGGCCATTCATATATTTTCCTTGGAGAAATGTCTATTGAAGTCCTTTGCCCATTTTTTAATGGTATGTTTTTGTTGTTTGTTGAGTTTTAGGAGTTCTCTATATATTCTGGATATTAAATCCTTATCAGATATGTGATTTGCAAATATTTTCTCCCACTCTGTGGGTTGCCTTGTTACTCTGGGGATAGTGTCTATGATATACAAAATTAAAAAATTTTTATGAAGTCTAATTTGCCTATTTTTAATTTTGTTACTTGTGCCTTTGGTGTCATATCCAAGAAATCATTGCCAAATCCAATGTCATGAAGCTTTTGCCCTATGTTTCTTCTAAGAGTTTTATTGTTTTGGTCTTACATATAGGTTCTTGATCCATTTTGAGTTAATTTTTGTGTGTGGTATTAGGTAAGGGTCCAACTTCATTCTTTTACATGTGGATATCCAGTTTTCCCAGCACCACTTGTTGAAAAGACTGTCCTTTCCCCAATGAGTGGTCAAGGTACACTTGTCAAAAATCATTTGACCATATATATGAGGGTTTATTTCTGGGCTCTCAATTCTATTCCATTGGTTTGTCTTTATGCCAGTACTAGACTATTTTGATTACTGTAGCTTTGTAGTAAGTTTTGAAATCAATAAGTCTGAGTCCTCCAGTTTTGTTCTTCTTTCTCAAGTTTGTTTTGGCTATTTGGAGTCCCTTGAGATTCCATATGAATTTTAGGATAGGTTTCTCTTTCTCTAAAAAAGCATCATTAAGATTTTGACAGGTATTGGATTAAATCCGTGGATTGCTTTGGGTAGTATTGACATTTTAACAGTATTAAGTCATCCGATCCATGAACATAGGATGTGTTTCCATTTATTTCTTTCATCTTTAAGTCTTTCAGAAATGTTTTGTGGTTTTCATTGTGCAAGTCTTTCGCCTTCTTGGTTAAGCTAATTCCTAAGTATTTTATTCTTTTTTGATGCTATTGTCAATGGAATTGTTTTTGTCATTTCCTTTTCAGATTGTTCATTGTTTGCGGGTAGAAATGTGCCGGATTTTTGTGTGTTGACTTTTATCCTGCTACTGTGCTGAATTCACTTGCTATTTCTAACAGGGTTTTACTTTTGTGGAATCTTTAGGGTTTTCTACATGTAAGATCGTATCATCTGCAAGCAGATAGTTTTACTTTTTCCTTTCCAGTTTGGATATCTTTCATTTCTTTTTCTTGCCTAATTGCTCTGCCTACAACTTCCAGTAATATGTTGAATAGAAGTGGTTAGATTGGCCAAAATCAACCGCAATTTACTATCCATACAGTCTCCTGGAAGTTGCAAGCCTTCAACAGATTCTAGAATTCCAAAATAGTTACGTTAGACAGATTCTGCCAGTGCACTTATTGTCTAGGTGGGGAGACAGATTCCTGGTGGTTCCTAGTCTGCCATCTTCCCAGAATCTTACTTCAAGCTGAGTATTTAATATCAGTACTGCCCAGAACCTGGGCCAGTGTTTGTAGTTGTTTTTTAATTGCCTTCCCAACAACTGGCTCATCTGTTGCGTACAACAGCTGATATCTTTTCCATTCACTTCCGTGTCTCTTGTTTTTCATAGCTTCATTCATTCATTCATTCATTCATTCATTCATTTGCCAAATGCTAATGATGTGCTTGACACTTTGCTAGGTGCTGAAGAAGAGTAAGACCTGATCCCTGTCCCCAAGGAGCATTGTCCAGTGGTGATGGGACAGCCATGCACAGACACAGCTGGAAGAATTAGAGTGGAGAGTGTTCTCAGGGTTGTGCAAAGAATGTTTAATGAGAATGCACAGAAGGAAGGGATTGACTCTGGCATGACAAAAGGGGTGACATTTGTTCTGGGCCGTGGAGAATGAATAATGCTGTCATAGATGGAGACTGGGAGGAATGACCTGTCAGACAGAAGAAGTAACCTAACCATAGGCTTGGAAGTATGAGGCTCCACTGGGACTCATAAAGTGGAATTTAGGATGCATGAAAGGAAGCATTGGGACATGAAGCTGCAAAAGTAATTAGGAGACAGTTCCCCTAATTTAGCAAGTTCTGCAACCTTTACCACAATCCATTTTTAGAACATTTCCAACTTTCAAAAATTTCCCTCTTGTTCATTTGCACACCTACCCACACCTACCTCTAGTTCTAGGTAGCCACTGATTTCTGCCTCTTTAAATTTGCCTTTCTGGACTATTCAAATAAATGGAATTATACAATGAGTAGTCTTATGTGCCAGGTTTATTTTACTTAGCATAATGTGTTTGAGATTCATCCATATTGTATAATGTATCAGTAGTTCATTCCTTTTTACTACTGGTTGGTATTTTATTGTATGGATATGCTACGTTAAAAAATTCACTAGTTGATAGATATTTGGATAAAAATGTTTGGATTTTTGGTCATTGTGACTAATGCCGCTGTGAACATTCACATACATGTCTCTGTGTAGACATGTGTTTTTACCTGGTTCCTTTTAATGGAATTTAGACACCAACATCTGGGCATTAGATGTTCTCATTGCTAATGGGGCATTGCTGCTCCTTGATCTCCTCAGCAGACGAAGCTAGAAGACGTATATATAATCATACCCACATATATACATATACCCACACTATATCTATTTATATCTAGCTCCTGTATACATTTCCTATAAATATCACACACACAGAGTTCATGAGGTTATACTGACCTATTCCAATTCAACACAACAGCATTCTTCCTGCTTCCCTCATTCCATATTTGTTTCTTCTTTTCCTGCAGTTAGCATGCTGATTCCCAACTATATTGATATATTTACTAATATAGTTAATCCTACAATATATACACAAATGCTTCAGAATTGCTACATTCATACCATTACAAACAGCAAAGCTACTAAGTTTTTGTGTCAGGCCAGATCCTGCAAGAAGCAGGTGCTGCAATAGGATTCGATGTACAAGAGCTTGATTTAGGGAATGCCTGTAATGGCTAAAGGGCAGAGGGCAGGAAAAGTCAGGGCAATCCTTTAGACTGCAATGCAGGTCTGTGAAAAGAGGAATAGGTAGGCACAGGTCAGACTGCAGTTCAGTCTGAGAGTCTCGGCTGGGACGATGGGGACGTCCCCAGCAAAGGTTATTTGTTAGAGGAGACCTGCCTTAGGCAGGAATGGCCCTGTAGTTTTGTCATGCTTGGCCATTGGCTGAGAGTAACTCAGGCACATATGGCCATGGCCATGGCATTCATGCCGCAGTGGATCTGAAGTTGCGGCAGCTGGAGACCTTCTGTCAGCTGCTCCCACAGCAGGTTGTCCTGAAAGGAAGTCTACTGTGGCCACCACAGTAGAGCTTAAGATTTCTTTAAAGTGTTTTTTACCTATTGACCAAAGGTATACAAAGCACTGTGTTTAAAGTTACTTGGATTAATTATTATTATTATTAATTTGAAAAAGTTTGATTCATTTGTTTGTATTTTGTTCCCCCTATTCTTCTTGATTTATTTAATTTTAGAAGATATAAAACATTAACAAGCATCTAAAGTCAAAATTATATAAAAAGGTAAACTCAAAGTAGTGTTACTCTCCCACCTCCTATTTTTTTCTACTCCACTCCATTCTTTCATTTACCCCTTCTTACACAAATGTTTGCATACTGTGTATACTCTTTTGTACTTAAGAAACTTACCAATATATCTTGGAAACCACTCCATGTGAATTCACAGAGATCTTCCTCACTTTTTTAAAACAGCATCATAGTACTCCATTGTGTGGGTGGACCATAGTTCACTGCACTGGTTTCCTATATACGCATGAGCATTTAGGTTGTTTTCCAATATTTTGCAATTACAAATAATGCCACAATGAATAACCTTATGAGTATGTATTTTTCACATATTTTTTGGAGGTTTATCTTTAGGGTAAATTCCTAGGAATGAGATTACTCTTAGGTCAAAGGGTTAATGAAATAAGTCATCATTTTAAAAGATATCCCCCAATTTCCTATCATAGGGGTTGTGTAATTTTATATTCCCACCAGTAATGTATGAGAATACCTGTTTCTTCATACTTTCACCAGCAGAGTGTGCTTCAAACTTTTGATTTTTGCCAATCTGTTAGGTGAGAAATGTATCTCAGTATAGTTTTAATTTGTATTTCTCTTACTGTGAGTGCTTCTTTTACTGTTCTTTAAAGCCATGATCCAAAAGTTGCACATTTGGCACCCGTGCTGTCACTCTATTGGCCAGAGCTTAGTCACTTGGCCTTCCTGACTGCTAGGGATGCTAGGAAATGTAATTGGTATTCTGAAACAATATGTACCCTGCTTTAAGTCAGGGGTTTTACTGCTATAGAAGAAGGGAAGAATGGGTATTCAGGACAACTTGCTGTCTCTGCTCAGTGGATGAGGCATTTTTCTTTATTTTGAAGGCAGTAGGAACCCTGGGAAGGAATTTTGTTTTTTTACTAGGTTTAATATCTATAAAACAATATCTGTTCAATGTAAAAAATTCAATAATATAAACAAGTACAAATAGTAAAGTAATTTACATTGTCATGGTCTGAACATATTTCTAGATCAGAGAATAGTTTATTTGTCCTTTTAATTTTTACTTCTTTTGCATTATGAAAGTAGTACATATTCCTAATAGATTCAAACAATACAGAAGTATGTGGTGTAAAAAAGTGACATCTTTTCATTTTCAGTCTCTTGCCCCAAAGTAACTGCAATTCATCTGTGCACTGTATTTCTTACTTTTGTTATTATAAACAAAGCCACAGTGAATAGTCTTGCACCTATCTTTCATTAGTAATTCTTAGGAAGAATTTCTAGATGTGAAAGTGCTAGGTGGAAAGGTGTGCAGATTTTAGAATTTATTCAAATCTGCCAAAGTGCTCCCCTCAAAAGCTATACCAGTGCCTACTCCCTCTAATGGTGAAGGGATTTGGGGGGAAATGGGTGTGGCCATGCTTAAGGTTGGGTTCTCTGTATAATGTGGACCTGCCTTAATAGGTCCTGGCAGGAGTCGTGACGCCTCAAAACATTTTGTGCCTTTAAAATTCCTCATTCATATATTCAGCATCTGTGCCATTGTGCTGGCCTGTCCAGGGACAAGGTGGGAGCACACCTAGACTTAATGCTGCAGAGGAGCTTTCCAGAGGGAGTCAGGGCCTTGGGTGCTAGTCTTAGATCAGCCACTAACCTGGGAACTGGGCAAGCACTTCCCCTCCCCGAGCCCCAGTCTGCTCTTACTTATAATGAGAGGGTCCGACTGGGTGATCTTAGGTCCTTCCACTCCTGCAGTGGTGATTTTATGAGTTCGTGACATGTACTTTGAGGAGAATACCAGGCAAGATCACTGCCAGGTTATGTCTGGTGGTGTCTACCTCTTGACTATTACGGTGTCATGGTCTGTCTGTTCTGGTTAAGAGCTAGAGGGGGCAGAAGTCACTAGAGGTCTGAATTAGTTATGCAAACCAGAAAATGGTCAGAGCCATTAGGGACTATGGATAAAGTGCTGCAGGAGTTGAAAATGGGAGATTAGTCTTCCAAGCTGGTTCTGAGATGTTAAGCCACATGATAGAGTCTGGCTACATCTGCCAAACACTCTGTCTGCTCTTATTTAGTTACCCCTCCTCTTGTGCTTCAGATCTCAGTGCCTCAGGCCAACTCAAGGACTTGGCTCCACCAGATAGGTGTCTCCACCCTCCCACATCATTAACCCCTCACTCTCTACCAGATCATTTTGGCACATGTACATGCGTGTGCACACACACACACCACGACACAACTCCACTTCCTGTGTGTGCTACCACCCCATTTCTCTGCTTCCCTTTATAGAAAAGCACCCCGAGAGGGTTCCTTGTACTAGATATTTTCATTTACTTTCCATTTTTTTCCCCAACCTAGTTAGATGGGGCTTTTGCTCCTACCACTCTGTTTATTTGTTTATTCACCAAAAGATGTTTATTGAGCACCTGCTATGATCCAACAACATTCTCTGTTGGAGCTACAGCATGTACCAATTCAGTGACAGGTTCTTGCCCTGTGGAGTTTACGTGGGGGGAGGAGATATACAAAGAATACGGTAAATAAGTAAATTGCTTCTCTGTGGGATGATAAAACTATGGAGGAAAATAAAGCAGGAAAAGAAGATGGAGGGTGAATGTGGTGGAAGGGGTGCCCAGTTTTAAAGAGGGAAGAAGGACTTCACTGAGAAGTGAGGGAGCGAGTCATGCAGATGCGTGTGGGAAAAGGGGACGGCCAAGCCAAAACCCCCAAGGAGGGCGTGTGCCTGGGGGGGCTAGAGAAACAGCAGGAGGCCTCTGTGGCTGAAGCCCAGTAAGTGAGAGGGGCGTAGTGTGAATGAGCATGGGGGGTGGTAGTGGGAAGATTTGTGTCGGAGGAGGAACAGATTGCCTCTCTGGGAGCGCAGGCAAGGCTTGGTGGGCCAAGATGGCATTTCATCACCATCTGGAAGGACGAACAGGAATTCCCCGTGATGGGCGGAGGTGGCATATCCAGACACCACTGGTACTTTGAGGTAGCTGAAGCCTAGTGCCCTTTGTGGAGGAAGAGGAAGCTGAGAAAGGAAGGCAGGACCAGACCAGGAGGGGCTCTGAATGCCTCTGATATGGCTTTTATCAAGGATGCCAGCAGCCCCTATTTTGTCAGATCCATTGGCTACGTCTCAGACCATTATCATACGCAACCTGTCAGCAGCTTTGACCAAACAAACCACTCCCGCTTGTCACACTTCGTTTCTTGACATTGTGGACACCTGCACTCTTGGTTTTTCTCCGTCTCCTTTGCTGGCTCCTCCTTTGGCTCATCCTGTAATATTACAACACCCCAGACTTGTTCCTCTTGTCACCATGTTTCTAATACATGTGGTAGACGCTCACATATAACATGTGCTGAGTGTCCTCGCATTCTGCCTTGAGTTGCTAGACCGCCTAACAATAAATGCTGAGAGACTGTGAAGCCTTTCTGCCGAGATTAGCCCATGACCTGCCTTGATGTTGTAATAAATTGAGGTAGAAGAGGTTGAAAGGTTGGAAATGGTAGTTAGGGTGCTGTGCTATTTTCCTTCTGGTCTCAACTTAAATGAGGTGGGCTTCAAGACAACTTACTTGGAGAACTTACATTTTGTGCCTTGGAGTTTGGAGGTCACAAAATGGTGTGTTAGTGTTTACCAAAAGAAGTCTAAAAGCCCCCAAATGAGGGTGGAGTGGCTCATCTGGAAGCAGAGCAAAGAGAGCCCCTAGAGAGAGGGCTGTCCTTCTACCCAGGCAGGACACTGCCGCCTGGACTTGATATGGACAATGGGAGAGCTGCCTGGAGTCATCTTAAGGGCAACTGTGCAGTGAGACTTCTAGGAGGGTGTGTGACTCAGCCAGAAGGGTGTCCCACTGAAGCCCAGGCTGAGGGAGGAGATGCCCAGGTAGAGGAGGGAATGGTCCAGTGGAAGGATCTCTGCGGAAACCACAAAAGTGTCCCAAGAAGGGAGGACCAGCTCTTGTGCATCTGCCGTCCCAGGGCTCCAAGAGCAGACAACAATGGCACCACCCTCAGAAGACTACATCTTGCCCTTTCATTAGCCAACCCCTGCATCCAGCCCGGGAAGGGTCAGAGATTAAGGAATAGGAGAGGAGGACAAACTAGAAAGTAGTGAGAAGGCCAGCCTCCAGCCCTGCTACCTGGCACCCCACTCCCACTTCCCACAGCCCTGCCAGGCCTGGGTCAGGGCAGGCTCTAAACTGGATATAAGTTGTTGTGTTTTTTTGAATTTTATTTTATTTTATTTATTTTTTTATACAGCAGGTTCTTATTAGTCATCCATTTTATACATATCAGTGTATACATGTCAATCCCAATCTCCCAATTCATCACACCACCCCCCCCACCCCCCCGCCACTTTCCCCCCTTGGTGTCCATACGTTTGTTCTCTACATCTGTGTCTCTATTTCCACCCTGCAAACTGGTTCATCTGTACCATTTTTCTAGGTTCCACATATATGCGTTAATATACGATATTTGTTTTTCTCTTTCTGACTTACTTCACTCTGTATGACAGTCTCTAGATCCAAACTGGATATCTAAACTGGATATAAGTTTGAGAGTTTGGGTATTCAAGCCAGACTGGAACAGGAGTTATTTGATTAGTAGACTGAACTGGACTCCCTGCCAAAACAAAGAGGTTCTCTGTTATCTGAGAATGAGTGGAAAAGCTACAAGACTTGCCTGAAATTTCATCCAGGGGTGGTAAAATAGCTTACAGAGGAAGTTGAAAGGGATAGTGAAAGAAGTGGGTTTATCAATAAACCGGTTACACAGGCACCAACACAGTAGGACCGAATGCTTGTGCCTGAGCAGCAAGACAGACATGGACAAAGACAGAAACCCTGGAGCCAGGGAGGCAGTGTGGCCCGGGCAGTGCAGCCTGGGCCCCGGGACAGGTGGATCCAGAGGGGGACAGACTGCCATAGGCTGCGGGCTGAGGGGGGTTGGGAAAAGTTTCCTTTGAACAGCTGGAGGCAAGCTGACAGCAAGACATGCAGGCTGCTCAGAGGCAGATGAGGACTCCTGGGAGGTCCGTCAGGAGAAGGTAGGAGGGTGGGGTTTCTCTCCTGGGGCCTGAATGCTGAGCCTGAAGCTGTGGGCCGTGAGATTAACCCCCAGTTTCCTCTGTGAGAAGGCTCTTAGCTGCCAAGCTGCCAGACTTACGTTCCTGCCGCTACCCTGGCCTAGAGTGAGGGGCTTCCCCCGGGCACTTGGGGGGCATTGGCTTGATGCTGGCTAGAGGCACAGGAGAGGTCTGGCGTGGGGCCCGAGAGCTGCTGCCAGATGGCAGCAGGGTTAACAAAGTCCAGAGGAGGAAATGTCACTCAGCTCTTGATAGCAGCTGGAATCCACGCTATCGGGAGTAGACATCCGCATCCCTCGGAGACTCTCAGGCCACGCGGTCTCTACCCCAAGGGGCATTTGAGGAACCACGATATGAAGACTGAATTAAAACAAGATATGTGTTTTCCTAATGTCCACATGCTGTCTGTGGGAAAGAGAGGTGTCTGTGGGCACCAGCCCCTCCAGCCTCTGGACTTGAAGATGGCATCCAGGGAGCTCTTCTCTGGTGGAGCCCTCTGTGGGGACGGCAGCAGGAGCTCCAGGCTTGCCTGCTCCCCCATAGCTGGAACACCGTGTCGTTTGGGAAGACTGGCATACCAGGGGGGTTCAGCGTGGACTGAGCCTCACACCTGGCTGCTCTGTGCAGAGGTGACTCTGGATGTGGCTGGCATTCCTGGTGCCACACCGTGCTGCTTCTTCCAGGGCCACTGGGGAGGCTCCCTGGAGAACCTGGGGTTAGGGTCCTCCTGGTTCAAACCACTGGCACTCAGCCCAACCTGTAGAGAACTTTCCACCGCTGATGCATGCTGACCATCCTCGTGCTTCCCGCTCTGGCCTTACTGGGGATGTTTGTTTCAGTACCAGATGTAGCCCAGGCAAGCCCTCGGCTGAGAGTGGGCATTTCTCCATCACTTCATCCTCTGGCAGCTACTCCTTTCCTCTCATAAGATGCATCACTGTTCTGTAGACCACTGAGAAAAGTCACTACCAATTAAATTATGACTGACAGTGTTTAATTTTCACATTGATCCTAGCTCATCCCTATGGTGAAAAAAATATGTGTCATAGAATACAAGAAATATGGTAATACAACCTGCTTAGGACGTGAGGACTAATGAGATAATGCATGTCAAATGCTTAGCACAGTGTGAAGCAGGTAAACAATAAATGATGTCTAGTTTATTCAAATCCTCCAGCAGCTCACCCCTGCCCCCAAGCAGACCCCTGCCCACTTCTCCAGCCTCATGTCCCACCACTTCCTCTGCCTCTGCTCTGCCTGCAGTGGCTTACGGCAGGACCGTAGTGCCCCTCCTCCTGAAGTGCCCCATCCCCAGGCCCCCTCTGGTTAATGTCCTCAGCTGGCACTGCCTTTGGAGGCTCTTCCCTGCCCACCCCACCGTCTGTGCAGCCTCCCACCTCCCACAAGCTTTCATACAGCAAAGTCACCCTGTATTGTTTACTTACCCATCTGCCTCCTTCCCTAAAACTTGACTCTTTGAGAACAGAGGCTGAGTTATTTATTTTTGTGTCTGTGTTCTTAGCACAGTGCTGGAACATGACAGAGGCCCAAGAAATGTTTGCTGAGTGAATGACACTTTTCTCCTGTTTAATAATACCTGAATTTGCATAGAGCTTTGTCATATAACAGGTTTTTAAAAAAGCAATTTCCTTATTGCATTAACCTGAGCAGGTCAGGACAGGTGGCGATGCCCTTATTTCCAACTGTAGCTGGAACAACTGGGCACCTCTTAAGGGATGCACCTGAGTACACAGACCCTGGTCCTTGTTGTCCTCTGCCACCAGGGCAGAATCACCTCCATTCCCTGTACTAGTCTGGCCAGTTAGCCTAACTGGGCAAGGCGGGGAGGACCCTGCGTTGCAGGGGGGAGCACTCACCCCCTGCCCTTGGATTGGGCTCAAACCCCAGCACCACCCTGACACACAAACCTTTCCCTGCTGCTTTTTTCTGCTCGATGCATTTCAGGAAGGGTTATTAAACCACTCACCATGACCTTACTTAACCAATACTGCATTTTTTGGAAGAAAGATGTGAAGATTTTTAGGTCTGAAAAAGAAAATAAATCTGTCAGATACGTGGTTGCACATGTCTCTCTCTCCCTCTTTCTCTCCCTTCCTGCCCGCCCCCACCAACTGTCTTTTTCCTGGTAAAACAGTGCAAATTCCCGCCTTCTGAGGCAATACTGTCTTTGACCTCCAGGTGGTGCCCTCCCTGAGTTTTCAGACCAGATGCCTTTCCTAAGCTGGTGGCCGCTCTGACTCATACTCCACCCATCGACCCCAGCAGGAACCTTCAGGGAGACAAGTACATTCTCCCCACCCCCATTGCCCCCACCATGGAGGGCACATTTTGATGGCGAGTTTGATGCCTTTCACCCTGGCTCTGTGGAACAGTTGCTGCCAAAGCCAGGGGAGCCAGCCGTGGTGGTGAGATGAAGGGGATTGTCAGATTAGCGCTGGTGAGCCATCTGCCATGAGCCCCTTTGCTCCCCAGCAGGGCTCTGAGGGACTGGACATCCAGAGCCTGTAACCAGCCCTCTCCTCCCCACTGCAGGGAAAGGCCAAGTGAGTAGACCAACCAGCAGGCTGTGGGCCTGGCCTGATCTTGAAACCATCCCTTATCTTGCATTGAGTAAACATTTATTGAGTGCCTACTGTATACTTGGTAGTGTGCTGAGCACCCGAAAGGGTATGAGCTGGGAGGAGAAGTTTGTAGCTGGGCACCAGCCAAGTGGAAGTCAGTGGCTTCACGGTGGGAACTATGAGGAACAGTTATAGCACTGGAGACATTATGCCATGGACAGGGAAGACCCTACATCTGGAGCACTCTTGGTCTGGGAGTGAGAAGACTGGAGTTACTCTGGGCTTAGCCTCTTACTAGAAGTGTGATCTTGGGCTTGTCCCTTCACCTGTGAGGGTCTCAGCTTGTCCATCTGTGAGGCTCACATGTCAATCTGACCACGGCAGGGGCATTTCAACTAAAGCTGCTCTCAGGCTGAGGGGCAGGGGAGCTGAGCGGAGCCAGGAAGCAGCGGAGGCAGGAGGGGCCGTGATGTCAGAGGAGTGGCAGGCTGTTCAGGCTCAGAGAGGGCAGAGTCCTTGGTGGGGAGTGGGTGAGAAGCATGGGAAAGGAGGCCTCGCACGCCCCACTCCGGAAGGGAAGCATAGGAGCAGGAAGTGGCTGACCGAGGAGGAGAGTCTGCCGGAGGGGGTCAGATCAGGATGGAGGAGCAGGAAAGAGACTGTGACAGGGAGACCTGAGAGGGCTTCTCCAACAACGTAGGAGGGAGGCAACAAGGACCCAAACTAATGCTGTAGACACAGGAAAGAAGGCACCGATTCTAATGACGCAGCAAAGGAAGGCAACAGCAGCACAGGGTTAAGTGCAAGGGCTGTGTCCTCACACAGACCTGGGTCCTAATGCCCTCCTGTCCACTGGTTAGCTGGGTGACACTGAGCAAGGTGCTTAACCTCTCTGAGCCTCAGTTGCCTCATCCAGATATGGAACAATTTAGTATCTATCGTACTTTTTTATAGGTTGGTTGTGAGGATCAGGTGAATGAATGGATGCAAAGTGCTTAGTTCAGGGCCTGGCAGCTGTCCTTTTGATCTTTCTCAGTAATATTAATAGTACTGTAGACTCATTAGATGGGGAAGAAATGAAGGGGCTGGAGGAGTTGAAGATGACAGTGAAACTATTAGCAAGGAAGCGGAGCAGGCTTGGGCCACTGGGCACTTGGTGTGTTGGTTGGTTAGGATGAGTTGGGGACCTGTGGGACATTCAGGTAAAAGTGATGGTCGGGAGGAGGAGGTGGGGTTGGGAGAGAGCCATGACTCCCCAGGGGTACATTGGAACAGTTACTCGGAGGTGGCGATGGGGCTGTTGCAGGAAAACAGCTGTCACCCAGACCAGCAGGAACATCATGAGTTTATTCAGAATGCTGGCTGAGGACTCCAGCGAGCTCCTGCACCCACAGACTGTTGCTACTTATCATGTCGTCAGAGCTGTGATCCAGGAATAGTGTGCTTCCACAGGTCAAGTTCAGTTAAACTTTTTTCGTTATCGGTGTCAGATGTAATTAATTTTTAGCTGGATAAAAGGACTGTATGTACTTTATGTTGTGTGATACTGTGCCATATGAATCAAACACAAAGCAGCTGGAAATTTCCATGAACATAAAGAAGATGAGGCTGCCTAAGCATTGAGTGTCACTTGAGGGGAGGTGCACTAGGACAGGACATTGGGGGACAGGTGGAAGAAAGGGGTCAGGGAAGATGGAGGAGATGCTTGGGTATCATTAATGCAAAGGGAGGAGTGAGGGTCAGGATCCATAAGTGGTGCTTACACAGGTGCAGGGGGAGAGGCTGAGGCCAGTGAAGATGGTGGGGGTGAGGGATGAGAGAGGCGTCCTTAGCATGGGCCGCCCTGGACACCCTGGAGCTGCATGGGACTGGGACCCAGAATGGCAGGGAAATGGGAAACTGGAGAGTGTAGCTTGTGTTCTCAGAAGCCTGGCCGTGGAGGGAAGGAGAGCAAGACGGTGGTGTGAGGGGGTAGGATCATTAAGAAAAAGATCTTTAGGATATGGGGACGTGGTATTTACAGACAGTCATTCACCTGACAAACATTTATTGAGCATCTGCTGTGTACAACGTTGGAGGGAGGGAGCCAGGGGCAAGGGAGGAGTGGAAGTTGCATAAGAGAGGAGGATGGATGGCTGACGGTGTGGAAGGTGAAGGGTGAAGTGGCAGCCTTGACGGTGAGAGGAGTGGGGCAAAGACTTCCAGGGGAAAGTCCGCGGGGGGCGGGGGGGAGGGGGAGTGGCTTTGTGAGGTCACCCGTGAGAGCTGAGTGGGGGGAGGCTTTGGCTTGGCCACCATGGGGAGTGGGGGTGAGCGCGTCATGAGCGCTTTGTTAACCGGCAATTTCCTTCCTCTAATAAATGACCTTAATTCTCCATAATTGACGGAGAAGGCACCAGAGGTCAGTTGACGAAGCTTTAATTTGGGTAACACGAAGGAAAGCAGCGAGAGACCAATTACTCTGTCATTTACACAAACTCATTTCCATGATTAACTAGGGGTGAAGCAGGGCCAGAGTTCCCACAGGCAGGGGTCAGGCCCCCAGGAGGCAGCTCTGCCCTGAGGCTACGCCTTGGCAAGGGGCACTTTCATGGCCACAGGAGACTAAATCCTGAGGGATTCCACAAAGAAGAGGCAGCGTCCCGCCGTCCTGAGGCTCCAGCACATCCAGTCCTTGCACCCAAAAGACAGCTCAGAGGGGGCCCTGCAGCACAAGGCTGCCTCCTCATTGCCCCATCCCCCGGTTCAGCTCTGCCTCTGCCTCAGCCTCACTGGTCACACCGGAGCCAGGCTTCCCCCTTGGGTCCTCTGTTTCCCTAGCTGTGAGAGTAGTAGTCAGGCTAAACGGACTCCAGTGATCCTTCTAGCACCCAGTTCTCTGAGTCTACTTATGTGGCCCTTAGCTGGCCTTGCAGGAAACAGTCAACCCAAGTACACTCAGAGAGAGCATGTTTGCTCTGACCTTGTACTAAGCCCCGTGGGACCACACAAAGCTGAGGGGTGTTTGCTACCTGTAAAGACCAGGTGTGTCCGCTGTTCATATTGATGAACAGCTTACCAGGTGCCAGGGGCTCACCACATGACACCCAGCCAATAGTGCATGGTTCACAGAGGATGGAGTAGTGGTTAGGAGGGTCTTGGAGTGGAGCTGGACTGGGGCCCCCACCCGACATCAAGGCTTGGCTGAGCCTCTAACTTGCTGTGTGACCTTGGATGCTGCGTCCCCTCTCTGGTCCTCCAGAGAGGGCTTGGCCTGGAAGACTCCTGAGGTTCCCCTGGTTTCTGGCAAGAGGGAGAATACAAGCGAAGGCTCAGAGGCAGGAATGAATAAACAGGTGCCCAGGTGCAGGGAGCGGGATGAGACTGGAGGGAATAGGGTAGAAATGAGTGAGGTGAGGTGGGGCTCCAGGCTGGGGGAGGTCTGGGTCATGATGGCTCAGAGAGTCGCTGCAGGCAAAAGTGAGATGAGAATTGGACACGAGACTGAAGGGAGGGTCACAGCCAGCAGCTTAGGCCTCACCATCTCCTGTCATTCCTGGGTGACTCTAGAACGTGTCCCGAGAGCCTTGGACAAGAAGCTGGCAAGTTATGGGGAAAAGGAATGAAAGTGAGGAGGGGAATGGCCTGCAGGCTGATGGGTGATATCGGAGGCTGAGCCCTGTGATGAGTGCGGTTCTGTCCCCTCCTGTCCAGGCTTGTAGGGCCTGGTTAACAATGCGGGCATCTCAATTTTCGGGGGATGTGGAGTTCACCAGCATGGAGACCTACCTACAAGGAGGTGGCGGAAGTAAACCTCTGGGGCACAGTGCGGGGGACAAAATCCTTTCTCCCCCTCATCCAGAGGGCCACAGGTGAGTGGGAAAGGGACCTTCTTCCTGCCCCCTGGGCCTGCTCTACCTTTTCATCTTTGCTCAGAATGGAAATAGGTCTCAGCAGACTCAACATCCACTGCCCTCACTGACTGACTGCATGACCCCCAGGGGCCCCACGGGGCCGTGGATGGTGGCCAGCGGGGGTGCCCTGGACCGGGGGGCAGAAAGAGATGTGTGATTTTCAGAAAGTAGAGCAGGTAAGAGGTCAGCAGTCTGCACCGAAGGCTAAAAGATTACAGCTGTAATCCCAGTCCGGGAACCTCATCTAGACAAATAACCACCTTTGTGCACAGAGCTGTGTGTACACATCAGGTATGGAGAGGGGTGTGGTTAAGTAAATGTTGGTATATCCATTCTATGGGTTACTATGCCATAGTTAAACAATGAGACAATTGTGGTAGTAGGTGAAAATAATAATAGTAATAATCAAGATTAGAAATTGCCAAAACAAACGCCCAAACCATGTTAGGTAGCCAAATGTAAGCAAACCACCTAAGAAGTCACTGACTCAGATTTTCTCCCTATAGTAGCAAACGATTATGGCAAAAAGGGGAAGAACCATACCCTCCACCCCAGCGTCCCAGCGATGACGGGAGGAACCCAGAGAGCAGCTGTAGGGTTTTGGAAGAAAACCCCAATCCTTCAGCAACTTCCAACATAGAGGTTTCTGAAAGGTGTCTCCTCACAGTGCCCAGGTAGGGCTGTGCCTTAACTTCCTGGGTGCACACCCAGGGCGAGTGGGTCTCAAGTCTGCCTGGGCTTACCGGGCAGGCTGGATGGCTCCTCCTCCATCCACTGCCCCACGGCTGGCAGAGGCTGTGGTCAGCTCCTAGCACCCCCAGGCTGGGCCTATGGGAGAGCTTCTCCAGCTCCCCACTCTCTCCCAGTGCCTGAGACTCTGTCCACATGTCTTAGATCTGAAGTCAGGTTCAGAGCCCTGCCCCTGCCTGCTTGGTGACAGAGCCCAACCAGGTGATAACAATTTGGGGTTATTGGCAATAGGAGAACATGGCAGGCGAGACAGAGCTTGTTGTGTGTTGCTCATTTTCCTGTGCCCTCCCGCTGTGTAGGCCTGCCTCTCACTCTTTCCTCCTCCCCGTCCTGCTTGGGAACAGCCAGCTACCCAGGAAATAGCAGAGATGCTGATGCTGATGTGTGGGCCTGAGCTGGCCTTCGTTATAAACGAGGGGGCGCCCTGACCCTGGCTGGTTCAGAAGGCGGAGCCCCAGCCTGACAGGCCGCAAAATAGCTGCCAGGGGCCAGGAGGCCGGGTTCTGGCCAGACCTCCAGAAACGTGCCAGGCCCCAGACCCTCTGCAGGTATTGTTCCGTGAGCAGGACTTTGCTGCCTTCCTCCGCAGGCTGCGCGGTCAGCGCCAGCAGCAGGCTGGGCCGCATGGCCCACGCGGCCAGCCCCCCGTACTGCATCACCAGGTTTGGGGTGGAGGCTTTCTCTGACTGCCTGTGCTACGAGGTGCACCCACTGGGAGGGAAGGTCGGCGTGGTGGAACCCGGCAACTTCAACGCCACCACCAGCCTCTACGGCGCTGTGCGCATCCAGGCCATCGCCAGTAAGATGTGGGACGAGCTGCCTGAGGGGGTGCGCAAGGACTATGGCAGGAAGTACTTTGACGAGAGGGTCGCGATGATGGAGACCTACTGCAACAGCGGCTCCACGGACACGTCCCCCGTCATCAGCGCTGTCACCCACACCCTGACCTCCGGCTACCCCCTACACTCGCTACCACCCCATGGACTACTACTGTTGGGTGCGAATGCGGATCACGACCCACTTGCCCGGAGCGATCTCCGACAGGATCTACATACACTGAGGAGTTTCGCACTGGCCTCTGTTGGGGAGCCCTGGGGCGGAGGGAAGAGGACGGAGGGAGGGAGGGGGAGGGGCTTGTATCATTACCTCTTGATTACCCACTTGTGGATTATCCCAATCCCAGGAGGACCCACTACCAGTCTGAGCATTAACCAGAGCAGGCAGCCCAGCTCAACTCGTGTGCCCAGTGAATGGCTCGGGCCTTCTCAACTGGGGTGCAGAGTGGTGGGCAGGGCCCATAAACCTCAGGGCAAACATGGTGAATCTGTCCTTCTGGAATTGATTTTATACAACGATTTTAGGTAGACATCTTTATATTAAAAACAGATTTATTATAAAATAGAATCCAAATCCTTTATATTTTAAAGCCAAAGCATCAGTTCAAAAAATTTATCTCAGGACTTCCCTGGCAGTCCAGTGGTTAAGACTTCGCCTTCCAATTCAGGAGGTGCAGGTTCAATCCCTGGGCAGCTAAGATCCCACATGCCTCGGGGCCAAGAAACCAAAACATAAAGCAAAAGCAATATTGTAACAAATTCAATAAAGACTTTAAAGAAATGGTCCACATCCAAAAAAAAAATTTATATCATTTGATCCTTAAACCAGCCTCATGAGTAAAAAGGACAGTTTTATTTTTTCTTTTGTACATGAAGCATTTTTGGCTCAAAGAGGGTACATGAATTACCCTTTTATTGCTTATAAATCAATTTTGCTTATATTGCTTTATATAAAATATAAAGGTCCAAGTCGTGCGTTCCTGCCACTGCTGTAGAAGCATTTCACATTTTATGTTCCGGGGCTGCTCTGGATCCAGTTACCTGAGGATCCTGTGATGAGCTCCGTACCCTCACCTGGGCCATATATACCATGTGCCCACCATGCACCTCTTTGCATGTCCTTGGTGCTGCTGTGTGCAGCTTGCAGCCAGTGATTCAGAGCTGAGTGGAGGGGGTGGCAACGTTCTGGAGATTTCCATTTGAGGTTTCTCCAGCTTATCTTAGGACAAACTTGTGTGGAGGTGCTCATTGGCTAAGAGGTAATTTGTTTCTGGTTTGGGTCCGCTTGGTCTTGCCTGGGGTGGGACCCATGTTGATGGGACATTCTTGGCAGGAGCCGTGTGGCCTCTCCTCCCCCAGGGGTGGGTCCAAGTTCCCTGTCTGTCTCACCTGGTGCTTATACACACACACACACACCTGTTCTATAAGCCCAGGGTGGCCTTCATTGATGGCTCACCTTCCTGCTATGGACTTATTTTTAATTAAACCAGGTCACTGATCAGCAGAGTCTGTTTTATCACTTCTTGGGTTTGGGTTTTTGGTTTTTTTTAATAAATTTATTTATTTTACTTGTTTTAATTTTTGGCTGTGTTGGGTCTTCGTTGCTGCTCGCAGGCTTTCTCTAGTTGCGGCGAGCGGGGGCTACTGTTCATTGCCGTGCGCGGGCTTCTCATTGTGGTGGCTTCTCTTGTTGTGGAGCATGGGCTCTAGGCGTGCAGGCTTCAGTAGTTGTGGCGCACGGGCTTAGTTGCTCCATGGCATGTGGGATCTTCCAGGACCAGGGCTTGAACCCATGTCCCCTGCATTGGCAGGCAGATTCTTAACCACTGCGCCACCAGGGAAGCCCTTGGGTTTGGGTTTGAAGGCCAGTGTCCCTGCAGTTGCCCAGACCCTGCATGTTTGGACCCAAACCAGGCAACACCCTCCTCCAGGTATCTGCAGGCCTTGGGACAGGTTCCTGAGTACCAGCCCTTCCGCCTCGCCCTGGAAGGGCCAGGCCTGCCGCTAGAGGGTGCCCTGTCTCCTTTGCAGCCAGAGTGGCCTCAGCTCCTGATTTGGGAGCTCCCACCCAAGCCTGAGGTCGCAAAGGGTTGGTGATTCCCCACCTTGGAAGTGGTCCAGGCATAAAGACACAAGGCCCCTTTAGAAACAACTCTTCCTTCTCTTCTAGTAGCTGCCTGGCTTAATCGTGGAGCCTGGTGCCAGGAGAGAGCAGAACCTGGAGAGCTGGAACCAGCCACGGGGTTCAGGCAGTGCCAAAGAAGAGGGGGTCTCACAACGAGAAAATTCAGCCTGCCTTTTGGGCCTTGATCCCCTCTGTCATCAAGCAGGGATGCCCTGCCCAGCTCCCTATCTGCACGGTGAGGCCCAGAGGGCCTGTGTGGATGACAGGGTGGGCAGGGAGACTGAAACCCTCCAGAGCCCAGGGAGGGACCCTTGATGGTCATTGTCTTTACATAACAAGAAGAGCTTTTTGAATCACAAGGCTTGCCTTTCAGAATCTCATTTTTATATCTTGGGAGATTTTGTTTCCATGCTTAATTTTATTAAAGGAAAATGTATGCAGAACTTGAAGTTACTCGTGTGCACGGATGCCTGGGAACTGGCAGGAAAGGGAGGTGGTCATACGCTCTGCGTCAGGATCAGCAGTAAACCGAACACTGGAGAAGACGCATCTGTGTCTGCTGGGACCATCAGGCATTAAGTCAGAACTGCTAGGCTGGCCTGCAGGCTGCCCTGATTTTTAATTTTTATCCCACTGATTGGAAAGCCCAGAGCAACTTCCCTCCAGATCATCTCAATGCTAATGAAAACCTCACAATTACTATTCACCTTTTGGCAGCTGAGAGCCTCCTTGGGGGCAGGTCTCTTTTTGATCCTTACAAGAGACAGCTGAGGTGGGCAGAATAGAGGTGGTTGTTCCACTTTTATAAATGACATAACTGAGACCCAGAGGGGGGAAGTGACTCACCCAGCATCACAGGGGGTCTGAGCAGAGCCAGGGCCAGCACGAAAGTCTCCTGAGTGGTGCTGTTCACCATCACCTCACTCTGTGGCCCCAGGAGCCCTGGGAACCAGGTGGATGGGTCAGGGTCGCCTGGTACCTAGACCCTCACTGCCTGTCAGCAGAGCTGCCCCTGCTTGTGGGGGTGAGGGGAGGCTGCCACCTGCGCCCACTGTCTGGGGCTGCTGGGGACTAATTGTGTCCACCAGCACCGCCTTGGGTGGAAGCCTTGTCTCCAGCACCCTCCCCTTGGAAGGATTCGCTCAGTCGGTGAGGCCTGAGGACCCATCTCCTGTTGTCTATTCAGGCCTGCAGCTCTGGGCCTGGGCCCCTTGGAGTATAACCCCATCTCCCAAGCAGCAGGTACCGGTCAGCTATGCAGGGCAGGGCGCTAGTGAACAGGCACCCGCACAGGGCCCTGGGCCAGGAACCAGGTGTTCACTGTACCACTGGATCCTCCTCAAGGCCTCTGAGATGGGGGGAGAGTCCTACACCCCAATCCCACTCTGCCACCCCGTGGTGTAATCTTGAGTAAGTGGCTCTGGTTCCAGGGCCTCCGTCGAGGCCTCAGGCAAGAGGAGGGGCAGCGTGCAGACAAAGCCTGGCACTGCGGGCGGGGGGTGTGGGCTGGACTCGGCTTGCACCTGGGACTTTGCCCAGTGGTACCTCTGTCTGTGGGGACCCACGGACGGGTGCCTTCAGCCCGCACTGCCCCTCCCTTGATGGCTGGAGGCTGGGTGAGGGCTTTTTGCAAGATGCTCCTGACGGCGCCTTGTTACAGAACATGTGCTGCGCTTTACATTCCACCCGGGGCCAAGGGCTGTGCAAGCAGGTGACAAGCCGGCCTGGCCCTCCCTGCCATGAGCTGCTCCGAGTGCCTCCGCTGCCCAGGGCGGTGGGCTCTGCCAGACTCCCCACTCGTGAGGCCTGCTCATTTCCTGTATTTCAAGCGGGAACTGGCTCTGCAAAGCTGCACCAAGTCTTTCTGGTGCAGGTGCAGACATGAGCAAGCAGACGCTCTCTCGGCTTAGGTAGCACCGGGCCCGGGCTGCCAGAGAGCAAGCAGGCACACTGTGCATTGCTGGGCCCAGTCCACAGCCAGCCCCGCCCCTCCTCTCTTCTGATTCTCACAGCGGCCTTGGGAGGTAGGCGGGGTGGGGTTATTACCTCATTTTACACATGAGGAAGCAAACTACCCCAAGTCTCTCACCAAGAGAGGGATAGAACCGGGTGGCCAAGTCAGATCTAACCTCCAGCCCGGAGCTAGTGATGCATGAAAAGCTGGGCAGATGGCACCCGGATCTAAAATAAGGAGGGGAAAAAAATACCTCAATTATGTAACAGTGAGAAAGATCCGTAGGCATACGCATAGTACAACCACGGAGCGCTGCGCCATAAGCCATCTCCTCCTTCCCTCCCCCATCTCCTTCTTCCCTCCCCCAGGCTCTGGGCCCTGCTCCCTGGGAGGGGATGTGCCGGAGGAGCCCATCAGCGACCCTCCAGGAGGAAATCTGCCTGGCCTGGGCTCACACCGCCCCATCCTGGGCGTTTCTGAGGGCATGCTCTAAGAACACCAACACCTAAACCTCGGACAGAAACAGATTCTGGAGCTGCCCTCAGAGAGCTCGAGGGTCGTCTGAGCACAAGACTTGAGGATCCTCAGATACAGAGGTGGAACAAGGAGGGCTCTGGGGACCCAGTGCTCCGATGTAGAACAAACAAGAAAACAAGCAAACCCAGAGCATCTAAGGCCGTCCCGGTGCGTGTAGGCACCAAGGAAGGTGGTTTGTGAGGTTTGTGGCTTCAGAGGTATAGGGTGAGCACATACTGGTCAGGGCTCAGGGCCCAGGGCCTGGGATTAGGGCTGGGAGGGCTGCCAGGACTCCTGGAACCTCAGAGAAGGAAAAGGGACTCAGCCATCCTCAAGCATGACTCCCAACCTCCAGGCAGCTGGCCAGGCTTTGAAGCCCTCCAGTGACAAGGATCTCCTTACTTCCTAAGATGGCATTTCCTTGGTTAGGGAAAATTTACCCAAAGGCTGAGCTGAAATCTACCACCTCTGACTTAAGTCCTTTGACACTTGGCTATGACCCAGAACTGCACAGAACACTAGGTTGGAAATGGCCAAGTCAGGTTCAGGAGCCAAGGTCCCTCATTTGACAAGGTTTCCATACCCCTCACTGTCTGAACAGAAGGTTTCAGCTGTGATTATCCCATCTCTCATTCTTGATGACACACATCAGGCTGAATGGTCACCTAAGTCCCCTCAAGCAGCAAGAACTTTGAGACAGGGTATAATATATTTGTAGAGATGCTGACAATTTCTTACACACATGTGCCCCCTCACAAGTAAGTGTGCTCCCAAATCATCTCTCATCTGATCCTCATAAATGGCTTATGAGTTAGGCAGGGCTACTGTTCCCACTTTACAGATAAGGAAACTGAGCCTCAGGGAAGTGGAGTCATTTGCCCAAGATCACAGAGCCAGGAAGTGGGAGAGCCAAGACAGAAATCCAGGCCTGGCCTCCCTCCCTAGGGCCCCTTCCTTTACCCCCAGGCTGCCTCAGTCTCTCCATCAGGGCCCTGGAGCTGGGCTGGACCAGTCAGTCAGAGGCTGGCCATGTAGCCTGTGAAGGAGTGATGGGTGGGGAGCATTAAACTCAACTTTCTTCCAGCCCACAGTTTTGCAGAGAACAACGGGGAAAGGGAGGCTGAGCCTTTCCTGCATCTCACTGCAGGTGTATCCATTGTGTCTGGATCTGCCAGTGGCCTGGGCACTGATGGAGGGCCTGAGGTGGAGAGAGCAGGGCCAGGAGGTATTTCCAGGGCTGTGGCTGAGGACCATCCTGGCCTCAGCATCCATGGGCATGCGTTAGAGGGGAGAGAGTGTGAATGGGGACCAACCTCCAGGGATGCTGGGGCCCAGAAACTCCTGTGCTGCTCTCCCAGTGAGACTTAATTACTCTATAAAATGTGAGGCTGCTCCCACTTATCAAATTATAGATAAGCTTAATTACAGCTCACTGAGTAACCACACTGGGCGCCTTCAGAAATAGCAGCGGGCTGATTGCTCTTCTCAGCTTCAGCTGGAGCCACCTGGGTTTCAGGAGGAAGTGCCCACTGTTACCAGGCTCTCAGTGCTGCTAAACTCTGCTCTCAGGCTGCAGGAGGGAATGCACCGAGCATGCTTCTGTCCTGGCCACTTCCTGGCTGGGCCTGTTCTCAGCCAGCAAGTGCTCTGCTGAGCCAGCTCTGTTCCATTACTGGGTTATTTACTCTGCTGGGGCCTCTCTCTCTCTCCTACTCATGTTGTGTTCTAGCCAAAGGTTTTGGCTCATAATGTCTGACTGAAGGTGTGCAAAGTAGTGCAGGACATGCCTTAAGAGACAAGGAAAGAGGGCTTCCCTTGTGGCATAGTGGTTGAGAATCCGCCTGCCAATGCAGGGGACACGGGTTAGATCCCTGGTCCGGGAAGATCCCACATACCACGGAGCAACTAAGCCTGTGTGCCACAACTACTGAGCCCGTGTGCTGCAACTACTGAAGCCCACGCGCCTAGAGCCCGTGCTCCACAACAAGAGAAGCCACTGCGATGAGAAGCCCGTGCACTGCAACAAAGAGTAGCTCCCGCTCACCGCAACTTGAGAAAGCCTGTGAGCGGCAACGAAGACCCAATGCAGCCAAAAATAAATAAATAAAATAAATAAAGAGACAGAAGAGAATATGGTGCTGGATGAGAAAACACACACTTTGTGGAGTCTCAAGAGCACCTTCAAGGAAACAAGTAAAGAGCAGCAGGCCACTAGGGATTGGTGAGACGTCTGTGACATCATGAAGGGCACCATAGGCCTTCCCTGGTGGTCCAGTGGTTAAGACTCCGTGCTTCCACTGCAGGGGGCGCAAGTTCAATCCCTGGTCGGGGAACTAAGATCCCACATGCTGCAAGGTGCGGCCAAAAAATAAAAAAATAAATGAAGGGCACCATAAACATCCCTGCATACTGGCAGGATTGATGGACTTGCTCCAATGGAAGAAACTGGCAGAAGGCACAGTGTGATTTCAGGGCATTTGATGGGAATGGAGGAGCAATACCGAGGATAATACAAGTGCCCTAGGTGTTCCCACATTCGGAGGTGCACCGGGACCTCTGTGCTTGCTTAATAGCATCTGCTCCCTCTCCCTCTGCCCCCTTTATTATTTGAGTCTCTGCTTTGTGCCAGGTGCTGTACTGGGCACAGGACATCACATGGCAGGCAGCTCACTGCTCTCCTAGGAAACTTTAACCCAGGGTGACAGATTCCACGGTTTGGTGGAGGAAGTGAAATGCTTTATTGTACCAGCAATGAATAACAATAGTCATTTTCAATCTACACACAACCTAAATTGTCTTCTTCCCTTTATAGCCTCAGCGCCCCAGGTCGACCGCAGATGTGAGGGGGCGGGAATGGGCAGGGGTCTTTTCCTACTTATAGAGTCACCCGACTTTCTCAAAGGAAAAATAAAAAGTGAGTGTCCCTGGAAAAACACTGCTGCGCCTTGCCCAGATGCCAACAACATGAAATGGCCAAGCAAACAGTGCTATGACCACTTGCAGAATGATCAGGCAGGAGCTCTGTGACACCAGGGGTTGGGCACGTGGTCTAGAGGCTGAAGGTAGAAGCAGACCATATGCTCAAGCTGAGCACAGACATGGAGGGGTAGACGCCGACTCAAGGAATGCGACAAATTGGAATTTTCAGCATTGGGGGTTGACTTTCTATGAGGTTAAGTGTACAACAAAAGAATGCAACAGAACACTAAAAAGATACTCTTGGGGAAGCTCTTGTTTTCCTGCAGCAGACAAAGAAGGGGCAAATCTGGGGGTCCCTGAGCAGGCAGCTCCTGGGGAATGGAGCCCACTGGTGATGCCCTGTTAGAGATGGAAGGAGTTCAGAGAGCCTGCAGCCAGAAGGATGGGAAAGAAACAAGGCTTGCTGGAAGTTTCATTCTGGGCAAGGTTGGGTAGAAAGAACGCAAGTTCTGGAGCTGGATAGACCTGACTTTGAATCCTGTTCTGCAACCTTCCGATTGCATAATGCTGTCAAATAATCTAGTCTCTCCTAGCCTCAGTTTCTGTATGTCTGAAATGGGGGTAAGAATGGGTACCTTGCAGGGTTGTTAGGTGAGTGTTTAAGGTCCCTAGCACATCACCTGGCATGGGGGAGGGACTCAGAAGGCATCCTGGCCAGTGTAGCCAGGGCCTAAATAACCCTCTCCCATCCCTACCCGACCCCATCCCAACCTTTCTGAGAAATGCCTAGGCCTTACTCCAAGGGTGTTCCAGAGGCAGAGACAGAAATCGGGAAACACTCAAAGTTGAACCCTAGCAGCCAGAGCCCACCTTCCTGTTCACCTTGCTCCTTCCAGGGGCCTGGGGCAGAGGAGGTAATTTCTTCCTTCAGGTGCCCCTTTCTGACTGTTAAACACAGAACAAGCTCTACAGCCCTGCATCACCTCCTTGCTGGAAATCCCTGAAGAGGATGGCAGGTGGATTAAGGAATTATCGGCCAGAAAGTCTTCAGCTTCAGAGCCTGGAAAACAAGTGCATCCCAGGCAAAGGAGGTATTTTCTGTAGCACAAATCCTTGAAACTGTCCAGGGGGATCAGCCTGGACAGTTCTGGCTTTGGGGAGGATGGGAAGATGGACTTGTTCCTCCTGCCTCCAGCTGTCTGTGTTTGGGTTCTTCCTGTTACCTCTCAGTTATGTCTTAGCTAGGCCTGGCTTCCTCTCTGTCTTTTTTCCTTTGGCATCCAAGTTCTGAGGGTTAAGTGCTGTCTATAATCAGGCTTCAGGGGATCTGCACTAAGATTTTATCCCCAGCCTCTAGAGGTTCCCAGTCCTGTGGGGCAGGTGGGCTGTGTTCCGACCCAGGGGAGCTGGCCATCACTTGGGACATCCTGTATACAGTGGATGTACACTGTGGGAGCCCAGGGAAGGTAGAAGAGAATTCAGACTGGGCAGATTACAGGTGCTCCCTACAAGGAGATCGTGTTTCAGTGGAGCCTTGATGAGTGAAGAGGATTTTGATAGATAGAAACAGGACGTGGGGTACTTGGCAGGGTGTTCACACTGAAGGGAACAGTGTGGGACTGGCCCAGCATCTGGGAAGGACAGAATTCTTGAAGGGAAAGTGCAATAATTTAGCGGAGCTTGAAGACTTCTGGCCCCTGGGAATAAAAGGATGCTGGAAGGAAGGGGTGTGAGATCTTAGAGGGCAGTGTTCAGACAGACCTGACCCTCAGCACCATATCACTACAAGCTGGACCTCAAAGTCATCCAGCCTCTTGGTTCCCAAACTAACTGCATGTGAATCTCTTGGGGATCTGATGAAAAAACAGAACCGGTGCATCTGGGGCAGAGCCTAGGAACCTTATTTCTAAGAGGTGACTCCAAGGCACAGCGAGGAAAGGGACAGTTAAAGAAGAGGGGACACCACACCCTGAGTTAGTGACAGATCTGGGGCTAGAAGCTGGGTGTCCCACCCCTAGTTTGTGCTCCTCCACTGTACACATGAGGGGAGAGCCAGGGCATCTGTGACTGTGGGTTTGCCTGTCCCTTCGTAGTTACTCACAGGGAAACTCTTGAAGCAGAAAGGGCCTGAGGGCTTATTTTAGAAGCACCAGGGTAGGGAGATACTGGTGAACTTTCCTCCATTTTCAGAGACCTTTGTGGGGTGAAGTGAAGGCTAGGAGGGAGAAGGAAAGATATTCCCTGAGCCCTGGCGCAGGCCAGGTGGCCTGCTGGAGTGTTACCATTATCAGGAAAAGAAAGGTGGAAGGCCCAGTGCAGATCTGTCTGTCCAGTTTGCCATTTGGATTGTGGCACTAGTTGGGGGCCCAGCCTCGCCACAATTTTCAGGTGTGCATCCTACCATGGAAGATTCCATTAAGCTGTGCCGAGCCCACCTGCTGTGTCACTCTGCTCATCGGAACCCCTGTTTTGCTCAGTGTTCTCTCCTTGGCCAGGAGCGGGCAGTCAGCTGCCTCTCCAGTTTTCTTCCTGCCTTTAGAGCTGAGGCCTGGAAGGGCCCAGAGGTGGTTAAACAGGATAGGACTTTCTCTGACCCATGGCAGGAGGCCTGAGTTCCAGTTCCACATTATCATTGCAGACTGAGCCACTGGGGATAGGTGAGGAGAAGCAACGTGCTCCCATCCCTGATGTTTTAGTGCTCAGGGACCTGGCTCCCAGCTGCCTAGCTCTCCTGCATAAGCCAGAGGCTTGGGGCAGGGCCTGCTACAGGTCTCTGATATCCATTCTCCCCTTCTATAGTAATATATCCACCAATGTTTAGCTGGGCACATGGTTGCCCATAATAAAGATTACATGTCCCAGCTTCCTTTGCAGCTATAGGTGATCATGTGACTATGTTCTAGCCAATGGCACATAAGCAGACATGGTAGTACAACAGCTTTCAGGAACCTTCCTTAAGAGGTAGTTTATAAGCATACTTTGGCTCCTTCATTCTGTCATTCTGCTGCCTGGAACTTGGATACTGCCATCTTAGACCACGAGGTCAAGGGCATGTATGGTGTTATAAGATAGTGTCTGGATCCCAGACACTAGGGAACTATTTTCCACCCTTAATCACCTATTCAGATTTTATGTGAGAAGAAATAAACTTCTGTCTTTTCTGCATTACCACTAGTTTGGGATTCTTTCTTTGGAGGCAAACCAAATCCTAAGTAATGTAGGCCACAGCTAGACACAAGATGCGGAAGCCATTGCACACACATGGGGCAGGCAGCCATGTTTGATAGTAATAGTCATGAGCATTTACTGAGCATTTCCTAGTGCCAGGTTCTGAGTTAAGCACTTTATATGCATTATCCTATTTGATCCTCCTAATGATACTATGAGGCAAGATTTATAATCCCAATTTTATAGATGATTAAACTGAGGCTTACGTTTAAATACTTGCCCAGTCAGTCAGAAAGTGACAGGATTCCGAATCAGAATCTCTTTAACTGCTGGACGCAAGCCCTGATTGTTCCTCAGGCTGTGAGGAGGGTCCCTGCCAAGCTGGGCTCAGCTTAGATTGAGAGGAGAGATTCAGGAGGCTGTGACTGCATGGAAATTGACCATAAATCAGGCTGAAGACTCTGGGCAACCCAAACTCTAGTCCTTATTCTCCAAACAAAATTCTTAGGCTTTAAATGTTTTTGAGATCTAGTTCCTCCACCTAATGAAGGTATCCCCTCAAGAGCATCTCCAATGCGATCATCTGATATGGTCTGAATGTTTGTGTGCTCCCCAAATTCATATGCTGACATCCTAACCCCCAAAGATGATGGTATTGGGAGGTGCGGCCTTTGGGAGTTGCTTAAGTCATGAGGGTGGAGTCCTCAGGAATGGGATTAGTGCCTTATAAAAGAGGTTCCAGAGAGCTCCCCAGCCCCTTCCACGTGAGGGCACAGTGAAAGGCACAAGCTATGAACCAGGAAGAGGGCCCTTCCTCACTAGACCATGCTGGCACCTTGATCTTGGAATTTAAGGCCTCCAGAACTGTGAGAAATAAACTTCTGTTGGTAATAAGCCACCCCATCTGTGTTATCTTGCTATGGCAGCCAGAGCTAAGACATCTCCTATTTAGTGGCTGAGCTGAGAGGGCTCCAGACACCTCGCCTTCCACCCCCTCCTCCTCTCCCCGCCTTTCTCTCTTCCTCCTCCTCTTTTCTCCCTCCTTTTCTCTGTACTCCCCCTCCTGCTTTACTTTCTGAGGATCATGGAGGTTGTTCCAGAGGCTCCTTATACAGTGTGGCCTCCCCCGAATGGGCTTTTGTTTATCTTCAAAGATTTCTATGGCGCATCAACCCCAAAATGTCTAAGACATAAAGAACTCCATCTAGACAGGAAAGCTTGGTACTACTCCCCGCTTTACTACCAAGTTCCCTTGTCACCTGGGCAAGTCCCTTCTCCATTCCAGGCCTCACTCTCCTCATTTAAAAATAATAGTAATGATAACAATAATAACAACCCCTAACACACTGTGACCCAGGCACAATATGTTCTTTCTTTTTTTTTTTCTTTCTTTTTTTTTTTTATGGCTACATTGGGTCTTTGTCGCTGCGCATGGGCTTTCTCCAGTCGCGCTGAGCAGGGGCCACTCTTTGCTGCAGTGTGAGGGCTTCTCACTGTGGTGGCTTCTCTTGTTGCGGAGCATGGGCTCTAGGCGCGCAGGCTTCAGTAGTTGCGGCACACGGGCTCAGTAGTTGTGGCTCGTGGGCTCTAGAGGACAGGCTCAGTAGTTGTGGGGCACGGGCCCAGTTGCTCCGTGGCATGTGGGATCTTCCCAGACCAGGGCTTGAACCCGTGTCCCCTGCATTGGCAGGTGGACTCCCAACCACTGCGCCACCAGGGAAGTCCCAACACAATACGTTCTAAGTGCACTACGTGCATTAATTCGCTTAATCCTTACAACAACCCTATTAAGAACGTAGTACTATTCCTATTCCTGTTTTACAGTTGAAGAACCTGAGACACAGAGGTTTTTAAGTTGCCCAAGGTCATGCACAACAAAGTAAAAATGAGAGAACAATAGACTTTAAAGAGGACCTCAAACTTGTGTTCAGTTACAGTCTCTGCTTTAATGATGTCTCCTGCAGTCTCAATGCAGTACAGATGAAAGCGGGGGCGGAATGGGGGTGGGGTCTAATCTCTCACCCCGCAGCCTCCCTTGCACCACCCTGCAGGCCTCGCCTTCCATCTAGAACAGTGTGAAAGCCACAAAACTCCAGAGCTCTAGTCTCTAAGGGCCCCTCCCATTGGAGCATTCTGAGTCTCTCTTGGCCAGGAGTCCCTTGGGTTTGGAAGGCAGGGTGCCCTGCCATCTGCCAGATGACACTGGGATTAAGGGCTTGATAAGAACCTGTCTGCTAGCTCCCCTGCAAGGTGATTAACCCCCCAGAATGGCCTGTTTCCCAGGGGAGCGAAATCTCCCCCCTAGGAGAGCTGGGGCCTTCTGCTTGACCTCAGCTGCTTTCAGAAAGCATCTCTGCTTTAAACTAGAGGCGACACCCACCCCCGAGAACAGAGGAAGGGAGGCTGCGACGTCCTGCGGGCAGAGCTGGAGCAGCCGCAGTCTGTCCCGGCGGTCGATGCGCTCCGGCCGCGGTCTTGGCGGTCCTGGCGTCCGCTCAGCTGCTCCGAGCCACGGGCGGCCAGGGTGACCCCGCCGCGTTGGCCCCGGGCGCTCCGGCGGCTGCCGGCGTCTCCTCCGGTCTCGTCCAGATCCCGCCTCCCCCAATCCCCCCGCACCGCCCCCCGCGGCGGGCAGCTGGGCTGCGTTCCGCACTCCTCCGCTGGTGACCCCCTGCTCCAGCTCTGTTCCGCACTCCTCCGCTGGTGACCCCCTGCTCCAGCTCTGTAGGAGCGACGTGGGACCTTGGTCGAGTCTCGTAAAGCTCTTTGTGATAAGAGCCGCGTGCCTGGCCTTCAGTCTCTGCCGGTCCTCTCCCCACTCCCCCCCCGCCCCCCCCTCCAGTGTGGATTGTGCCTCTGTTCTAGCACCTGCCCCACATCAACGTGGTGGAGTGATTGGCTTGTCTGACTCTGCCCTCTCCCGCCCCTAGGCTGTCAGCTCCCCGCGGCAGGAAGCCAGCCCCAAAGGTCCACCAAAAAGCCACTCTCTGGTTGATGGCTCATGCAAGTGCCCTGTTACCATTGTGGGAAATACCTGGGGCCCTTCTGCCTATGGGTCGGTCTCCTCGTGGCCGCTGGCGAAGCCCGGCCGCCAGCCCTCGGGGGAGCAATGCAGAAGGCGGAGCTAAGGCAGCTGGAAGGAATTTCCATTTGTCTAGAGTTGCCGGGCCTGCTTCTGCTTTATTTCAGCAAGGGACTCAGTGCCTCAGAAAACAGCCTGCCAAACATTCTTGTTTTCAAAGGAGACCATGAGTTCCCTGCCCTGCGGTAAGATTTGTTTATTACAGCGATGTCAATACATCTCCCTATTTACCTCTCCACACCCCCTTTCTGAGCCTCCTCCCTCAGGGTATGTAAATGGCCTGGAAATGAAGGAAACTTTCCGTATTTCTTTGATGCCTTACCGAGCTGTAGACACCTGTGCTGAGGGTTAGAGACCTGCTTTCCAGGTGGTTTTTGAAATTTGTTTGTTTTAACCACCAGTTTATTGTGTGGCTTTGGTAGCATTCCATCCCTGCTTTGAGCTTTGTTTCCTCCATCTGCACAGTGAATCAGTGGTGCTTCCTAGGGTCTCAGTGATTCTTCAGAATTAACTGATAAGGGGTTTGCTTTCAGATCTTGTGAAGAATGGGGTCTGCTAAAAAAAAACGAGGGGGGGGAATGGCTTGAAAAGCACTTGCCTAGGTGACCTAACACCTGTGTCAAGGAAGTGTCTGCTTAGGTCTCTGATGGAAAACTTTTCTTTAGGCTTCATCACCACCCTGAGACAGCCCCAAGAGAAGACAGGACTGAAATCGTTCTGCAGAGATTTCCTGCCTCCTGGAGCTGAAGGTCATTTCTATGCCCACCCCATCTCCCTCCCTGTCCAGGCCTCCTCTGTCTGCTTCTCCTACAAGACCATGACAACAAAGCCCTCCCTGACAGTGCTCTCATTTGACACAGCAGACCTATGATGGAGGGAGGGACAGGAATTATTTCCCCTATTTACAGATGAGAAAACAGGCTCAAAGAGGTGAAGGGTTTGAGCAAGGTGACAAGGCAAGTTTTTGGCAGAATGGTGTAAGAATCCTGGCGTCCTGATAACTTAAGGTAAACTGGGACTCCTGCCAGCTGGGGAAATGGTTCTGAGAGGTGTGATGTGGTGAGAAAGAAAAATATACTGTGAATGAGCTAACCCGCCCTCTTGAACCTGCTCTAACAGCCAAAACAGGCCGTGGCATGAAAGAGGCCAAGCTAGCAGCTCCACACTAGCTGTGACTTCTTTTGGACCCCTGGGGGTCCTCTGAACACTTCCTAGTGCTCCTGAGCCAGGACACTTTAAGAAATGGACAGAGGGTCCTGGCAGTACCAGGCCAGCGGCAGGAAGGCCCTGGTCCGGTGACTCCCCTGCCTACGACCCACGCACCTGGAAATGAGGGGGCTCCTCGGCCATGGCAGGTTCTGATGGAGAAGTGCCACGTGAGCAGAAGGGCTCTCCCTGCCAGCCAGCCCAGAAGGCTCTGAGAATCTACCCTAAGCATCGCCGGCAGCTTCTTAGCTTCTTCTGGTGTTTCCAAGATGGGCCTGGCACATCCTCAAGGGACCTTGAGTGGAAATCAGTATTCCAGTCACATCTCCAAGTGTCTGTAATCCCGCCTGCTTGGGCAGCACTTGGGAGTTTACAAAGCACCTTCACACCAGAGGTCCACGAGGTAGGCAGGTAGATAGCAGATCGCAGATTTATCTCCATTTTATGAACTGGACACAACAGAGACTCGGGGAGGGGAATGACTTGTCCAAGGTCACGCGGGGCATTGAAAGACCCAGAACTGGAACCTGGGCCTGTGACTGAGTCAGGCTGAGTGAGACCCTTGCTGTATCAATTCCTGGCTTTGCCACAGGGTTTCCTCCTCAGCAGTCTCTCTAGCAAAGACAAGAGTGGGGTATCCATCCTGATTTCCAGCATTTCCCCATGACAAGCGACCCCTCTTACAATCAGAAAAGGGAGGGCCCTGTTAGGGGACTAAAATCACGCAAGCAACTTGGGAAAGCAGCACTTTCCATGCCCTGTCCTAGCCGCAGCCAGTCCAGGGGTGTGGGAGTCAGGAGGCTGGGCTTGGGGTCCAGGTCAACAACTGATTCTCTGGGGGCCTTGGTCAGGTAGACTTTTTTTTTTTTGAGCCTCAGTTTCTTCCTCTGTAAGATGGGGTGAAGGACTGGGATCACTCTTCTCAAACAACTCATGTTAAAATCGCCTGGGAAAGTTTGTACAAAACCCGGATCTGGGGGCTTCGCCCTAGGCCTAGTAGATCAGCTGTGGGGTTGAAGGAATCTGTGGGAACCCACATTGTTAACCTGGTGATTCTGGATGATTCTGAGGCCCACTGACGTCTGAGACCACAAGACTAGATGGTCCCAAGGGCCTTTCCTGCACGACATCCTATTATTTGAGGCATCAGGAAGTGTGGTAAGTGCACTCTGACTCTCTGCTTATTTCCTCCCATGTTTTGTTCTTTAGAGTAGACTCAGGGTCCTAGAAGTGGAAAATATCTTGAATAGATTCCCAGAGTACAGTCTCTTCAGGAAAAGTACAACAAGTACGAGAAGGCCCAGGAGGGGCTGGATTTTGCATTCCCAAGGGGGCTATGAGCCAACTGTGGGTTTGCTGGGCCTCCAGTCTGTGGTGTACTAGGTGACCCACCCCATGGGCATATCCCAACAATAAGATGATTTCTCTGATGTGGCCTCTACCCACAGATCTGTGGGAACCCTGTGTCCATCCAAAGGCTCTATCTGGCTCACAATGGCCAACTTTCCTCCCTGTTCCTCAGGAGGCCCTAACTTGCGGCTGCCACGGTGGTCCTGCACCTCCTGGGGTGTCTGCATGCTTGGCAGCCACATGCTTGGCTACACAGACAAGCCAGATGTCACTGCCCTGCTGGCACCAGACTACACCAGTTATGGTTGTTGGCTGAAAACAACAGAAACTAATTCTGGCTGACTTAAGCAAAAAAGGAATTTATTCAGGGATATTGGGAAGCACTGAGACTCACCAGGAAGGCTAGAGAACCAGCCTTGGAAAACAGGTAGAAACAAAGCTGGCTGCCTCTCAGAAAGACTCATGCCATGGGTCTAAAGAGGGGATTTAGATGCTGTGCATTCCACAAAATGACAAATTCTCTACTCACCTGACAAAAGACTCTACACCCAGAGAAATGTTGTTGGTGATTTTTGCTGTGGCTGGTGCCAGTAATAGCATTTCCTATTCTTCCAGCCAAGTTTCAAATCCTGTGCGCCTTCCATCTGAGAAGGTTCCTACCAGGTATCACCTCCTTTGCTCTGCCCTATTTATTCCTCATGTTGCTACACTCATGTTTCACACACAGCTAGTGTGGAGCTGCTAGCTTGGCCTCTGATTCCAGACCAACCCTTGTTCCCCCTGCCCCAACTCATACATAGACACCCTAACCCATGTCTCCCTGGTCTACCCCACTTTCCCAATTTCCTACCCCATTTGATCTCCAGAACCATCTAGTAGGATTGCACCTTTTCCCCCAATAATTTTTCTCCTTCATCCAGTCAATCAATAAATATTTACTGGGCATCTACTATGTGCCAGTGACTGTGCTGGGTGATGAGGGATAGGAGAACCCTATCTTTATGGAGCTTAGAGTCTAGTGTGGGACACAGGCATTAACCAAAGAACCATACAATATCTTATTACCAACTGTGATAAATACTATGAAGGAAAAACTCACCAAAACCTTGAACGTTTTAGTAGGGACACCTGATCTGGTCTGGGATGCTTCCCTTGAAAGGTGATGTTTGAGTTAAGATACGAGGGATGAGCAAGAGTTGGCCAGAGGAAGGGGAAGGAGGGAGGGAAGGGGGAGGGAGGGAGAAAAGAAGGAAGGGCATTTTAGGCAGAGGGAACAGCATGAGCTAGGATTCTGAGGCAGAATGAAGCTTGTGCCCTCCCAGAAGTTAAAGAAATGAGGGAGGCTGGAGTTCCTACTGTGAGAGGGAGAGTCATGATGCCCAAGGCTGAGGAGGTAGGAACGGGCTAGACCAGCAGAGCATTGGATTCGCATAATGGATTTTAGTTTTTATCAAAGAGCAACAAGGGACTGTTAAAAAAAAAAGTAAGGAGGAGTTGGGCCTGCAGCGTGGAGAACAGATCGGAGACAGCAAAAGTGGATGAGGAGGTCTATAAGGATCCAGTGAGAGATAATAGGGTCTTGGCCTACTGAGTAGTGGGCGTAGAATGGAGCAGAGGACAGATTCAAGACAAGTTTAAGAAGTGAAATTGACAGGACTTGGTGGTGAGCAGGATATGGGGAGGGGTCGGGGATGAGGGAGACCAT
Source organism: Eschrichtius robustus (assembly GCF_028021215.1). Lineage (NCBI taxonomy): Eukaryota > Metazoa > Chordata > Mammalia > Artiodactyla > Eschrichtiidae > Eschrichtius > Eschrichtius robustus. The sequence goes on from NC_090829.1 coordinate 73,507,042, forward strand.
GTGTCTGAGATCACTCTAAGGCTTGTGACTTGTGCAGCCAGGTGGAGGGTGTTAGGGGAGCGCTTGTTCCCCACTCCTCATGTTTCCAGGTGAAGGGACTCCTATTAGATAGCACTCCTGAGCTCTGTCCCCATGGCTATGATTGGTGCATTAGGAAGGAGGGACCGGGCTAGTGCGGCTCAGGGCCTTCTGGGTTTTCTAGGCACCATTCCCTGCCACAGATGGGTGTGATCCAGTTTGTTCTCAAGGCCACGCAGCCAGCTTAGCGGGGCTGGCTCTGCCCCCGTCTAGAAGCCCATAGTTTGGGAGGCACTTTCAGTTCAGGGCCGCCTAACCAGTTCAACCAGCCCCAAACCATGGTTCTGACCTGGAAGTGGAAGAGAACTGTCATTTTCTTGCCCTCTGTCCGCCTCCCCCCAGCGCTTCAAAGCCCCAACACTTAGAGGCATATTTACTGAGACAGGGAACACTTAAGCAAGAGTAGGTTTTAAGGGAGAGATCATGAATTCAGCTCTGGATCCCTTTCCTGGCCACTTTGATTTCTTACCTTTGACTAAAATGTCTCATGAAATCCATACACTTGCCCATGTGCCTCTTTTTTATTATCTCAGGGGCATTAAATACATCAAACTAAAACTTTCTAAAATTTAATTTGCTTTGGTAGATCAGCCTGGACTTAAACTCTGAATCAGGTCTCCTCAGAGAGGTTATGAACCTACACCCCATCCCGAGGGATAATAATAATAATAACAGTAACAACTACCACGAACGAAGCCTTTGCTGTGCTCGGACCATCTCACTCAATCCTCACAGTACCCTCCGGGAGAAACACTTTTGCTATTCCCACTTTACAGGTGGAGAGACTGAGGCCCAGAGAGGTTAAACAGCCAGAGGCAAGGGCATCTGGCTAATGAGAGGTGACTGAGATTCCAGAGCTCTTGCTCTTAAATACCATGCTGACCTGGAGGGTATGCTGGAAGATTTTTAACTGCCATGTGAAAGTAAGAAGCGCAACTGCTTTTTGTGCTCTCAGCTGAGGGGTTCCCAGGCCCTATCAGCCTCTGCTTTTCTCTCCCGTCCACGCTGGTCCAGTGAGCCTTTGAACTCAGAGCTTCTCTCCTTTCCTCTCTTCAGGCATTTTCCAGATGTTTCCCCCCAACCCACCCCACCCTCACCCAACACAGAGACAACCTGTCTGTCAAAGCCTTGCAAATCCAACCAGAACCATCTGAAAGAGTTTAGCAGGCAGGCAGGAAAGCCAGCCTGAAATTAGCCGGGATTCTGCCCAAGGCCCTCACATCAACTATGCAACATAATCACTGCCCGGTGCAGAAAACAGGTTGCACTAGAGCTAGTCTGTTGTCACTGGCTTGTCCTCATTTGAATCGGGAAGTAATGCTGTGGTGAGATTCAGTCTCCTGTAGTTCTGCATTGGAAGCGGGAAGAGCACATGGACCCCCTCCCAACCCCAGCGGCTCAAACCACCCACCTCACGCACCCGGGCTCTCAGCCAGGTGCTTTCACAGTTGCATGATGGGCCGTGCTCTGCCTGGTGAGCATTGCTCTGCAGTCTGAGCGCCTGGATGCAATACTCCACCCTGTGCCTTCCAGGGTCTCCCCCAGGCCTCTGCGTAAAATGAGGATAATAATTGTACCACCCCCACAGAGCTGTCGTGAGAATACATGATTTAATATATGTAAAGGCTTCTGGCACATAGTCAGTATTGGGAAACGGGTTGCTGTCATCATCATAATCACCATCAATACTTGGTTTCCCACCTTCATGGTTTTTTTTAAAAAAATCAAAACCAAGTACCATACATAACATTACTTATTTAATACTTCAAACGAACTTTAAATAAACTCACTTTTGAAACATAGCCTCCTCCTAAGCAAGGTATCCTTGAAATCACAAGTTTGATGGTTTTAGTTAGGTTTTTAATGGCTCTTTGCAACAATGCATGCCCGTTAAAGTAAATGTGTTCACCCTGTAGCACTAACTCATCTTGTGCACAACCAGGGGTCCTCTGCCCTGGCTTTAAGGAACAATGCTGTGGGCGAGTGCTGGCATCTGCCTCTGTCTTCTCATCTGTAAAATAGGTGTGATGTGTTGCTGCTGCTTCCTGGGACTGTTGTCCTATTCTGCAGCGTGTTGGTTGTGACCATGCTTTGTAAAGTGCAGTTCACTAAAGTGGCTTTCATGTGGCTCTCCTGTCCCTGTCCCATTCCAGGTTAGCTGCTCACCCCAGGTTTGCAAAAGGAGCTGCTAATGGAAAACTTCTCCAACCCCTATCCCACCTCTCCCCAGAATTTGTTGGAATTCGCAGTCAATCAAGTAGATTTTTTTCTCATGTGTTTCCTTTCCTCAGGCTAGAACAGACCCCAAATCCATTTTAATCCTCCATCCTCATTCAGCATCCCTCCTCCTTATTGAGGGTGTCAGGCCTGGTTGCCATATTCATGTGATGGCACCCCCAGCCCATGCGCCTCCGGCTCGGCTCAAGCCTACCCCAGGGTTCAGGAAGCAGAACTTCCAGGAATTTTATCTCCATTGGCCGTGGGCTCTCCTCCTGCTGCCTGTCCATCGAACTCACGGGTCTGGAAATACCCTTTCTCTGGACCTGACCGGCAGAGGCAGCTGCTGCAGTTCTGCCTTTTCCTACTGCATGATGACTCATCTGGCATTCCCTCTGACCAGAGCCTCTTCCCTCTCTTCACCTGGGCTAACAAGGTAAATCTCCACCAGAGGGCTTGGTGTAATTTCAGCTCCAAGGGGTGAAGGCTGAGGCCTTGGGGGCTGGGGCAGGGTGGGGGTCGGGGGAAGGGCGGTCCTGAGGACAGTGGAGAGGATGGGAATAAAGTCCCAGGCTGAGGCCTGGGATGCTTCGTATTTCCCTGACTCCGCCCTGCCCAGCCAGCATGCAGGGCTTCACAAATGTCCATTTAGAAAGCTCCTCCTTACTTGTGTGGAGAGGTCCCAGTGACTGACTGGCCCCCATCAGACACAGGAAAAGCTGAGGAAGCTGGGCACTGATGACAGTATGATTCCTTTTATTTTATGGGAGAAAGGAAAAAAATGCCTATAAAACAAATCCAGAGCTTTTCCCTGAAGAGTGGAAGGGAAGAGCAGTTTTCAGTTTCTTAGACAGTTTTAGTCTATCAATGTGCCATGGAATCCCGAAGAATGTACAAACAGCCCTTCAAGTGTGAGTTGTATCTTCCAAATCAGTTGGAAGTGGCTCTTCTACTCCAGCTGGGGCATCTCTGGGCCCTCCTCAGCCCTAGATCCTTTGAGCTAGGGCAGAGGGACCCTCCCATTTGGCTCTCCCTCCTTTCAGCACTCCCTGCCCCAAATCCTGCCCCTCCAGATGTTCTCAACCCACTGCTCCTACTCCCAGGTCCTGCCTTGCGTCCGCAGCCTCCGAGACAGGGCAGGCATTTGGCCACCCTGGGTTCTGCTCTGCCTGGGCTTGGACCCGGGTGGGGGCTGGTCATTGGGTTCTGTAAGGCGAGCTGAGCTTGCTCCCGACCAAGCTGATACCTTGTATCAGCTTGTATCTCCTGTTTATTGATGTGCTGAGGGAATCTCTGCTCTCTGTCCCCCTGGAGTTGGCCTAACTTTGGTTTGTCAGCCCCCAGGAAAAGGCAGGGGAGTGGGGTGGGAGTTTGTTATGGAATGAATGTTTGTGTTCTTCCAAATTCATATGTTGAAATCCTAACCCCCATAGGTTATGTATTAGGAGGTGGGGCCTCTGGGAGGTGATTAGGTCATGAGGGTGGAGCCCTCATGAATGGGATTAGTGCTCTTGTAAGAGAGATCCCACACACCTCCCTAGCTCCTTCTGCCATGTGTGGATCCCAGACCATGCTGGCACCCTGATCTTGGACTTCGAACCTCCAGTGAGCAAGAAGTCCCTGCTGTTTATAGGCTACCCAGTCTATGATATTTGGCATAGCAGCCTGAATGGACTAAGGGTTAGAGGGATATAAAAACCTATTCTGATCTGTACATATATTTAATTATTTGACCAGAACACTAAATTTTATTTCTCCATGGCACCTATTTCATTGTACTGGCAATTGTTATCTCTTAATAAATGGTGTTCGTAGATAGTTGTTCCAGCTTATAGAATTCTGGGGAAAAGAGCTTCCAGAATAGTGATATGTTGTACTTGCCACAAAATCAAGCAAGTTGAAGATGTCTGTGAGCGTTAACCCTCCTTATGACAGTATCATCTGGTGGGATAGTTAGTAGGTAACATAGGGACATTCACAACAGAGATTATAACAACAATAAAATAATAGTTCTTATAATCAAACTACAGCTGGGCCCTGTAACGGATGGTGAGGAGTCAGTCATAAACAGGACATGATCTCTGTCTTCAAGGGCTCCGAGTCTGGGTCATTTTGACTCAAAAGAATTTGCAATGACCCTTCAAGTCCACTGTTCTCTCTCCAGCAGCCCAGACTGATAGCCATCAGCACGCCATCATTTCATCAGATGGATGCAGGTGTGACTGAGGATTAGACACCTCACCTTTTATTCCTTCGTGATGCTGTGTGCTCAGCTTTTGTGCGCATGGTGCATGTCTGCACGTCTTTTTACATTTTTATCCACACCGGTTTTGTTTTTTGCTTCTCGGCTAAATTCCCAAAGATGACAAAGAAGTGTGTTTATTCATTTAAATTGCCTTGTGCCAGGATCCACTCAGCCGAACACCTGGATGGTATTTTGATAATGATGATGTTGATGTTGACAAACGCTTGATAATTCAATATCTATGTAAAGTGTCCTATTTTTAAAAGAAAGCTTGGCTAGAACCTAACTAAAATCATAGACAATTCAGAAGAGGTTTCTTTTAAGAAAACACCAAGAGAAAAGGCTTTGCAGACCCATCAAATCAGAGAACAGTGGTGCTCCTGGCAGTTTTTTCTGCTTTTGGCACCGTCCACGTCACCCCCAGAAGGATGCAATGTCCTTGTGGACCTCATCCCATCTGCATCTGTCTGTATGGTCCAGGGCCCATCAGTCTTTAAATGCTACCCTTCCTGCCTGCCAGGCAGGCCTGGGCTTCCTCTGTGAGTCACTCTGTCTGAAGCCGTGACCCATGCATCACCCCAGACTGTCTCAATGCGACACTTCGCTATTAGCCTCCGTGTTCATCCAGCAATTTCAAGAAGAAACTGCAAGATATTGTTCTATGCCTAATCAAAAGCTGTTCTGCCAAACAACAGGGCAGTGAAGATGAGAGTTGCTTTCAAACCTAAAAGGAAAGGCAAACAAATACAAGACCAAATTCTGCTGGTCAAGCTGGATGCTTTGATATCAGCCTGTCAGAGACGGCAGTGGGGCCTTCCTCGACTCCTTGTGACCAGGGCTGATATTCAGCTGGTGTGCAGGGTAAAGACAGCTCTGTCCCACCAGCTTCCATGTACCCTCTCATCTCCCAGGGAAGAAGCAAGTATGGTTCCCTGTTGGACAGAATGGGCAGCATCCACACTGCACATTTAGTGATGAAAATCTCTAGATGCATTTTTTTGCAAGACTTTTGATAGCTCCACAATTATCCCGGAAGTTTTGCCTGGCCACGCCTCTGTCTCTGGCCTGATGCTCCAGCTGAACAATGCAAAGAGAAGTGCTTTGGTAGCCCCTGCTTGCCCAACAGGTGTGTCCTCCTGAACCAGGGATCTAGAACTACCAGCTCATGGGAGCTGGGACTGTCTAGGACCACTTTCTCTGCAGATTTTGCAGTTGTAAGGCAAGGACCTTGAAAACCAAATTCTAGAAGATATCAAGAAGAGGCAAGTGGAGGGAAAAAAAAGAAAGAAAAGACAAGTGACCAAGACTGCTGCATAAATATAGAATTGGTAGGATACTGCTGGTTCCCAAGAGGGGGGTCATCATTCCACTGGTTCTCACCCCAGGCTGAAGGCCCTCTATTGGACTGTGAAGACATCTTGGGCGGGTCTAATAACCTGGGTATCTTCTTTGCCCTTTGCTGTGTTTCAACTTGAGACACAGAAGAGGGAGGATGGTTGCTGTGTGGGGTATGTGTGTGTGATACAGATGGGGATGTGAAAGTAAGGAACTCTGCAGCTAACATCTGAGATTTGCCACCAGCCAGGAAAACATTCGTTAAGCACTACCCTGGGCCACCTAATACGGCATCCTCAGAAATCCTGTGGAATGTTTTCAACTTGACAGCCTCTTATGCACCCAGACATATATTTCATATTCCTCAAATCCTAGCCAAGAAAGGGAAGGATGTAGACCTGGTGGGCCTGCAGGTAGCCTGGACCAACAATCAGAAGGAGCTTGAGTTTGGTGCTGGCTCCAACACCAACATATAATCTGTCTTTCACCTGATCCCTCTTGGATCCCCTGGATATGCTGGAAATAATCTTTGACAGTTTCAGCTGAAGTAGCTGAGAGGATGGAAATTTGGAGAGCAAGACCCAGACCACAGCAATCTGCTGGCCACAAGCCACACTGCAGACTCCCCTTAATGCAAGTCATCATTTATTACTAACTCCATTGATGACCTGCTGACTGTGGCCTACCACTTCACCAGACCGGTGGGAACAGATGGTCTAATGTGATGAGAGCATCACAGAGTGTCAAGGCTGGAACTCCTTCATTCTACAGGTAAGGAAACTGAGCCCCAGGGAGGAAAATATTATAGTTATTCATTCACATTTCTGCTTCTGCAATTAGATTATGAGGTTCTCGAGGGCCAGGACTATATTTTTTGAAGCCTCACAGCCTAGCAGATGGCTTGGCCACTGCAAGATGCTCAATAAATGTTTCTGAAAGGGAGGGAGGGTGGATGGGAAGGGGACTTGCCCAAGGTCACACAGGTTGTAGTGGCAGAACCAGACCCCCTACCCCACAGGCCTCTGTCCGGAGGCAGGCATGCTGGCCACGCAGGGAGCTGCGCATCTCCTTTCAGCATTGCCAGCTCTAGTCGATGCCTTCCCGCAGGTCAGGCTGGCTCTCTCTATTGCCCAGAAAGTGTCACTGATACCAGACCCCAAGGCATCTGCTGTTCCACAGCAGGGCCCCGGGGCGCTCCCCTGGTCTGTGACGTGAACAGCATCAGAAGAGCCAAGCCGGCTTCGTCTCAACTCCCCTGATGGAGAGGCTGGACCTGGGCTCTCAACTTAGGCTGGTGTCTCTGGCGGCGCAGGACCCAGAGCTGGAGCCAAAGGAGAGCCAAGAGTGAGGGCCCCAGGGTCACAGGCAGGATGGAGCCTAGCAAGACATCCAGGCAAACGGGTGGCAGAATTCTGGGAAAGTCAGTAAGGCAGGGCATCGGAAACCAAGGTCCAGAGAGCAGAAGGGACCTGCCCGAGCTCACCCACTAACAAGGCAGAGATGGATTCGAGGCAGGGATGGTCTCTTCATAGAGGTAAGATGTTCTCTTCCTCAGAACAGCGAGGAAGAGAGGGAGCCAGAGCAAGTCCCGGAGGAAATATGGTGCAGCTGCGGATTCTGTTTATAGGGCGGCGGCAGCGTCGCCCGAGGCGTGTCAGGAGTCGGGGTGTGGGTGGGACGCTGTGAGAGGAGCTGAGCCGGCTGCATGCCTCTGCGCTGTCTCCGCCTCGCTCCACTTTCTGCCAGCCCTGGGAACCTACCTTGCCCCTGTCCCTTGCACTGGCCCCTCTTTGGGGTTGGGGAGAGGCCCAGAGTTGGAAGTGACTCTTTTCTAAGCAGCCTTCAGGGCCCTATCAGTGATGTCATCTTCTGTCACATTCCTAGACAAGGTATCCCGTGTGCCCCAGGATTGGCGCTGGACCCAGAGCTTGGTCCCTGCCCCCAGGGGTCTTAAAATCTTGTTGGGGAACTAGGGCACATTTGAGACACCCAGCACCAGGCACTCTAAGGCCAGCATGGCTCTGGCTACACCGAGTGGGTTGCTCAGAGAAAAGCAGAGATCCTCGCAGGTAAGTTGGCTTCTTGGAGGAGGTGAGGCTGGAATTGGAGCCCAAGCATTACACACTGGGTGAGGGTTTTGAGTAAAGTCACTGCAGCAAGACTCTATGGGTTTCTCGCAGGGGCGGGGGATGGAAAGCTTTGGGGGCAGCCTCAGAGTCACGGGGTGAGGGCTAGTGTTTTGTTTTTGTTTTTTTTTTAAATTTATTTTTGGCTGTGTTGGGTCTTTGTTTCTGTGCGAGGGCTTTCTCTAGTTGCGGCGAGCGGGGGCCACTCTTCATCTCGGTGCGCGGACCTTTCACTGTCGCGGCCTCTCTTGTTGCGGAGCACAGGCTCCAGACGCGCAGGCTCAGTAGTTGTGGCTCACGGGCCTAGTTGCTCCGCGGCATGTGGGATCCTCCCAGACCAGGGCTCGAACCCGTGTCCCCTGCATTGGCAGGCAGATTCTCAACCCCTGTGCCACCAGGGAAGCCCACGGGCTAGTAGTGTTTTTCAAGCATTTTTTAGCAGCAGAATCCTTCACCAAAGGAAAACTTAGGGATCAACGTGCTAAAAGCAGAACTGCTCAGCTTCCCTCTCACCCCGGGGTTAGCCCCCCCAGGAAGGGAATGGAGCTCTACAGCTGGACTAGTTCAACCTTCTTATTGGACCAGCGGGGAAACTGAGGCACAGAGAGCCGAAGGACATGCTCATTGGCTCTCGGGAGCAGAGGCGGACAAGATTGAGGTCTGTCTCCTCTCCCCAGCTCAGGGCTTCCCCCAGTAGACCCTACTCCCTCCAGAATGCGGCCAGACTGGGGAGACCTTCCACTGGGCTAAGGAATGTGGGTTCCACAAGATGGAGAACGATGGAATGTGTTTGGGCAAAGGCATTCTCTCTGGCATTCTAGTGTGGCAGCCTAGCTCAGACTGCACTCTCTTGATGTTTCAATCCCTTTATTGAGGAGGCTGGCATATTTGCATCATCTGAGAACTATCTCCAGCAATGCAGGGTCAAAGACACTTGTGGGGATGGTGGTTTGGGCTAGAGAAGGACAGGTGTCATTGGTTGAGTTTTGGTAAATAGATGAATTGTCAGTGGATAAGTTCAGTGGATAAATTCAGTGGAAGAATCAGTGCTTCTTAAACTGCATGAGAAATTGTGCCCATTCATTGGCCTAATGATGTGGCTTTAATTAGGAATTCAACAATAACTAAAAAAAGTCCTCAGAGAAAGACAAATACTATATGATAACACTTGTATGTGGAATCTAAAAAGTACAACACACTAGTGAATATAACAAAAAAAGAAGCAGACTGACAGATATAGAGAACAAACTAGTTGCCGGTGGGGAGAGGGAAGGGAGGAGGGGCCATATGGGGGTAGGGGATTAAGCGGTCCAAACTGTTACGCATAAAATAAATAAGCTACAGAGATATATTGTACAACACAGGGAATATAGCCAATATTTTATAATAACTATAAATGGAATATAACATTTAAAAATCGTGAATCACAGGTATTGTATACCTGTAACTTATATAATATTGTACATCAACTATACTTCAATAAAAAAAATACACCTAAAGACGTAAAATGAAAGGTAGAAATAGATAAATAAGCCCCATCTTGAGCTCACAAACAATGCAAAGAACTGATAAATATCTTTGGAAGCTAGACAAGACCTCCTGCCTCTGTCTTCCTTGCAGATTTGTCTTGGCCAAGCCTCCTTCCACTAGGCCTCTACCAGTTTTCATGACACATCTTGGTTTCTGTTACCTTATGGCTGAGAAGGCTAGCTGGGACTTGGAGTGAGGTGAAACATCTTAAGTAGGCGGCACATGCATTTATCCTTTTTTTTTTCTTTTTATTCTTTTATATGACCAAGCTTAGAAATGCTTGTCAGAGAACATCAGACACTTCCTGAGGTCTCAGAGTCAAACCTCCCCTCCACTATCACCCAGGAGAGCTGCTCTCTCAAGCCCTGAGTCCCCCAGCACCATCTGGTACATTACATACTTGGAGTGCTTTACAGTTTGTAAAGAGCTTTCGAGTATATTCTCTTATTTGAGCCTCACAAAAGTGCCGTGAGGCAGGCCAGCAGGCATTGTCCCGATTTTAGAGAGGGTAAAAGCAAGGGTCACAGGGGCAAGTAGACTTGCTCAAGGTGGTGTCACTAGTTAGCATTTATTTAACAGATATTCATTGTTTTATTTATACTGCTTTATGGTTGATATTTGTTATTACAGCATGAAGCCAGATCTGCTGACTTGCTTCCCAGGACTCTTTCAGCTGCACCAGGCTCTTTCTCCTAAGGATATGAATAAAAACAGATTTTCTGCTAAAAACAGGTCAAATGACTTAATACAACTGTAGGCAATTCAGAGGGACCTGGTAAATCCTAAATGAGTCATGCTTCATTTGAATAACAAACCAGAGGAACTCTGAAGCCTGCAGCATAAAGAAATAGAATTATACAGTTGGAGGGAACTCGATTATTGAGACCAGTGGCTTTTAAACATTTTTAAAGCACAAAAACCATTCTTAAAATTCAGTTTTACCAGGCATCTCAATAAGAAAGCCTATCAAAGCAGCATCTTTGTAGAACTTGAGCCTTCACTTAATATCTTTGGAAAACCCTCTTATTTATATTGTAGATGAGGAGACAGGCCCAGAGGCCCAGGGACAGGTCCCTCGGGGAATCTGTGAGCTGGGGCTGGAACCCCAAGCTGGTGGTATTCCCACTGAAGGGTCCCCATGCAGAATGAACTGATTGACCCAATTCACTTTTTGATCATAATCCCCTACTGTCGCCCATATTACTAACACACCCAATCCTTTCCAGTCTCCTTTGCTCAAGCTATTTATTTCCTCTTCTCAGAATGTATTTCTGCCTATGAAACTTGCATTTTTTTCCCCCTCCACACCTGGATCAAAGGCATCTCCTCTCCCCTATGAAGCTTCCTCAAGGGTCATAGTGAGAGAGACTCACAGTCTCACTTCTGAGTCCCTCTGGAATCTTTGGTGACATGCTTAGGATGTTCCGCTTTGGTCTTAGAGTCATTTGAGGCTTAATCCCACTCCTGAGATTTCATCCTTTTTGAGGACAAAGGCCCTTCCCAGAACCTAAGACAGTGTCTTCTTCCAGCTCTAAAATACCATGAAGCTATGATCTCAAAAGGTGATACTCTAGAGTCTTTTCTTTTTTTTTTCAAATGGAATTGTACAGAATCAGTCTCAGTTTTGAATACCTAAGTCCTGGCTAGTTAGATTCTTTTAAAGCTGAGCCAAGTTCCTTCCATCTTGTCCTCTTCCTCATTCTTGAGCATTTATCATGCAGCTCTACATGAACACTGACTGACCTTGACCAGGGCCTGTGAAACACACACAGTTGCTGCCTTCAGGGGCGCTGGCCAAGGAGTCCGAATGACCTGGCCCCCCATCCTGGCCCTGCCATTTCCTCAGCAAGCCACGCTCTCCCTTAGAGCCCTGGCCTCTTCAGCCATTACACATGCCCACTCCTCTGTGAGAAGCCAAAGACAGGTACATATAGAGGCATTTATAAACTGCAGGCTGCCTTGTTGGCCAGCCTGTTGAAATCAGTGGGAAAAAAATTAAAGTCAGTGTCTAAGATTTCAAAAAATTGTGTAATACCAAGTAACCAGTTTATCTGAATGTTCTCTTTCTAGTAGGTTGCTGTGGCATTATACAGTTATAGGCTTCCTACCACTTGCGGTTCAGCCCTGAGGCCCTTGTATTTGCTGCTCTGGAAATCAGCTCACTGTAATCTACTGACTCCAGTTGAAAATATACATTCATTTCCAAAATATTTTTTGAACATCTACTATGCCAGGTTGTTATGGGTTGAATTGTGCCTATCAAAAAAGATATGCTGAAGTCCTAACCCCTGGTATCTGTGAATGTGACCTTATTTGGAAATACAGTCTTTGCAAGTTAAGATGAGGTCATACTAGAGTAGGGTGAGCCCTACTCCATTGTGACTGGTGTCCTTATAAGAAGAGGAGACAAGAAACAGATGCAGACCCAGAGGGAAGGCTGCCATATGAAAATGGAGGCAAAGATTGGAGTTATGCTGCCACAGCCAAGGAAGCCCTAGGGCTACTGGCAGCTAGAAGAGACAAGAAAGGATCCTCCCCTAGGGGCTTTGGAGGGGGCATGGTCCTACCAAGGCCTTGATTTTGGAAGTCCAGACTCCAGAACTATGAGAGAATACATTTCTTTTGTTTTAAGCCACTTACTTTGTGGTACTTTGTTATGGCAGCCTTAGGAAACTAATACATTGGCAAACTGGGCATCTAGCAGAGAATAAGATAGAGAACTTACATTTTGATGAAGGAGGCATGACAATAGACATAGATGAATAAATATGAAAATAGCGGGTTCAGGTACTAAAAGTAGGGTCATGTGATATTGTAGTTCTTACTTGAAGGAAGAGAAGCCCTTTGTGTAGACGGTGGGCTGGAACCAGATCATGTAGGGCCTTGGGAAGCTGTATGGGAAAAGGGGTTGTCATGGAGCCAGGGTGGCTGTGGACAGACCTAACTGGGTTATTCAAATGGATGATGGTGGTTTTGAAAGGAACGGTGCCAATGGAGATGAAGTGAAATGGACAGATTCGAGATATTTCGTGTTGATTGAAGCAAAAGATCTTGCTGATGGATTGGCTGTGGAGATGTGAAAAGAGAGGAAGCAAGGATGAATCTAGATTTTTGACTTAAGCCAAAACCGTTAATTTTTGAGTAGATGGTGAGGTCTTTTATTGAAGTGGGGAAGATTAGGGGAGGCACATGTTGGGGGTGAGAGGGATGGAATCAAGAGTTCTGTTAGGTTTGAGATGCCTGTTAAACATCTTTGTGGAGGTGCAAGCAAGCCATTGGTTATGTGAGTTCAGTGGCAGGAGGGCCTCCAAGACCAGGGTCCTTCTCCCTGTATGGTGACAAAAGATTTTTCCAAATCCCAAGGCCTCCAGTGAGATTGGAGAGAGTTTCTTTTTTCCTATTGGAAGCCTTCTCTTTGTCCAGGGTTATAGCTGGGCATATGCCTCCTGAGTGGCCCTGAATAACCACTAATGCTAACAAACCTGCTAAGTAGTGTGGAAGTTTTTAAACTCCTTCACAAAGTATTTTGTGCTTCCTGCAGTGTCTTCAGAGCTGTGTCTAGCTTCATCTGCAGAGTCAGGTCTCTTGGGGCTTCCAGGATAAACTGGGTGGAAGGGTTGGGGGAAGCTGTAGGTGACCCTGGACAGTATTTCCAGGACTCCAGGCTCTGAGCTGGTTGACTAATTAAGAAAGCAGAAGAAACTTCTGCTTTGCACAGACTCATTTCCAGCACAAAGAGCTTGGGGGAAAAAAAAAAGCCAGAAATTCCTGTACTCTGGGCAGGCCAAGCCTCACTCGAGGGTGCTGACTCAGAAATAGCAGCTGCTTGCCCTGGGAGCCAGCAGTTGTTGGCACAATCAAAGATCAATTAAAACATGCCATTCTGGTTTGCTCTCCCTACACCAGTCCTTCCAGGGCACTTCCTCTCACTTTCAGCTTCCTCCAAAGACTTCTTTCCTGCCTAATTAACTTGGAGCCCAGTGGCCTGTGAAGGAGGTGGCTGGAAGGAGGGAGGAGCGGTCACCAGGAGCTAAGACCTGGGGCTCGCTTGGGTTCCTCCAGCACCGTTCCTGGGACTGTCAGTAATTCACTGACCTCCCTGGGCCTCTGGTTCCCCAGCTATGAAGCAGATGGTGATTGTCCACCTTCCTGTCCTGTGCTTCCAGGGTCGTCCTGAGAGTGAAGAGAGAATGCATATGGCCATGCTCCGTAAACTGTAGGCCCCTGTCCAAGTTTAGTGGTTTCTGTGACATATAAGCATATACAGTATGACAAAGTGAGTATTTTTAACCCATCTTAAAATTAACCCTAAGAGAAAAAAATGGAATCATTCTTTTCTAGTTGCAAAATAGTTTAGAGGGGGAAGAAATCAATAATCCAGAAACTCCTGAAGTTTCTCGAAGTTGACATCTCCCTGGCCACAGGGGCGCAGAAGTGGGGCTGTAACTGGGTGCCAGAGAATGGCTACAACACAGGGTTCCAGGAGCCTCCCAGGGAGGGTTGCCACATCAAGCAAATAAAAATACAGGATGTCCAGTTAAGTTGGAATTTCAGATAAACGACACATAATTTTTAGTATAAGTATGTTCCAAATATTGCATGGGATATACTTATACTAAAAAATTATTCATTGTTTATCTGAAATTCCAGTTTAACTGGGTGTCGGATATTTTATCCGGCAGCTCTACAGGATGCCTGGGCCGCATCAAGCAGAGGATTCAGTAGGTCTAGAAAGCCACGTGGATGGCCAATATGCCTCACCTGTGTCCCCAGGAGAGTGCCCTGCCTTCAGCGTAGGGTCTCCTTACCCTTCAAGCAATTCGGATTAAGGAAACGGTCTGTCTTTACTAATTCAGTATGTGTGTTTGAGGGCTTCCTATGTGCAAAAGGGCATTGTCTAAATGTGCAAGACCATAAATCTAGTCGCTATAGACGTAAAGCTCAGAGAGTGTTAGAGGAAGGAGAGGAGACGAGACTCAAAGGAGACAACACGGTGAAAGGTGAGGAGGCTGTGTGCTGGGAGGAGGACTGAGGAGAAGCCAGGGGCAGGGGCTTCCCATCCCCCAGCACAGCCTCTTTCCCCGCTGACTGGGCGCTTGGGCCCCCTGACTGTCACGCCCTTATGCAACTTCTCCCTGCAAAGTCCACACACTGCCGTCACTAGTGGGCTTTGGACACAGGCTTTTCAGTGAGGTGAAGGGAAGCAGCGAGGGAATTACCTTGGGCAACGCCTCTTCTGAGGGAAGCAAATTTGAGATTTTCTGTGCAACTTGTCATTAGCAACACCAGACGTGTACAAAAAGGAGAAAGCAAAGAACACTGGCCACTGACTGTGCTGTACTCCCGCCTCAGGAGACACTTGTCTGGCCCCAGTGTCTCCTTCCTTCCCTTCCTTCCTGCCTTTCCTCATTATTTCCTGACTAACTACTCACAGAGGAGAATCAGCCAGAGTCCCACTAATAGGATGCCTACAATCAGAGGTAAGAAAGTTAAGAAGGGGAAAGAACTGAGGCCTGAGAGAGATCATGCCCAACGGAGGAATCCAGGAAGGCTTCCTGGAGGAGCTAGCATTTTGTTGTGAGGGCTGAAGCACACATAGGATTTGGACATGTAGAGATGGGTGGGTGGGGGAGACAGGTCACACACAAGCAGAGGAGAGAGCGCAAGGCAAGGAACAGAGCTGGAGAAGCCCAGAACACAAGAAGAAAGTGGTGATCAGGGAGATTTCGGACCATTCTGAGGTTGGTCTCAGGGTTCAAACCAGGGACTCAAGGGAAAGCAAAGTTTGCACTGTCCTGGGATGCTCAGAGAAATGTTCTGACCCACCTGTTTACCTGTTTTTCTCTTTCCCCTCACTTGAGCACATCTTCCTCTGCTGGAGACTCATTTATAATTCAGGCAACCTCCTTCAGAGGGAGCAGGTGTTTCTCTGGGATGAAGCACCTTGGGAAGCAGAATGTACAAGTGGAAAAAAAGCGTGTCACAGCAGAGCCGGGCAGAGAGGAAATTGGGTCGCAGCAAGGGCAGAAGGAGGAGGAGGCTTGTTGGTATGCGGTGACAAGGCAGCAAAAGAGGGAATCGTTCCCTTCCCACACCCCCTTCTGAAAATCTGGATTGACTTTACCCTCCTTCAGCCCCACTATCCATGATCTCATCAGTAGACTGCCTTTCTTTGAGTCTCAACACCCCCTTCCTCCTCCAAGATGTCCCTTTAAAAATGCTCACATCCTTATGAAGGACTGTCTACCCTGGGTTCCTCAGACAGCAGAGCCTGAGGTAAATGCTTAAGTATCTGCTTTATTAGGGTGTGCAACCCCAAGAAGCAGAAGTAAGGGCAAAGGGGAGTGAGGCTGAAGGAGATCCAATAGAGGGGCATATTTTCAAGCTGGCCACAACTTGTATAAAAACCACAACTGCTGCTTTCACGAGACCATCTTCTGAGAGGCCATATGACAACCATATACAACATTCCTTCTCGGTCAGGAGAGGAAGGAAGAAGAATGCATCTGCAAGCTCCCATCTCCTATGGAGACATTTGACCCATGGGCATGAGTACCTCTGCTCTTTCACATTGCACATGCGTGAGCACCAGGCAGGCCACGAGGCACTTTATGTGTCAGGGTCAACAGGTAAGCCCCATCCCCATGACGGTGGTGAATGGCGTGGCCTTGAGGTGAAGCACTGTGGTGGCCGGGCCTGGGTGAAGGTTATTGGGGCCCACACAGAACTGGTCTGCAGTGGAGACTGGGGCTGAAACAAGTGGCCTTTGGAGAGGCCAGAGAGATTCTGGAGATGCCCATGTGGTATCTGGTTCAGGGACGGTCCTTCATCTTATTATTAGCAGCTGTCGCCTGGGTTACCAGTTAGCTCTTCAGCAGGTGCTTGCCTGCTGGTGACCACTGAGAGCAGGAGCCAGACACGGATGGGACGTGGCAGTGGGTGGGGGTGCCGGGGACAGGGTGGGCGTCCGGCAAGCTCACTTCCCCACCCTCGGTCCTAGGTTGGCGTGTGGCTGTGATGCGAATCACCCTGAAAACCCATTTGGGCTGCTCACCTCTGGCTGGGAGGCAGGCCCCCAGAGGGCCTCGGCGAGCAAATGCAACCCCACACGAAGACAAGACATTAAAGGGACTCCTGAGGACCCAGCATTACTGACGGCCTATTCAAGTCAGAGGAAATCAATAGCTCTCTAGAAAGGGCTTTGGAGAAGAAACAAGTGTCCATGAAGAAAAAGGAAAAACACATACTTGCTCTCCGTGAGTGAGGGTGAGAGGATGAGTCAGGATTTCCCCCAGATTGACAGTGTTTCTGTAAACTTTTGACTGACACCTGCCAAGAAGGAGGGTCTGTGTGTGTGAGTAGAAACCACTAATAGAACCACTAGATTGATTTTCTTTCTTTTTTTAAAAAATACATTTATTTATTTATTTATTTTTGGCTGCGTTGGGTCTTCGTTGCCGCACGCGGGCTTTCTCTAGTTGTGGCGAGCGGTCACTTCTCTTGTTGCGGAGCACGGGCTCTAGGCACACGGGCTTCAGTACTTGTGGCTCGTGGGCTCTAGAGTGCAGGCTCAGTAGTTGTGGCGCATGGGCTTAGTTGCTCCGCGGCATGTGGGATCTTCCCAGACCAGGGCTCGAACCCGTGTCCCCTGCATTGGCAGGCAGATTCTCAACCACTGCGCCACCAGGGAAGCCCTAGATTGATTTCTTAATCTGATTTTCCCTTACCCATCCAGAGATGCCAAATTCCAAAAGGGAAAATTACCTAGTTTTCTAAAACATATTAGTACCTTCTTTCCCAAAGCACTCAGGAAAATGAAAAAGGCTTTTAAAGCTCTAGAGGATGTATTTGAAATGCTGTGTACTTCTACCTTGGCAGTGAAAGTAAAAACAAGCCCAGATTCCATTTGAATGGTACGGTGTCTATCTAATACTTTTCTCCAGGAATTCCAGGCCCTGCTGTGTGTAAACACTCTCTGCTTTCCCCTAAGGGAATTAGGTGGTCAGCATTATTGGTCCAATTTGGCAGCTAGTAAAGCAAAGCATGTGATGGGGGACTGATTTGTCCAAAAGAACACAGCAACAGTGTTAGGCATAGCTGTTCTCCACTTTGTCTTCTTGATTAAGTTGCTCTTTCAGACTAGAAATTATGGTAAGGACCCAGTGAGATTAAGGACCTCATTGTAAAGCGGGGAGAAGAGGGGCACCAGGGATCACAGAGGGCCATTCCTTCAGGTCTGGACATTTGTTTTTTTTCTCATTCTAAAGCTGACGTCTCATCAGTGGCTGACAGGCCAGCACTCTGCTAAGCCAGCGAGGACTCTCCTGGGCCTCCCAGGACCTTTATCTGGAATCAGCGTGCTGGCGTTCGCCCCAGTGACCTCGTGTGGCTTGTGTCATGAGCTGATGATACCTGAGTTCAGTCCCCCTTTGTTAAGGGCCTTCTATATGCTGTCCTGAGCAGGGCACTGAGAGAGGCTGCACTTGGCAGAGAGGCACAAGAGAGACCATTTGGTGCTGACTCCAGTGACTGTGGCCCCCAGGGTATGGTAGTTCTGCAGGGAAGCAGCAGGGGCTGTGGGTTTCTGTCACCACTATCCAGGGCACAGGGGAAGGCAGCACGGTACTGTGGACAGCTGTCCTAGCTTTGGTTCAAACACCAGCGCTGTCACTTAGAGTTGGTGGTCTTGGGGAAGTGAGTCATTTAACTTTGCTGAGTTTGGGCCTCCTCATCTGCTAAATGAAGGTAATGATCTCTACCTCAGAGCGAGGAGATTAAATTGTATAATATATGTAAGTTCCTGGCACACGGAGGCACTCAGTAATTACGGTCATTGTCATGACTGGTTTAGTCCCAGTGTCTCTAGGTGATCCGATTTTGTTAGACTGGAAGCTGTGCTTCCCTGGTTCCCTTGGTCATTCCTGTTTAGGCTTGTATCTGTCAAGAAAGTCCACAGGTGAAAAATTACAGGCATTCTGGAGCTTGCCTCAAAGCACACCCATTGTTCTCACAGGAAAATCAGGAAGCTTCCAGACTGAAGGGCCCAGGCCCCCCATCTGGAGGGTGGGGTGGAGTGGTATTTGAACACACTTGTTTTTCTTTGCAGATTTTTTTTGGAAATCTGAAAGGGCAGCGCCTATTGCTAGCGAGACAGTGTTTTCCATCTGTGTCTTCCCTCTCAGATGTTGTCTGTCATTAGGCTTGGGGGTTTGGGAGGGGATCAGATCTCCAGGGACTCAGGATCTGCCCCCAGATATCCTGTCTAGGAAGAATTCTTTTTAAAAAATGTCGGGGAAGGAGACCAAGGTGGTTCCTGGAAAAGTTTCACGGCTACCCTCCCTCCTTCTCCTCTTCCTTCCCCCTGCTCCAGAAGCTGCTCTTCCGATGCTGGCACAGCTGACCTTGACATTGACAGACAAGTCCCGCCTCCTTTCCCACAACCCATTCCTATGGGGTTCCTTTAACTGAAAGGTATGGCCTTGGGCCATTTGTGCCCTTTCTTGGGCCACACACAGCTCCATGAGTGGGTGAAACACACATTACAGATGTGCGCAGTTTGTGCAGGAGAGTGTGAATCTTTGTCATCTATAGGCTTTTGGTTTTTTCAAAGGTTACACGAGATACCGAGTGCCGCCTTCTTGTAGGCTGTTCCCCCTCACCCCCAATTCACATATTGAAGTCCTAACCCCCAGTACCTAAGAATGTGACTGGATTTGGAGATAAGACCTTTAAAGAGGTAAGTAAGGTAAAATGAGGTCATATGGATGGGCCCTCATCCAATATGACTGGTATCCTTATAAGAGGAAATTTCGCCACAGACAGGTACAGAGAAAAGACCATGTGAAGATATAGGGAGAAGATGGCCATCTACAAGCCAACGAGAGAGGCTTCGGGAGAAACCAACACTGCTGACACATTGATCTTGGACTTCTAGCCTCCAGAACTGTGAGGAAATAAATTTCCATTGTTTAAGCCACCCAGTCTATGGTACTTGTTATGGCATCCCTAACAAAGTGTACTTCCCATTTATGCACTGTCAAGTTTTGTGGTCTGTTTTTGTTTTCAATTGGGAGTCTTTCTTTTTCTTGAGTTTGAAGGATAGATTCAAGGGGAGGTTGTTTTACTGATGAGTAAGATTTGCTAGAAATCACCTGCTGAAGCTCTTTGGCAGATTTAGAAAAGGACAAAATGCAAGCCCGCGCTCACCAATGTCAGTGTATTTGCACCACGTATCCTAAACCATAGAGATAATCGGAGGAGATGGATGTATTTGTATTGACACAAGAGGTTGTGAGTTTATGGGATTTGTCCTGCCAAGCAGTACCAGGAAAAATGAGTAATTATGATAGCAAGTTTTTCATCTTAAAAATTGATTTATAAGCATCATTAGAGAACTTGATACTTGTTTCACTTAAAAGGCTCTTTTTTATTTAACAAGAAATATGTTTCTGCCAGTTATAATTCCAGCTAACCTAATACAGTATGTTCTGGGCTTCAGTTGTTGATAATTCAATAAACCTTTAGTACATTTGTAGTTCTTTCTGGGGCCAGAAGTTTCTAGACTTTTTTATAAAAACAACTTTCTTTTGAATAGCAGTTTCAAAGAGGTCACATAACAACCCTGTGAGGCAGTACACATATCATTACTAACAACTAGCATTTGTGGAGTGTTTTATCTCTTACATTCATATACACCATCTTGTTTAATTGCCAGAGAAGTTAAATGAATTGGTTGAAGATACACAGCAATCTTTAATGTTGAACTGGGATTAGAATTCAAGCCAGAGGTTTTTCCATGACACCATCTTTTTTCTTTACAAATAACCTTAGAGTTTGGCCTCTGATGGTCTAAAAGTCCTGGAACTAATTTCCTACCCATCCTTCCTGGACCAGTTCAGATGTCACCTCTTCTGTGTACACTCCCCAGATAACTCACAACACAGAACTAATCGCTCCTTCATCTGCAGCCCCAGAGCACTTTTTCAGGCCCTTCCTCACAGTTCTCACTCCCTTTTGCTTATATTTTGGTCTTCTATGTACCCATTTTATCATCCCAATAGACTGAGCTCTATGAGGCTGAGAGGAGGACTTCCTCAGCCCAGCCACCCCAATGCTCAACCGACAGTGCTCAATGTGTGTTAAGGATGTGAAGATGAATTGCACTCACGTGTCCCAAATGTCAGGTTCAGAGGTGCTCTTTGGCCAAACAGGAGTTCTCGGAGTGTATGGGAACATAGGCGCCTCATCTACAAGAACTAGATACATTTTTCCTGACGGAAGGATGACTAATTCACACTACCCCACACCTAAACTAATGCCATCTTCTTGCTACTCCCCAACTACTTCTTTACTTTGGTTTCTTCACGCTTTTGTTTTTTTCTTGGGTAGGTGTCAGTGGTTCTAACCACCCACCCTACCTCCTGTGCCCTCCTGCCCCCAGCCCTGGTCCACAAACCTGGAGGAACTCCAAAAACAAAGTGGCCTTCAACATGTAGACCCATCGACCTTCAAACTCCAACCTGGAGCCACTGAGGAACCAGGGGTAGCAAAAACTTGGTGGGTCTGGAGGCCCATTAATGAAATTCACCTCTCTATTAACATCTTAGAAATGTTACTACTGATAGGATACTCTTTAGAAAAATTTTCAGATGGTAATTTTTCAGGATGCTGGAAGATAACTCACGATTAGCCGTTTTAGCTGCTAAATATTGCTTATCTATATAAATATTTTCCATCACTGGTTTTTCCATAGTCTCTGGGTTCTCTAAAGGTGTTAGACAAACAGCGATAATGAAACATCCTCTAAAATCTGGAACATTACCACTCCCAAGACCCAGTCTCCAACCCAGATCTGACCCCCGAAATCCCTTTCTCCTCACCCACACTCCAGACTCCCAATAGCTGCTTTGCTCGAGGGAAGGCTTTCTTAAAACTGCAGGTTGAGATGCCAGTTCCTGACGCACAGGCAGACAGCAGGCTGTGCACAATTCTTCCTGGGCAATTCACTTAGAGCAAAGAGGGATCTTTTTTGAGGCTTGAGAATATCAATATGCGGCTGCTTTGCTAAAATGCTTTCTGTCTCTCACAGTCAGAGAAATCTGCTTGCCTTGAGCTAGCCTCCAGTTTCTTGTTAAGAGCTAATTTGGGTTCCATTAGTATATGGTTCTGTTGCAAATCTGACATTAACATTGGCGGCTTGAGGAGAAACAAAGGGAAGAAAAGCCTTTTACCCTAACTGCAGCGATGCGGGCACATATGGTGTCATTTTTCAAGGAACAGATTTTTGTCTTTCTTGCCATTTCAGAGCTGTTTCCCTCTGAAATTACCAGCTCTAATTTAATGCAGAACATGTCTGGATGTCACTGCAGAGATCTAGTTAAACTGAGAGAGCTGGCAGGTCCCACAAATTTGCAAAAACAGCGTTCATTTGCACAGTATAATGTCTCCCAAGTCCATGCTCGCAGACTGGGAATCAGCCACCGGCGAGTGTGGGCTCTGCCCTTAGAATGAGAGCCCTTGAATTGTTCTGTGTCTGAGGCTGGGACCCTGATTCCCCAAACCTTTGTGAGGGGAGGTTACGGCGTTTCCCATTTCACCCCATAGCTAGCTGCCCACGTGCTGGGGCCCACATGGCTTTAACCGAGATCTGTGAATCCAGCTGTGGCAATAGCAGGGAAGACTTGAGACTTGCTCTCTAATCTGAGTTCTGCCCATAGCTGGCTGCATGACCCTGTTCCCTGAGGCTCAGTGCCTCACTTGTAAAACGAGGGAATTCTCGGATTCTCTGATATCTAAGCTCAATAGCCTGTAATAGTAACTTCTGTTTATCTAACTTTTTACATTTTTCTGAGAACTTTCATGTTTGTTATGTCCTGTGATGGTCATAACGTCCTGTGGGGCAGGCACTCCTGTCTTGCACTTGGGAAATTCTGACTCAGAGAAGTGAGGAAACTTGCCCAAGGTCACACAGCTGGTAAGAGGGAGAGCTGGGACTCCAACCCAGTTGGCCTCACTCCCAGTTCAAGGCTCTCAGAAGTCAGCAGATGGAATCAGATAATAAGCTTTAAATACCGTAACTCATCACCAGGGGCCATCTTAGAGGGCAGATAGCCGTGCCCAATAGGCCTACATTGTTCAAACTTTTCAAAGGTGGGAAGACTGAACAATAACTTGAGAAATTATATTCTTGCTTTGGGACATGCAGTGTCATGAATGAGCACCCAGAAGGGGCTGAAATGTAGTGGGAAAAGTACTAGAATTGGTTCCAGTCTTGGCTCTATCTCAAGTTTCTGTGTGACTTAAACAAGTACCTTGGCCTCTATGAGACTCAATTTCTAAATGAGGCAGGTGGATAGGATGCTCTCCAAAGTAACTTCCCTTTGGATAGGTCTATGGTTCTATGGCAAAAGGTTCAATGCCAAACCAAACAGCATAGCAGCAGGTGTAAGACTTTTGGTTAGGGAGAACCCTCTATGCCCAAGACATCCAAACTCTATAAAAACAAAATGCTCCAAGAAGTTAAAAAGTGAAGCCGATTTATGAAGAGTGAACAAAGCAGGTTACTTCTGTAAGTGACTAAGCAGATGTGAAAACAGGGGTCAGAAACTCCTGCAGGAGCCAGCCAAGTTAATAACGAGAGAGGCAGGCACAGTACAGGACAGTAGGCAGTGGTGGGGACCGCAGTAAACTGGCAAGCGCTGCCTGACTAAAGGGAATGGTGACAACTCAGCTCCAACCAAGTTTTGCCAAGCAGGAATGTAGATGCAGTGCAGACAATATTCCAGTTTCTCAAGAGAACTGGAGATCTGAATATTCATGTGAAATAGCCTAATTTTTAAACATTGGCAACAAATCCAAAGACTTAAAACCCTTTCATGACAAATAAAATGTGTCTGTTAGCCATATGCTGCCCAAAAGTACCAGTTTGTTAATTCTGTGTTAACATCTGAGTTTGTGTCTATCTTTGCCTTAAACAATTCCAGAGGGCCTGTTTCCTGGCCTTACTGGGGAGTAGGCTGCAGTAGTGACCTGCCTGTACCATTCCAAGTCAACAATACTTTTCATCCCACAAATCCTATTTTCCTGTCCACAGCCTTTCAGGCTGGACCCCTGACAGGGGCCAGCACACACGCCCGGTTCCTGCTCTGCCTGCCTGAAAATAACCTTCTCCAGAAAGACAACAGTGAGAGGGGAAAAGTGTGATTTGGCCTTGCTAGTAGGGTAAAGCAGACATTATATTTTTTTCCTGCCACCATTTCTACTTTATTGGATCACATAACGATTTTTATTGTTAATTTAGGTACAAATTAATTGCCGTACAAATGAATGAAAACAGATGAATGCTCTCACCATTACTTGACACTTAAATGGCAATTACTCGGCTTCGTAATCCAATATAGCGAATATTAGTGCAGCCGTGGTGCATCCTTTGGCCCAACGCACTGCTAATGGGAAGAATGGATGTCCCTGGAGATCCCCTAACAACCTGAGCAAACCTGGGAGGAAGGTGTTGTCGACCCCAGAGGCTTTGTGTGTACTTGTCTCCTCTTTCCAAGTGTAACTGAATAAAGGCATTAGAGGATTTGATGGTATTTTCATGTCTCTTGTTTTTCCTCTGAGGGGTTTCTTATCACACCTGTGATTTTGTATATATTTGTCTCTTCAGAGCCACAGGTGAAACATCAGTCCTGGAAAGCATGTTGGTAGGACTCCTGTCCAGGCAGCACCAGAGGCCCCCAGCCTGGGTGTGAGGGCCCTGCTATGTATGCCTGTAATCCCAGTATTGGCCTCATTAGGGTCCTGATCACACTGGGCTGGAACTGACCAGTTACTTGGCTGAGTTTCCCCAAATGCACTACAAGCACCTTGAAAGCAGGGACAGCATCTTACCCATCTTTGTACCCCTGCTCGGGGCATGGTGCTTGGTATTGGTGTGGGCAGTGATGCTCAGAAACGAAAAAAAAGTAAAGCTTGCTGAGCCCCTCACTTTATCTGTCTGCAGCACCTTCTCAGTGTATCCTCTCTACATGGTACCACACAAGTAATTTCCTCCTTTGTGTCATAGGCTTTTGTAATTTCCTGCCTAATTTTGTCATCTTACATATAACAGTGAAAGTAAAAACATCCATCTAGAAATATCTCCTTGATTTCCATTTGCCAAATCAATCTCATCTCCCCCTACCAAATAAAATGTAGTTACTTCTTGATCAGATGAAAAGATACTGTATGAATAAGGGAATTTATACTGTATAAAAATTTTATTAAGACAGGAGGAAAGTTCCTTAGTGGACAGCAGTCAATACCAGACTCTAGATTAAATCTAACAAATATTCTTTTTCTTGCCCTTTAGATAGTTGCACTGGAACTTGTTTTGAAGTTTTTATGATGAAATTTTAGATTCTCATCACAGAGAACTGAAGGTAAAGGGTTCCATTACTAGTTTTCTCTAACCACTATAGCCATATGAGAGCCTGTTTAGAGTTCAGAGAATTTCTGAGTCACTTGCAGGAAATTTTCTTTGTCTGCATACTTTACATTCCAATAGAAGAGCCCTTAACTTTTCGTCAAAAGTGGTTTAAAGCATCAGTTGTAAGCCAATTATAATGACTTTTTTGTAGTTGTTCTTGATTTTCTTACAGAGGTTAGCTGCACAGATTTGTGTTCAATAGACTTTTTCTGTTTTCAAGTTTGTACTCTGTATAGAGCTTAGCATAGTACCTTACACTTGATCAATGTTTGTTGAATGACTAGGTGAATGAATGAATGATTAGATGGATATCTCTTACACAGAGGTGACAAAACATTCATTTATCCTAGAGAGTTCTTCCTTTGATGATGCTAATAGAACTCATAGATTTAGACTAACAGAATGTCAAAGATAAAACAATCTGGTTCGGTATTTTTTCACTTTTCAGATTTCAAAAGCGAGGTTCAGAGAGCCCCAAGATCACTTGGAAGCCTGAAGAGGAATTTCAGGAAATTGTACCAAGTATGAACCCTAAGGTAAGCATGGGTTTCCATGGCAACAGAACATGGGCTATTTCATTACTTTCTGCTCTCTTTACGTTTGTGCAATTCTCAGAAACTAGCTGGGATTCAGAAGTACATGGAAGACTAGTTCATCAAAACTCTTAAATACTTCTTGGATCTTTTTATCCACTAGTTACTATGGAGTGGAGTTTGGTATTCGGTGGATCAGAACATTCAGAGGGGTCTATTACCAATGCAAGGAGAGTGGAAAGAACTCTGCGTCCTGAGTCAGATGGGGCCCAGGCCCCAGCTCTGGAGCTATAGATCCTGAGGCGAATCAGGTCACCAAGCCCTGCCCTCATCCCTAAAGTAGAAGTGATAGCCACTGTTCCACCTTCCTCACTGGAGCTTGGAAGAGCCAATGAGATAACAGATGTGAAAACGTTTTAGAACTTGTAAAGCATGCACTGTTCTCAATGTGTCCCTAGGGACAGAGTGACCAAGCAGATCCTTTGGAGCATGGGGGTGGAGGGCAACCCCGGGGTACTGTGCCTCCCTGCTCAAGAGCTAAGAAATATAGGAAATTAACCTTCTGAGAGTCAAACCAGTGGCTCCCAACTTTTTCCTGTATAAGCCCTCCTTTTTATCATCAAAATCTTCCCCAGACCCGCTCCCACATGATAATGTTTGTACTTACAGTATTTGTCAATTAAGAAAATACATACTGACCAAAAGCTATTATGAGTTATGTCCACGGTTTAATTGTATTAATTGCTACATTGTATTAATAATTTTGACAAATACTGGTACTAGATTAAAGCAAACTGTGTTAGTTATTCAACCACCAAACACTCACAGATTAGTTGGCTTCTCAAAAGAATTCCCTCTGCTCTCAAATCAGGAAATCCTGCATTGAACAGTGAAACGTAAACATAATGAACAGGTCAGAGGCAAGTAATACAATCATCTTAAGTGGACTCTGGCCCCAGGTTGAAGTCAGACTTTACCGATGACATTAACGTATCCAAAGAAACAAGGTGTTGTTTACAAGAAGACCTGATTGCCAGTGGAAGCCAGAGGAGGTAGCTCCACTCAGATGAGCACTGACAGCGCCCTCCCAGCCCTGCCCGGGAAGATGTGCACTGACCTAGAGACTCAGTCTCAGGTCCTGGTGGAACAACTCCTTCTGTTCCACTCCAGGCTCAACTGAGTATCCTTGCTGCCAGCTGAGAGCAGCCAGACATCCTGACTGTTGTATTTTCATTGCAGTTGAATGTCTTGGCTGTAGATCGTATAGCCATCCTAGGAGCTTGGGTAAGGTGAGACCAGCCCCGAGCAATGGCTGACAGGGCTGAACCTGGCCCTGAGGCCTGTGAGTAGTCTTGGGGCCGCCACCCTATTGGCCCTCACTTGGAGCACATCTTCTTTTTTCATTACCGCAGCCATGATTTCTCCACCTCAGCACTATTGACATTTTGGATCCAATGCTGCTTTGTCGTGGAGTGCGGTTTTGTGCATTGCAGTATGTTGAGCAGCATGCCTGGCTGCTCCCTAATATACAGCAGTAGCATCCTGACCCTGCCCCACCCCCACCCCGAGTTGTGACAACCAAAACTGTCTGCAGACATTGCCAAATATTCCTAGGCCAGGGGGAATGACGCCCCCGTCCCCCCGCCCAGTTGAGAACCACTGGCATGAACCGTTCTAGTTAAATGTCTACAGGATGCAACCACATGGGGTTCTTCTCAAAGACTAGCTCATTCCCAAATTACAGTACCTTCAATTTATATACAGTGTCGCCTTTATCCAAAAGATGTTAGAATTCTTAAAAAATCAATTTCAAGGAGCTTGTGTTAATTTAGAAATATGGTCAAGCTCCACTTCACTATAATGCAAAGGAAATAGGGATTCTGGCAGCTGAGTGAACTGAAACTTCGCTCTGATGCCCTAGTGATTCTAGGTCATCCTTCTGAACATCAACTGCCCCTTTTTTAAAAGTGTAATAGGGATGGATTGTGCTGACTAGGGGAGCCCCTGGAAGGTGTTGATATTTTGTTTATTTTAAAAATAAATCCTTGATTTGTTTTTGATTTCTTATTATTTACCTCTTCCTCCTTAAAACAGTACCAAAAAAGACATTCCAATTACCTGAGAAATTCAATCAGTTTTGTGCTGCTAAATTGAGGATTTTTGCTAAAATGGTTCCAGCTTTCCCTAAATAATTCTTCTACTGGAAACTCCTTCTTCTGAGAAGAGCATTCTCACCACAGTCAAACCCTTCAGCAGCATAGAGTTCATCACTGCTCCTACTTACGAAGAGAAATTTCCACCTAGTTCCACTCAGAAGTGGGGTTTTCCCCCTTGGCCTCATCCCTGCTCCTGGACCCCCAGGCCGTCATTTGCTGTTCCAGGCCTTATAAGCACTGAGAGCTGGTGCCCAATGAGGGTTCACACTGAGCCCCACACTGAATGCCTCCACGGGCTCCCTTCTTCCCCCGCCCCTCCCCCATTTCAAGGACTCAGGTGTTTTCCCTCTTCTCATCCCGGCCCAGCTGCCTCTTCCTGCTTCCCCAAGCTCAGTTCTGTATAGTCTCTGGGAGGAGAAAATCTGGTTCCACAAGCACTCTCTGAGATTTTGTGTCTAAACCCAGGTTCTGTGGTTTCTGTATTTATTTATTGTTTCAGTTATATATTTCTATATTTTTTCAGATTATTTTCTATTATAGGTTATTACAAGATATTGAATATAATTCCCTGTGTTATACGGTAAATCCTTGTTGTTTTTCTATTTTATGTATAATAGTGTGTATCTGTTAATCCCATACTCCTAATTTATCCCTCTCCCACCTCCCTTTTCCTTTTGGTAACCATAAGTTTGTTTTCTATGTCTGTGGATTTTTTTCTCTTTTGTACATAGATTCATTTGTATTATTTTTTAGATTCCACATATAAGTGATATCATATTATATTTGTCTTTCTCTGCCTAACTTACTTCACTTAGTATGATATTCTTTAGGTCTGTCCATGTTGCTGCAAATGGCAATATTTCATTCTATTTTATGGCTGAGTAATATTCCATTGTGTATATATATATATATATATATATATATATATATATATATATATACACACACACATCTTCTTAAACCAATCACCTGTTGATGGGCACTTGGGTTGCTTCCATATCTTGGCTGTTGTAAATAGTGCTGCTATGAACATTGGGGTGCATGTACCTTTTTCGAATTAGATTTTCTTTCATCTTTTCTGGATATATGCCCAGGAGTGGGATTGCTGGATTATATGGTAGCTCTATTTTTATTTTTTTAAGGACCTTCCATACTGTTTTCCATAGTGGTTGCACCAATTTACACTCGCACCAACAGTGTAGCAGGGTTCCCTTTTCTCCACACCCTCTCCAGCATTTATTATTTGCAGACTTTTTGATGATAGCCATTCTAACTTGTGTGAGGTGATACCTCATTGTGATTTTTTTTTTGATTTGCACTTCTCTAATAATTAGCGATGTTGAGCATCTTTTTATATGCC
Source organism: Eschrichtius robustus (assembly GCF_028021215.1). Lineage (NCBI taxonomy): Eukaryota > Metazoa > Chordata > Mammalia > Artiodactyla > Eschrichtiidae > Eschrichtius > Eschrichtius robustus. Next base: position 73,536,088 of record NC_090829.1, read on the forward strand.
TGTTGGCCATCTGTGTATCTTCTTTGGAGAAATGTCTATTTCGGTCTGCTGCCCATTTTTGGTTGGGTTGTTTGTTTTTTTTGATATTGAATTGTACGTGCTTGCGTGTATTTCTGTCAGTGTGGACTAGAGTGCCCTTGTGTACCAGTGAGAAGCAGAGCAAAAGGGAAATATACAGGTTAACTCTTGGAGATGTAACCCTGCCTTGTGTCTCACCAACTATTTGAGACCGAAATGAAGATGAAAAGGGGTAATGATCAAGGCAGCCCTGCACAGGAAGCCCCTTCCCTTGCAAGCTATGTAGAGACTCAGGATGGCTGGGGCCTTGAACTCCATTTTTTTTTTTTTTTGCTGCACCACGCGGCTTGTGGGTTCTTAGTTCCCCAACCAGGGATCGAAACCGTGCCCCTTACAGTGGAAGCACGGCGTCCTAACCACTGGACTGCCGGGGAATTCCCCAATCTTTTAGTCTTTTCCTGCTGGGGAAAAGGAAAAAAAACCCTGCTTGGGGTTAAAGAGAGCCTCTTTGGGGTCCCTGGGATATAAAGGTAGAGGTTCTGAGTTTGAGACCTTGCAAAAATCACCCCCAGTGAGAAGCCTGCTGGGAGGAGGAAGTGCAAGCAGGCTAGCCGTCACTCAAGGAGACCCCTCTAATGAGAGATGGGGAACCCATCGCAGTGGCAGCTGTTCTCCACCTGGCCAAGTCCTCCCATGACAAGCAGGAAAAGAGGGGAACCTGGTCTAACTGTGAGGCAGGGGGTAATATAAAGGCTTGCCTTACAAGTGCCATTCTCTCTTTCCCCAGCAGGGTGGGCTGGGTGCCAGCAGAGACACCCAGCAGCTGCTGCCTGCCCTATGGTGCCTTTGTGCACAAGACACATACTGTAGTCTTTGTGTGGAAAAGCCCCACCCAGGGCACCTGACACTGAAAGTGAAGCACCCATGGTATTTCAGCCTCGGCTTACCTGTTCAGCTGGGTGCCCTCAGACTGGCACAAACTGCACGGTCTTTCCTGCTGTGGCCCTGCTCACCCCAGTGAGAAGTAAGGAGACCAAATTTATGAAGCCTACTGGATGCCCGATACTACACACACACACACAATTTCATTTAATCACCTCAACCATCATGTGAAGTAGGCATTTTTATCCCCATTTTAAAGATGAGGTAACTAAAGCTTCACAAGGTTAAGCAGCTTGCCCCAAATCACGCAGCTAGGAAGACTTTTTGAGTCTTCATGGAAAGGAACTGATCTGGAGGCTCTGAACAGTCTGCTGTTTCCCACTGCTGCTCTCCCTGGGAAATTGTGGGTAAGCAGTGACCCAGGCAATGAAGGACTAAGAATCACACTGAGGACATAAGAGATTTCACCTGCCTCCTCAGACAGGAACGCAGGAAAGGGCTTTGCCTGGGAAGGTCTATTAGGGCAGTTCTCAGAGTGAGGCAGGACCAGCCACCTAGCATCTCCCGAGAAAAATCACTGATCTCTTCAGAAATGCAAATTTTTTGAGATTAAAAAAAAAATCTCAAATTTGCTTCTCATCTGTAATTTTATAATGACCATCCTATTTCCTAGTTGACATGTGCAGCAATAAAATACCTGGAAGGTCAGTCAGGGGCATCAAGGGGGGCGTGGGGAGGAAAGCTGGGGAATTCTGTGTCCTCCTCTGAATCACGTGTGGGACAGAAAGGAACCCCAAGAGGGAGGAGAGGTGGTAGCAGCTGAAAAGAAAAGACCATGCTCCCTGAGTCTGTAGGAGGAAAGTGGTCCCCAGAGAGAGCAAAAGGTGGGTAGGGGATGGCGGAGGTGGTTCTCTGCAGGACACCGTGTGTGTCCATCTCCGCCGCAGGCCTGCAGGGCTGAGTGTGAAGAGCTGTGCGGAGCCCTGCATCCGGTCGGAAGTACAAGTCTGGAGCTCCTGGCTCGGGATGCTGCAGCTGCTGGGGCGAACTGCACAATCAGAATTCTCCTAGCGCTTCGTGCCCGCAGGAATCTAGTCACGTGGTGGACGTGGTGCCTGGAGCTGGGGGGGGGTCAATGAGAGCTCAGTCTGCGAGAAAAAGCGTTCCTTCCCTCTGAAAAAGCATTCCTTCCCTCTGAGACATATCCTGCTTCACTATGCACTGTTGGGCTTTTCCTCACAGGAAACCTCACCACCTGCGGGAAAAGGCTCGGGCCAGTGACCCGGGCCAGGTTGCTGGGCTCCCCGGCGCGCGGGAGTCTCAGGCGCATGCGTGGTGAGCCGGGACGAAGGGAAGCACTTTCCCTTCCGACTAGGATTCTTTCTTAGCAGAGGCTCGTTATCGGTACCTCCGTCTCCTTTAATTCATTTTCCTCTCTACCACAAGGCTGACTGCTCACCAAGCTAGGATCTCATGCCTGAATAACTGTAGGGCGAGAGCTTTAGAGAGATCATTTCCCTCCTCTCCTACCCCTTTGCCAAGGATCTGTAATTAATTAAGAGGGCTAAAGCTTTCATTCGAATTTCCTGAGTCAAAACCAAGGCTTTGTTATTTCTGGGTTTGGTGGGGGGGACGGGTCGAAGGAGGAGCAGATTTCCCTCTGTTCGACTTCCTCCAGGTCTCTTGATGGGAAGGTATTTCGTAGTCATTTAGGCTCACATCGGTGATGTAAATCTTGTAGATACTCTCCCTCCAGCCCACTCAATCCCCCTCTGCCGAATGACATGCTGGACCCAAGATCTCGCCCAATTTGAGCCTCCCCAGATCCAGCTTGTTCTTATTATTGATGAACCTCCCTCCACACCCAGGACCAACAGCTATTTTCAGAGGGAATTTGGTTCCTCCCTGTTGTTTTCCAGTTTGTTTTGTGCTGCTGCTTTTTGTCCTTCCTCAAAAAAACCCTCATTCCTGTCAAAGACCTGTCAGAAATCACTACTCTCCTATGTAATGGGCACAGATGTCTTGTCAGAAATCCGGGCTCTCCTATCAGCAATCCCTGTTTTCCTGTCAGAAATCACTGTTGTGGTCAGGAATCACCCCACTTCCTTTAAAAATCACTGTTCTGAGAAAAATCACCACTCTTCAGAAATCCTTGTTCTCCTGTCAGAAATGCACTAATATCCTGTCGGAAGTCAACATTTTCTGTCAGAAATCCCTGTTTTCCTGTCATAAACCATTGCTCTCCTGTCAGAAATTCCTGCTCTCCTGACAGAGATCCCTGTTTGTTGTCAGAAGTCATTACTTTCCCAGTGGAAATCGCTGCTCCTTGCCTGATCCTTCTCTCCACAGGATATTCAGAGTTGTTTGTCACGCTTTGACATTGATAGCTTTCCTGTGACTTCCATCCTGCTGGCTGTTCACACCTGTTTTGCTGCATCTCTTGAAGCTCAGCGCTGGGTCCGGAAGCAGCCTGGGCCAGGGGGAACTGCACTGGGGCGTCCACGGTCTCATGTTCCCCTCTTGGCTGATTACAGACAAGTCATTTTTGCTTGCTGGACCTTTTCCTCATCTCTTTGTTAGGGATGATAATATCACCATTCTGCCTGCTTCACAAGGTTATTTACTTTATTTATTTATTTATTTTAAAATGAATTTTTATTGGAGTATGGTTGCTTTACAATGTTGTGTCAGCCTCCCCTGCATAACAAAATGCATCAGCCATACACATACAGATATCCCCTCCCTATGTATAAAATAGACAACTGATGGGCACACACTGTATAGCACAGGGAACTCTACCTAAGGTTATGTACTTTAGATCAATGACAGTTCTGACTTTCAGAAAGCCGCTACCTTATTCGAGCCAACATCTCTCTTCCTATAATTTTTGTTCACAGAGCAAGTCTAATACTTCTATGCCACAGCCTTTCACCTCACCTCTAAATCTTCTCTAACCCACTGGAAATGACCACAGTTCTCTAACATCCAGATGAAACCTGCTCGGTTCCCTGTGTAACGTGGTTTCCAGACCTGTTGCCAGCCTGGCCACATACAACACCCCCCCGAAGACATGTTCTATCATAGTTTGTTTGGGTTTCCCTAAGAGTGTAGTCTGAGCAACTTAGGGGAAGCAGGATTACCACCTCTCTCCTTCTAAAACAGAGTATTAATGTGGCCCAAGATTGCATTAGCTTTTGTATCATTTACCAAATAGAATCTTCCCAGCCAAAAGCTCTATTTGTTCAATAAGTCTTTTTTTACCCCCCATTAGAGGTTTGTAATTTTCTTTGAATAGATTTTTGCATGTCCTTTTAAGTTAAATGCAAAATACTTAATGTTTTATTCTTCAGGGAATGAGCACGCTCTCTCTCTCTCTCTCTCTTTTTCCATTGTATTTCTTTCTAATCTTCATCACTGGAATCTAGAAATGGTATTGATTTAATTTGAATCTTATAATCTGCAATGTTGCTGAACAGATTTGTCATTTCTACTAATATTTCTAGATACTCTGTATCTTTCTTGGAGGGCATGTCCATTCTCTCTTATAATGTGGAAAGCTTTATTTATGGGAAGACACAGCAGTACTCCAAGCTGTAGCATTTTTTTCCCCAGGAAACACTAAAAATGGGTGACAGCACCCTCTTCAGCAGGACTGTTGCTGGCTATATCTAAAAGAGTATATCGTAGTACAAGGAAATGAGGACGACATTATTAGATGGGTAATCTTTAATTAATTCTGATTTCTATTTTTAAAAGTAAATCATTCAATAACTTTGGTAATTCAACCATTAATAGAAACAAATTACTTACCACATACTTCACAACTGAGCACCAATCACACCAAAGTTGGGATGATGATTAAAACAGGCTTTTCACTGAATTGTACACTTTTAAAATGGTGAATTTTAAAGTATTATTTTTTCCAAAAAAAAAAATCAGGAAAAATTAAAAGCATAGGCTGTGGAGACAAATATTTTGAATTTATATCCCATCTCTGCCTCTAACAGGCCCCGTGGCCTTGGGCAATTACTTAATTTCTGTAAGTCTCAGTTTCAACCTATGTAAAATGGGATTATGAATTGCTCCTCCTCCATTCCCCTGATAAAAGACCTCTCCTCCACCATATGGAGATATGGAGTGGCCAAAGTATCTCATTTTCCTAGATATAATGATAGGTGCAGATGTGCTCACATAACCCAAAGAGCATCCATTGAGGTCTTGAGGAGGGCTCATGTGGATGTCAGGTCAGAATAGGGCTCTTTCCTTCTGAAATGATAAGCTGTAAGGCTCATGGGAGTCAGAGCTACTGGGGCTCATCTTTTCTATCACATGGAAAGAATATACTAGAGAGTGAAGCTTACACAGAGGAGATGGAAGGAGAGAGAAATTTTTGATAATATTGTTTGAGCACATGGATCCAGACTACCCAGAAACTAGACAGCTCCTGGTATTTTCATTTATGTGTGCCAATAATTCCCTTTTTTCTTTAGCTTGTATGAGTTGGGTTTCTGTCATGAGCAACCCAAAGAGGCCTAACATAGAAGTCTATTTTATAAGGCTGCTGTGAGAATTGTTTGTGGTAATACATGTAAAGCACCCAGTGCTTTTATAGAACATGTACTCAAAAATTGAAACTTACTGTTATCATCATGATCATCAATATGCAATAGATAGGGACGGTTTTGTGTCTGCTTTGTCCCCTGCAGTAGCTAAGACAGTACTAAGTATAAAGAGTTCAATAAACATATCCTTAGCAAGAAATTTATATCTTTCCCTTAATATAGAATTTAAACATGAATTAATCAGAATTTTTCTTTGCTTTCTAGTCTTAGGAGATAGAGACAAATCAACAAAATGGAAAGAGTGTTGAATTGGGGAGCAAAAGACCAAGGTTCCAGTTCTGACAATGTTTTTCACATACTGAGTGCCCTTCCCCTCTCTGGGCCTTGGTTTCTCCATTTGTCAAGTTAGGCTCCTGGGGCTAGATGATCTTAGTCCCTTATGAGCTCTAAACCTGAGATTTAAGAAAAAAGAGCAGGAAATTCTTTTAACACCCCATGATTTCTTAGGGTTAAAACAAATTCAATCTCACACACCCTTTTTGCATCCCTCAGTGATACATGATCAGGGAAGTTGCGGTACTTGCTGATGACCATTTGCAAGATTCTGTGATTTTGTGTAGGAAGATGTGAGGAAGTTCAGTACTCTTCACTGGCTAACATAGAAATGTTGCAAAATGCATTTTAGAATGATTTTCAGCCACAAGGCCTGAAATATAATTTAATATCCAGAAAAAATATCAATGGAAACAATATGTTTCATTCATCAAGCATTCATTTAGGCCTTCTAGACACATACTGTGCCAAGTACCAGGGAAACATAGGAACTAAGACCCAGTTCCTGAGGTCAAGGAGAGCAAATCTTGCAAGGCTGTTTCCTGAATGTCTTGTTCATCAAGATTTCACTGGAGTTCAGATGCAAATAGAGATTTTGCTAACCTGGGTGTCCACTGTGTGCCAGGCACTGGGTAGACAAGTTTGTGTACATCGTCTGTCACTGAGCTATAACTTTCCTGCACTTCCACCTCCCAGAGACACTGCTCTGGCTGAGGCCAGAGACAAGAGCCTTGGTGACTGACTCTCCCTTCACAAGGAGGCCCTGACCCTCCCAGCCTCGTCCTCTCTCATCCTGGCTGTCTGATCAGAAGTGAAGCTTCACTCTGTAGTGGAGCCTGGAGCTGTGGTATGTACAGGCATCTGAAGCCCTCACTTTGTGGAAGATGTGAGACATCAATTTTTACTCAAGTATTGGGGGGGGGGATAATTATTATGTTAAATTAAGTATTGATAGATCATGGAACAAATTTAAGATTCATTCATTTTTTTCCAAAACATATTTATTGAATGCCTACTGTGTGCCAGGCCTTGTCCTAAGCCCTGAGGATTGAAAGGTAAATATACACTACACAGTAAAAAAAAAAAAAAAAAAAAAAAAAAATCCCTGCCCTCATGGGGCTCACACTCTAGTAGAAGGAAATAGACCAAAAAAACCAAACCAAACAAAAACCACCCCATAATATTTCAGATGCTGACAAGGTCTATGGAGAAAAATAGAGCAGGGAAAGGGACTTCAAAACCATGTCCAATTTGCAGAGGATTGCTTCAGGCTTCACCGTCTGATTCCTTGGGGCTCCTCCTTGCCTCTGCCACAAGGTTGCCTGGGCAAGGCATGGGGGTTGAGAGTTGAGGGATGGTGGGGGTAAGCAGGAGATGAACTGGCCTAAGAGATGCATCTTGAGCATATCGACCCAAGGAGAGTTGATGTGGAGGGAAGGGAGGCACCCAGTGGTGCCTCATGGCCCAGAACCCACACCCTATGGGACCCCAGTCAGGGCTTGAGCAGACTTCTGTCTCCATATTTCTACCTCACTCAGCATGATCCCCACTCGAGTTTCTCAGAAGCCCAGGTGGCTGCTCTGGAGAACTTCCTTCAGTTGCTCCCTCACTTTCACTCGTCAAACTTCATCAGCAATTCCCCAGGCTCCACCCCAAGCCCTTGCTCTTTTGGCCAAAGGCAGCCCTGCTCTGTCACCATCCCACCTCTTATGGCTACAGAGGTTTCCAGCATGCTGAACACTCTCCTGGCCACACACGGTGGTGGTTTCTCATGCGTCACTCTTACAGGGCAGAGAGAAGAAGGCAAATCAGAGAAGTCGAGCTTGATGAGCAGCGGGGTATAGGAACGGTCCTGCCGCATAGGACAGACGCTGCAAGCCAGTGCTTCTCAGCCTTGACGATGCCTCAAAGTCAGTCATGCATGGACTTGTTAAAACAGACACTTCTGGGCCCTGCCCCCAGAGCTTCTGATTCAGTAGGTCTGGGATGGAGCCCCAGAATCTGCGCGTCTGACAGGATCCAGGTGGCACTGGCGCTGCTGAAGCCGAGCGCACACTGAGATCCAGGGCTCTAGGCCAGCCGGTGAGGCATGCTGCGTCTGCCCTCTGCGCTCCAGCCTCCTCTTGGGCCCTTCCCTACCCTCTCATTTGTGGACCCTTTTCCCTCTCCACTTTCTTCCCTTCCTTGGCCATCTGATTTTCTCTCTCACTCTAAAAACTGCCCTTTGGAGTGTGATCTGAAAAAAAATTCTACTAAGTTGCAAATGGCTGGTCATAACTATCATCCCTTCCAGGAATATTTGAATTTTGACAGTCAAAAACTCCAAAGCTAAATAAATAAAACTGATGGTGGACTTCAGGGATCAGCTAGTGAATAGTGGCTGTGTTTGGAGGCTCAGAGCCTCTGAAACTGTGTAGGTGGCAACTTATCTTACCTCCCGCTGAGTGCCTTTGGGGGAATGGCTCTCGCCCAGCCTGGCTAAGAATTGAAATTCTATGTCCCTCTTCTCCAGAAGCAGTGAGGCAAAGATGCCACTGCCGAAGAGGAGAACAACTACCGGCAATAATTAAATCCTTCAAGGAGACAGGATTCTCAGTGTCTTTTGTGTTTTGGGAGTGTCTCTTGCTTTGGTGGAAAGAAAGAAAATCTGTTTTGACAGGCTCTGCTTCTCCTGCCGAGAGAGCCCCCTATGTGGTTGTAACAGGGCCTGGGTCTTTCTTTGAAAAATAAATTGACCAGAATTTTAAAAAGTAAGGTCATGGCCCCTGCCCCAGGTTTAGAAAGAAAGAGTGGGCAGGCTTAGAAGATGTGGGGAGGGCTTCCTGAAGAAGAGGCTGGAAAAGAAGGTGCGTGGAAGGAGGTCAGCCGTGGCCAAACTGCTCATCTGTCCAGAATCTCACCCCTGGGTGCTTGCCCTCCAATCCAAGAGGCATTTCTTGGCCTCACTGCCTCTCGTCCTTCTCCTGAGAAGCAGTCATTTCCCAGAGAGAGTGGGAATGCTGGCAGAGAAGGAGCAGAGAGGGAGGAGCAGGGTCTTCGGTGGGCCGTAGCGGGTCGTCCCTCCAAGCTGACTTGACGAGGGCAGCCATGTGGCAAGGTGGGCAAGCACCAGCCCGGGAGCCAGAGGCCTAATTTCTTGTTCTTGGGTGGCCTGGCGCGAGTAATTGTTTCTCCACCGCCCACTGAAGAGTTAATTGAGATGATCTTTAATATCCCTTTAGCCCCTGAAATTCCACTACCTCTTCTCCCATCACCATCCGCCGTGAGAGGTGCTTCAGGGAAGAGTTAGTGCATGTGGACCCACTAGTCAGTGCATGGATGACAGTCATTTTCTTCATCTCTTCTCTTGGCCTCAGATGGAATTACACAGAAGGACGTGTCTGCTGCAAAGCGTTTCTCTGATCTGTCTTCAATGTCTATTTCTGAAGCCACATTACACACTGGGAAACCTCCCCATTTTCTCCCCTGTGCTCCACCTCCCACCCCTGTCTTCTCCTTACCATTCTTGTCGGTTTTGCACAAGGAACTCTGTGGAGATCACAACTGCCCTTGTCTGCCCCTGAGAAATACTGTTCCACGGTGTCCTTGAGGGCTGAGGTTGGAAGAAGCAACCAGAGTATGATTTTGTTTCATGACATGTAACTTTGGTAACATGCCTATGTAAGTGTGTGTGTGTGTGTGTGTGTGACACAAAGACTTAGGCTGGAGGCATTATAACCTGGCAGTGAGCTCAGGTTTTGGAGTCACACACCAAGGTTTAAATCCTGCCTCTGCCACTTATTAGTTGTATGACCTAAGCAAACTGCCTAACTTTTTTAAGCCTCAGTTTACTTATCTGCAAATTGATTATATGCACCCCAAGAGTTTTCTGGGGACTTCCTCCCTCTCCAAGCATAAAATTTGTTTCAGAGCTAATTAGAAGGTTCCATCAGTGTCGTGAGCATGCATCCTTTCTGGTGGATAGTAGCACTTCTTTCTACTGCTGCTATCTCTTTGGGGGCCACCATCCTGTACCCCTAAAGACACCTGGAATCCTAAGCCATAGTCCCCCAGATAGGCTGTGACATCCAAGAGGCAACTGAGTGGAAGAGGCCCCTTTTCTCCTGGCCCACTGGCCCTTCAGCCCCCATAAGATCACACACCAGGCACAGGCAGATTTCCTTCCTGAAGGATTAGGCCGTCTTCAGAGAGTAGGAAAAGAACCTAGAGCACTAGTTTATTTGGACTTTTTCCTGAAGCTCACAAGGAAAGACTTTGATCTTCTTAAGGAGGGCCCTTGGATGCCACCCCAACTCCCATGGACCTCAAGGCACACTGTCATCTTTGGTCTGTACAAGTCCCTGCTCCTGCGTTCATTCCCTTTTTCCCCCGTGCACCCCTCCCATTCTCCTTCCCTTATAGGCAACCATGGATTTAACCTATATCTTTTTGTGTATTTCCTGTGATGTGTTTTTATTTTATGTAAATGGTGCTGTGTCATATGCACATTCTTTTTCTCCCTTCTTCCCCCAGCACTGTGCTTTTAAAATCTATGTGTGCTCCTCTGTGCACTTCGAGCCAGCTTTCCCCTCTCTCTCTCTCCACAGTGGACTCTGGGTGACCTTCAACTTCCTTGCCACAGGTAACAACGCTGCAATGAGCGTCCTCTGACAGCAGTTTCTCCTTCTCCTAACCTGAGTCACGTGCTCTCAGATTTGTCGGCGCCATCTCTAATCTCTGAGTCCAAAACACATAATGCACGCTCTCTCTGGGTCCTTGTTACCATGAAGACCCCAGTAACACCAGGTGGCAGAGAAATGAGCATCGATATTTGTGCTCCCTTGTCTCATAGAGCCCTCGGGGAAGGTGCTCTAGACCTGTGGTCCTAGACAATAGGAGCCTCTTGTGTGAGTTTTCATATCAGGCCTAGTTCTTCCTTCAATTGGTTGACTGTTTAAAGAAAGCCCAGAAACAGTAGAGTCTAAACCCATAATGAATACATCCTTCATTTGAAATGTATTTATTCTGTCCTTGGGATCATGCTGAGGAGAGTTTGGTTTCTTTTGGGGTGGGGGATGTAGGGGTTTGGGGAGGCACAGGGAGTCTTGCTGCCATCTCAGAAGAGCTACACTTGATGTTCATGGCTGCTCTGGGATCCTCTGGGGAAGGGCAGTGGCCTCAATTAAATTCTTTCATCAGAAATTCCTTTCTACTCAAGAAAGGCTCAGTGATTTGCCAGTTCTTTCCAAAGCTTTAACAGGATTAAATACTGTTCACTGAATGGTGTCTATTATTATTGGGCAAAGTTTCATAGACTTCCTGACTTTTTTGAATCCTTTTATCCTTCTTCTTTACTCTGGCTACTTCTTCAGTCAAACTGCCTCTTCTTGGGGGTCCAGAGGTGCTGCACGAGACTCAAGGGGCAACGTACAGGAGCCTTCACCCCCGAGCCCTACCTCCATAGCCCTGGGCTATTGGGTTGTATGGCCCTGATACTGGCTTGACTTATGGCCTCAGTGTTCTTGTTAAAAAAAAAAAAAAAGGAGGGTGTTGGAGAGTTGAGGCTTTCTGGCTCTTGTGTCTCTGATTTTACAAAGGTTTCAGTATTCCTTGGCATTTCTAACATGTAGCAACTTCTGCCTTCTCCCTCCCCACATCAGCAATGACTCCCAACCCTCAGACTGCTGTGACCACAGCCCTTGGGACCCCAATTCTCCATCATTCCCTCCTGCCTCTCTGAGGCAGGAGCCCCCAGCCCTCTCTGAGGCCCTTCTCCATTTCTTACCTCTTTCTCCCTGCTCATTCTCATATTCCTTTTCTCAAGGAATTCTCATCCTTCTGTACTCTCCCTCATTGAAATGACAGTTGAAGGCATGCAGGGTCTCTCCCTTTTTTCCCCAACCCTCCCTATGGTCCCACAATCCCCCCAGGGGTTCTTGTCAGGTAAGTGGAACCTGAGTGTACTTTGAAGGCCCTAGAATCTTTATCTTAGAATCATCCCAGATTCTTGAGGCTCCTCTGGATCAGGAATAATCTGGGCTACCCTAGAGCCCTCACTGTCATGCCAGGATCTCAGGCTACCCCAAGATCCTCTATGCTTCCCCAGACATGTTTCATAGGCAAGGAGAAGAGAGGGACCAACAAATCTCCCCCATGAAAGACTGATATGCTTCTTGACCTTTCCCCAGTCACATCAAGCCCATGGGGATTTACTGTCTTCTAAGAGAGTTGGGCTACCAGCTCTGCTTCAGACTCATTCATGCATTATTTCACGCATCACTCATTCATCTGACACTGGGGAAATAGCTGAAGGCTGCTGAGATGGATACACTGCAGAGCCCTGGACCTCCAGAGCTCACAGTCAACGGGAACACACAGATGGTAATGGATGGAGACTTGCAGACAGGCTCCACCCCCTTCTACCACACATGGTTCTTTCTCCTGAAGAGTGGGGACCAGAGGACAGGTTGGGGTTGGGGAGAGTTTGACTGAAGTTCTAATTTACCTAAGTTATCTCCACTCAACTGCAAGGTTGCTCACAAGTACACTCGTTCCCCTAGACACAGTGGCATACACAGCAGAGCATGAAAATCAATAGGATAAAAAAGGCAGAGGATTGTGCAGTGATAAATAGGCATGTTTATCAACTTGCCCTTCTGTTGGAGTTTTCTCCTTGCCTTGCTTTTCTCTAAATTTGTCTGCAGTTCACAGGGGAGGGTAGGAAGCTGGAAGACAGCCCTGAGAGGACTCATCTTAGTACACGTGGGGATCCTACTGCGGCTTTGTACAAGCCAAGCAGGAAGATGTCTTTTGTGCTTGATGGTACCAACTGAAGTACTCTTTCAAACTTGGGGTTATCTTGGAACCACATCCATTTGCTAGATATCAATTTTTAAAAGAGTTCTAAAGACACTCACTTTTTTGGTGTCACTGGTAGTCATAACACTAGGCCATTCTTTTATAAAGCTTCAGATAGAGAGCAAATACTTGATAAATATATGTAGTACAGTTGCAAGTCTGTACACACCACTCAGAAATGAAGAGAAAATGCAGGATTTTTTCTATGACTGATCTAATCTTTCTCATGAATCCTGTCCCTGTTGTATAGTAAAGGGAGTAAAGATAATGGTAACTTGCCAATCAAGAGTAGCTCAGTCTGTTCCAGTTTTGAGAGGCTCATGGAGCTAAATGCTTAGAAGTTCTGATGTCTTTCCCCTCCCCCTGTCCCACCCAAAGGTGGTGGCAGTGGCCCTGGAGCTCTTGCTTGTCGTGTGCTGGCCTCTGGGCCCTGTGGGTTCCTATTGCCAGCCAGGTGTCTGACCAGTTTCTGGCTTCCACAGGAGACCTTGTGGTTCAGTCAGGGCCCAGGGTACCCTGCTGGCTCACACCCTCTGAGTCTCAGCCACTTTCCCCATCTGCCCTAAGGCCTCTGATGTGGGCTCACTCTGTCCCTCTCCGGGAGACCCCTGTCAGGCCCACTCACTTGTACCTCAGCTACCATCTGTATTTTCCAAGGGGCATATGGGGACTTAGGGGCCCTTCCATGGCATATGAGCCTGGAGTGAGGCCTGAAAGCACTAATGCTGGCCATTGTTTGAAGTTTTCAGCTCTTAATGTGACCTCCTCCTGTTAGTAATGGGGAGCAAGCTGATTCCCTCACAGGAGACCACCATGGAATGAAAGGCTCATAAAAAATCTTTGCTTTTGGCTTTCCCCCAAAGCCATCTAGCATCTCCACTGGCCTGGATTTCAAACTTGGGGGATAAGGTAAACTATAAACTTCCAACCTGATTATTTCCTTCCACAATTTTCATCTCTTTTCCTTCTCCAACTGCCCCCTGGAGCAGGAGGGGGAGGATCCCCACCTCTTCATCTTATATCATATTCTCCAACTTCCATAGGGTAGCACCTTCATAGCCTGGCCATCATGACGAAAGTAGGGCTCTTCTCTATGCTGTGGAAGGAGTTAGGAGGTGAGGCCCCCAGGCTTGGCCTTTGATATGGGAGTTGCCAAACAACCAGGAACTAGGGATAAAAATGCACTGTTTTACCATCCCCTATATTTCTCCATTACATTTTATATTTATGTATGAGCCCTAGTCTTTCTCTAGATTAGCATTGTTGCTTAGGAAGACATAAAGATTAGGCTGATAGTATGTTTTTTAAATTATTAAAAGTCATCTATTGCTTGTAGATTTTTTGATGATGGCCATTCTGACCGGTGTGAGGTGATACCTCATTGTAGTTTTGATTTGCATTTCTCTAATAATTAGTGATGTTGAGCATCTTTTCATGTACCTCTTGGCCATCTGTATGTCTTCTCTGGAGAAATGTCTATTTAGGTCTTCCACCCATTTTTTGATTGGGTTGTTTGTTTTTTGATATTGAGCTGCATGAGCTGCTTGTATATTTTGGAGATTAATCCTTTGTCAGTTGCTTCATTTGCAAATATTTTCTCCCGTTCTGAGGGTTGTCTTTTCGTCTTGTTTATGATTTCCTTTGCTGTGCAAAAGCTTTTAAGTTTAATTAGGTCCCATTTGTTTATTTTTGTTTTTATTTTCATTACTCTAGGAGGTGGGTCATTTCAAAAAGACACATGTACCCCAATGTTCATTGCAGCACTATTTACAATAGCCAGGACATGGAAGCAACCTAAATGTCCATCGACAGATGAATGGGTAAAGAAGATGTGGTACATATATACAATAGAATATTACCCAGCCATAAAAAGGAACGAAATGGGGTCATTTGTAGAGATGTGGATGGACCTAGAGTCTGTCATACAGAGTGAAGTAAGTCAGAAAGAGAAAAACAAATATCATATATTAACGCATACATGTGGACTCTAGAAAAATGGTACAGATGAACCCATTTGCAGGGCAGGAATAGAGACGCAGACGTAGAGGACGGATGGGGTGGACACAGCGGGGGACAGGGAGGGTGGGATGAACTGGGAGATTAGGATTGACATATATACACTACCATGTGTAAAATAGATAACTAGTGGGAACCTGCTGTATAGCACAGGGAGCTCAGCTCGGTGCTCTGTGATGACCTAGCTGGGTGGGATGGTGGGGGTGGGAGGGAGTGGATATAAGTATATGTATGGCTGATTCACTTCATTGTACAGCCGAAACTAACACAACATTGTAAAGCAATTATACTCCAGTAAAAAAACAAAAACAAAAACCTTGTTCTTTGGCCTTAGACAAATCACTCAATTTTAAAGTTACATTATTCATCATAAGAAAAAAAAATGGAGGGACACACTACAAAACACCTAACCAGTACTCAAAACTGTCAGCGTCATGAAAAAAAAAGAAAAGTGGGAAACTGTCATAGACCAGAGGAGACTAAGGAGACATAAGGACCAAACACAATGTGGTTTCCTGCCTCAGATTCTGGGACAGAAAAAGGACACTAGTGGAAGAACTTGTGAAATCTGAATAAAGTCTGAAATTTAGTTAAAAATAAAATAAAATAAAATAAAAAGTAAAATAAAATAAAAAGTCATCATGCTGGGGAAGGGGGAGGAAAATAACAAGACATGGTCTCCGAACGGAAGGGATGATGACAAATGTAAATAAGTAACTGACCTGCAACAGGAAGTTGTAAGTGCTTGAGGGGTGCGGTGCAACGGCCAAAGCAAGAGGGTTTGCGGAGGACTTGGTGTGCCTTGGACATGATACAAGTAGAAGGACGTTGAGGTCACAGATGACTAAGCTCTCAAGACTGGATTCAGGAATATGGAGGTTTTTGAGGAGGATCTGGTTCCATTTTGTACCCTGTGCTGCTAGAACTATACTTCCGATTGCTGAGCACACACTAGGCCTGGTTTCTGGGTGCTTCCTGGCATTCAATGCACCTCATGGGCTGCTGCATGAATTTGCGCTCTATGTGCCTGACCGGTTTCTAACTAGACACTAAGTTTGTAGCAAAACTTGACTCTTTCAGAGTTTGTCCAAGGGAAACAAATGCCTTTTGAAAATGGGGCTAGCCTGTGCAACGTCTCCAGAGGTTACCTTTCCTTTTCCCCAGCAAACTGATCCCCTAGCCACCCTCACCATTGCCAGCAGCAGCAATAGCTACAGCTACAACTATCATGGATTATGGAGAGCCAACAGAGTTCCATGCCAAGGAGGGTCCAGGGTGGGAGATGATACACTCTTTAGGAGCTGATAGTGAGGCTGGGAGGCTCTGGGCACTCGGGGGCACGTTAATGCAGCAAATATTTATTAGGTGCCTCTATATACTAGGCTTTGTTCTAGGCATTGAGAATAGAGTGGTGAGAGAGACACAGGAAAGTGTTCTGCTCTACATTACATTGTAAAATGTAAAAAAAAAAAAAATGTAAAAAATAAATAAGTAAAAAACTATAAACAAGAACTATAAAAATATCAGAGACTAGTAAGTACTACACAAAATATTGAATTAGAGTGATAGGCTGAAGAGAAGTGAGGTGGCCTCTTTGGAGGGGCTGGTCAGGGAAGTTCAGCAAAAAGTATAATACTTCTCGTGGGTATCAATTGAACACAAACGGCCCTATAATTATTACTGGAGTAAATTGTGTTAATTGTCTCCACATGCCCTGGAGCATTTATATGTATTATTTCTGACATCTACAGTTTATCAAGTATAGCAATAATTTAATAACAGGGCACATATCTTGTTTTCTTCTAAGCTTTATTAGATTGGATTAAGATAGTTTTGTCTACTTCTAGTGGAAGTGGTGGGAGTGAAAGAGATTTCTTCTTTGGCTCAAACTGCAAATAAGTCTGACAACCTTGCATAGAGAGCAATTTCCATGAAGAAAAAAATGGGGGAAGCAATCAATTCATTAAAGGCTGACTCAGAGGGGAGGAAATGGAGATACTGGATACAGGGAATATGGACCATAAGTTGTGAGCAATCTTCTCATTTATAGTTGATGGGAACATTATACCTCCTTTCAAGTTGATCATTTCACAGAGCTAATGATCAGTCATGGGTCTTTTCCCCCTAAAAACCTCTTATTTTCTCTGAAAGGATACTTAAGAATGCACAAGGCTCAGAAACTAAGAAAGAAAGTCTAATGGTAACACCCTAAAACAATGAGAATATCAGCCATTGTAAGGTTTCTGAGACTTTACAGAAAGAATCACCAATAAAAGAATAAGCAAGCCCAGGCAAAAGGTCAGCTCATGCCAATTTGGAGGCAGGCTTGTCACTGAGTGGGCAGATGCAGCCATCTCATCTCCCAGGGAGGACCACTAATTAGCTTTGCTCCGTGATTTAAAGCACTATTGATTTGTCCATGACATTAGTGGAGCTAGTATTTGAACCTAGGCATTTTGACTTCAGAGTGTCCATAACCATATGCTAAACCGCTCCCTGGAAGTGGGGGGGGGGGGGGGGCGTGGCGGCACGTGGGAGGAGGAGGAGAGAGAGAGAGAGAGAGAGAGAGAGATGAGGAATGTGCCCTAAAGAGTCAGATATAAGAGACAGTAGAGGAACTACCCTGGTGGCGCAGTGGTTAAGAATCCACCTGCCAATCCGGGGGACGGAGGTTTGATACCTGGTCCGGGAAGATCCCACATGCCGCGGAGCAACTAAGCCTGTGCAACACAACTACCGAGTCGGTGCTCTAGAGCCCGCAAGCCAGAACTACTGAGCCCGTGAGCCACAACTACTGAAGCCCGCACACCTAGAGCCTGTGCTCCGCAACAAGAGAAGCCACCGCAATGAGAAGCCCCCGCTCACCGCAACTAGAGAAAGCCCGCACACAGCAACAAAGACCCAGTGCAGCCAAAAAATAAATAAATTAATTAATTTTAAAAAAAGAGAGAGACAATACAGCTCAAAAGAGATTTGGAGAGACAAGCCAGTCTGGCTCTCATCAGTTTTGCCATTTCTGGCATCATTCTTTATGAAGCCTGGCCTCACTTCCTGTCTTTGGGTTCCACCAGATCCCTCTATTTCTAATCACTTTTCTTTTTTGCTTAAGCCAGTTTGAATGGGTTCTGTTCATTGCAACCAGATGATCTCTGACTCAATAAATTAAATTAGGAGGGAACATTTTCCAGCAGGGGGTCTGAAATTAGAATTGCGTGTTATGTTAATCAGCTAGAGAAGTATGTGAGAAATGTTTTAATTTTGCTCTTTCTTAAATTCACACAGTATACTAAGCAGGGATGATCTAACTGCTTTAATAACCAAGATTAAATGTCATACAAAAGTATGATTTATAAAAGGGAGTACAGGGAATTCCCTGGTGGTCCAGTGGTTAGGACTCTGTGCTTTCACTGCCAAGGATGCGGGTTCAATCCCTGGTCTGGGAACTAAGATCCCACAAGCCGCGCAGCCGTGGCCAAAAAATTTTTTAAAAATAGAAAAGAGGGCTTCCCTGGTGGCGCAGTGGTTGAGAGTCTGCCTGCTAGTGCAGGAGACACGGGTTCGAGCCCTGGTCTGGGAGGATCCCACATGCTGCGGAGCAACTGGGCCCGTGAGCCACAACTGCTGAGCCTGCGCGTCTGGAGCCTGTGCTCTGCAACAAGAGAGGCCGCGACAGTGAGGGGCCCGCGCACCGCGATGAAGAGTGGCCCCCGCTTGCCACAACTAGAGAAAGCCCTCGCACAGAAACGAAGACCCAACACAGCCAAAATAAAATAAATAAATAAACAAATGTGGGGTTAAAAAAAAAAGAAAAACCCAAAGCCAAAAAAAAACTATATTAAAAAAATAAAAAATAGAAAAGGGAGTACAATCTCTGCCCAGTGACTGGGGATTAGTACAATCATGGCTCCACTTCCACCTGGTGGAGTGGAATTTAAATTACAGGGATAGCTTTTTGGAATGGCAGTAAAACCAAGTAGCAATCAGTCAGAAGAATGGGTAGAGATGATGCATTCTTTTTTTTAAAAATTAATTAATTAATTTATTTATTTATTTATGGCTGCGTTGGGTCTTTGTTGCTGCGTGCAGGCTTTTTCTAGTTGCGGTGAGCCGGGGCTACTCTTTGTTGTGGTGCACGGGCTTCTCATTGCGGTGGCTTCTCTTGTTGCAGAGCACAGGCTCTGGGCACGCGGGCTTCAGTAGTTGTGGCACATGGGCTCAGTAGTTGTGGCTCATGGGCTCTAGAGCGCCGACTCAGTAGTTGTGGCACACGGACTTAGTTGCTCCGCGGCATGTGGGATCTTCCTGGATCAGGGCTCGAACCTGTGTCCCCTGCACTGGCAGGCGGATTCTTAACCACTGCACCACCAGGGAAGTCCGATGCATTCTTAATTAGTCTTAATTTTTGTTTCTTAGTTAATGTGTTTTTAATTTATTGCATGAGTTCTCCATTGCTGCATTACAAATCATCCCCCAAGATTCAGTGGCTTTCAAAACCATCATGTATTCTCTGTCACAGTTTCTGTGGATCATGAATTAGAACAGGACAAAGCAGAGATGGCTTGTCTTTGTGCCACAATCTCTAGGACCTCAGTTGGGAAGATGTGAAGTCTGGGAGGCTCTAATCATCTGATTTGGGAGGCTTCTCCGCTCATAAGTGTGGCCATTGTTGCTGGTTATTGGCTGGGGCCTCACCCGGGCTGTCTTCCAAACACCTACATGTGATTTCTCCATGTGGTTCCTCCACCTGACCTCGTTTGGCCTTCCTCACAGGGTGGCTGCTGGGTTACAGGAATGAGTGTCCCTAGAGAGAACCAGGTAGAAGCTGTATCACACATTACGATCTAGCCTCGAAGTCACATAACATTCCTTCTGCCAAGACTGCTCTAAGAGATGGGAATACAGATCCCACCTATTGAGGGGAGAAATGTCATAGTCACATAGTAAGAAGATTAAATTGGATGGGAGATACTGTTGCAGACATTTTTTGAAAACTATAGACAAAACACAATGACAAATGCTGACTTTTTAAATAGACATGTAGTGGAAGTCGATAAGTCCCCTACTTTTTTGAAAAGCAGGATATTTAGTAAATTCTTAAGTGGCTTGATTGAAAATCTCATCACTTGAAAGGAACAGGTGACAGCAAAAGGGTACTGATAGTCCAGACTGGATTCTGCCAGCAAAGAACTGTTAGTGAGGCGAAACTCATGAGAGTTTCGAAGAGAGTGCCCATCCCATTCAAGCAGGACAAGTCAGATGTGTATCTTCAGACTTACAGACTTGAAGAAAGCAGACTTCAAAAAGTTCAAAACGGATGATCTCATGGTGAGAATCTCTGAAAGGGAGTATGGCTAAAAAAAGGATGGTTCTAAAAATAAAATTCAGAGCCTAAAATTGTGAATGATCCTGATGAGGAAGAAAAAAAAAATGCCTAAAGAAAACAGCATTTCTGCTGATGAGCTCCGATTTTAAGAGGGCACACACACAAAGATGGGAGGAGGGGCACAAAATCAAGGATGTGTATAGAATGCCACAAACTTTTAAGAATGTCAGAGGAAAGCAAAAGCACACAAAAAGTTGAGGTTTCAAGGGTTGGGGAAGCTAAAGATAAATAACCAAGAAGATTCTTCTGACTATGTGCAGAAGAACAGGGAAAGAGCAGGCATCATCCATTTCCAAGCCCATCGTATGGTTTGTTAAAACATCTAGAGTTAGCCTGCTAGTTAACACAATGCACTTTTAGAAAATATAATTTTGTAAAGTTTCCTACAATTGACAGAAAGAAAGCAGAATGCCTTTACTGCTATTTTGCTTCCTCCTTCACCATTATGGACTTTTAAATTTAGGATGACCGTATGTCCTAGGCTGCTTAGGATAGGCCCAGTTGTACCTGTGGCCTGAGGGAATTATTAATAGCATTCCATGTCATTCTCAGAAGTGTTCCCGTTTGAATACTGGACAAGATAGGACAGAAATGGCTGCACAATTTACTAGCCCCAGTGCAAAATTAAAATGTGGAGGCCCTTGTTCAAATAACAGGAAAGTGCTGTTAAAGGTACTAAAATATAAAACTTTTCCCTTTCTTCTGCAGTCTCTCTTGACTTGTTGTGGTGTTTTTTTATTTTATGTTGTTCTAACTAAAAATTTTTTTCAATTATTAACATGAATTTTACCTTTCATCTTTATATTATGTAATGCCAATATAAGAGCATTTAACTAGCATTTGGAACCACCAAAATTACACAATTCACATTTTGCAGTTTGTACGTGTATATTGATTCTGTCTTACCAGAACAGAGGAAATGTTGCAAAAGCAGACTCAGCTGTTTTTAATTAACCTCTTGACATTCATACATTCCACCAACACTCTTTACCTTTGGCTTATTGATGAGAAAGAAAGGATGGAAAGGAAAAGGAACTATGGGCTGTCCTCGCTTTCCCTTTCCTTCTGTGTCACAATATTCGGCATAAGTGATTGGCTGTAGGGAAGTAACTTGAGTAAGAAAGGATATGATAGGGTTCCATGGTCATTTGTGTTTCTTAAATTACCTTCCTCAGTGTACAAAGCAAGTTCTAGTCCTAAGGGAGAACGTAGCTTCTCAGATCTGTCATCACCCCACTGACTCGGTCATAGATATAACACACTTACCTCGTACTCACTTTGAGTCTGGCTGAACTCCATGCATTATGGATCCACTGGCATTCTGCACTCATGGGCTTTGTGAATGCTATATGCAAATGGAGGAGCAAGAAATGGTGGTGGACATCTCCTCTGTTCACGTGCGGGCTCCAATGTCTCATCGGACTTCACTTGCAAAACACAAGTTCAAAGATAAAGTCAGGAATTTCAAGACAGCAATATGGAGCCTTAAACCATGATCATATGCCTCTGAAGTCCCTGGGTAAGATAAGGACTATGTATGGTTTCTTGAACTTCAGCATGCATCAGAATCCTGTGGAGGGCTTGTTAGAGCACAAATTGTTGGGTACCACCCCCAGAGTTTCTGATTGTAGGCCTGGGGTGGGGCTCAAGAATTGGCATGTCTAACAAATTCCCAGGTGATGCTAATGCTGCTGGTTCTGGTCCTCGGACTACACTTGGAGCACCGCTCTTTAAGAGCAGTGAGTCTCACACCTGATTGTACATACCAGTCACCAGGGTACCTTGTTAAAATGCGGGCTCTGATTAAGCGGTTCAGTGGTGGGGCTGGTATTGCAGGTCTGTGGCCACACCTTGAGTGGCAAAGGTCTAGAGTAGATAACAAGTACTACTCCAGGAGGAAGACAAGCTGGAACTTGAAATGGGCTTTAAAGCATGGGTAGGAATTGCTTAAATGAAGATGAGAGCAGGATGCATTCCAGGCAGGACAAAGGGGACTATGCAAGGAGAGGAAGCAGGAACAGTGAGGAGAGGGATCTGGCCAGAGCAGGGGCAATTACTGGGACTAGGGAACTGGGGATGGAGAAACTGGCCCAGCCAGAATGCAGAGGGTCCTCGGGGGTTGAATGTCCCCCCTGGAAGTGGCAGTTTTGGAGAATATGCCTGGATTACCAATCTCCCAAAGCAATTCTCCATACCTATTGTCATTAAACCCTGAACAGCCAGTCAAACTAGCAGTCCCCAAGGGACCAAATACCAAGAGTTTAAGTTCTTTAGGGGGCATCCTATGTTGAGCTCTAAGGTAGCAGAGGCCTGAGTCAGGAGATCTGGCTTCAGGATCTGGCTTGGATGGGTGACTCTGGGTGAACCAGGCTTGTCCTGCTTCTCTGTAGGATTCCTCTATATCACAGGGTGGGGGTGGGGGGTGGGGGGTGGGGGGGGGGTGAGTCTTACATGATCTCTCAAGTCCCTTTAAACAAAAAGATTACATAATTTTGGGAATCTGCTCGTTCCACCCCTGCCAACACCCCTGCCATGAGGGTCTGCCCTAATCAAACCCTAGTATGCAGGGTCAGGGCTAAATAGAAGTGGGGGAAGTGGGCCTGGTGCTTTCCAGAGGAAGAAGAGCTTCATGGCTCTCCTGTTCCTGATCTTGGTGTGTCTTTACAGGATTAGGCACTGAGTCCCCAGGGACGGAGGCAGATCCAGCCCTCAAAGTAGCATTCTCAGGAAATTTACCTTGACCATTAAAATCTAAAGTAGATCCAGGTGTGACCAGGAAAAGGTGGCTGGTAGTATTGAAAACAAATCACCAAATGGAGGAAGCTGTGGACTAAAACGATGAAACACGCCCTGCAGCTTCTTCCCACCTCCCTCTCTGCTTGCTGCGGCCCAGACTCAGGGTTTCCGGGGAGTTTCCAGTGCCCTGGGAGGGGACTGTTGCTTGGGTTTGACATGGGTGGGAGGAAAAGGAAGGTCATTGACCAATAAATAAACATGATTCTAGCAACTTGTAGATATTAACTAAAACTATGCACAAAAGATCAGAAAATTTCTCTTTGAAGGCTGGATGTCGGAGTAGGTTTATCTCTGCTGCAAGAACAGAGAGAGGGCACCCCTGCTTCCATTTGGCTCTGTTCCTATCATCAAGAAAAGGCTCCAGGGCTCTCCCCCACCCCACAGGGAGGTGGGTAAGCCCACTTCTCTGAGGTTTTTAATTCCTGGGGTAATCCCTTCCTTCCGTGCCAGGTCGGGGGTGGGGAGAACCTCGCATCCAAACCTTTGATCTGGGTTGCAGCAACAGAGAAACACTTCTATAAAACTGTCAGGAAGATGGGAAGGGGCCTTGAAAGAGGGGTTGTAAATGGGCAGTTCACCTTTGATCATTCGCCCTGGTTTTTTTTATAGCCTAGGATTATGGTTTTAGAAGTGCCCTTCGTGTGTCCGCACAGGAACCATGTGACTTAAGAACAATTAGATTATTCTAAAAGTTTAGAGAGATTGTGAACAAAGGACTTTCATTTTCATTAAAGAAAAAGAAAAAGAAAAAAAGAAAACATCAGTCAAACCATGAAGTTGATCCCAGAGCTAGTAATAAAGTAGAAACCCAGTCTGGTTTTTTCAGTGTAATAGGATACTCCCTGGCCTGGCAATTCCACTAAAATCTATTAACTGACAAGAGTAGGAGATATATTTTTATTCCTCACTCCCCACTCCCCAGATAAAAGAAACAAAGCGTTTGCTGTCTGTCGTTGTTGGATTTTTATTTCATGCTATTTAAAATGTCAGAAAAACAGAAACTTAGTCTGACTTTTTTTCACTTGGGTATAAACAGATATTAGGGCTGACTGCTGATTTCCAATTAATTTCATGTGTGTGGTCAAATACTTCATAGAAAGACTAATTCATCATGGCTGTGTCAGTCTGTGTGTGTTTCTATGAATGTCTCTCTGGCCTCCCACCCCAATACCACATGAAGAGAAAGAAAGTTTACAATCTGTTGGTCTTCAAATCTGGTCCGTGAGACATTTCATCTTTGGCTAGGAAATATAAACAGCTTCATGTCAGTGTTTAGGGAAAGTTTGCGATTTGGGGGGGGGAGGAAGAGACTTCTCAAATGTGGCCAGTTCTCCGCCCGTTAGCCACGGCCCTCCTGCCTGCTCCCTGAGCCCTCCTCTCCCAGGCAGCATGACTGTGAGGTCCCCGAACCACACTGGTGGCTGCACCCCAGGAACACCCCATTTCCTGCGGCAGCCCTGGCTTCCCCTGCTTGTGCATCAGCTGGGAGGCAAAAGCCCTGTCTCTGTGGAGCTGGCAGGTTTGCCTGGCATTCACCACACCTAAGCTGCTACCCAGACCCAATCCAGGCCACTGGGGTCATGGGGAACAATCTCTTCCCCTCTAACCTTTGTTATACAGCTCTAGCTGCCTACCTCCTTCTCCAGCACCCTTGACTCCTTAGGATGGAAGCGGAATCCACTATTCCATTGGCCGGTACTGAGCCATGACCCAAGACAGGGCTTCTACCTTTTCTGCAGCAGGTCTAGCCCTAATTATAGAATTACCCAACGCATCATCGTCCCTAAGAGGGGACAGCAGGCATCTGGTGGACAGTTAGGACGGTATTCCTTGCAGTGAGAGAGCCGCGGAGTTAGACGCTGTCATCATTCCTGCACAAGGCCCTGACATCTGCATGGGAGGCCCCAGAGCTGGGAAAGTGGACACCAGCCTCTTATAGTTGGACACCAACTACAACCTCGGAGCAGAGCCCTGAAGACTGATTGATGGATGATGTGAATGGCAAGGGATGGGGTCCTCTTTAAGGGAGCTGATCAGGGAAGTCCTCGTAAAGAAAAATATTTAAAACTTCAGATATTCCATTTTTGAATGATTTCTCTTCTTCCCTATCCTCAGCTACACACACACACAGACATACACGCCACAATTTCTTCTTTCCCTCATGATTATCAACAAGCACCAGAGATTTTTTTCTTGCTTCTGCCCAGTAATGCATAGTTTCCTAGGGTGCAAATGACAAGGAAATATGTGAGTTCCAGATGTTTTCATATGTACTGAAATATTCAATGCCTGGGACTTTATGACCCCAAAATATCTCATCAGAGTAGTCAAAACCTCAGACAGTTTGAGACAAATCCATCTAAGTATTCACGTATTCATTCGTTCATCCAACAAATAAGTACTGAGTGTCTTGCGCGTGGAAAACAGGAACCATCCAGGGAACACAGAGGAGAACAAGACATAGACAGTTGTTTGGTGATATGTAGATGAGCCCTTGGTGGATTCATCAGACTTCTCCTTGCCATTGCTTTGGCTCCTTAAAGAGCCTCTTTCAAGTTCTCGGTTCGGCTGCAGATCTATCAGCCCGTGTGTGGTACACACTGTTTGGGATGCTTGGAGATTGGAGATTGGGCATCATTTCTGCTCACTCTCATCGAGACAGGATCTATGTGCATGTTGTAATTTAATGTTCTTTCTGCTGTAGGTTATTGGTTACCTTAAGCCTGTGGCTGGGAGAGTGGGTTCCAAGATGGCAGGCTCTCAAAGGGCCAGTAGTGATTGACAATGGGAAGGCCAGAGGGTCCAGTCCCGTGGGGAAGAGAACAGTAAGGTAAGTTAGAAAAAGTGAGTGCTTTTTAGAGGCTATTGTTTCTACTGTGTCCAGACTCCCCTGGGCTTAACAGAAGCGGAAACTGGAGCCCTGTTAGGTCTGCCGTAGGAGAAGGTATTGTGCCAGAAATCTACGACAGGATGGAGGAGTTGGGAATGGGCTATGCGCTGAGCCCCATTCTAAGGGGAGCAGACTTCCCAAGTGCAGGAGACAAAGCTGAGTATAAACTGGAGGGTGTGGCTGGACAAGGGGCACAGAAGAAAAAGCCTTCTATCCGAGGTCCCTCAAGCCTGGGGTCTCAGTGGGATCAGCCTCTCAGGTTCTCACCCAGGAGCATCTTAAAGGCCGTGAGCTGTGAGCTGCCATTGGCAGTTCTCAATCTCTCTGACTGGGAAACCTGGAATCCTTACCCAGGGATCTTTTCACAGCTTTCCACCATTAGCGATTCCTCAGATCTGTATACTCTTCAGCAGCTGACCAAGGGCCAGCCCCTGGAGGACTTGGGAACACAAAGGGATTCCAGGGTCCCTCATCCTTATCCATGGAAAACCTAACGTGTAGATGCCACCTTAAATCCTAGAGAAAAACTCTGTCACAGGATTCACAAGAAAGATTAGTACATCCTTATGAATTATGCATTTCATTGTTTTGTCTTGGTTTTGTGTCTGCTTTTTTTGCATTCCATTTTTATTGGGAGGGGGTCAAGAAATACTTGTTAATCCTAACCTGCCTGACAAACTCTTATTCCCCTCCTCCTTCCCACAGCCCTCCACTTCTAAGTGAAGTCTTCCTCACTCCTCCCTAATCCTTAAAACTTACTTCCTTCCCATCACAGCCCCTCACTGCATTGGAAACTTGGAAATGTCTTCTCCTACACAACACTATTAGCTCCCTGGTGGTGGACACACTGACTTGTTTTTCTTTCATGTCTCTCTGTGCCTGGCACTTCACCCAGCACAGAGCTCCATTAAATGTTTGTTGGACCAGTGAATGAAAGAGGGGATGAATGAAGGCATATAAAGCTGCATCTGATATGGACGTCAGATGACTGGGCAGACACTGACGACCAGGCTGGCATCAATGTGCCTCCTTTGTGCTGGGAGGACATCACTGCTGCTGGCTCACCTCCCTCCCAGCCAGAAAGGCTTCTTTGCCTTGGGCTTGCCCTGGTGGCTGTGGGTCCTCCTGCATTTTCAGGACCTTGACAAGCACAGAATGAATGCTCCTTCGGATGGCACCCTCATCAGGTTACATTCAAATTGCCTTCTCCCCCAAAACTTAAATTGTCTCTTCTTGTTCCTGAGGTATAATAATCCCTGCAACAGATTGTTTCCTGTTCTATAAAACGACTCCCTTCTGCTCGCCACATCCCCACCGTGGCATTACCTCTCTCAGTGTTTTCTACAGTCCTCTCTTGGGGTCCAGCTTACTTTTCAAACAGGAGCTTCCTTGTCCCTGAGCACAGATTCCCCACTGACACTGGAACCCCTTGCCTGGCATCTGGCAGGTCTCAGCCTCAACTCAGCATCCCCTGGCTTTGTAGACAGATGATAGAAGAGGAAGGTCAACCCTGTCTTCTCACGTGCAGTCCTCTCCCTGCCACTTTCCCAGGACCTCAGCTCCAGGATTGTTTAGCCTTGGTAGTTTCTTTATCTAATTTCCCAGCAAACTTGGACTAGACAATTGGAGATTCAATTAGAGAGTGGGGCATTCTGCATGCTGTCCCAGGGAGATTCACCTTTCCCAGACCCCCCTCTTAGCGGATTACTGGTGTCTGGGAGGGCACCAGTCACTTGTGGTTGCCCAGCAAGGAGAAACAGTAGTGGAGTGGGGTGGGTGGGTGAGAGGTGTGGGACAAGGTAAAGAAAGAAGACTCTAGGGTGGGTGGGAACCAGCCCACCAGAGGTGGGTCACCTCTGCAAAGCCATAGGCATGTAGGCCCTGGAGCGGTAGGGTCCTACCCAGAGCTAATATTGAAGGAAGCATGTTCTGGGAGGGACTGAGATGATAACACATGCACGTTTGCATGTGCGTGCATGTGCGTGCATGTGCACACACACACACACACACACACACAGCATCAAACAGTATCCTCTGAATCTACTCCAGGCTAGAAACCCAAATGGGACTGAGGTATTTGGGTTGGGGGTCCTGTAAATTGTGCCCACTCAGTCAGTGTAGGCACTAGGACTAGGCACTGGTTACATTAGGAAGGAAATCAGGTTAATAGGCTATGGCTTAGGGCAACGCTACACGAGGAAAGTGCCAGATAGTAATTTGCTTCTAGATTCACTTTCCCCCTTCTCCACTCTGCTTTCTGCACTGACAGAGGACCACAGCCACAGGGGTTCCCTGTCCTCTGGCTTTTGATTGGTTTCAGCCGATGGAGAACCTTGGCGTTAGAGGGAAGGAAGGGAGGGATGTCAGGTATTCATTCCCCCAGCTCCATCCAGTGACATGGCCTCAGTCTGGCTATTTCCTTCCTTTCAATGCATCCCAACTCTGCACAGATCTCTTTCCTGGTTCTGGGAACCTCTCTCTCTCCTTATCCCATCAGACTTAGGGAGAGTAGCAGCTCTGCTCTGTTAGCCCTGGGTTTCTAAACTGTCCTTTGTGGTTGTCCCATACTCCAACTTTATCTTTGTTATTAGTTAACCCCTTTATAAATAAAACCTCCTTGAATTATCCTAATTTGATGGTGCTGTGTGTCCCCTGTTAGAACCCTGACTGATACAGATAGAAAATCGTATTTCAGTAAGATCCCCATTTTGTTTAAAAAAGAAATAGTCAGGAGCTCAGTTGAGCTGGAAGAAAGAGCAGTCAGGTGTCAGAATAGCTGATTGAAGCAACAATGAGCCAAAATGAAAGTAACAGTGAAGCCTTTAATCACTTGCTGTGATAGTATAAGCAGGAGGCTAAATCCGAGAAGCCGCTGACTCCCTCCTGTTTCATTTTCTCTGTGAAACGACACCTTGGGGTAGGGCCGTGTGGATCAGCGCTGCTGTGGGGTGACCTCAGTGTTGAAGGGGTTCTGAGTAAGAGGCTCTGGCAGCTTGACAGACCCGGGAGTGGGTGGGGCGGCAGAGGACCGAGAATGGAGAAGTGCTGGGTACTGAGTCCCAGTGGGGAGAAACGGCAAGGTCCTCCCACCTCCCTTCATACAGAGGTCTCAGCAGAGGTGCCTGGAGGACCTCTGCCCAAGCCCTCAGATAAAGAGACCTAGGCATGAAGACACCAGGGATAGGGATGTAAATATGTGAAGGGCTTGACTGGCCAGGGAGCCTGAGACTAGGCTGCGACTCTCTCCAAAGACTGTTTTGCCCGGGCTGTGCGCCAAGGCCAGTGCAGGGAGGGCAGCTTTCCCGGTGTGCCCGGGCTGTGCGCCGAGGCCAGTGCAGGGAGGGCAGCTTTCCCGGTGTGGCTGCCAGGGAAAGCCTTACCTGGGGTCAGGCCTGGAAAAATCACACGGGTTTGTAAGCAGGAGGCTGGACTCCTCAACTGTATAAACACACACAATGGATGAAATACACCAAAATACTAGCAGTGTTTTCTCTAGACCTAGCTGTCTAATAGAAATGTAACATGAGTCACATATGTCATTTTAAGGTTTTTAGTAGCTACATTAAAAACAGGCGATGGGCTTCCCTGGTGGCACAGTGGTTGAGAATCTGCCTGCCAATGCACGGGACACGGGTTCGTGCCCTGGTCTGGGAAGATCCCACATGCCACGGAGCAACTAGGCCCGTGAGCCACAATTGCTGAGCCTGCGCGTCTGGAGCCTGTGCTCTGCAACAAGAGAGGCCGCGATAGTGAGAGGCCCGCGCATCGCGATGAAGAGTGGCCCCCGCTTGCCGCAACTGGAGAAAGCCCTCGCACAGAAACGAAGACCCAACACAGCCATAAATAAATAAATAAATAAAATTTAAAAAAAAAAAAAACAGGCGAAATTAATTTTAATAATATATTTTGTTTAATCTAATGTGTCCAAAATATAATGTCAAACACTTAAGTGTTTAATGATAGACTTTATACTCCATTTTTTTTGATACTGAATCTTCAAAATCCAGGGTGTATATTACACCTATAGCACATCTCAATTCAGATTTTCACATTTCAAGTGCTCATGGCAACATGTGGCTAGTGCTGCCGTATTAGATGGCACTGCACTAGGTGATGGGATTGCAGATTCTTAAAAAGTATTTTCCAAGTTTTCTACCACAAACGTGTTTTAAATTTTATTTTATAAACCTCCAATCTATAAATGTTATCACATCTGGTTTTGTTTATTTTCAATTTTCTTTTAGTAAATGTTTCCTCTTAAAATGGATTGTTTCCACCGAGGGGATCATTTCCTACCACATAGCAGCAAATTTTAAAATAACAGATTATACTATTTCTGGACAGCAGTAACATGAACAGCGAAGAGCTTCCAAGAGATACCTGTGAGTAAGCAATTCAAAAAATGTCTTCTTAAATCACTTTATGGTGCAAGTATTTGTAAACATAAAATACACTGTTGGGCTGCACCCCACAGGCTTGTGAGCCTTTGTAGTTGCCCAGTCTCGAGACCAAAGAAAGAGCCTGGAGACAGCGACAGAGACACCAATGGTTTATAGGACATGGGATCTTACACAAAGGGTCCTGGAGCAACACCCCGCTGTGTGCAGCAGATAGTGGGGCAGGACATGGCAACAACCTCCCCCACTCAGGGAAGAAGGAGGCTACCATTTATAGGGGGAATTGATGTCAGCTGGGCTCATCAGTTACCAGGGGCTAATTAAGCCCTATGTAATTAAGAGGATTGGATAGTCATGTGAGCGAAGCAGGGCCTGGTTGAGCAGGGGATGTACAGAGAGCAAGAGAACAGCCATCTTGAATGGCTTGACCATACATACATGTATGTATAAACGTCTGTGTTGTCTGTTACACTAAATATTTAATATATTTACATGGAAAAAGATTCTATCCTTGTCTGTGGTGGCCTAAGAAGGAAAGGCGCTATTACCATCTTGAGGGAGCCTGAAGTGCATCATCTGGGCAAGGGCTGCACTTGGTCCAGGCTTGAAACCTCAGGAAGAGGGGGTGTGGCTGCAGCAGACAGAGGGGGCTGCGCTGGGCGGGCGCCTGGGTTTGCACCTGCTCTGGCTGGGGCCTCCTCTCTTCCTGGTGTTGCTGCCTGCGTGGTCGGAGCACTACCCAGACCTAAACTATCCTGCCCCAGAACCGGGATCTGACCCACTGGAAAACAGGCAACTCTTTCTAACTAACTCTAGATGTTTTTCAAGGAGTAAGTGGAACTCTAAGTGCCAGTTCCAGAGATCAAAGGAAGACTCAACCATGCAGGCTAGCCCTGCTCTATGCCAAAAGGTGAGTGTTTACTCTTGTACTTTGGGACAATAAAAACATAACTTGCCTCAGAGTTCACAGTCCTAGGCTCGTAGAAAGCACACACAGGTTGGTTACCTGGTTGGCAGGTTGATTGGTTTGGAAACAGCTGTGTGAGAAGGTAGCGGAGGATTGGCCCTGTGGCTGGAGGTGGTGTGGAAGTGGAAAGAACCTGAAGTGGGCATCAGGATGCTTCCCCTTGACCTCTCTATGTGACCTTGAGCAAGGCACCTCCCTACCTGGGACTTTGTGTTTCTCCACGGACAGGGGATTAAATTAGGATCACGAGATGATCTCTAAAATCCATTCTAGTGAAAGCATTTTGTGATTTTTGCCTCTGCAGGAAGCATTTAAAAGGCAGCCCAAAGGTGAATTTGAAAATGTCTTTCAAGTCTGATTCCCGAGAGAGCTGGGGCCAGAATTGGAGAGAGCCTGCATTTGTCATTAGGACCGGTGTTGGGTGGAAAAGAACTGCCCCAGAGTCAACGACCTGAGTAGGCAGGATTCACTGAGAACCGCCTGGACAGACTTCAGCCATATGAAATACCTTGGGATTATGGTGCTAGAAGCATAAAATTACAAAAATGACAGAAGTGTAAGGACCTTGGGAGATCGTCTAGTGTAATCTCATTCCATAAGAGGGGACTTGCCACAGGTCACATAGTCAGTTAGACAAAAGACAGCTCCCCTGACTCTTGATCGAGGTCTCCTGCCATAGAACTGTACACTGCACTTCCTCCTTTGCAGATGTGGAGAGTGAGGTGACATAGGCAGAGAGAATTTCACTTGCTGTGAATGGTTTAATAATATGTTTCAAGCCTATACTTCTACTTTATTATTACCGGATACTTCTTTCTCTGTTTCCTGATTACTCCATCTTTGTCCTTTGGCTTTCAACGTTTATTAGCAATGATAGATGTAATACAGGGACACACAGGTTCATTCAATTGACATTCACCGAGAGCCTTCCACTGCTGAGGATGCTGGATAAGTAGGACACTGGTCCATCGGAGCCTGGGAGATTCGCTTTCCCTGCCAACCACAGTCCAAGGCAACGAGCTCCATAACACCCATGGAAGGCACTGCTTCGGGAGCATGGAGAAGAGGTAGTTTGCCTTGTCTCAGGCCCGTCAGGGATTGTAGAAGGAGATAGGTTGGCAAATAGAGATCTACCTGTATATAACAGATACCGATATTTTGCTTATTTGGTAAAGGAGTTGAATTCAGCCTCCAGTATGGGTAGATATTTATATTTAATCCACAACCACCAGGCAAGGGCCATGGAAACAGGACCTCCCCAGGATTCAGTCTCTTAAAATTCTGCTCAGTCTGCAATTATGCAGCCCCTTTCTCCACCTTATCTTTTTGCTGTTGTTTACACTGCCAGTTATATCCACTTGGCTTATTCGCAGCCTAAAAGCCTCCGCCAAAGTCTTTCTCATCCCACTGAAGACACAGACCTGGGGAAGGGACAGCAGGCTAAGCCAGGGGCATGACTGAGCATCATTCAGGGACCTGGGGATTCCCTTTCCACCAGGAGGTTTGGGGGAAAGCTTGATGGGCGTGAAAGTTAATCTGGGTCTCTTTGAATAGAAAATCAGCTAGAAAATGCCAAGCACAGTGACTTAGTTAGTCCTCTCTCCAGGTAGTCATTTACTTGTAAAAGGAGCACTATACGAGCTTTAAATGTCAGCTTCTTGCCTCTGCAAATGTGGGATAAGGTAACCCCCTGAGTACTTCAGCCTGTACTCTTACACCAAGGATCCCTGACGTTAGTGGGGGGCAGCCAGACACACTGTCTAGGAATCAGCCCCGCCCCCCTGGGGAATGGCCCCAGGTGCTGTAGCTTTGGGGGTTTTTGTCCTCAGTGAATTTAATGCATCTCCTTCCTGAAGGCAGTTCCTAACTCTACCTTTATTATATGCAAAAGATGATAACTCTTTAAAAACACGATGAGAGCTGAGTTTTAATGCCCAAGCTTGGGTCTCTACCTGGCAGCTCTTCCTGTATCTAGCCCAACTGCTCTCAGCAGCCTTCTCTTTTATGAGCTAATCCCTCTCTTGGCTCCTGTCTGTTAATGGCCTTCCCCATCCCTCTGAGGCACGATGTGCTTAATGATATCCTATAAAGAGGGAGAATTTTCCTTAGCTGTCCTCTAATTTTTGGAATGTACTGTCCCCTCCATAGTGTCAGAAAAAAAACAAAAACGAAAACAAATTAAGCTCTAAAGCAGCAGGAGAGCTAATGGACCTGTCTTTCCCAGAGAAGGGAAAACAAAGGTTCCAACCATTTGCGACTCCTGAATCATCCCGCTGAGAGGTGATCAGTCCCAGCCCGATAATGAGCTCGAATTCGCTGCCTATTCAGTGATTGGCCTTTGTTCAATTCTCTGCTACCTGAATTGTCTTCCTCACTCCGCCTTCAGATACATTGAACCAAAAGTTCACCTGAGGGGCAAGAGATGGTGATTTGAGCATCTAGCCATGGTAAATCACTGGTGATGTCTTGAAATTCAAGGCAATATAAATCTGTGCCATTTGGCTCATTATGAACTGGTATTACTGGAAACATTTTCAGTGCCGATTGTTTTAAATATGAGAGTTCTTTATTATTGTCTCCTGTCCATTCAGATCATGGAGTGATTATTATTGAATATTAAGGGACTCTATATTCACAGAGCATGAGGTTCCCTCCCAATATTTCCAATTTATTGCTGTAGATGAAATACACATACAGTAATAAGTCAGTTTTAGGAGAAGTGTCTTACCCTCCAAACCTTACATAACTGCACTGTAGTCTTGGCTTTGTTCCTATCCAGATACTGGGCTGAACACTGACAAAACAAGCCAGCCAATTCGAACCAAGATCTCATTTGATTGTTTTCCCCCCACTAAATTAGCACATTTCTCAGGCATCATTCAGAACAATGGTTCTCAATCCTGGCTGCAATTAGAATCATCTGGGGACCTTTAAAAAAAAAATCAATGCCCAGGCCCCACTCCAAATCAATTAAAATAGATTTTCTGGAGGTGGGCCTGAGGCATGGGAATTTTTATAAAGCTTCCCTGGTTATAGCAATGTGCAGCCATGGATGCGAATCACTGTTTTAAACACAATCAAAATTAATGAGTTTTGCTTGCACAATAACTATTAATTTAATATTTGTATAGAACTTAATATAGTCACACTTTAAGTCAAACAAAGCCAACAGGAAGCTATATCTATACAGTGAAAAGTAGACATGTTCCAATGCCACTTAGATTAGCCAGATCTTTGGAGGTCAAAAAACAATAACATAAACAAACAAATCTGGCCAAAAACATTTTAGCAACCAATTTCTTATCTGGCACATTTCTAGTAGCCCAGGGCTGTGACTGTGCGAGGTGGTCAACATTCACTCTTCATCCTCTCCATCGAGGGAGCCTGGTTGGAAGCCAAGGGTTTAACTGCACTACTGGGGGGTGGGGACAACTGAGATCAGACCCAGGACACAACCTCCTCACACCAACATTGGGACCACTGAAGACTGTGGCATCTTCTTCTTGAGAATTCCATGACAACCTGAAGCATCCATCTCAAGGATGTTTTCCCACTCCACCACATCTACCCTTCCCACCCCTGGCCCCCAAAACACACACCCTGGGCCAATCCTGAAGGCAGCTCTGTTTACCAGACACAAGCACACTCCAGAAAAGACATCTTGGCTGCTGCAGGTCTGCAGCTTCCCTGCTGAGGCAGAGCCTGCTTCCCTGAATTTGTTTGCCATGTGTCCCCAAATGGTCCTTCTCACAGAGAGGTCTGATCTGCAAGCCTTATAACATCTTCGTTGCTTTAAAGAATGGAAGAAATGTCTGTTTCTAATTAACAACATTTACAGCTCCCTTCTCTCTCCTACGGAAAACAGACCCAGCTTCTTTTTGAAAACTTGCAAATATTTCACATTTGTTTGGCGAGCAGATTTCTTTCCAGGTTTTTGGAAAGCTGGTCACTGACACATGGCTGCTGAGTGATATTGTCGCTGAGTGCAAACATCACTTGTTCCCAGCATAGCCAAACCTGCTTTTAGGCCATGCCAGGAGGAGGGAGGGGTGAAACAGCTGTGGAACAGCCCCAGGGCTGCTGAGAGTGGTACTTCTGTCTGCAGAGACCTCAGAGAGAAGAACTGAACAAGGTGTATGATGGTCTGTCTTGAACCCTACCCCTTCCCCACCCTGACCCTGTCCTAGACACCAGTTGATTCTAGTTCAGACCTCTATCTAGCATGAGACTACAGAAAAACCTAGTGTCCTTTTTGGGAGTAAAAATGGAATGGCATAGATCCTGGGATATCAGGCCTCTGGTCTGTCCATTCTGAGCCTGGCCCCAGTTACCACTGGGCTCCATTAATCTGCTAGATCCTTTTCTTTTTTAAAAAAATTTATTTATTTAGTTAGTTATTTTTGGCTGTGTTGGGTCTTCGTTTCTGTGCTAGGGCTTTCTCTAGTTGTGGCAAGCGGGGGCCACTCTTCATCGCGGTGCACGGGCCTCTCACTATCGCGGCCTCTCTTGTTGCAGAGCACAGGCTCCAGACGCGCAGGCTCAGTAATTGTGGCTCACGGGCCCAGCTGCTCCGCGGCAGGTGGGATCCTCCCAGACCAGGGCTCGAACCCGTGTCCCCTGCATTGGCAGGCATATTCTCAACCACTGCGCCACCAGGGAAGCCCTAGATCCTTTTCTATAAAGGGTACAGATAGAGCAAGATCTAGTCTGGGGTAACTGGCTGCTGAAGCCAGGTGCTTCAGGATCCTGGTCCTGAGTATAATCACCTTGGACCCCAGGTCAACTCTTCATCTGTGCATATTCATGATGATCAAGTGTCATTGGGGATTGCAAGACTATTTAATATAGACACTAGAATGTTAGCACTAGAAGGAACCTCTTACATTACAGAGGGAGGGGTCTGTAAGGCTCAGCCAAGAGAAATGACTTTCTCAAGGTCACACACTAGTTAATGCCAGAGGTAGGAGGAGAACCCAGAAATCCCAACTCCCAAACAATGCTCTTTCTACCACCCTTTTCTTTCAGATTTTAATGAGAACCAGACTATGTGTATAAGTTGATGAGCATATTCTTTTCCCAGAAGAGAAGACTGCTTCGGGAAATAACGTGATTAGTAGAATGTTACTCGGAGTTTCAGAGGGCCAGTCCAGGGTTTGTGCTGGAGAGAAATGGGTGAATCCAAGAGTCAGGGGTGCAAGAAGCCACGCTGTGAAATCCATGTAGAGAGACACTCGCTCCCCACGTTGGGTGCAGGGAAACTTTCTGTAGCTCTACGGACAGTCAATAAAGAACCAGGAAAGAAGCAGGTCTCCAAGAGGAACCTAAATCCCTGAGTTAGAAATGGAATTATTCTGAGAAAGAAGAGAGAAACCAACAGAGGGAAAAGCTAATCCCTTTTTAACTGCTCTTTGTTCCTGCACACAAGCTGAAGCAAGTAGGAGGAATTTCCAGCTCAGAACCCCCAGTCAGAAAAGTCTGGTCAGTTGGTTTATTTAACGTATGGCCAGTCCAAGAGAGGAGACGCGCAGGGACTTAAAGGGACACTGCCAATTTATGGGGGGAAAAACCCGGCTGCTGGAATGAAACTGTGTCTGTTCCCAGCTAAGCCCAGTGCCACAGTCAGGAGGGCAAAGATTCCCTTGATGCCAGGCATGGGGGGAGGCAGGGGCAAGTTCCCAGGGGCTGCTGGCAGGATATGGCTGCTCTCTCCCCAACTCTCTGGAAAAATACAAGCAAGGAAATTTGAACTTGGTTCTTGAATAGGCTCATTTTGTGTATGAGTGTAACGTGAGCACCCAGCAACCCCCAGGGCTTCGTCTCTGGTGACTTACCCCTCAGTGGCTCTGGAGACTGCCAGAAAGGGCTGGTCGCTCAGAGCTCAGGCCCGGTTGTCCTCTAGTTCCAATCAAAGGAAGACATGGAAGGTGATGAGAATGTGTCTGAGGGGCTGGAGGTCAGTCCTGGGGTGCAGCCTCCCCTCCTCATGGGAACCAGAGTCATGTTTGCTGGGATCCCTAAAGAAATCCCGGTAACAGGGAAAATGAGCTAAGAAGAAGGAGCTTTCTAAGAAAATGGTGAGGTTTATGTCAAATCAGGAGTGAGCTGGAGGGCATTAAAGTGAAGCCCCAAGGAGCTGCTCAGGGACTAAACAGTGGGTTCACACGGCCCAGACTCTGGGAGGCCATTTTTCCCCACAGGAGGTGCAGGCTGACTGCCCTGGGACAGCCTCACTGAGGTCCCTTCCCCCTCCTCACAGGGCAGGCGTCAGGCTGGCAGCTGCACTGTAGAGCTGGGCATGGAAAACCAAGTCTCTACTTGCATCCTCAGTTCTGGCCACTGTGCTAGGGAAAGCTCTTCCCCCAACTGTTCATTCCCAGATCTGAAAAACAGAGCTGCAGAGCCAGCGTTTATCATGAAAGGGCACATTTGCCCACCCAAGGGCTCTGACGAAGGATGGGCACAGTTCTAAAGATGTACACAGAGAGAGGACTAAGGGGTACAAAGAAAATTCCACCTGTCTTCAGGGCGACGACCGCCCCCCATTGCCTGGGCAGCAGCAGGAAGTACCAGTTTTGTTCCAAGCAAATCCTGGGCTGGAGAGCACTGTTGGCCTCAAAGCTATAAAGTTCCACCCCAAGGACATCCCAAGGCCCTTTGGTGACAGACCTCCTTAGTCAGCGTGGGTGTATCTCATGTCCACTCTGTGCCCAGCTCTGGGTGGCACAGGGAGACAGCAGGGAGGAAGACGGACACATCCCCAAACTCATAGAGGTTACATTCTAGTCAGAAAAACAGACAGCAAGCCAAAGATGATGTGAGGGAGCCAAGGGAGGCGCATCTAAGTAGCCTGGAGGGTCGGGGAAGGCCTCCCAAGGGAAGTGACGTAAACCCGAGATCTGGGGATCAAGAGGAGTTAGACAAAGTGGGGTGGCAGGGACTGTGAATTGTCTCTCAATCTCCACCTCCTCTTCTTCCATAATCGCAGAATTTTCTGTTGAGTCTGTGACTTCCTAGAAAACAACTACAGTTCCCAGCCCCTCTTACAGCCACATGTGACTATGTGACTACATTCTGGCCCGTGGGAAATGAAAGAGGTGGAATGTAAACTCCTGGATTTTGGGAAGGGAGCTGGCCCTCCTTTTGCCCCTTTGCCCCTTCTACCAGCTGCAACGTGGCAGTGATTGGGAGCCTTCTCGGAGTAAGTCAAGGAAGGTGACACCCCTGGTGACCAGATAGAAGCCGCCTGGGCCTCTGATGAGCTCTCAGACCAGAGGGGCCACAGCGGCTTGGAGTTTTATATGAGAGAGAAATAAACTCCTATCTCGTTTAAGCCACTCTTATTCTGGTCCCTCTGTTAGAATGACCAAAGTAATATCCTAACTAATACAAAGTGTGAGGGAGCAGCAAGGTGTTTCTGCTTTTATTCATTTCATCTTCCCAAGAACCCAGTAAGTAGGGGATTATTATCAACATTTTGGTGTTACAGAATCTGAGGCTGAGCGAGATAACTGTCTTGTCCAAGGTCACATGGTGGTGGAGCCAAGGACTCAAAACTCAGGTCTTCATCCCTCTAAGTCCAGGGAACGTGCGCTAGGCCACACTGTGTCCTTCTCTCTAGAATGGGTTTCGGTGCTTCCTCCCTTTGCGAGGTGAGTTGTCACCAAACCAATTACACTCCATCCTCATCCCCCTCCCCTAGGCCAGTCCAGACAGTTCATGATCTTCATAGCACAGGCCCTGCCCAGCTGCAGCAATAGGTTTAAGTGCCTACCTACATGACATGGGGATTTGGGGTCAGGGATATGACCATTGTCACTTTTCTCAGGGAAGCTCTTAAATTTTATTCTAAAAGGGAGTACTTGGAAGAATCCCCTCTCCCCCAGCTTAACCTGCTTTCCCTTGTGCAAAGGACCCAGGAGACTTGAAGACACCAACACTTGGAGAGCCCAGGGGACCCTCTGCTCCCTCATGAGGGCAAGTTGCTTCTCTCCTTATTATGACAGTCTAGACTTCTTAGCCGGAGTAGCCCAGCTCCTCGGGCGTTCCTCGGGACACTGTGTAAGAACAATTCTGTTATTTAATCTTTTGTTAGTCCTTTGACTGATGGCATGGGGAATCATGGGCTAAGCCATGTTCACACAAACCCTCAGCCGCTGTTCTCCTACTGAGGAGCTCCTTAGGTTATGAATCACCTCCGGGGTACAGCATCTGAATAATTCAGATTTTAAAATATTGATTTTTATTCCTCACAGCCAGGAGGCAGCTTTACACAGGCATGTGGCTTGCTTGGGCCATCGTGTGCCTCAGATGCCTGTAACTTGCAAAGATTTCATGACTGAAGCAGCCGGGGAGGCAAGGATGCAACTTCCTGGGAAGCCT
This sequence comes from Eschrichtius robustus, assembly GCF_028021215.1. Taxonomy (NCBI): domain Eukaryota; kingdom Metazoa; phylum Chordata; class Mammalia; order Artiodactyla; family Eschrichtiidae; genus Eschrichtius; species Eschrichtius robustus. The sequence continues at coordinate 73,575,548 of NC_090829.1, forward strand.
GCTGCTTAATGTTGGACCTGGGGGTGGGAAGGGGGGGTACAGGTCAGGCCCCGGGCATCATCTCAAATAAGCAAAAACCACGTCACTCAAGCAGGCCTTGTCTGGATGCCTTCCTCTTTTCCTTCATGAAGCTCCCTTCATGTCCCTTTGTTGTTACCCACAAAGGACATCTGAAAATCAGGCTCCTCTCTCAGTACTGCTGTTTTTCTCTAATTGCTTTTCTCATGCATTGCTGTATCAGCTTTGAGACAGGAGGCTGCTCTAAATTGGTAATAACTCTGAGGATTCTTTAAAATGTTTTGGAAATCTTCACGAAAGATTATTGAGGCTCTCAGATAACCCCTTCCTCTCCCCACCCCAAGCCCTCTCCCTGGGTGATTGGCACACTCCCGCTCTTTCATCCTCTGCCTGTGTCCCCTGGAGGCTCCTGGGTCTGTATCATGGCCAGTTCCCTTCCTTGAGCTCCTGACCCACATGTCCATCTTTCTCGAGGATCAGCCTAGACGGCCCCCAGGCCCTCAGACTCCCCATTGAACTCATCGTCTTCACTCCCAAGCCTGCGCCTTCGCCTATTCTCCCCGCTGGGTGATGGTGTTTCCACCCACCCAGTAACCCAAGTCTGAAGCTTGAGAGCCAGTGTACACAGTGGGTCACTGAGTTCTGGCAGCTACTCTTTAATGTCTTTGATGTCTATTCTTCTTTCCATCTGCTTTCCAAGTAAGTTCCGAATAGTCTCCTAACTGATCTCTCTTATAGCATTCTTGTTCCTCCAATCCATTTTCTACACTGCCGTAAGAATAATCTTCTACTATGCAAATCTGATCATCGTGGGATTTTAGGATTCTTTCAATGGCTCCCTCCTGCCCTCAAGGTCAAATCTCAATTCCTTGGCAGGGCCTTGTCTCCGTCTCTATTTCTTCCTCCCACTCCCCAAACATGATACTCCCACACTGCTGAGTTCTCACACCTCTGGACTTCTGCCTGTGCATCCCTCTGCCTAGGACTGCCTTCCTCCCTCTCCTCACCCGGACAGTTTCCTCAGCCCTCAGTTCAGGCATCTCCACTTTCAGGAAGCCTTCCTGACCCCCCGGCCCCTCACAGCAGCCTCTGCACATTGTCAGAGCACTCATCACCAGCTAGTCTGGGAGATCCTGAAAGGTAGGAGTTATGTGTTGTTTGCCTTGTCCTAGAGTCTGGCAGTGTATCAAACTCAGAGGAGGTGCTCATTAAATGTTTGCTGCAAAAATGAGACTTTGGGGAGCCCTAGGATGACATGGTCGCTTTCTCCCAAGATTTCTGTCACTGGTACTTCACCAATTTTTTGTGTTGGTGAAACTTAAGGTAACACCAGTTTAGGCCAATAAAAGCAGTTTCCTTAATTTTTTTTTCCTCTGGGAATATTAGTATATTAATTCATTTAGCCATCCATTAATCAGTCACTTCATTGAACAAATATGAAACACTTCCCCTATGCCAGCCCCTGTGTTAAGTGTAAGGGATACAAAGCTAAGTGACACATAGTACAGTTTCTGTCCTCAAAGAGCTAACAATCCAGTGGTGAAGATAGATGTGCAGACATATCATGACAACATGATGTGAACAACATTACAGTGGAAGAAGGAGGTGGGAACGATGAATGCTGGGATAGAACCTCTCCTTTGAGGTTCTCCTAACCCACATCCTTTCTCTGTCCCTGGATTATAATTGCCTATCGTTCTGTTCTGCCTCCCACTAGACTAAGAGGTCCTTGAGGGCAGAGACTATGGGATTCATCTTTGTATTCATTCATTCAGCAAATATCTATTAAATGCCTACTGTATGTAAGGCCCTTTTAGGTGGTGTGGAGACAGCGCATAATAACATAGACTAAGCTCTCTGCCCTCACAGAGTTTACAGTATGCCTAACACAGTGCTTGGTACGTACATAGTCTCTGGAAGAATATTTGTTAAATGAATAGAGGCGAGACTCCGAGCGATGTGAGCATTTTTGTCAAACTTCTGGAGGGTGGCCATGGGAAGAGAAACACACTTGTTCAAGGATGTCTAAAAGGGCAGGGCTAGGACCAATGCAGGTACATTGCATGGGAGCTGGTTTGGGAAAATTAGAAAGAATTTTCTGTTAGTAAAAGCTGTTCCATGGTATGATGGAGTGATGGTAAATAAATGATAACACAGAAGCTCGTAGAAGGGATTCCTACAGTGGGTTCAAGGAGCTTAAGCCAAATGACCTTGAGGTCCTTTTCAAACCTGATATTTCATCATTTGGACACACTGAAGTTTGTCCAAAATGTTCAGCCATCAACATATGTGGCAAATTGGCCATTGGCTTGTGGACATTTTCTCCAGAAAGGGAAATAAGCAACCACTGACACCATGACAGTTTCACAGCGACTCACCTGGAACTTTTGGGTGTATGGGGACTTCTCTGTCTCACCTGACACCTGAATCACAGCTTCTCACCAACTCTGACCCTCGGGAGGAAATCAAGGAGCAAGAGTCTGAGCTGGTTGGTGTTCACAAAAGGAGAGAAATTCACAATCTTCCTGGACTGAGTTACAATGCATTTGATGAAATATTATTTAGCTATTATAAAGAATAAAGTATATATACATATAAAAGATGTATCAAGTTAAAAGAGAGCAAATTAGATAGTACCATATACGGTATGATCACTTCTGCAAACTTTTTAGAAAGAATACATACAAATACATATGCATAATTTTTCTGAATGGAATGATAAGAAACAATAGTAGTTGTTTACTTTGGGGAAGTAGTTATTTACTGTGGACAGTGTGAATGGGAGAAGGTGACTTCCAATTTTCATTTTGTATGTTTCTATATTGCTTCTATTTTCTAACACCCCATCTTCTTAATGCCAGCAGATTTTACCTAGATCATAGGATTAGGCTAATTTTTTTGCTTCTACTTCATAGTTTTCCATTAGAAAATTAAAATTTAATAATATTTTTCATTCCCTAGAACCTAGAGAAAAGGGGGTGGGGACCAACCTGGCCACCCGCAAGACAGAGTTTACTCCCTCCAATTCTAAACATGAGAAACTAGAGGCAGGGAAGCAGAGGGCTGGGAGAAGGGAGATCCTCTTGCTTGAGATCATTCTGTAGAAAGATGTCTGAGCCGTGAGCAGAGGCCACGCCTCCTGGGTTCCTGCATGACTTCTTAACTACACCAACAATGGGAGAAGAAGAAGCGGGGGTGGGGAAGGGAGTTAACACTTGCAGAAGGCCTACTGGGCACAGGCAGTTTACACATTCACCAGACAACTTCTGTCCTGAGGAAGCCTTTAAACAGCAAGACCCATCTCACCCTGCACTTTCCTGAATTAAAAGTCTTAAAGCTGGCACAGAAGTTTACTTTCTGGACCCAGAAAAAAGCATGATAAAAATGGCACCCACACCGACTCTCTTACCATGTATCCTGGGATTCTCATTTTGCCTAGGGATCCTATTTATTACAGAGACTTGTTTGTGAACACAATACTGGTGTCTAGAAGAGACCTTTTCTATAGTGCTGAGGAAGGCATGCCCTGGGCAAGGAAGGGTTAACCTTGGAGTCGGGGCCTGGTGCCAGCCAAGAGGTTCAGAGCAGTGTTTATGGGCACCTTGACATTCTGGTTCTACCTTTTGAGCCTGAGAGGCAGGGCTTCTCTCAGACTTCCCGGCTCAGTTCTTCTCTGCATCCCTAGATCTTAATCTCTGTGTTCCTCCCTTTGGACTGGTAACCTGAACTTAGTTCTCAATTGCTTGTGGGGGACTTCAGGGACAGCAGTTGGGGTTTGGAATAGCCACCGTGGGGAATGGGATCCAAGACCGACTGATAAGCCTCATTATTCTTCTGGCTCTCTCAGGATCTCCAGTTTTTCTGGGACTGATGGGTCATGCAGGATAGATTTCACAAGGGGAGTTCACACCTCACCCATTCCCCATGAACAGAGAGGGCTTGCCAGACAAGTGGGCCAAAGCGAGCCCATTTCCCAGTGGGATGTCATCTCCCTGTTTGGTGCCCTCTCCCAGGTGGGCAAGGTCTAAGACAGCACCCCGAATTGGTTGTTTCCCCTATCTTGCATACCAGTCCTGATCAAGGGGGGGCAGTGGCTGTTTTGCCTATTGCATTTCAGTTAAGGTGATGACTTTGATTAGAATCTCAGGTGGGAAAGTTCAAGGGCTAGAAGATGAAAAGGCATCCTGTGAGCAAAGTCCTTCTGCCCGGGAGAGGCGTGAACCTTTATCCAGGTGCCAGCCATTTCATCCCACTGAAGATCGGAGGTTGATGTCATTTCATTTGCAGGTAAGAGCAGGGAGCGGTGTGTAGCAGGGCTCTGTGATTTTCCAGTGACTCAGCCTGTGACCTTTTAGGAGAGATTTCAGAGAAAGAGAAGGTGCAGAACATGAGCTTGCTTTTCCAGGGCTCAAGTGGTGTTTGCTGCTGCCACTAGTTTTAGAAATCAGGTGTAGAGAGTTGGATTAACCTGACTCCTTGGTTCATGGAGCCATGGAACCAGCCGAGATCATTGGTCCCTGCAAGACTCCTCTCTTGAATTTATTTACTGCCTTATTCCTTTTACTCCCCATCCCACGGTTCCATACCCCCCTCTCACCCACGGTGATTCTTATGTGTTTAAGATGTATCCTTTCGTTTGCTTTCATACAAATGCTATTTGCTTGTAGTATTTATTTATTAATTTTTATTTATTGAAGTATAGTTATTTACAATATTGTTAGTTTCTGGTGTACAGCAAAACGATTGTTACACACACACACACACATATTCTTTTTCAGATTCTTTTCCATTGTAGTTTATTACAAGATACTGAATATAGTTCCCTGTGCTTTCAGTATTTTTAATTTATGTGAATGTTCCATCTCATCACGTTTCTTTCCTTTCTTCCTCCACCGCCCCCTCCCCGTTCTTTTCATCGTTCTCAAGATCCATCCATGTTGCTGTGTGTACATCTGATCATTTGCTACAATCCTACTACACAGAATTCCCAAGTGTGCATTCACTACATTTTATTTCTCAATCTTAGTGATGGAAACTCAGTTAGTCCCCCACTTCCACTGCAAATAACTGTGCAGAAAACATTCGCATACACGTCTCCTTACGGAATTGTATAAGAATTTCTTGGGATGTATACCTAGTGGAGGAATTGCTAGTATGCGACACTGAATTTGACTCATAATGCCAGAACGTTCCCAAGAATGTTTGCTGATGCACTTTTCTGATGTTCGTCTTCTCACCAGCAGTCCATAAGAGCTGTCATGTCCCATAATCCTGCCAATAGTTGGCACTACACTTCCTTCTATATTTTGCTAATATAAAAGTCATACAGTGATAGCTCTTTGATGTTTTAATTTGCATTTTTCATATTACTAATGCTTTTGAGGCTTCCTTCATATCTGCCATAGTGGATACATAGTGTACTGTTCAGATTCCTGCTCTAAGACCGAGGTCCTTGTTAACCCAGCTACCAGTAGTGCTGGTTGCTGATGGCTCATAGATGAGACCCTCCCCAGCAATTATCCTCAGCCAGAGGAAGCTGCTTCACCCAGGGTTATGAACTCTCCTTGGGGGTGACATCCATCCAATGACTATTCGTTGCAGGGAAATAAAGCCTGGTCCCCTTGCTGAATTCAGGACCTCTCTGAAGAGACACCCCAGTTTCCACATTCCCCCACTGGGTCAGCCTAAGCTGCAACTGCATCACAGTTCAGATTCTGGCTCCACCCAATGCTGTTTTCCTCACTCCCTCACCACTCCCCAAAAAACCTGCTCAAAACTCTCCATCTCAGAATCTGCTTCCCAGGAAAACTGACCTACACCAACTTGTTAGTTCTCTGGAGTTTCATCTTCTGTACAGTGTCAATTTATATCATTTCCCCATTTTCTATTGCAGTCATAAATGTTCAAGATCCTTGCATATTCTTCGTATAAATTCCCCATTGGTTTTAGATGTAACAGATATCTATTTTTTTAATCAGTCTATTAACTTTGTTCATGGGATATTTTGCTGACTAGAAATCTTTAATTTTGATGTAATCAAATTCATAAAATTTTGCCTATGGTTTATGCTTTTGAAATTTCATCTTAAAAGAGCTTTCCTGAATCACAAAGATATTTTCCTGCACTTAATCCTACTAATTTTATTTCTACTACTTTTCTTTAACCTTTTACACTTAGGTCTTTAAACGACCCAGAGCCCTCTTTTGTATGTGGTATTAAGTAGGGACTCAGTTTTATTTTTCTCCATATAGTAAGCCAGTTCCCCATGCCATTTACTAAACAATCTATCCTTCCCCCAATTTGTGGTAGCACCTTTGTCCTATATTAAGTCCAGACATATACACGACTCTGTGTCTGAGCTCTCTATTCTGTTTTGTTGGCCTATTTGTACATTTTCTTAATTTCTGTTTTTATTGTGATGGCTTTATAATGCGTCTTAATATCAGAGAGGGTAAGAGCCCTCTTCACTCTCCTTTTTAAAAGTTGGCTTAGCTGTTGTTCTCTGTGTCTAACTGGAGTGTTAACACATACCTGCATAATTTTTGGAATAAGTTTAGTTTCAGTGTTTTGGACTTTATATGTTGGCTTTGTTTGGATTAGAAGCCCTAGTTCATCTGGCAGCAAGGGGTCTGAGAGCCAGCATGCCGGGACGATGATTTGCGTCATCGGCGGTGCACACACAGAAGCACAGGGTAGAAACTTTAGGAAGGAGTCAAGCCAAGAGATACTATCTGGCCTGCATCGGATACTAGAAAGCCCTGACAATTCTCTGCAAAGTGGAATCCAATCTGATCCAAGAGAAACATTCAAAGGCTCAGAGATCTTAATGAGCCTGGGAACCTAATCAGAGGCAGTAATGAATGATATTAACAATACTGTCCCGCCGAAGAGAAAACCCTATCTGGATGCCGGGTTGCTTGGCCTGTGCTCCTGAGCATTGCAAGGGCCCGTCAAAAGGTTAGCTCATTGCCATCTTCTCTGTCTGCTGCTCCTGCAGCTTTTCAAACCCACTGTTCCCAAAACCTCAGCTTTGAGGCAAGTAGCATTTTTGTTTTATGATAACGAGGAGCCTGTGAGCAAGCCATAGTTATTCATCCGTGGTGTGAAGATGACGCGTGCTCCAGCTCTGGAGGTGCTTACAGGTTCAGACACGTCAGAGCTGAGGGGGAATGAAATGACACTGCCGAAACCTTGAAAACCAAGTTCAAGGAGAGGGCCAAGGCTTTCCAAATGTAGAATCTGCTCTTGGGTGGAGCTGAGGCTCCACTGGGGCACGGGTTATGCTGTGAACTTCCGTTTTCTCTTTACCAAGGACTGTAAGGCCGAGAGCATCACCTCTGTTTGGTCCCATCTGCACACCTGCCCTCACATGGACCCCGTTCGGCTGACTTCCGCTGGGTGTCTGCACCTTTCCTTTCCCCCTCATGCTGTTTTCATCCTCTGCTGCTGTATGAGGCTCATGCCCCTTCCTGTTTTCCAAACTCTTGCTTCTAAGTTCAAAGTCTTTGAGAACAGGCATCTTCAATCGATTTGTATGGATTGTGTTTCTTCCCCCAGTGGCTCTACAAAATTCTGGTTGTTGGCTTCACATGTTTACCTCAAGAGTGGCCAACAAATCTGATTGCTTGGCCCCATGGCTCTCTCTGTCTAACCTGAGTGTGTGTCCCTGTCCTGGACCCATGCTGGATCCCACACCGTGATAGGGGGTGGCCTATATCATCTGCTCCCTTTGGAGAAGGGTCATATCCTGATTGGGGCCCAAGAGGCCAAGAAAGGGCCCTCATTTGACCTTTGTAGCTTTGCTGAACCCCAGAAGGCCAGAGTTCAATGTCCTTGTTACTTTGCTTCTCTGTAGCTAGGGAACAGGACCACTCTGCGAAGAAGGGCTTAATCTCTCCTCTTCCTTCTCCCCTCTTTCTTTTGCTCTGGGTATATGATGAGAGCTCAGGGAAGTCCATTAACTAGCCTCCTATTTCCTTTAGGTCTTCTTTAAATGTAACGACCAGTGTTTGGAACCTCTACTAGCTGCATCAAAGACCAGCTGCTGTGTTTTAAACAAAGACAGCTTGGCTGAGGGTCTTTTAGTGGACTTTTGGGGTCCTTACTCTGAGGGGTATAGGAGGGCTTTATCCAACGTTAGCCTGCCTGGAGTGATAGGAGGTAGGAAAGGGACTGGGGGTGGCTTTTTCTTTCAGAATCAGTGAGGAAAGGAAGGAGGCTGTGCCATGTTTTAAGATTCTAAGTGTGGTTGTCTAGGAAGCATCTATTCAGAAGCCTTGAGACCCAGTCCATAGGTAGGTAAATATTCACAGAAGGAGAGACCTCAGTGGTAGGGATCAAGTTGTTGACTATCCCAGTGGAAAATTAGATCATCCATTCTGCACCACCACCCTCTTACCCCATCAATTCCAGACTTTCAGGAAGAAAGGAATACCGCCCAGCCCATGGTCAGGCCACTGGACAGGATTCTGTGCTGACTGTGCTGTCATGCTGTGTTCACACTATCTGCTCTGGTGTCAGTCATATGCTGACCAGGTCTAGTAGGATGGCAATGACCTTTTGTAGGGCTGTCGAGGATCCTGGAACGTCCCTGTACCTCTTAAAGCCTCTGCTTGTCCATGTGTCTAATTAAGACTAGAGAATCCATAGCCCAACTCTAAAGAGCGAAGAGTTCACCAAACACTTAGGTAGAGATGTTCTTTAAAAAAGAGCAGTTGCATCCCACAAACTGGCTTTGCTATATTTGGTTTCTCCCAGGGATATTAAATATAACTTTTCACATGCTGTAGGCTTCAGAGCAGACCATGTGGTTGACAGACTTCTTGGTGTGGGCTCAAAACTTGGCCTACTGGTCCCTGAGGGGACCTCTGAATGTTAGGCTGTATGAAGCCACTCTGAAAGAAGTTGCATGTGTGTGAGGAAGGGTGGGCAAAAGCAGAGATGGCCCGAGGAGCTGGTTCACTGTCTGTGCTCCCTGCGCCACCCCTTCTCCTTGGAACTTCTGAGAAGCTCTGTTTGGTCATCATCATCTTGGCCAAATCAAACACAACCAGGAAGAGCTGTTTCTCAGGAATGACCCTTGGGAGCCACGCCGCTGTGCCTTCTTGTGAGCCATGGGGGCCCAGGGTGAGGAGAAGCCAGTGTGGAGAGGTTCTTACGCTCCTTTACGATTCAGGAGCTCTGATTTTTGCTGGTGAAAGTAGGAAAAAGAGTCCTCAGGACAAGAAATCAAAGATAAGGCACAGAAGGAGTGCAGATAGTAAACTATCCACAAAAAGATGCACAGCCTGGCTAAAAAAGAGAAGGAAATGCAAAGCTGGAAACAGGTTTTGGGCTCCACTACACATTTGTTAAACTGGGGTGCACCCTAACTCTGAATTTTCAGTCCAGGCCAGCCCACCACACATCCAGGGACAAGGGCCTGTAACAGATAACTCTCATTCACTTCGTCCTACTCGGAGCATTTGTCACAGCTTCTGCCCAGTTCTGCTTCTTGGCTTCATCTCACAGGTCCTCCTCCCTTGATTCATATCCTATAATCCTGACTGTTCAGCTTCTCCCATTTGACATGGCAAAAATGAATATAAATGACAAAACGCAATGATAGCCCAGGTCTGTGCTAGGAGAAATGGCACATTTAAATGAAGGCGAAGGCCCTGCAAACTGATTGCACCTTTCTAGATAGTAATCTGGCAATAGCAAGAGCTGAGTCCTAGCCACGATCCAGCCATTCTGTCCAGGGAAGCACACTCCAAATAAATAAACCCAAAGGGATAAAAGAACTATTCATACAGAAATAACCATATTGGTGTTGTTAATACTAATGAATTAGAAATGATACAAATATTCAACCTGAGGCAAATTGGAAAGCAAATTATGATGCACCCATATAATACACACAGTATTACAATTATAATCGACAAACACGAGGCCTCCGTTGACACAAAAAAACCTGAATATGAAATAATATTAGAGAAAAAACACCCTGAGAAGTGTATCCTCACAGTGATTGCACAGTGTGAAAACCTGACAGGCATCAGAAGGGAATTAACAGGAACATAGGTATTTAATACACAATGGAGTTTTCCTGCGGAAAAGTTGTGTAAGTTCATAAGAAAGGTGTTTCCTAAATAAAATAGAAAGGTGGGAGGACAAGGCATTCTCCTCTGGTGGGTGTTCCTATGCTGGCTTGGGTAAGGGGCTCGGCTCCTTTTTCTTTAAGTTTTGTTTCTGTCTTGTGGATGTTCTCAGCTCAAGGAGAGGACAGGAGGAGGCTTTCTAAGATCTCTCATCTTGGCAGCACTGCCCTCCACCCTAGGCTTCTGCCACCCAACGGTTTGGTCTGTAGAAAATCCTTGGTTTCCTTTCATTTCTCCTGACTCATTTTTCAAAAAGCAACCAAGGAGCAATGGATAGTTGAGACAGCACCAGTCTAGAGGTCAGAGGGCCATGGTTCTAGCCCTGGCTTTGCCACCATCTTGCTGGGTTGCCTTGGACAAGTCACTTCCAGACTTGGGCAAGTCTGGGCCTCAGTTTCCTCATCTGTAAAATGGCCGTGTTGGACCAGGTGATTTCTAAAGTCCTGACATTTCTATTGCTTGATCTTTATTGACCCAGGACGAGGGAAGGAGTCTTGAAATGGAATTCTCGTCACTCTGAGGCTGCGAATGAACTCTGCCATCCACAGCCAGCTACCTGCATGCCCTGGAGGCCGGGGTAGCACTATGACCAGATCCCTCTCACTGCAGGTGCAAGGGCTCACCAAGGGTTGATGAGAAGAAAGAAAGAAGTCTGCATGTTTTGGGCCTTTATCATTGGACACTTAAGTACAGTTCAAAGTTTCTTGAGAGAGATAAGAGCCAGAAAGTTCCAGCAAGAAGCAGGTCTCCTTTAGAAGAGTGGGCTAATCTTGCTTGACCTTGACTTCCCAGAATGAGACCCTCTGAACAGCTTTGAAACAGCTTCTAGGATGGCAATGACCAGGCTCCTGTGTCAAAACAACTCCTCGCGCTGCGACTGTCCAGAGAACCAAGCAAGTGGAGCAGGGCTGGAGTCACAGAAGCTTCAGCCAACTGGAGAAAGAGCATTTGAAGCAAGTCAGAATTCTTTCAGATGTGCTATGATCAAGAAGAAAAAGATTGGTGGGAGAAAAATGGGAACTGTGTAAGGAAAATTAGCTGGCTGTGGTATGCGGAAGGGGCCCTAAAGTCTACTTCAGCATCTAAGTCTAATGAGTGCATCTCTCTTTGTGCAGTGAGAAGTGAATAGTGAGGGGAGGACAAAGGGATGGGAAGAGGGGAAAGCTTTTGTCTGTTTTTGGCAGAGAGAATGAAAGGGCCCTTGACTGCTTCAGTGGCCATGCTGCAATAAAAGTGTAGGTGAAGCTCTTCTCATTAAGAATAGGGGCACTGGAAAGACAGGAGGGTCCTGTCTGCAGCAAAGGTCTTAGAGGAACCCTGAACATAGCAGACTTTATGTGGAGCTGTATGAATTAGTTTGCACTGAGTAACAAATCATCTCCAACCTCAGTGGCTTAAAGCAACAACCGCTTACTGAAATGACAGCTCTGTGGACTGGCTGGGCCATTCTTTGGTCTGGGCCAGCTTGGCTGAGCTCTGCTGGGCTGTGCACCTGCCATCAGTGGGCAAATCGGCTGGCAGTTGAATGAATGAGGGTGGCATCACTCACAGGTCTGGTGGCCAGTAGGCTGTTAGCAAGAGTTATGTGACCGGGCCACATGCCTCTCATCATCCTGTGGGCTAGCATGGGTTTGTTTATGGGGCAGCGGATTTCTAGGAGCTGCATGAGAGGGAGTGGCAAAGCCCCTTGAGGCCTAGGCTGAAAGCTGCACATTTTCACTTCCAATGCATTCTATTGATCAAAGGCCAGCTAGAGTGACCACCTGTCCTAGTTTGCCCAGCGCTGAGGGGTTTCCCAGGACACAGGACTTTCAGGACAAAAATTGGGAGAGTTCTGAACAAACCAGGACAGTTGGTCACTCTAACGGCCAGCCCAGGTGCAAAGAATGGGGGACTTGACCTTTCTCCAAAGAAGATATAAAATGACCAATAAACACACGAAAAGATGTGCAACATCACTAATAATTAGGAAAATGCACATCAAAGCCACAGTGAGATGCCACTTCATACTCATTAGGATGGCTATTATCCAAAAAACAGAAAATAACAAGTGTTAGAGAATGTGGAGAAATTGGAACATTTGTGTATTGCTGGTGGGAATGTAAAATGATGCAGGCACTGTGGGAAACATTATGGCGATTCCTCAAAAAAGTAAACACAAAATTACTCTATGATCCAGCAATTCCAGTTCTGGGTATATACCCAAAAGAATTGAAAGCAGGGACTTCAGCAGATATTTGTACACCCCTGTACATAGCAGCATTATTCACAATAGCCAAAAGGTGAAAGTGTCTAATGGTTAATCCAAGTGTGAGTGGATAAACAAAATGTGGTTTTTGTGTACAATGGAATTATTATTCAGTCTTAAAAAGGAAGGAAATCCTGTCACATGCTACAACGTGGATGAACCTGGAAGACATTTTGGTAATTGAAATAAGCTAATCGGAAAGAAAAATACTGTGTGAGTCCACGTATATGGACTTCTTAGAGTAGTCAAATTAATAGAGACAGAAAGTAGAATGGTGGCTTCCAGGAGCTGGGAGAGGAGGGACTGGGGATTTAGTGTCTAACGGGTGCAGCGTTTGAGCTGGGGAAGATGAAAAAGTTCTGGAGATGGATGGTGGTGATGGCTGCCCAACAGTGTGAATGTACTTAATGCCACAGAACTGTACATTTTTAAATGGTTAAAAAGGTAAGCTTTATGTTTATGTGTATCTTACCACCATACAAAAAGGAGTGGGGAAATTGGCTCCCCTATCAACGAGAGGAGCTACAAACTATTGTGGCCATTTTTGCCATCTGCTGTACGGGTGGACAGGCATTTAACTGAATAAGGCCCAGCTGTTGCAGTAGAACATGGTTTTTGAGAAACTGTGCTGGGAGACAGCGAGAGGGATCCACATATTGACTATTTTGGTACGCTTACCTTTGGGAGCCAGTTGCAGCTTATGGTTATTCATCTGGGTCGGAAACAAGAGAGGCTAAAAGGAGGCTCATGTTGATGAACGAATGAGGTGATGAGGATGTATGGTAAGACTTTGGAACCGGCCAGACAAGTAAAATAAAATAAAACGGAGTCAGAGCCCTAAAGAAATCACTAACGTGTGCCGAGGGCTCCAAGCCGCCCTTTCCCGCCTCCTTTCGGCCCCTGGCTGCGCACAGAGCAGGCAGTCGGTAACCAAATGCCTCAGTCATCCAAGGAGCCGGGCGCACAGGGCCTGGCTCGTGCACAGCCTTCCCCTCCTAGACCCTCTCTGTTTGGTGTTCACGGGAGTCTGTGTTTATTGGAGACTCTGATTTGCCTGTTTCTTTAGCCCAGCGTCGCGAGGAGCAGGCAGCAGGGCGGAGTGAGGAAAGGCATCAGTGTGTGGGGGTGGCCAGGCGGGGTGAAGGCAGACAGGGACCGAAGGAAGCTACGAAGCGGGTGACCAGGAGGAACAGCCGGACTCCCAGGATGCTGTGGCCAGGAAGGACTTGGAGAGAGTCTGGTCCACTCTTCCCATCAGACGATGAGGAAAGTGAGTCCAGAAAGCCTCGGGGACTTGTTCAGGACCGGTCGCTGGGGGAATCAGGAAGTGGCAGAGCTGGTACTTGGGACAGTTTTCTCATTTCTAAGCTGGAGCTCTGTCTTCTGCATCCAGCAGCTTCCGATTTCCCGTGGAACCCTCTCCACACTAGTTGCTGGAAGTGGACGTGGTAAAGCCCCACTGCAGTGTGCCTCCTTTCCCCCCCGCCATTTGATCTACTCCTGAGGGGTACCATGCCCTCAGCACATAGGCACGCATCTTCTAGCTCCTCCAGCCCTGGAAAGGCTGGTACAGAGGGTGTACTGTCATCAGCTACTTAATTAAGGGGTTCTACTGTATTTCCCAGTCATTTTCCCCACTCAGGCTCATGGCGAGAAGTTATTTTTGGGTGTTATGGGAAGTACAGTACAGACCAATCCTTTCTTCTTAACTCAGTGACTAAAATTTAGCCTGCTCTGGGTTTGTGGCTTAATGCTTAAAGGTCAACAGTGAGTGGGCATAGCTCATCTCAGAAAGCTGAAGTGCTGGGGGATGGAGTCGGGCTGAACCCTCTTCTTATTTGTGTGGAGAGGAGAACTTCTGGGAAGAACCCAACTGAGAAGCAGCTGGTGAATGGATTTATTGATCCAATTGCCTTTCCCACCTGGGAAGGCTTCAATAACTGGGAAAAGCTAGTGACAAGCACACAGCTCTCTGCACTGTCCAGGACTCAGTGTGCTACTCTAGGAATCCTAAGATGTGAATCTACACATTGATTAAGGGCCTGCTATGGACAAGTTACTGGGGAACCTTTCAAGAGGAGGCAGGTACAATGCCTGCCCTCGGGGAGCTCACAGTCTGGTAACAGGGGAATAAGGCATGGACCCACTAAGGCAAGTGGAGAAGGTAAGGGCTCAGGAGGCACTAAGTGCCTGGTGTCTGACACCCACGTAGCAGAGGTTGGAACGAGAGAGCAAACAGAATCTGAAAATGCCACCCTTTCCCCCATGCTTGCCCGTCAGGACAGGTGCCAGAGAAAGGATCCAAAGCTGCCTGGAGAGGTCAGGGTAGGTCAAGTGGGGAGGGACAAGCCAAAAGCTGGGAGATGAAGCAGTGAACTAATAGTTAGAGAGGGAGGGAGAGGGCAGAAGCAGAACAGGAAGCCAAGAATTAAGTGGGGTGGGACACTATATTAGTTAGGATGCAGGTGTAGCTACGTGGGACAGAGACCCAGAGGAACTGTGGTTTAAACAAGACAGAAGTGTATTTCGCGAGTAAAGTCTGAGCTGGTAAAATTTTTCTGCTCAGTGAATCATCAGAGGCTCAGGCTCCTTTCCTCTTCTTGCTCCATCAGGTCATCTCTAGCTTGTTGTCCTCATTTGCATGGCCCAAAGAGGCTCACCACCACCTCCACACTCCAGCCTACGGAAAGGGGGGAGGAGCCATGGCGGGGGGAGGAGCCTCCTTCCCTTTAAAGGCAGAGAGATTGCTCTTGCCATTTGCACTCCCATCCCATTGGCCAGAACTTGGTCACATGGCAATGCCCAGCTACAAATGAGAACGGGGATCGTTGTCTTTACTCTGGGTGACCATGTGCTCTGCTAAAATGTCTACTGCCATGGAAGAAGGAAGAGTAGGTATTGGGGGACACCAAGCAGTCTCTGCCACAGGCATACACTAGATGCAAACAAGGCAAGATAGGGTCCATGTAATGCCAATACAGATACCAAGCACAGCAGCTCCTCTGTGAAACCTGCCAGGATGTGTCCCCTTGGATACTGAGAAGAGAGAAGCACAGAGAAGAGTGAGATTACAATCCTTGGAAGAACTAAGGAAATCTTCATGTAAGTGTGCATTTGAGTGGAGTTCCATCTATTTGACAATAGATGGAGAGGAAGGGCACACCAAGAAGACATGTCAATCATGTGGGGAGAACGGCAGGAATGGAATCCAAGATAACAGGAGCCACTGACGGTGTTTGAACAGGGGGAGAGATGGGGATATGCTTCTGCTGGCCTCTCAGGGGCCAATGCAACAATGCTTGATGCCAAGACAGGCAAAGGAAAAGAACACAGGATAAACTGAAGTTTTGGGGCATAGGGCTCTAGACTGTGTTTATACCTCCCCAAGAAGAATTGGACCTCACTGAATTTACATAAGCAGGTGCTCTGTCCCACCCTGCCCTAAAGAGCCTGGAAGCCTTGCCTTTTCTTCTCATTTTGTTAAGGGTAGGACGGCCCTGCCCTCTAATGTCCCACAAAGGCATCCTCCCTATCTCCCTGAGCTGCGGGCACAGATGCTTGACACTAAGCCTTAACCCGATGTTCTGGTTCCCAGTCGGTGTCTCTATGGGGATGGGGAATGAGGATGGGAGCCGGCTGGCATCATTCTGCATACGTAATAGAGCCAGAAGACTTGTGAAACCCAGGAGGTTCTGCTAGGATGTTCTGCAGTAAATACGTGTTATAAAAATAAGCCTATCTTGCTATTCAACAACAATGAGCAATACCCTAGGGTTGCCAACGCTGGAAGTACTCAGACATCTCTGGGCACAGTGCGGCAGGATGAGGGCCAATCCATGACAGCATGCTCAAATGCACATATCCTCTCGCTCCCAGCCATCCACAGCCCACCACAGACGCAGACCTCCTTCAAGTTGTCAACTGAACTGCAGCCAGGTATAGAGAAATGTAAAGTCCTACTTTTGAGTCAAAACAAAACAATAATTGCCAGTGTCAGGGGTGGGGAGCTTGACTGTAGCTGGTGTAACAAAAAGATTGAAGGGTTATTGTGGACTCTACATTCAATATGAGCCAATGGTGTGCAGTTAGCATAGAGATGCTAATGTAGTCCTTAACAGCCTTGGAGCCAATAGAGTGTCCAGAACAAAGGAGGCTGTTAATCCTGTTTCAGATCAGAGTAACATATGAGTTACAATCAGAGAAAAGGTTCCAGAATGGTATGAGAACTTGAAACATGGAGATCAGTTAAGAGAACAGAAACCCTGCAGCCTAGAGGAGACTCAGGTGAACATAACGACCAGCTTCATGTCCCTGAAGGGTTGTCATGGGGATAAGGAAGCAGCTTCTTCTGTGTGGGCTCCAAGGGGAAGTTATAGCCTGGCCCATTTGTTTCAGAATAGAACTGGAATTGTCTGAAAATGGAATGCTCTCCACCATGAAACAGTGAATTCTCCATTGCTGGGGTTTGGAAAAGGCTGGTAAATCTGTATGTGGGCTGCTGTGGCAGAAATTCATCCATTAGGTAAAGACAGGACTAGAGGACCACTTGAGTTTCTTCCATCTTTCAGGTCTTACGATTCTGTGTGCTTTGTTTTTAATTAAAAATTTTATTTGGACATAATTGTAGATGCATATGCTGTTATAAGATACAATACAGAGAGATCGGGTGCACCCTTTACCCAGTTTCTCTCAATGGTAAGACTTACAAGACTCTAGTACAATCTCACAATCAGGATATTGACTATTCCAACAAAGTCTGTCCTTCCTGTGCCTCAGAAGTCCCTGCCCTTGAGGAGCTACCAGTATAAAGGAGAATAAGAGACGTGTAGAATCAAAAAGAGTGCAAGTTCGGATACAAGATAACCAATTGAGTGGCACCAACCAAATGCCATGGATGACCAGAAGACGAAGAGATCACATCTGCCTAGGGATATCAGGAGAGGCTTCCCAGGGGAGGCGGCATGGAATCAGGCCTTGAAGGAAGACTAGGAACTCGACAGAGGTGGGAGAGTTGGTGGTGGTACAGTGGTTAGTTAGCATAGCTGCCTTCCAGACAGAGGTGGGCATTCTTAGTTAAGGACCTGTGGCCATCCAGGGGCTCATTAAGAACTAGAAGATAAGTCTGCTTGTGAATGACTTTCTCTTGTTACAGATATACTATATAATCTGAAATTGCCAAAGATGTGAATATAGATGCTCAAAGAACCACTGGCAGCCTCTGGGTTGGCTTCATCCAGTTCCTAATACCTGCCCAGGACCTCATGTATTACAGGTGCTTAGCATCTGTTGAATAAATGCCTGAGTGAAGATATGAATGAATAGACCTCTTCCCCTGTTGTCCCAGTTCTGCTTTTCTTCCTTCATGGAAGAGGAGCATGTAATAGCATGGAAGGCAAAGGCATTGGTTTAATTTGGGTGATTGCCTAAAACCCACGTGGTTTTCTAGTGTTGTAGCTAGGAGAGCATGAGATGCTGCTTAAGGCTGAGGTCACAGGTGCCCCACAAACCCCCTGGAGGCCAGTTAATTTTTTTCTCCTCTGTGGCTACAGGCTCTACACTGCATCCAAGGTGTCCCACTGTTCAAAGGAATCTCATAATCCACAATTGGTTATCTTTTCCTTAAACATTTTGATAATCAAGCCTGCAGAGCAAGTTTCTGGACCTAGTTGCCTTTGCTCCTGCTTAACCTTCCTCACCTTTGGGTTTGTGTTGTAAGAAAGGAATGTGTTTCCTAGAAGCGAAGTATGGCAGAGCTTGGGGGGTTGGGGGAGAGAGAGGACTTTGAAATTTAGAAATCAGCTGACCTTACTCCTTATTTTAAGACTAGACAGTGGAAGTCAGGAGGGGGCATGTCCTGCCCAGTGTCATCTCGTGAGCCACCGGGAACAGGGATCAGAGCTCCGGCTTCTTGGCTTCTCTTGTGATGTTCGCTCCAAGGCATCCAGCTGTTTCCTCCTCAGACAAAGCCAGCCCCTCTCGAGCCTCCTACCCGTGGCCATGTGCCAAGAGTCTCTAATGCTTATGATAACACGGCATAGGAATTAGGTGTACTTGGTTTTCCTTATGCACAGAAGCATAAAAAAGATCAAAGCATTTACAATTTGATGATGTTCCCAAATGCAAGTTCAAATTGCTGAATTAAACAGCCAGCAGTTTTTCAGAGGGCTTTCCAGAGTAATTACTCAAGATGGAATTAACTCAAGATGGAATTAAGCCAAACTACCTTTGGCTCCTTTTCATCCCCTCTCACTGCCTGGAAAGAGGAGGAGGGGGGAACCAACAAAGAAAATCTTGAGAGACTATTGCTAATTACAGATTTTTACCTGCCTGATGTTCTTTTGCTTTGCACATTAATTAAATCAAGACCAGGTGTCTCGCAGATGGGTTAGCTGCTGGCTCTTGGAAGAGATGAACAGATCCTAGCAAATGGGTAAGTGGAAAGCTCTCAAGTTTTATGGGTCATTGATGCTGCTTCTCTCAGCAGAAATCAAGATTGAGAGAGAAAGAAGTGGCCTGGTTCATTAGGAAGCCTCAGTGGCTGCTCACATGTTAACCATCACCAGAGCCCTGAGAGCAGGCAGATCCCCTCTGCCAGCAGATCTGGCCAAGCCATCAGATCTGAAAGAAGTCAGACCTCAAATTCTCAGTCTACAGGAAATTGGTTCGGGACTGGAGGTGTGCGACCTGGGACCAGAGGCTGCCGACAGGGCCCTGTGCGGCGATCAAGAGTCAGCCGTCTGATGGGAGCTGCTCTCCTGCCCCCACTCTTCCCCTGATGACACTAACTCTCCCCACTGCTGTCAAAACAGAAAAAGGACATGGCGGGGGGCGGGGGGCGCCAAGTGAGAGTAGCAGCGACATACATACACTACCAGATATGAAATAGTTGGCTGGTGGGAAGCAGCAGCATAGCGCAGGGAGATCAGCTCGGTGCTTTGTGACCACCTAGAGGGGTGGGATAGGGAGGGTGGGAGGGAGATGCAAGAGGGAGGGGATATGGGGACCTGTGTATGCATATGGCTGATTTGCTTTGTTGTACAATAGAAACTAACACAGTATTGTGAAGTAATTATACTCCAATAAAGATCTATTAAAAAAAAAACTGAGAAAAAGGAGATGACAAAACCAGATCTTTTTTTTACAGTGTAATTTTTTTTATTTTTTTTAACATCTTTATTAAAAGATGTATCCCCATATCTCCTCTCTCTTGCGTTTTGATTTGCATTTCTCTAATGATTAGTGATGTTGAGCATCCTTTCATGTGTTTGTTGGCAATCTGTATATCTTCCTTGGAGAAATGTCTATTTAGGTCTTCTGTCCATTTTTGGATTGGGTTGTTTGGTTTTTTGATATTGAGCTGCATGAGCTGCTTGTAAATTTGGGAGATTAAGCCTTTGTCAGTTGCTTAATTTGCAAATATTTTCTCCCATTCTGAGGGTTGTCTTTTCGTCTTGTTTATGGTTTCCTTTGCTGTGCAAAAGCTTTTAAGTTTCATTAGGTCCCATTTGTTTATTTTTGTTTTTATTTCCATTTCTCTAGGAGCTGGGTCAAAAAGGATCTTGCTGTGATTCATGTCACAGAGTGTTCTGCCTATGTTTTCCTCTAAGAGTTTGATAGTGTCTGGCCTTACATTTAGGTCTTTAATCCATTTTGAGTTTATTTTTGCGTATGGTGTTAGAGAGTGTTCTAGTTTCATTCTTTTACATGTAGCTGTCCAGTTTTCCCAGCACCACTTATTGAAGAGGCTGTCTTTTCTCCATTGTATATTCTTGCCTCCTTTATCAAAAATAAAGTGACCATATGTGCGTGGGTTTATCTCTGGGTTTTCTATCCTGTTCCATTGATCTATATTTCTGTTTTTGTGCCAGTACCATACTGTCTTGATTACTGTAGCTTTGTAGTATAGTCTGAAGTCAGGGAGTCTGATTCCTCCAGCTCTGTTTTTCTTTCTCAGGATTGCTTTGGCTATTCGGGGTCTTTTGTGTTTCCATACAAATTGTGAAATTTTTTGACAAAACCAGGTTTTAAACAGTGCTCTGACACAGGTCAGAACACAGCTCTGCTCCTAAAGGCCAGGGCCCTTGTCCGACCCCTTGTAAGAGCAACTTTGGGTTAAAACACAGAATGACACCCCACCACCCCTGTATGGAGGCTCAGGGTGCACAACACCATTGGCAAGGCCAGGTCGGGTTTTCTTCTGGAGGACCCGGGATCCGGGCTGAGGCCAGGATGAAGCAGGGAGGTGGGGAGGCAGGGCAGAGGGAAACAAAGGTCACTTATTACTGACAAAGAACTCATTTGTCCCAGCGTGTAAAGCCCCGAGCTTTCACAGAGTCCTGGGCCATTCACTGGAGCCCTGAGCTCATACTAACCAACTAATCAGTTCCAAATGCTCCTCAGAAGTCTGCCTTCCATGGCACCGATTTCTGATTCATTGCCACGGGGATGGATTTCTGGGTGAGACAAATGATGAGCAACCAAGAGCCGGGCAGGAACCCCCCGAGCTCGCCCACACAATTTTGCAGGCAGACACGCCTACTTTGTCACTGACTGTAACAGAACATGAGCACACTTTGGTTTGTGCAACTTGTTTCCCTTCCTGAAGAACCCTGGGACTTGTCCACCCTCCCCCACAGTGAGTTAAATCAAAGTGTCCTGGCTTCAGAGGCCTGGTGGAAATGACTAAGCTGTATTTTGCAGCCAGTGGTCATGGCAGGTCATTCTCATCCCAGAAACCGGCAAAGCACGTAAGGTAATGATTTAGTCCGTCCATTCTTTGGTTTTCTGCCCACTCTCTTCCCCAACCCATTCCCCAGAGGTCTCTTGGCCCCATGACACTTTCATCAGCAACTTTCCGGTGCCTTCTAAAGGAGAGGGACTCATGGTCTGGCTTACCTCCTCAAATCGGACCAGGGAAGGAACTTACCTGGAGAGGAGGTGGAGCAGGGCTAAGTGAGGCAAGGTAGCACCTGGGGCACACATGGATGGAGGCACTCTCAGGTGCCCACCCTGCACTTACATGGCCTTGACAGTGAGCACCTCCCTAAATTGTGCATCCTCGGTGCCTCACTTGCCTCACCCTAGTCCTAGCCTTGGTGTGGAGGATATTTCTTTTCTTTTCTTTTTTTAATTAATTAATTAATTTATTTATTTATTTATTTTTGGCTGCGTTGGGTCTTTGTTGTTGTGCACGGGCTTTCTCTAGTTGCGTTGAGCAGGGGCTACTCTTCGTTGCTTTGCGCAGGCTTCTCATTGCAGTGGCTTCTCTTGTTGCAGAGCAGGGTTTCTAGACGCGTGGGCTTCAGTAGTTGTGGCTCGTGGGCTCTAGAGTGCAGGCTCAGTAGTTGTGGCGCACGGGCTTAGTTGCTCCATGGCATGTGGGATCTTCCCGACCAGGGCTCTAGCCCATATCCCCTGCATTGGCAAGTGGATTCTTAACCACTGTGCCACCAGGGAAGTCCCATGGAGGATATTTCTAACTCTGAAGGAAGCACCTCCCTGGTCACAAGCCCAGGATGCTTTTTTTAAATTAGAATATAGTTGATTTACAATACTGTGTTAGTTTCAGGTTCACAGCACAGTGATTCAGTTTTATATATATATATATTCTTTTTCAGATTCTTTTCCCTTACAGGTTATTACAAAATATTGGGTATAGTTCCCTGTGCTATATAGTAGATCCTTGTTATTTATCTATTTTATATATAGTAGTGTGTGTATGTTAAACCCAAACTCCTAATTTATCCCTTTACACCACTCTCCCTTTTGGTAACCATAGTTTGTTTTCTATGTCTGTGGGTCTATTTCTGTTTAGTAAATAAGTTCATTTGTATCTTTTTTTTAAGATTCCACATATAAGCAATATCATATATTTGTCTTTGTCTGGCTTACTTCACTTAGTATGATAATCTCTAGGTCCATCCATGTTGCTGCAAATGGCATTATTTCATTCTTTTCTATGGCCGAGTAATATTCCATTGTAGATATGTACCGCATCTTCTTTATCCATTCATCTGTCGATGGGCATTTAGGTTGCTTCCATGTCTTGGCTACTGTAAATAGTGCTGCTATGAACACTGGGATGCATGTATCTTTTCAAATTAGAGTTTTCTCCAGAAATATGCCCAGGAGTGGGATTGCTGGGTCATATGGCAACTCTATTTTAGTTTTTTAAGGAACCTCCATACTGTTCTCCATAGTGGCTGCACCAATTTACATTCCCACCAACAGTGCAAGAGGGTTCCCTTTCCTCCACACCCTCTCCAGCATTTATTATTTGTAGACTTTTTGATGATGGCCGTTCTGACCACGGGAGGTGATACCTCATTGTAGTTTTGATTTGCATTTCTCTAATAATTAGCGATGTTGAGCATTTTTTCATGTGCCTATTGGCCATCTGTATGTCTTCTTTGGAGAAATGTCTATTTAGGTCTTCTGCCCATTTTTTGATGTGTGTTGTTGTTGTTGTTTTTGATATTGATCTGTATGAACTGTTTGTATATTTTGGAAAATAATCCCTTGTCGGTCACATCGTTTGCAAATATTTTCTCCCATTCTGTAAGTTGTTTTTCGTGTTGTTTATGGTTTCCTTTGCTGTGCAAAAGCTTTCCAGGATGCTTTTTAAAAAAATATCAGTGCTTCACCCCAGACCAATTAAATCAGAACCTTTGGGTATGGACCCTGGGCTCACTCATCTCAGGTGAGTCTGCCGTGCAGCCATGGTTGAGAGTTGCTGGTCTGAGGGCTCACATGGGCCACAGGTAATGGATGGATGTTCTGCTGATGTCTGCTGCAATTTGGCCAGTTGTCTCTGCGATGACTTGGCTCCCTCAGGACTTTCTCTGGGTCCCACAAGGCCCAAGGCCTTGCCAGACGTCCAGGTAGACTTACAAAGGCAGTCTGATCTTGGCTACAGTGCCAAGCACCTCCACACCCAGCTCCCCAGGCAGACTTTCAATTAAGTTCCTTAACAGCCTCTAGGAGCCACAGAGATTCCCACGCTGTGCTGCGTCTCCTTTGATGTGGCCACAGACACCTGCATGTTCCCTGGTGCAGGGAATGTGTTTGGTCGTCCCTGCAGACTCTGAAAAGAAGACAAAGTATTCTCCTCAACTTAGCAAACATGTCTCCCCCAAGGCAGATGGAGACACATACCTATCTGACCCCCCTCTGTCTTCCTTTTCCCATGATCTGTTGGAAATAGAGGGATAAGCTCCCCCCTTCCTCTTCCTGCCTTGGAGGGACGGATAAAATTTTATGATGGGATCCTCCAGGCCTTTAGAAAATCCTCTCTCCCTAGCACTTGACTTTCAAGCCTATTGTCATTCGTGCAACTCATGAAAATCTGATTTGACAGTGAAACCTCAGCAAAGGCAGAGACTGCCCTTCCCTGAAGCACTGACACTCCCTGCTACACAGAATGGGAGGCCCCAGAGCAACAAGATGTATAGGTTACAGAAACACTTCTAAAAATATTTCAAAATAACATGATCTCCACATTTCTGTGCCAAGATTCAGCATTTCACACAGAGCCTTGGGATGCAGAGGCCTCTTCCTGGATCTCCTGTCACCATTGTCGGAGGATTTGAGGAGGCAGATAGAAGGGGGGCATTTTCATTCCCATCTCATATTTGCCCAAGGAGACAGGGGAGAGACTTCAGTGAACACTGGGGCCCTCAGAGGGCAGGGGTGGAGTAGAGGGGCCAGAAGGAGAGAAACGACAGCTCTGAAGTGGGTCTTGAGTTTCTGTTAATGTACTGAAATTCTTGGGATCCTTAAACCTCTGAGTAGGTCTAATATAGTTTATTGAGAAAAGTGAAGTCTTTGACTCAGCTGTGAAAACTGGGAAATGCGTAAGCCATCTCTACCTAAACCTGGGTGTACAGTCTGGACCGCCTGCATGGGTGTAGGTTTACCTGACTCTCCCTCACTGCCACCCCACCCGCATGTCTGTCTCCGTGTCAGTGCCTCTGCAAACACTCCTGTCGCAGGTCGGTGCAGGCCCACCTCTCTCCCTCCAAACACCTCATCCTGCCTCTCACTGCTCTCTCCCGCCCCACTCTGCTCCCCTGCCCTCCTGCGCATGGCCAGGCAGGGCTACATGCCAGCCCCCAGGCCCCATTTCTGTAGCCGCACAAATACCACTAAGCCCTCTAGGTTTCTAGGAGCTGGGCCTGCCTTCCACAGGAGGTTAAGAGCCCACAGTGAGTCAGCAGCCCAGCTGGGCCCCAAGCCCCAAACTCCTGGCTGAGCCTCTGTCAGCTGGGGCATTCCCTGTCCCCTCCTAGGGACCCCCTTCTCCTCATTTCCCCCAGGCCATAGGTAGGCATCTGCCCCTACACTGGGCTGTCAGTGTCCCACTGTGTCTCCTTCCCTACCTTGTCCCAGCTCTGGAGCTGTCCTGCCTAATGCTCTTGGCCATGATGGTTGGCTGTGTCTATAAGGCAGAGAAGCCTGTCTTGGTGGTGACAGTGGCATTCTGGAAGACAGGGGCTGTGGGATGTGCATACCTCCTCTCCTTGGCTGTGACCCTATGGGTTCTAGTAGGGAGAGCTGAACGGCTGCCAAGACACCCACAGGCCTTCGGTGCCCACACACTCTGTGAATCACAGCTACTGTACGCTGTGCTGAGTCACCACCAGGGATCTGGGGAGGCAATATCGGCCTATTTTTAAAAGATCTGCTCGCGTACTCAGGCTCTTACAGAAGGCTTGATAATTATTGCCAGGAATAGGTATTGGTTCAGGGTCTCCAGGGCTGACGTAGGCAGCTCCTTTGATAAGGGGCCAGGACACGACATGCGCGGCCTGATCGTCACCACGGGAGGGGCTGGATTTCCGTGAGCGCGGCACCCCCAGCCGCCACGGGGGGAGTATCATGGACCCCGCCCCTGCTTCTTGAGGGGACGGATGGGAGCTGCAGGAGAAGCCCTAGCACCAACTTCGAAGAACAGATTGCGTCTTTGTGCCAACTATTCTCTGAGTCACTTAATGTCATTCCCATTCATGGGAAGAGAGAAATCTGGTGCATACGACTAACCAGTTTGACTTTCCAACTTCTTGGCAATCCAGGAATTTTTAGGCCTCCGTAAACAGGTCTCCAAAGCTCTCCCTCTTCTGGTGGGGAATGCCCTCTTCACAACCTTCTGGTCATTCAGTGAGCCTTTTGCGGGCCTCGGAGCTACCACTCTCCTTAGGGATCATCTCCTCCCATTTGCTTATTGATGAGCAAATCAAGACTCAGAGTAGGGACAGGACTTGTCCAGGTCACAGAGATAAAAACCAGGTGGCCAGACCTGGAGTTAGCCCTGTGGAGGGCACGATGGATAAGACACAGCCTCTGCCCTCGAGGAGTCCCAGATTATCAGGGGAAGCAGTCATTTGTTCAGAGAGCAATGATACAAGGTAGTATGTAATTAGATCCATAAAAAGTTGACATGAAGTATCATGGGAGAGCGAAGATGCGAGATCACTCCTGCATAAGGAATCAGGAAAGATATCATAAGGAATAGTATTAGAGTAGATCTTCCAGAGATGGGTTGGATTTGGACACTCAGGAATAGGAGAAGGGGGATAGGGGTAGGTAAATGAAGGAAATAGCTTGAGATGAGTCGTGGAAATGGGATGCCCAAGGAACGTAGGCCAGTTTGGCTGTTGTACCAGATGCTAAAACCAAACAGTGGGGTGTGGGGAGGGGAGTAGGTTGGGGGAGGGTCAGATGACAGAAAGTCTGGAATGCGGGATTTGAATTTATTATCATTGTTATCATCGCATAGCACCAGGTAGCAATGTGCCCAGCATTTTACTGAGCAATATTACTCATGTAAGGCAGTGTACTTTCTAGGAACTTGGAATTCAAGACAGAGAATGAAATTATGGACAGATATTGAAGGCATAGATCAAACAATAACATAAATCAAAAACTATTTAACACATAAGTATTTAAGTGCAAGTAAAGGAGTAAGTGCATTTAATGAACCGGTGAGGGAAGAAGGAGTCTGGGGACTTGTTCCTGGAAGACCTCCCTCTGTCCTCAGCCTCCCCTGTGCTCTGCAGCTCTGGGAAAGACCCAGAAGAGCCGACATCAGTCCTAATATTAGACGTTGGCTTCGTGTGGCTCTGTGTTCCAGATGGCTGATTTCTTCCATGGAACTGTTCCTTGAGTTTCCACTCATTCTCATTGATTGATCCAGTTCTCTTCTACATCCCAGTCCTGAGCTCATAGCACACAGGACACACAGCTTAGAGAAGGCAGGGGATAGGCATGAAGGCCACTGTGTATGGTGGTTCATGTTAACCACTGCACAAGAGAGAGTAAGTGGGAGCTGAAATCCAGACCTCCTCCTCTTGTCAAGTCAAAAGACTGTGGGTTGCTGTCTTCCTGGAGCAGGGAGTGCCTTTTTCTAATCCACACAAATGTGTTTTATGGGCTTGTGGCTCTGACAGGGATATGGCCAAACAGCTTCTCTATATAATCCTCTCCAGCCTTACCCTCCCTGCCCACCCCCCGCTCCATGGCCCCCCACCTTCCACCTGGGACATGGAAACACTTCCAGCCTGAGGCCCTGGGCCAGGTGCCAGCATGGCGATGACTCTCAGACACCCAGCTCTCCCACTGGACCCCTGGCTCCTTTTCTGTCCTATGAGGCTGGAGATCTGAGACAGGGCAGAAGAAAATCTTTGCTCAAATATGCCAACGGCTGAGAAGTATCCACACACATGCTCTAAGGCCCTACTGAGTCAAGACCTGTCCTCAGACTGTTAAACAGATCCCTGGCTATCCTGGTGCACTTGGCAAACACGGCACTCGACACTTCATACACTGTAAGAGTTGGAAGCACCTCAGAGTCCCTAGTCAGCAGAAATCACTCCCCACCCGCCCCACACACACCATCCCTGACAGAGGCCACCCAGCCTTTCTCTGTCTGAGCATTTTAAATGACTTAGAGCTCACCAGCCCCAGATGGCCCCTCCCATCGTGAGTGAACTCTGGTTGTATTAGCAGTCTCCTCTTTTTGTTCTGCTGCAATTCGACCCCTGTAACTTCCACTGTTAGTTCTGGTTCTCTCCTTCGTTGCCATACAGATTTGTAGGTAAGAAGAAAAGAAAGAGAAAAAATGACACCCCTCCACAAAACAAACAAAAAATTCTCTTTTACCCCCTCACTCATATGTCCCTGCACCAGGAAGTCAAACCTCCTGAGAAATAGCCCTCAATACTCCCAGCCAAAACTTTGCCCATTGCCCATGTAATGTGCTGTTCTTTGTCCTGTTCCTATTCTTGGCTCCACACTCCTGGGGTGGTTTCCTGATTATAGGCTGGCAAAAGTCACTTGGACCTCATCCCTCTTAAGCACTGGTTCCTGACTTCCCACCCACCCCTTTGATTCTGCTCCTTCAGGCAGCTTATGGTATATACTTTACCTAGATCAGCACCAGGCCCTCCATGAGCAGTTGCGCAGGTTGTGCACTGCTCAGCTGCACATCAGCCTCTAGACTCTCTATTCTCTTAAGTCCTTGCTGTGGCAGTCAGTGTCCTTGCTAAGTTCACGGAGTTCCTTTTTTTTTAAATTTATTTATTTATTTTTGGCTGTGTTGGGTCTTCGTTTCTGTGCAAGGGCTTTCTCTAGTTGCGGCGAGCGGGGGCCACTCTTCATCGCAGTGCGCGGGTCTCTCACTATCGCGGCCTCTCTTGTTGTGGAGCACAGGCTTCAGAAGCGCAGGCTCAGTAGTTGTGGCTCACAGGCCCAGTTGCTCCGCGGCATGTGGGATCTTCCCAGACCAGGGCTCGAACCTGTGTCCCCTGCATTGGCAGGCAGACTCTCAACCACTGCACCACCAGGGAAGCCCTGCACGGAGTCCCTTTTGAGGGGGCAAGATATAGGCAGGAGAAAATGAGAACTTCTTCTCTGGGATCCCTTGGCCCTCCAACTACCCACCTACTTTTCCCAAATGGATTGTGAGCTCTCAGAGAGCAGAATACACCTCTTATTTTTCTCTGGGTCCTGAACAGCAAAGTCCAACTCAGAGCCCTAGCCAGGTCAGAGGTTCAGGAAGTGTTACTTGAATGGATGAATGAGTGAGTGAGTGATAAAAGAGTAGGATTTGATTGCTAAAGGGTAAGAGGGGAGCAGTTGAACAGTAGAGAAGGATGAGAGAGTCACTGATACACATGTGCATGGCCTCACCTCTCTGTGTTTTAGAGATTCTCAGGGGCCTCGCTTTTCCCCTGGCAACTACTCAGATAGCTTGTCATTAGAAATGAACATCATGGTGGCCCACTGGTCCCCCAAGTCATTCTCCTGTGTCTGACTTCTTTGCAGACTTCCTATTTCTGGCCCCACATGACCAGTCTGCATTTCTTTCCAAGCTGCATTCCTGATTTTCCACTGGGTCTTTAACAAAGCAAGACACTTGTAAGGCCACTCATGCAGCAATGATGATGGGGGCCCAAAATAGGGTGTTGGCAGGAGAGGAGAGGAGGAAACAGGAACAAAAAGTAGTTTGAAAGGCGAATTAAAAGAACTTGATCTGGGTTAAGTGATGGGTAGAGACCCAATGTGGCAAGGGGAGAGAAGAATCAAAGAGAAGTCCTCCAAGAGAGGGTGGAGGTCCCGCGGATGAAACATGGATGTCCAGAGGACATGCTGACTGGAGCTGAAAATGAGTGACTTTGGTTTTGTGCATTTTTGAGGTGCCAACTAGACATCAAGTTGGAATTGTAGAACTGGTATTGGAGATACGGGACCCAATTTGATAAGACAACTGTAATAGTAACATAGAAATCAGAAATGACGGTGAGCAAGTGAGGGTGGGAAAGTTCTTCCCAAGGCGAGTTGCTACCTCTCTTGGCTATTTATGTCAAGACAAAGGCCTAGCTGCGCCTGCCTCAGAGCTGTGAAGAGGCAGAAAGAAAGAAAGAGAACCTAGTATGGTCTAGGAATTGTACCAGTGCTCCATACAAGCCACGTACCCACCCTCACTAGACATCTAGACCAGTGCTGTCCAATAGCACTTTCTGTGATGATGAAAACATTCTCTGTGCCAGTACTGTGGCTACTAGCCCCATGTGGCTATTGAGCACATGAAATGTGGCTAGTACAACTGGGAAACTGATATGTAATTTTATTTAAATTTAATTAATTGAAATATAAGTGTAAATAGCCACACAAGGCCAGTAGCTACTACTTTGGACAGGACAGATCTATTCCAACCTCCTCAATTCACATGTGAGGAAACCGACAAAGTGACTTTCTCAGCAAAATTATTTTCCCTAAAATATGAACTGATTTTCGTACAACTCTTTTCCATTTTCATGAAACTGTTTTTGTGTAATTGAGGCCAGGTGTGCTTAATAGAAATCCTGACATGGTTAGAATTTAAGGCCTGAATAACAAGAAAGATCTTTTGAAGAATGGAGGTTTTTGCTAAACTTTTACATTGGTTTTCAAAGTTAGGGTCAACTGGATTATTTTTTAGTAACTCGAATGCTCATTAATACTAATTCTGATGAAACTGATAACCTTGATTGAGCACTGACTACAGGCTAGGAACTTGTATTAGTTATCTACTGCTGTGTAACAAAATACCCCCAAACTCAGCAGCTTAAAACAAAGAACATTTAGTATGTCATTTATTAGTTTCCAAGGGTCAATAATCAAGGAGTGACTTGGCTGCATCATCCTGGTTCAGGGTCTCTGAGGTTGCAGTGAACATGTCAGCTGGAGCTGCCGTCTCTGAAGGCTTGACTGGGGCTGGAGGATCTACTCCTAAAACGGCTTACGCACATGGTTGTTGGCAGCAGGTCTCAGGTCCTTACCTTGTGGGCCTCTCCATAACGCTGCTCACAACATGTGATCTTCCCTCAGGAATAAGTAACCCAGAAAGAGCATGACCAAGTAGGGAACCTGAATGTCCTTTTATGACCCTGCCTTAGAAGTGACACACCATTACATCTGCTGTATTCTGCTGGTCACACAGACCACTTCTAATGCTCTAAAGGAGGAGATTACATATGGTATCAGTATCAGGAGGCAGAGATTATTAGGGGCATCTTGGAGACAGGCCATCTCAGTGCTTCACACATACCATCTTGCTTCAGCCTCATAAAATGAGCAGGTGGAGGCCATTATTTATCCCCTTTTACAGATGAGGTGATTAAGACTCAGAGAGGTTAAGTGACCTCCCAAGTCTCTCAGGTGACAAGTAGCAGAGCCATATCTTTCCAGGTCTTCTTGGCAAAGGCTGTCAGACCTCCACGGTTGCACTGCCAACTACGACATGCTCCAACAGACATTCTTCTTGATCCAGCCCTTTGGCTCAAGGCATTTTGCAGCTGCTAAATCTTTGTGAGAAATTTAACACTGACTTGTCAAAAACTTTTTTTTGGAACTAGGAATAGAAAAATACTTCCTCAACACAATCAAATGCAACTCATGCTACTCATGACTGTAGCAAACATAATATTTAACTGTAAAGCATTAGACACAATCTCATTAAAATCAAGAATGAAGATATAGAGATAAGAAGTAGAATTCTTGGAAAGGAGAGAAAATTATCATTAGAAACTCCCAGAGAATCAACTGGAAGCACTTACCAGTATTAATGAGATTTCAGCAAAGGTGTGGATCTGAGCTACACACCTCAGAGCAGTAGCTTTCTTACAGTTCAGCAGTAACCAGCAACAAGATGCAACAAATCCCCCTCATCCCGCAGTCCCCTTGTGTCACCCTGGAGCCAGTGGCCTGTGCTCATTCTGTGGCCAAAGATTTGTGCCTTTTTTCTGGCCCATGTGCAGGGCAGGGTGCCTGAATGTTTGGGGGCGGGGGGAGGACTGCAAGTCAGACAGCTGCAAAAGGAGCCTTCAGGCTGGAAGTTTTCTGCATGGGTCTAGGACTGTCTAACACCCTGAGGAATGACAGGCAAGACCTCTCCTGCCACTTTGGCTTTTCCTCTGCAGAGAAAAATAAAGGACAGGAGATAGGATGCTGGCAGGGGCTGGACAGTGTCTCACCATAAAAGCGACCAGAATGGAGAGCACCCCTGGTTTTTGAATCCTGACGATCCAGGTTGGGTCATGGCTTGGGCACTATTCATTTGAGGCAGCTATGCACTTCTCCAATCCCCACTTTCTTTACCTGTGGAGCAAAAAGGGGATTGCCTACCTCCTAAGGACTGTGGGGAGAATGCAATATGATAATGAACAGGAAAGTACTTTACCAAATAAGTACAATGGAAACAGAAAGTAAGACTGCTAGTATTGATGAGGGCTCCGAGCCGGCCTGCTGACAGAGCCACGTGCTGTGCCAGCTCTCTGGCTGGTCCCCAGGTCCCCAAGGTGCATCTGACCCAGCTGTAACCCTACACCGAGGTCCCATACAGGCCTCCTGCTTGGTAAACTGACGACACTGGCTGCTTCAAATGCCCTAAGAACAGGCACAGGAATGCAATTATCTTGCACGTTTACCTGGGCCCAGTTTCCTAATCCATAGATGGGCTTTGATTTCGCTGATAAGTTTGTTTGTATTGCAACTTCTGCTTTGAGGACCCAGGGTCAAAGGGTATCACCTTCCTTTCTAACAGGGAGATGGTAGCACATCTCCTGGAGCCTCGGGACAATGCCTCATGCCCCCATCCACGTTTGGGTCTGGCCCACAAGAGAGCCAGTCACCCGAAGTAGGGTCCCAGGGACAAAGACAAGCTCCCAAAGAGCCTGTGCAGTGGGAATGAGCAAACACTGTGAGGCCAGGAGAGCAAGGGTGGAGGAAGAGAAGCCTCAGTGGTCCTCAGAGCACAAGGGGAACAGGCAGGGGTTAGGGGGACACAGGAAATGTCAGGGATTGAGAACTTGGAAGGAGCGAGGGAGAGGCTCTGGGAACAGGGGCCCCAAAATGATCTCTTAGCATTTCAGATGTTTGAGGGTGATTCCCTTGCCCAGGGCCCCTGCCTTTGGGACCTCCAGGAGGTTCCATGCTGAAAGCAGCCAGGATTTCCTAGGTGAAGCACGTTGCCCCACTGTGTTGGGATATGGGGAAATTCGGCAACAGCTGACTTCAATTACTAAGTTCTCTCTGCTTAAGAGACGCCATTCCCCCAGCAGGCTGGAAAATGTTTAAATCTACCTGGACACATGCATGCCCGAGCGGGAGGGGTTTGCTTAGGAAATGGACTGGCTGCTCCCCCCATTCCTGAGATGACAGCAGAGGCCCGCACCCAGAGCCAGGGCCCCCAGGCCCGGCCAGCCGCTGCAGGCTGCAGCCCCAGTGCCCCCGCAGGCTCCTGATTGATGGATGCCCAGCTGTGCAGGAGGCCACTTCTCTCCCTCAGCTCAGTCAGCCCTGGCTGCCTGGGGCTGCAGGTCTATGTCATGGTCCCGTGGGGAGCCGTGGGGAGAGCCTACCCTGAGCTCCTAGGCCTTGCCTGTGGCCACCAGCCCGTGGAGTGAAGGGCTGGCAGCTGTAAACTGCAGCCGAAGACCAGCTGTCCCTGTACATCTGCCCAGGCTGCTTCTGAAGCGCATCCTCTGAACATGACATGACACTCAGCTGGCTGCTGAGAACTAAGAAACCACTTCAGTACGAGGACTCCTGGGTGTAAAGTGCACACGTCTCCCCAGGGAGCCCCGCTGGTCCTGCTTACCCCCAAGTCTGGCTTCTCTCTCCAGCCTCATCTCCCTCAAAACGGAGTTTCTCTCCCTCTCCCCCTGAGGGTCTCTTTTTCTGTGTCTGTAGCTGCCTCTCTACAGTTCTCTCTCCGCCGCTCTGCGTGTGTCTAGGTGTCTCTGTGTGTGTCTGTTTCTCCCTGTCTCTCTGTGCCTCTCTGTCTCTGTCTCTCTCTCTCTGCCTCTCCTATCTCTTTGTCCCTCTGTCTCTCTCTGTGCCTCCCTTTCAGTCTTTGTCTCTTTGATCCTCAGTCTCTCTTGGCCTCTCTCTGATCAGCTCTTGCTGCCTCTGTCTCTCTCTCATCCTTGAATAAAGCTGCTCAGACTGTACCTCCAGCAGGACCGAGGGCCTCCCAGGGTCCCCACAGAACAGAGCAAGGGAGACACTGGGCCAGGCCCATGTGTCAGGTGGGCACAACAGTTTTGCTGGAACTTGCCCTCTGGCCACGTGAAGACTGTCTGTGGCACCAGGGCATTCTGGGCATGCACAGCAGGCTCCAAGGGCGCTCACTTATAGCTGATCCACTTTGCCTAGACAGCAGAAACTAACACACCATTGTAAAGCAATTATACTCCAATAAATGTGTTTAAAAAAAAATTGCTAACAACAACAAAAAAATAGGCAACAGTATTTGGCGGCTCCACTCATCCTGGGAGACGCGGAGGAAAGGTGATTACATGCTGTGTCTGCAAATCCGTGAAGCCCTGTGTCTCCCTCCCAGGGAGCCAGTGTTCTCATTCTCTGTATTCTTTGGTCCTTCCAAGTGGCAGGAAAGACCCTTAGAAACCAGTGTCTGAACAAAATGCCAGCTGGAAAACCGCAGGTTTCTGCTGTTTCTAAGTGAGATGGAGGGAGTGGAGCTGGGGCTGAGGGATAGGTAAAGAATTACTGAAGAAATAATAGGTACAGCAACGCAGAGCCCCATAACTTGAAAGACTTGAAAGGGCAGCTGGGTCCAGGGCTTCTGACTGTACACACCTGTGGCCAGTTCATCCCCCACACCCCCGCGACCACCACTGCAAAAAAATTGCCACCCAGCAACCAATATATGAATCAGAGTAATAATAAGGGCCATTTCTCTTGGGTCAGGGGTACTATCAGCCACTCTCTGTACATTATAATATCTTGGTCAATCCTACCAAAAATCCTAGGTAAGTAGTCCTCTCTCCATTTTACAGATGGAGAAACTGAGGCTCAGAGAGGTTAAGTAACTTGCCTAAAGTTATACAACTAGTGAGTAGAAGAGCTAAGATTAGAACCTAGGACCATCAGACTCCAGGCTGCATGCTTGCCCCATTGTCACCCTGAAGAAAAATTTTTAGTCACATGGAAATGGTTCTTTTCATACCTGAGTGTCCTTTCTGTGAGTGGATCAGAATATACTGATAGGAATATTTGGAGGCAATTAAGCATCTGGTCAAGCTCACCTCTCCTCCCTGCCTTCCAGGCAGCATGTGGCTTCTTAGCATGTCCAGGAGCAGTGCTGTTCCGATCAGTCTAGGTAGCAAAGGCCCACAGTGATGTCTGTGGAGCTTCAGGAAATATTCCATTTGCTGCATCTTACCAGTGGTCAAAACAAAAACAAAAACCAGATATTAAAAGCTTAAGAAAAAGGTATGGAAGAAAAATTTGCAATTGATAAAATTCTAGTATTTTTTTCTTTTCTTTGAATTGGGATAAAACTGACATCATTCTCATTATTGTGGCAGGATACTTTGTTCACTAGATTTGACCCCAAGGTCTAAGAAGGGAAGGAAGGGCTCCCGGGGGACCTCCTCCCGAATGTAGCCGCTCCTCTGATCAGCAGTGATTAGGAGGACGGCGTGTGCCTTACACTTCTCAGGTCAGAGAGAACTTCAGAAACAAAAAGGTTAAAAAAAAAGACATTTGGTCCATCTATCTGTAGACTCTTCCTTACTTCTTTCAGTGGAGAGAAGAGTCCCATTCATCGCCATTGTTTCTGCAAACAAGAGGGGAGAAAAGGGTGGCTTGAAAGGCAGCCAGGCGGTGCAACACACCACACCCACTCGGGGATATTTAAACCTGCTGAGGCTCTTGGAGTTGATCTCTCCCTGCAGTGACCTCACGGGGACAAGGTGTGTATGGCTGGTGCCAGGATAAGGCTGTGGCTTCACCCACAAAAAAAGTTTATGAGGTTTAAAAGAATTCATTACTCTAATAATACAATAGTGACCCAGAGAATATACACCCAAAGTGGATTTGGGCCCAATTGCTAATTTGGCAGTCTTCATTTGACATAAACTCGATTCCATTCCATTCCACAAATATTCCCTGAGTTCCTACTGTGTGCCAGTGCTGAACTAGACACAGAGCTCTGACCCAAAAGAGCTTATTCACTCTAGGAAGGGAGATCAAATAGGTACTCAAAGAGGGAGGGGCGTTCAACAGTCAACAAATGTTTTTTGAGGGCCTACTAGGTGCCAGGCATTCAGAATGAGGGATTCCTTAAAAAAGCTTTTTGGAGGAAGTCTGAGGCAAATTTGACTCTCTTTTTTGATCAAATAAACCACACTCAATTTAATTTCACGGGCAAGTCCCTATTATTTAGGGACTTTAAAAAATAATGTTAATGCTTTTCCATTTAAATTTTTAATGTGTTTCCTGCTAGGCTTTAAGCTTCATGGCGGCTGGGCTGCAGATGTGCCTTGTGCACAGTTTGTCTCCAATGCTGAGATGGTGTCTGGTCTAGTGAGTAGTCTAGAAAAGCATGAACCTGGGGAAGCTCCTGGCCTGCAGGGGTGGATATGAGATGGAGAAGGGATGAGGAACAGAAGGCCTGCTCACAAATTATCCTACAAGACAGAACCACATAAGTTTTCTAAGAGAAATAGCAAAATCTCTCTCTCTCTCTCTCACACGCAGAGTCAATTAAGGGCACAGGATGAATTGTGGGCTTCATACTCCCATGGCTCGCTGAACTGGCCATAGTTTTCAAAGCTTTGAACAATCAAATTGCAGATACCTTGAGTGGCTCTCTCAACACCCAGTTCAACCTCTTTTTTTCTTGCCATCTCTACCATAGAGTCTGAAAAGCTAAAGTACTTCCCAGCTTCCTAGGCAGCTAAGGATGGCCACATGAGATGGTCATCCCTAGCCGAATGAGATGAGGCCAGTGAGATGTTGGCAGAAGACCCTGGGAGGACTTCCCTTTGAGAATATAAAGGCAAACATCACAAGGAGAAAGTGTTTGCCTTGCTGTCCTTCATGTAGCCCCCCTTCCTGCCTGGAATGAGGACTGGAGGTACAGCAGCCATTCTGCAACCATGAGGACGAAAACAAGTCAGGCAGGGAGGTGGTAGGAACCTGGGTTCTGAGAGGTCCCTGAAGCGGTGCCACTCCTGCCCTGGACTGCTCACCGCTGGGCTCCTCTGACAGGAGGGAGAGATCCCCTCCTTTTTCTTGCCATCCCTACCTACCACAGAGTCTGGAAAGCTAAAATAATTATTCAAGCCACTCTAGTTGGTTTCTTTTACTTGTGCCTGAGCACAAGCCTAATAATATGTATAAAACAACCACTACTGACCACTTTCCACATGCTGGAGGCTTTGCATTCATCAGTCACCACGCTGAGAGGCACAGAGAGCTAACATTTTTGGAGCATTCACTTTGTGCCAGAAACTTTTCCGAGTTATTTAGGTGTATCTCCTCTCCACTCCTCATTTATTATCAGTCCCAAACTACAGACAAAGAAGCAGGTTTGGAGAGGCTATGTAGCTTGCACACGTCTGGTAAAGGGCAGAGCTGCTAGCTGAGCTCTTCACCACTCACCTATGACGTCTCCTCTCTGTCTCTTTAATAA
Organism: Eschrichtius robustus; assembly: GCF_028021215.1. NCBI lineage: Eukaryota > Metazoa > Chordata > Mammalia > Artiodactyla > Eschrichtiidae > Eschrichtius > Eschrichtius robustus. The sequence goes on from NC_090829.1 coordinate 73,612,431, forward strand.
AGTCATTCTCAAGGAGTGGCCCCCAGACCTGCAAGCATTGGCATCCCCTGGGAACTTGTTAGACATGCAAATTCCCAATCCCCACCCCAGACCTACAGAATCAGAATCTAGCATGTGGGACCAGCACTCTGTGTTTCAACAAGCCCTCAAGGGGACTCCAATGTGTGTTAAAGCTTGCGAAGCCCTCTTTAGAATATGTGAGGAGCCTCCATTGTCCCCTCCTGGACATTCCTTATTGCAGCTCCCGTCGGGCTCCTCCTTGGGTTCTAAATCTTGGAGTCCTTTTTTGATCCTAGATCCTGGTTGATCTCTGCAGCTGCCTTAATGCAGGAAGAAAAGGGATTCTTTGCTGTTTTGGCCCCAAGTCCAGCTTGGGCCTCAGATCCACAGCCACCTAAGTGCCGTGGTGTTCCAGGAACGCTGTCAGGAACGAGCCTTTCTAACCCAGGTAGCCCCCCCAGCCCACCCCAGGCTGGATCGGCTCATTTGCTGCTCCACGTTCTCCAGTCTCTTTTTCATACATGCCCAAGCACCTCCAAGAGTCCACCTTGGGAAACCCCACCTGGAGCTCCCACCTCCCTCCCAGCTCGATCTTTGGCCCAGGTGGCCTCTAAGGGCCTCTGGAGTTAGGGCCTGGAGCCAAAGATGTGCTTCTGATTTCCAGGGTTTGTGAGTTTTTTCATAGACTCAGAGCTAGAAGGGGACTTTGGGACCATCCAGTTCAATCCCCTGATTTTATCAAAAAACAGAGGCTGAGGGAATAGAAGTGATAGGTCCATGTTTATCAGAAAGACGGTGGAAAGATGGGGTAAAGCCCAATGGAGTAGACGTGGTAGATGCATGTCCCAAGTCTGCAGTGCGGGATGCTGCCTTTCTGACACCCAAGAGCAACTTCATGTCACCAGCTCAAGACACATGCCTACTGACTGAGGTACAAACAGGCCCCAGATGCTTCAGCTCCCGTTGGACAATGTTCATATCAAACTCTGGGCCAACCCACACTTACTGATGCTCCTCTTGAGGATGGAGAGAAATCTCAGACCAGCAGAGTAGAAAAGAGAGGAGAAGACAGGGCTACTGACCTGGGGGAAGAGACCAAAAGATTTTCTGCTTGCAATGATTTCCTTCGAATGTATCCCAGGTTTGAGCTGTCCCTGCGGAATGTTAAGGGGATATTTATGATACTGATGGGGTTAGGAAGAGAAAACTGGGGACCATCAGTAAAGGGACCTTTAAGGGAGGGTGAGAATGACTGTGTTTTTCTCCAAGGCCACTTGGAAGATAAATTCAGGCCCTTCCACAACAGCTACTGCCATGTTCCCTTAGCACAAGTTTTCACTTCTCAAGGTAACAAAGGCAAGGGACACCACACCTCCAAGGTGAGTCCCAGAAGAGAGCCTCCGTGTGCTCTGGAGGATGGCTCAACAGAGGCCAAGTTAATTTAGTTAAATTGTGTCATACTCAGGTGCTCAGCATAATTTTAAAGTGATAATGAACATACGAACTCTTGTTTCTGGGTAGTTTATCTAACGACATCTCTTGGCATGCACAGGCAGCCAATTTCTTCCTGAGGAATTTCCACTAATCTCTTCTCCAGGAATAGACCTTGGCTCGCAAGGCAGTGTCGGTGAGCTCAAGGCATAGCTTGACTTCAGCCCTAGCATTGCCAAAGCAAAATGCCCTGGCTGTAGACAAGTGGACAGAGATTTATAGAGCCTTTTCCGAGGTCCCCAAAGCCAGGATGGTTGCAGCGGTCTGTGAGCTTTGGAGTCTTTCCTGCTTCTGGGATGTGGGGAGTAGAGGTTTGAGGGGGAAGGAGGTGACAGTAGGGAGAGCAGCTCAAGTACATATGATCAGCCTTAGCCACTCTCTGACCTACTTCTCCTTCCTCATCTACCATTTCTGTGGCAGCTTTCCCACCTCACCTGCACTTCATCTTTATGCCAAACAGATTTAAGTTATTTGGGGTGAAATATTGTTGGTTTCCAGACTCTGATTCTCCCTGGGAATGATCTTCAACCAAATAGAAAATATAATTTGTAAAATACCCCATTCAGATTTGCTTCAAAATAATATGGAAGGGGAAAGCAGTGGGGTTACAGATGAAACAGGATTGCCTCTGAGTTGATCATTGTTAAAGCTGGGTGATGGCATTATTCACAATAGCCAACAGGTGAAAACAACCCTAGTGTCCATCAACAGAGGAATGGACACACAAAATGTGGTACATACATACAATGGACTATTATTTAACTTTGGAAAGGAAGGCAATCCTGACACATGCTACAACATGGATGAACTTTGAAGACATTATTCACCCACAGAAGTTGAGATATATATATATATATATATATATATATTTTTTTTTTTTACAGATATGCAAGGATCCAACAATTATAGCAGTCTCTGAAGAAAATAGTTTCAAAAAGACTCTGACCAAAATCAAATGGGTTAGAGAAGAGAGGAAACAGGGGTGAGCATGTTTCCTTATATATACATATACACACATGTATATATACATGTTTACCTATATATACACACACACACATATGTGTATATATGTATACGTGTGCATAGATTTATACACATATATATAGTTCAGTATAAATGGATAATGATAGACTGGAAATGTGTAATGCTGAATAAGAATTCTTAAAATAGAGGTGAAATACTGCAAAGGAAATTCTAATGAGATCTAGAAAGAAAAGTACCATGCTATTTCAGCAAAACCTAGGTGTTGGGGGCAGGGCATACAGAGTAAAAGTATCCCAGAGGCTCTTGGGATAAGGAGAAGAAAATGCAAGAAGTAGAAGTATTCTCAATATCTCAATGGCATAAATCTTAGAAAGTCAAAGCCGAGAGTTGGCTCCCGTGCTCCAGCTCTTTTTTTTTTTTTTAATTTAATTAATTAATTTATTTATTTTTGGCTGTGTTGGGTCTTCGTTTCTGTGCGAGGGCTTTCTCTAGTTGCGGCAAGTGGGGGCCACTCTTCATCGCGGTGCGCGGGCCTCTCACTATCGCGGCCTCTCTTGTTGCGGAGCACAGTCTCCAGATGCGCAGGCTCAGTAGTTGTGGCTCACGGGCCCAGTTGCTCCACGGCATGTGGGATCTTCCCAGACCAGGGCTCGAACCCGTGTCCCCTGCATTGGCAGGCAGATTCTCAACCACTGCGCCACCAGGGAAGCCCCTCCAGCTCATTTTTCACGAAGCCCCCCAAATGCTAAACAGATTTCCTGTACCCTCGGGGACAAGCACCTCCTCTCTGGCCAAAATCCTGCCCCATTTTCTCACCCCAGTAATATGCAGGGCCTCACAGCCAGCTCCTGCAGGGGCAGCCAGCAAGCATCCCAGGCTGTCTCACGCTCTGTAACAAAATGCCTGGAGCCCACCTCTTTCCTAGTCTCTTTTTTCTAAGAGGGGGCCATGACTTGCTCCCATGAACCCAGGCAGGGGCTGTTTCCCATCACTTCTTGCAATGAGGTATTTCATGGGGCCTGAGAGAGGAAATCAGGTCTCTGCTCCCCCTGGGATTAGTGCCATTCTCTCGTCTGTTCACCCAGAAGGCCCTTTCTCTAGGTCTGACATAACTTTCTCCTCCAAGACAGGACCAGCGAGAATCCATTTGTGTATAGAAAGACGAGAAGATACTTTTGACATATTGTAATGTGAAAGAAGTAGGCTGCAAAATAATTTATATAATATACCTCTATTGTAAAAAAAAAAAAAATCCCACAAAACTATATTACACCTTCATTGCATAGATATATAAATGGGGAGGGAACTGGGATTGGAGGTAAGCAAAGGGGAGTTTAGTTTTATCTATATTGTTTGAGTGTTTTACAGTAGGAATGTAATCATGAATCACATGTGTGTAATTTAAATATATACTTAACCCATAACAAGAAGAAAGACCTTCATGATTTGAAGGGCAGATACGTCCATTAATCCATTCATAAATGCCCATTGTAGGTCAGTAGCTGCTGGGGAGAAGAAATGACTCATACATAGCTGAGTCCTGGAGGCATTCTCTATCTGGTAGAGGAGATAAGACGTGTAAACCAGTAAGTGAAATAGGAAGACGCCCAGTGGAGAACCGATGTGTGCAAGAGCAGATGAGGAGAGAATTTGGGAGGAGACGAGCGAGAACAGTAAGCACTTGAGTTGGACTAGCCTGAGGGGGGGAGGGGAAGTAGGGGGGAATAGTGAATGATACAGCTAGAAAGGGAAACCAAGGCAAAAGCGTTCATTTATTTATCTAATGCTTCCTGAGTGCCAACGAATCTCATTGCCTAATGGTGGGAGAGGCGAGAGGTTGTCTGGGGCAAACAATAAATACATTTTGCTGTGTACCTGAAACTAACACAACTTTGTTAATCAACTATGCTCCAATATCAAATAAAAATTAAAAAAAACAAAAGACCTTGTGAAGGCCAGCTGGCTGGAGATAGCAGATTTAGGAGTCCTTGTTTCTGGGTGGAGGGCGAAGCATGGGAAGGATCAGTCAAGGAGAGCACTTGGTGTGGGACCAGGAAAGGAGAGGGTCATTATGGAATCTCTTGGGATCTCAGCAAAACAGGGAAAGATCTAGGGAAAGAGGCCAGGACTTCAGTTACCCGGGAAGGTTACAAAGGAGCCAACAGAGGAATTGGGTTCTGGCATTTCCACCTCAAACTTGGGCTCCCACCCTCCAAGAGTGGCCGCCCATCTGATTCTGTGTGTGCATCTGGCACTGGCTGCGCAGAGCTGCAGCTGGGAGCTGACTGGATGAGGCAGAGACAAGAAGAGAGGGCCTCGCTTACAGCATGGAGGAGGGAGGGTTATAAACTGGACATTCAGGATATAAGAACTGCTAAATAGTGAAGGGAGTAACCACATCCTCTGATTAGGGGTCATGTCCAAGGTGACGGTGCTCTGCATCTCGCCTTCATAGTGTTCTCCACTGGCTCCTCCCCTACGGCTAGCTTGGGAGCCCACTCTCCCCAGGCCTCAGAGAGGAGACGAGGAGCACACACGTCTTCCCGCCTGTATGTGGGTTCAGGACTTTGCCTTAGTGGGCTGCTGGTGAGTGGTGAGTGGCAGACATGTTTTACAACCCCAGATTAAATGCTCCTTCCATATGAGTTTATGTTTATGTCTTTCAGATTTCATTGTTCTATGAATAAAATGCAAGCTGAGTTTGACAGTCAAGGCTACCATAACCTTGTTCCATAATACTTAGCTGTGACTGGTGTCTTCAATATGTGCTACCCTTCTCCATCCTGCTCCCTGCCCCAGGGGCTATCCTACAGTAGCCTCTGGCTTCTGTTGGGTTCAGCTATTGGGGAGCTCCAGATGGATACCTGAGTGGTGCGGGGTGGGGGGTGGGTGATGACAGGGTATTTATTCCTCTGGGTCTAAGTGTGATGCTGGCTTTATGAGACTGAAGCTTCCAGTTTTATTGGTCCACAAAAACCAAAAATATCACCAAATGCAGAAAAATAACAGTATTTTTCTGTTTTCAGCAGCATACTCTTTGCCTCTTCATCTGACAACTTTGTAATAAATTTTTCTAGAGAAAGAACGGAAATATAATCCATTCTTTCCTCTAGTGGGTTTGATTGGAATTGGATTCTTTTTATATTGGTAACGTAGAACCATTTCAGTTTCACAACTCATCATTTGTAATGTCATGTAAAAATCTGAGATTGCTGTCCCATTTGGGAATACCTCTATCATTTTCTTCCATATATAACTAAGATTTAGAGCATTTCAAATTTTCTTGTTCAGGAATTAATCTTAAATACTCTTTGAATTGCTAAGACTTATAAACCAGCTTGTCTTTGGGCCCCATTATAGTGGTGGCATACCATGAGTTTTATGTTATCTTTTATAGAGGGTGCTGTGTGGTTTTCCCCCATGGGGCCAGTGCAGCCATCCCTCAGCTGCTGGAATATAGGATCTGCTGGGGCCACATTCTGGTCGGCTTTTCCCAGTCCTTCCATCCTCATTTCCTTACAAGTATAACTCCTGAGAGCTCTCCACAGTAAAAAAGTTACATGCAACTTTCCATTTCATAGGCCATTTCTAGGGAACCCCATCTAGGACATCTTCATAGATGTCAGGATTTTGTATCAAAGCAGTAAGAAATGTAAATCTTTTGCCAATGAGTTCATATGCTTTACTCCTCCATCAATAAGATTATCGAATAATCCAAGGTCCTTTAATTCTATTTGCATTTTCTTTCTTCATCTTAATAAATTGCTAATTTTGATATAATCTGAAATTTTTTAATGCCTATAGGCTATAAACACAGGAATCTGAGAACTAATATGTGAAATTCCATTTAAAAAGAAATAGTATGGTGCGTTTATAGTTGCAGGTGCTGCATTATACTACTGACAATGAGAACTGAATTCTAGACTTAAAATTTTATGTCTGATGATGGGCCACAGACCAGCCCTCGTTCCTCACACAAACCTCTGTTCTCTTCACTACCCCCATACATCCATGCTGGGCACCAAAGGACACATTCTTATTACAACTGACCTCTCTGTACCTTCAAGTCATGACATCAGATGAGTTGGCGGTAAGAGTATTCCTGGAAGCCATTCCTACATGAGGACAGCTAGCGGTGAATTAAATATATACAGAGTGACTGTGAGCAACTTAAATATATCACACCAAACCCAAACTCATCTTCTCCTTAACCAGATCCTAAAAATGCCCATGCCGCCTCCAAAGCCACCCAACATAGGATGTGTGTGGCAGAGGGAAACTAGGATCAAAAATATCTTACTTTTACAAAATTTACCCAAAAAAATTTATAAAAACATGGAACATATGAACTTTGCTAGGGTTCCTTCCCAGGCCTGGGAAGGGGCCTGTGCAACTCTGAACCCTACAGCTTGAACTTAACCAGTTTCATTGTAAATCCGCCTCTGCCTGGACCTCTCCCTGCAAGGTTGCCTGGAACTGGCTGCATCCTTGACTGAGGCCACTGTTCTTCTAAGGCAGCTGTTCTACTGCACACTCTCTCTCTGTTCTAGCCATAGTCTCTCTGTGCCTAGAGTTGTAATGCCTTGGCTCTTACTGAGCCTGGTTTACTGGGCTATTCTTTATGGTTCTCCTACACCCACACGTTTGCAAATAAACCCTTTTCAAATGATCCCATCTTGGGTGTGCCCTCTGTTTCCTGTTGGGACCCTGACTAGTCGTCACTCCCTCCTCCCCAACAAGACCTCTGTTCCCCTCCAGTTGCCCCCTGCCTCCCCCTTCCTTACCCACCCCAGATCATTCATTCTCCCAGACCTTGGCTTCCACCATCCCCCTGCCTAAATGTTCTCAGCAAATCTTGCCCTTTCTTCCAGGCCCAGCTCCACCCTACCCTCCTTCCCAGTCAGAGTAGTGTTCAGGAAGCACTGCAGGGTGAATGGATGTTTGGATATTATCCGAGAAGTGTCTGCTTTGCAGAAGCTCCCGGGAAGGGGGAGGGGTTCCTGAAGATACTGATTTTACAATTAACCCTCGGAGAAGGAGGCTCTTTACAACATCTTTCCTGGAGACTAGACTCACTGTTTATTGCATCACTTAGGGAGACCCTGTCAAAGTGAGGAAGGTTTCTTCCATCCCCCAGGTGAGTGTGGCGGGATTCCCTGTATCTGTGAGTATGTGAGTGATTAAAAGTGAACCTGGCCAAGTTCCCTACACAAATCATTTCCAGCCACAGTGCCCGAGGGATTCTGCTGGAATGCAGGGCAGGAACACAAATGGATTCTCACTGGCCCTGTCTTGGAGTAGAAAGTTATGTCAGGCCTAGAGAAAGGGCCTCTGGGAGGACAGACAAGAGAATGGCACTAATCCCAGGGGGAGCAGAGACCTGATTTCCTCTTTCAGGCCCCATGAAATACCTCATTGCAAGAAGTGATGGGAAACAGCCCCTGCCTGGGTTCATGGGAGCAAGTCACGGCCCCCTCCCAGAAAAAGGAGACTAGGAAAGAGGTGGGCTCCAGGCATTTTGTTACAGAGCGTGAGACAGCCTGGGATGCTTGCTGGCTGCCCCTGCAGGAGCTGGCTGTGAGGCCCTGCATATTACTGGGGTGAGAAAATGGGGCAGGATTTTGGCCAGAGAGGAGGTGCTTGTCCCCGAGGGTACAGGAAATCTGTTTAGCATTTGGGGGGCTTCGTGAAAAATGAGCTGGAGCACGGGAGCCAACTCTCTGCTTTGACTTTCTGAGACTTATGCCGGAAAAAAATGTAGGGGCTTTCAAACCAGAAAAGTACCAGATGTCTGGGGAATTGCTTTCTCTGGCTGATTTGAAATTAGGACATGTTTTTATCTCCTTCATAAAATTAGAGAGGTATGCCTGTCTAAATGGAAGTAGTGATGGATGACCTCTTGACTCTCCACTTGTGAGTGGGCAGGATGGGGGCGTGGGAGTTTGGGTGGTTGATAGTCCGTGGAACATATTATTCAGCATCAGTGGAAAGAGCACTGAGCACAGGCAGTGTCTGTGACCTAGGCCAAGTCCCACCGCTAAGTGTTGTGACTTTGGGCGAGTCAATTTCCTATTCTGAACCTCAGGGTTCTCGTCTATAAAATGAGTTAATCGGATGAAATGATCTTTACTGTCTCTTCTAATTGTAAAAATTCTATGATTCTCTTAAAACCAGCCACAGGCCATTGAGATTGTAAAACTGTTTTCTAGTCCTCTGATTAGGTGAGTTTATTCTCCTGTGAGCCTTCTCAAATAAACATTAGTCTGTCATATATCCTGCCTTAATAGCCACCTCAAAATGTAATCCCCTGGGACTTAAACGGAGCATAAATACACAGAAGATGAAAGTATCTTGGGTGTCCCTCGTTTAGGCTCCCATTACCTTCCAAAGCTGAGTCTCGTTCCCGACACTGTTCTCCTTAGGTGGCTCAAGATTGCCAGGACACTCGTGGGGCCATTTGCAGGCGGAGAAGACCCATATCCTCCTGGCAGTTTTCCATGACCTTGAATCCTGGAACCAAATCATCGCCCCATTGGGTTTCAGTCCCTCAGAATGCTTCCAGCTCACCCTGACTGCTAATTTATTGGTGAGAGAACCTCCTTAAACACAGGAGCTGGAAAGAAGTGATGCTTTCACAAGGAAACAGGTAGAACAGGTAAGGCCTAAAGGCCTTGTCTCATAGCACTAGTTTTGGATCAGGCAAGCCCAGATTTTATTCTCAGTGGATTACTTTCTAGCTGTGTGATCTTAGGTAAGTTGCTTAACCTCCCTGAACCTCACTCAGTGTCCTCCTCTGTGAATACCTACCTTCCAGCATGGCCATGAGGTTTAGAGATACTATACATAGAACAATCGTCTCTGTGCAGTGGCTCACGTGTATCTGGAGCTCAATACGTTTTAGTTCCTTCTCCTTCTCCTTCCTTTCATGAAATATGAGAAAGTGAAAAGTTGACGACTGTTAGCTTAATAGCATCGTGGGCTCATCATATCAGGCCTGTACCCAGTTCTCCAGCCTATCTTTTCCCCAACCTTTCAACTTCTCTGAACTGGTCACATAGAACCACCCACCCATCTCAACACACATCCTTGTGCCCTCCCCAATCTTCACTTGCCTAAGTATTTCTCATTCTTCAAGGTCTGGTTCAAATTCCAGGTTATGCAGGAAGCATTCCCTGACTTCTAACTAGAAATCAACACTGCCTCCTCTGAATTACTGCAGTGCTTTTGCTATCCACTCATCATTTTTCCCTTCTACGATAAAGATGTAAAAATATTGCTCCCTCCGCCCTCAACCAGCAGACCATGAATGATAAATACTGTACATGTATCATCTCAGAAACCCTCAGGAGAGTGATCTGCACGAAGCTGAAACTCAGAAAACAGTCTTGGTTGAATAAATGAATAGAGATGTATTTATTTGAGGTAGAAGACGAGATAAGATAAACGGTAGCTCTTCAGAAAAAGGAATAGAGGAGAAAGGGAAAGTAATGCTATTTGCAAACCTATTGTGTGAGGTGAATATTGCCATCCCAGTTTACAGCGGTAGAAAATGAAGCTGGTGGAAGCTAAGTAATAATGTTATATAACCATTAACAGGCACAATTATGTGTTGAGTACGGTACAGTGCTTCACATGCATCATTTCATTTAATACACCCAACAACCCTTATGAAGTAGTATTATTCCCATTTTGTAGATGAGGAAGCTGAGGCCCAAAGAAGTTAAGATAACCAAAGTTTACAAAGCTCCTCTAGTAGAGGGGGGTGCTGTAAATTTATACACTGTACCTCAAATGTGGATACTTGGTGGGGTCCTTTATTGTCCATAACTGATGACTTTGACCTCTAGAGCCCCAAATCTCACTGAGGAGCAGGAAAAAAATATCAAAATTTGCCAAGTCAAAGATCTCAGAGTGGTTTTTTTGAGGAAGAATGGGAGTAAAAGAGATTTTTTTTTTTGAGATATTATTTTTTGTGTTTATTTTTTCCCAGTTTTCTCAGTTTCTTTTGAACAAGTATTTAAATAATTCAAGACTCAAACTCCTTCCCAGGCTATCTCTCCCTCTCCAGGTTATTGCTCCTCCCCTCTGCCCCTTGAGAAGGCTGGTCCTTGTTTGCTTCTGTAGGTTCTCACCGCCCTAAGTCCGTACTATGCCTGCTCACAGGGCCCTATTCACACCTGCAGCCAAAGTCCATGCCGCACAGCATGTGGCCTGTTCTCCGGCCCGTCTGACGCAATGTGACGTCCCCTCCCTCTCTCCTCCCTGCTGCTGGCTCAGCGGCACCCCGGCTCTCACCAATCCAGCAGACCTGGGTCTTGGCCTGTCCCTTGCGGTGTGGACGGTCCTCCTCACAGTCTCTGCTTTGGGTCACTTCCCCCTGTGGTGGGCCTGCTGGCCTCAGCTCTTGGTGACCTTTTGCATTCCCTACTGGGGGCCCCCAGGAGCTTCTGGCTCAGGCCGGGAAGCACCAAGCTGGGGGGCAGTCCTGCCTCAGGCCTGCTCTCTGCTCTGTGAACCGACCCCTGGTCAGTGTGGGATCCTCTAAGGCAGTCTCTTCCCAGAGTCTCTTAGGCAGGAAGAGGAGCACAGCCTTTTGCTCTGGAATCTTCCTCAACTGAATTGACGGTTTCTAATCCTCACCTTCTGGGCACTTCTTCCTTTCCTTTTTTGCCTCCCACTCCTTGTCCCCTTGTTCCTTTCCCTCCAACTGTTTGACAGGGACGGTCCCTATGTCGCATCCTCCTCCTTCTTGCGGCACCGTCCATCTTATTCTCTTTCTTAGAGCCATAAAGGCAGAATGACTGCAAGAAGAATATATAAGGAAGGTATTTTGGAAAGTGTTATCGTCGTTCCACTTGTAGCACTAGAAATTAAATCCAAAAGTGTCCAACTCTAAAGCTTAGCTCTCAACCACCATGTTACAGATCCCAATACTACAAAACTAGAGTAAGGGATTGAACCCAGGTCTAATCCAACCTCAAAATCCAAGCTTTTCCATTAAGCCATTTTTCTTTTTCATTCCACCAACAGAAGGCACCCCCAGACCCTGTCCCCTCCAGACATATCCTGGGGCCTCCTTTCTGTGCCATAGCAGGTGCAAAGCCCCAGAGCCCTCACTTCAGCGCCAGGGCCTCCTTCCTCCCGCCCGAGCAGAATCCAGGGCATCTCCAGTGTTGACTCAAGGGTGCGTTAGGAGCAGAAATGCCAAAGACCTGTCTTGGGAAGCACCTGTGCATTTGCTTGTTTGCTTCCGATCACTTAAGGCAGGGCTGAGCGGCCCTTTAATAGGTTTGTTTTTGTGTTTGGTTTATTCCTCCGACAGGGTGAGTGGATTTCACTTAGCTGTGTAAAGGAGGAAAGGCAGTGTGTGAGCCACGCGGTGCAGCGAACACTGAAGTTTCCCACTGGCGGCCTCAGAAAGCCTCTTGAGAAACTTACTCTCTTGGTTTGGTGCAAGATTTGTTTTATTTTGTTTTCCCCTCAGCCAGATATTCAGAATCTGTTTCACTCACCTGGAAAGTTGCATCATCTTGACAAGCACAAGGCAGTTAAGAGATTCCCAGCTGCTCCTGTTGCTACTGTGTATTCGCAGGCAGAGAGAGAGAGGACAATTGGCCTCTCAGAAGTGCGTTTGCTGGTAAGTAGAAATGCGGAGCTGAGGCAGTTTCTCAGGTCATTCTGATAAACATGAATGATATTTGCCCCAAATATATTGGGTCATAATTTTCAGCCTGAGGCAAAAGTGAGGCATCTCCTGGATTACGTTAGCTCTTTACTACAGGTATGGAAAAACCCAGTCTAAGGGTTTAATTTAGCAACCACTTACTGAGTTTCTGATGCACAAGAGAAAGGGTCTGGGCAGGTCAGCATTTTGATTACAAAGACAGATAAGATATGGCCTTGAACCTTGTGGTTTCTGGCTGGTGGGGGTGGCTAAGGATGAAGCATACAGTGCCTGCTCCCCTTAGGAAAATCCTCTGTGTCTTAACCCTGCCCTGACCCTCTTGCTTCACAGGCTGATTTCCGGAAAGGTTGGTTCACATGCACTGCTTCTAAGTCTCCTCCTGCTTCTGCTCCCTGCCATCCTCTGACCCTGCTTTAGCTACCACACTGACATGCGCATTTTAGTCTTTATCTTCCTAGGGTTGCTGTATTTAGCAAATAAAAGTAGAGGATTTACTTATACTAAAAAAATTTGTTTCAATCTGAAATACAAATTTAATTGGGCACTCTTTTTTTTTTTTTTCTTTAGTTTTGGCTTTATTTACTGGCATGGATGATCATATAGGGCACTCTGTATTTTATCTGGCAACACCAACTCTTACATGGCTTGTCTGCCAGTTCTAGAGACTGTTCCTTCTTGAAGTGATCTCCTCCTTTAACAGATGCGACATTGACTGACATCATCACTCTCTTCGAGTCTTCTTCCCCTTGGACCACCCCTCAGCCTCTTAATCGCTGAGCATCCCCAGAGTTGCAGCCTCTGTTCTCTCTCCCTCATTCTTCCCAGAACACCTTCAGCAGAGTCATGGCCTCAGCCCCATGGTTCAGCATGGATGAGTCTACTTCTAGCCTAGAGACCACACTTGCTACACTCACCTCAAATCTCTGTACCTCGTGGTCTCTTGGGCAACTCCAAGATGTATCACAGGTTCCCCAAACTCAGCGTGTTGCAAATTTTGCTCATGTGTCCTTCTCCATTCCTTCTCTGCCCAATCTCAGTGAATTTACACAATCATCCAACCCACCTGCAAGTCAGAAGACCTGCAATCACTCTCAATTCTGTCCTCTCCCTCCCTGCACATCCAATTTGTCTCCACGAAGTGTGGATTCTATCTTCTAAAGATCTCCCATTTGTCCTCCACTCCCCCTCTGCCATTGGCCTATTATAGACCTTCATCATCTCTCACCTAGATCATTGCAGGAGCCTCCTAATTGGTTTCTCTGCCTCCCTTCCACCTCCCTCCCATCTATCCTCCACACTGTCCCCTGAAGGCTTTTGCCAACACAAAATTTGCATTATGCCCTTCACTTGCTTCACTGGTTCTTTATCAACCATTGGGTAACTTGTCATATGGGACTCTTCACCACCTAGTAAATGCCCACCTCTCCAAGCTCATCAGCTGACACAGAACAGCCCCAGTCATACTGAAAGTATGCTCTCCAAGCACACAGTATGGTCTCAGAGTCTGATTTCACATATGTCATGGTTTTTTTTTCTGCAGCACACTCTTACACTTGAAACCACAGAGAACTACTCATCCTCCCAGCCTCAGGTCAAGCTTTGCGCCTTACAGAAGCCTTCCTACATTCTCTAAGAAGACATTGTTGAGGAGGGGTCGGGTGCTCCCTGCTCTATGTTCCTCTAGCTGCTAGAGTCTAGCACTTTGTACTAACCTCTGTTAGAAGGCTCTCTAGACAGATGATCTGTTTGCAAATCTTGTATGTCCTGTAATTGTTTGAGCATTGCACCAGACCCTGAACTCCTTGAACACAAGGACCATATCTTTTGTTTAGTTTTATTGATATTTAGAACTTTAAAAATATCTGTAAGAACATAGAAACTAATACAACCAACACCTGTGTTCCAATTTTCCAGAGTTGACCACTATAGTATTGTTTTATTTGCTTCCAATATTATTCCTTTGACTCTCCTCTCACCCCTCAGAGGCAAAATTGGAGGCCAAAGATCCCCAAGTAGGGATCCCCGAGTAGATGTTTAAGAAGTGCTGGGGTGGGGTGGCGGGTAATCTGGGAGGAGCAGGAAATCAGTGATCAGTTAAGGCATTCTTGTAATGGGCTTTGAAACAACAGAAATCCACCTTTTTCTTAAAAACACCGTTTTCCCAGAGACTGAAGGCCCACTTGAGCTGTATACTGGTGGCAAACTGAAAACGTTAAATGAAAGAAAATCTTACTTTATGTGGTTTTGGCTTTAAAAAAAGAAAAAAAGATTTTGAAGAATGTGGCAACACTTAAAGCCCTGGTGAAGCTTATTTTGAGTTTGTTTCCGTGCTCATTCAAAGAGCTCTCTCAACCAGCTAAGAATATGTATCAAAATATTAATTGTATCTTTGGGTGGAGAAATTGGAACCAATTTTCTTTTCTGTTTGCCAATCTGCATTTTTTTTAGAGCAATGAAGAAAAGGGAAACTGCTTTAAAACTATATCCAAGGAAAATTAAATCGTTTGAGAAATATTTCATGAGACGTATAGGATTTGAAGAGCTAGAGATTATATGTTGATAGAATTTGAAGCTTGAACTTTAATGCGATTTCTCCCTGTCAGGATTATGGATTGACTGTACCACCCAGAGGACAAACAGCTGACCTCAAATCACATGCCAATATATTCACAATTAAACAATCATTCAAGAAGCTATAAAGCACACAAAATGCATAGTGGCTACAAATAGTCAACAAATAAAGCTTCTGTGTTTTCTTGCCTGAGAACAAGGGGCCTGTTCTTTTAGTATTTAGAGCGAATAGTGAGACTCTGTGGAAAAAAATACAGCAGTTGGTAAATGTTCTAAGGGAGGCATTGCAAACGTCAGAGAAGCTGGGTGCTCCTGACTTCACCTGTGGTTGGCTAAGGATGAAGGATGAGGAGGTGGCCAGTGGGCCTCTAGATTACCAATTCAACACAGAAAGTGACCATTCTGAAATCTCAGTTTTTTCCTTCTTAATTTTTTCCTTTCTGGATTTTAGAACAGGAGAAGTATTTAGTAATGAGAAAGTGATTTATTGAGAGTTTTCCCACATATACTACTCAAATGAGGTGGTGCTTTTTCCCCTAAAGATGACGTCTCTGTTCCAGGACAGATTACAGTTGATAAACAGTCTAGAAAGCCTTGCAAAATTTGGAAGCATTTGGAAAACGGGACAATTTTCTCCATGTATTCAGTCCTAGGCATTTGGCATAGAAAGGGCAACAAAGCAAAGTGCCTGGTTTGGTTTCTTTTTTTTTTTTTTTTAATTAATTTTATTTATTTATTTATCTTTGGCTGTGTTGGGTCTTCGTTGCTGCACGGGGGCTTTCTCTAGTTGCGGCGAGCGGGGGCTACACTTCATTGCAGCGCGTGGGCTTCCCATTGCAGTGGCTTCTCTCATTGTGGAGCACGGGCTCTAGGTGCGCAGGCTTCAGTAGTTGTGGCACGTGGGCTCAGTAGTTGTGGCTCACGGGCTCTAGAGCACAGGCTCAGTAGTTGTGGCACACGAGCTTAGTTGCTCCGCAGCATGTGGGATCTTCCCGGACCAGGGCTCGAGTCCGTGTCCCCTGCATTGGCAGGCGGATTCTCAACCACTGCGCCACCGGGGAAGCCCGTTAGACCCTCATGTGGGTTTAGTTGTTTTTAGTTTCCCTTGCTTCTTGAGGGAGGAGAGTTGTGCTAATGCTTGCTATTTGCACATCCAAAGGGTGGAGGTGGTTTATGGCAACCTCTGCACTCACCAGTCCTCACCTTTTTAGCATGGGGTCAGACAGCCACATTTCCCTGAGGACCCCTTGCCAGGATGCCACAGGGTGCAACCAAATCCTATAGTGTGAACTGGAAGCATCGGTGGTGGCACTGGTGTCTGATGGACTGTGAACTGAGGGTGGCAGGTCAGCCTGCCAGGCTCCATTCCAACAAATGCCCTTTAGAGAGCTGACCTTCTGTTTGCTGGGCCTTTCTTTACTAGACACCATGTGGAATTCTGGTAATAATTCAGGAAATAATTGAAGGCGTTCACTTGTTCAGTATGTCAGTCAGTCAACAAATCTTTCTTAGGCACCTACGATGTGTAAGGTACGAATAGATGCAAAGAATGCCACAAGAATAGAAACTTAGACCTGTGAGAGTAATTTATAATTTACCATGTTCATCTATGTTATGTCAAAGAAGATAAAACAGAGACGGTCCTTGCACTCGAAAAGTTTATAATCTAGTAGGGGAGATGAAACATGTACAGAGTACAATTTAGTACATGTCACAAGAAAAACCAAGTTCCTGACCAGGGAATGAACAGATATCCTGGAATCACAAGCTAGTACTTTCACGTTTCAGAGAGTTTGAAAGGGGAGAGACCACATCCAGCTTTGGACCAGGGCTGTGTCTACACAGGACCTACATGGTGGGATTTGGATGTGTGAGTGTGCCGCATAGGGTGGCTATACTTTTGTCGCCTTGAAAATATTTTACAATGTGCTCCCTTGGTTTTGAGGCTCAACATCTTTTTCAGGGAACTGTGCATACCAACCATTGGGTTGCCTTTGCAGCACCTGTACTTTGAAATTTAGCAACATTTTTGGAGCCTAAAAGATAATCAGATCATGACTGACAATTCACATAGAATTAAACTTAACGATAGAAAGTCTAAGTCGCACATGTGGGCCATTTTCTAAAGCCACACAATTTAAGGGCTAATGTTTTTTCAAATTGTGGGGGAATAATTTGCAGACTTCAGTGACTTAGATCGTTAACTTGGTCCTAAAATTTATAACTCTTTAATACAATCTCACAAAGATTCATCACCCTGCCTAGGGAACAAGGCGTCTCCTGGCTGAAAGATAGTTATTCAGTAAACACTTTTTGTTTCAGCTCTTTATTCTGAAAATTGTTCTGATATGGTGTCGAAAGATTGCTTACTTTGATGATGAATGTTAATTTTTTCTTTGGTGATTCAGTATCTTGTGGCCTCTCAGCTTTCTCATTCTGAACGCCAATTGCCATTGAACAAGACGGTAGATACAGAAAACATAGTGTTTTAGATGAATGTGTACTGACACGGGAAGATTCCTTTGAAAAAAAGTTACAAAATCCCCTCTGATAAAAGTGTGTTTGTGTGTGTTGCTCTTCTTTCTTCTAAAAAGAGAATAAAATGAGAACATTCTAAAAATAATAGCTCACTGGGGATTCTGATTAGTCTATTTTACATTTATGACTTTACTTGTAATCTACAGCATTCCTCTGGTTTTCATGACTCTCATGTCGTAATTGTGTCTAAGAAGCTAAAAACATGCCTTACAAAGTGTTCCATATTCCTACACCAAGAAAAACGACAGGATTTGCCAAGTTCTGAGCCTGACACAGCCTTCTTTCCCCAACTGATAGAAACAAAAATATACTTCTTAAGAATGTATACAATAATCTGAAGTCTTAGTTTGATTAAATAAAAAAATATAAATTACTCATATTTATTTCCAGAGGATTTTCTTAGGCTTTTACAGTGCCCAAATAAACTATTACCACCTGAAGTCAAAAGTCATGTAGAATGAATTTTGTTCCAATAGGCCAAAACATTTCTTTTAATCTCTAATACACCCCTGTAATGAGGCAAACATGAAGATGAGAAGCAAACTTGTCTACTGACAAATATAGAAAATGTTTTGCGTACCAAATGAGTGTGTCCATGTTTTTGTTTCCATCTGGATCCTTTTCAGTGTGATTACTTATTTTTAGGTTGGCATTTTAGAAGGAAGATGAAATGGCTTCAGGAAATGATGTGAAAGGTTAAGGAGATGGATGAGAAGTGTAAGTCCGGAGCTGTCACGAGGGAAAATGTAGCCCCACGGTATTATGTTCACTGTATTTCTTAATAAAACAAGCTATCCATATTTCTGCTAAATCTATATCCTTGAGCCCTGTAAACTTGAGTAGCTATGCCATAGTGTAAAGGATTGTAAGAGAAAATGTGGAATTTGAAGTCACATAAGTATAGGGGGAGGCAGTATAACCAAATAATGAAGTGCAAACAGGCCCTAAACAGCCTGACCCTTTTCAAAACACAAAACCTTGTAATCCAGGGGTAGAAGGAGGTATGAACTAGAACAAGGGGACAATTTGGTTATATGACATTGAACCCAGACAATCTACAAAAGCTGAATTACAGAATCTTCAAGATAATGTTGAGAAAAGAACCCTGAGAATCTGAATAAACATGAACTATTTTCCTAACATTTTGAGGAGTTCAAGATATTCTAGAAAGCTTCATATTCTGGTAACTCCTTTATGAAATAAGTCACAATGGAGTCATCAGTTCTGGCTGTGTCTGTAACTCTGTCATCAGATGGGCCCCAGGACAGATGAGGGCAAGGAATGCCCCCACCCCAGCCCCTGCTTAGACATCCATGCTTGTCTCTGATCAGGCCAGTCCTGCGCCATCTGACTCCTAATTATAGGTTCTCCTTGGGATTCACTCCGGACTTCTGAACTGGGTTTGGAATTTGTTCATCTTTGGCTGAATCTGAGCTCTCTGTCAAGACTTCAGTTCATATTCATCCTTAAAGTCTTCCACTACAGACTGATTCAGTGACTCTTTCAGGCCCTCCCATTCCCAGCCTGGCTCTAGCCTATTTAGATGCAGCCTCATCTATACAGGGCACCCTGACCCCTGATGAAAGGGAAGTCCAGCAGGAGTTATGATTTTCACATTCTAAGGACGAGGAGGTCCACACAGTGGACCTTATCCTTCCTTGTCCACACTCCTCCCCATATGTGGAATGGGTCCTGTACACTGGTCTGTCATTAACTCACACGACCTTTCTGCACTGACACAAAAGAGAAGATGGTTCAAGTTCTACCGGAGGTCTCTTCCCTTTCCTTACCTTTCTTTTTCCCTCCCTCCCTATCTTCCTTCCTTCCAAAAGCCTTTTCTGGGCTTCTCCTATGAGCCAAGCCCTGGACTAGGTGCTAGAATCATAAAGACACTGTCCCTGCCCTCTATAAACTCACATTCTTGTGCCTCCTGCTTTGAAGAAATAAGACCAATCAAGACTACTTGTTCATAGACTTGTTCAACATTTTGGGGTTTTTGCCTCTGTTTAAAATGAGGAGGAATAGGAATTCCTTTGTTCTTTGCCTCATACTGGCTACTTAATTAAAGGCATTTAGGTAGAGCTTTGGGGGGAAAGTGTGTCTTAGAGAGCATTCACCTTACCAGCCCAAACTGCCATCTCCAGAAGAGTTTTTTTTTTATTGTCCATTATGTGTGTTAATAAACTTTTTATTTTGAAATCATTATAGATCACAGGAAGTTGCAAAAATAACTCATAGAGTTATGAGCTATTAACATCTCCCAATGGTGACATCTTATATGACTTTTGTACAATATCAAAACCATGAAATTGACGTTAGGTAGACTACAGACCTCATTCATTTTTCACATGCACTCATCTGTTGTGTATGAATGTATATGTGTATTTCTATGCAATTTGACCCCACGTAAATTATGTAACCACCAGAACAATCAAGACACAGAACAGTTCCATCACCACAAAGGCACTCCCTTATGCAACCTCTTCAGGTCACACCTCCTTGACCCATCCCTGGCCCCGGGCAACCATGAATCTGCTCTGCATCTCTATAGTTTTGTAATTTGAGGATGATTATAAGTGGAATCATACAGTATGTAACCTTTGCAGATTGCCTTTCATCACTAAGATAATAGACTTCGGATCCTCCAAGCTGTTGCATGTATCAATAATTTGTTCCTTTTTATTGCTGAGTAGTACGCCATTGTATGAATGTACCAGAATTTGTTTAGCCATTCACCCATTGAAGAATATTTGTATTGTTTCCAGTTTTTTGTTTTTTTGTTTTTACTAATCTGAATAAAGCTTCTGTGAACACTCCTACAGTTTTTTTGTGTAAACATAAGTTTTCATTTTTCTGGCCTAAATGCCCAAGAGTGAAATTGCTGGGTATGGTAACTGCAGGTTTACTTTTAAGAGAAATTCCTTGTTTGTTAGCTTTAAAGGAAAAAAAAAAGCTTTACTGAAGTATAATCACCATACAATAAGCTGCATGTATTGAAATTGTGCGATTTTACGTTTTCACAAAAGTGTATAACCTGAGGGAGCTTCCCTGGTGGCACAGTGTTTGAGAATCTGCCTGCCAGTGCAGGGGACACAGGTTTGATCCCTGGTCTGGGAAGATCCCACATGCCACAGAGCAGCTAAGCCCGTGCGCCACAACTGCTGAGCCTGCGCTCTAGAGCCTGCAAGCCACAACTACTGAGCCCGCGTGCCACAACTACTGAAGCCCACGTGCCTAGAGCCTGTACTCTGCAACAAGAGAAGCCACCGCAATGAGAAGCCTGTGCACTGCAACTAAGAGTAGCCCCTGCTCGCCTCAACTAGAGAAAGCCCACGCACAGCAACGAGGACCCAACGCAGCCATAAATAAATAAATAAATAAATAAATAAAAAGTGTATAACCTAAAACCATCACCACAATAAGTGCATCCTTTACCCCCCAAAAGTTTCCTCATGGCCCCTGGTAATCCCTTTCTCCTGCCCTACATGCCCCCTCAACCCATCCCAAGGTAACCACTGATCTGCTATCCATCATGATAGATCAGTTTTCATTTTCTAGACTTTTATATAAATGAGATCATGCTCTTTTCAGGAGGTGTCTGGCTTCCTTTGCTCAGCATAATTATTTTGATATTCATCCATGTGTATCAATAATTAATTCCTTTTTATTGCCAAGTAGTATTCCAGTCCATGGATATACCTCAATTTGTTTATCCATTCCTCTGTTGATGAAAATTTGGGTGGTTTACAGTTTTGGACATTACAAGCAAAACTGTTATGAACATTGATGTGAAAATTCTATATATAGACGTATGTTTTATTTCTCTAGTGTAAATGCCTAACGGTTGGGTTATGTGGTAGATGTGTATTTAACTTCGTAGGAAACTGCCAAACCATTTTTCAAAGTCATGGTATCATTTTCACTTTCCCCTAGAAGTGTATGAGAGCTCCACTTGTTCTATTGATACATCTTTGTCAATACCTGGTCTAGTCAGTCTTTTTAATTGTAGACATCCCAGTAGGTGTGGTATTTCATTGTGGTTTTAATTTCCATTTCCCTAATGACTACTGATTTCGAGCATATTTTCATGTGCTTATTTGCCATCTGTATATCTTCTTTGGTGAAGTGTCTATTCCAGTATTTGCCCTTTTTAAATTGAGATGTTTCTTTTCTCATTATTAAGTTTTAAGAGTTTCCCAAGCCTCCCTCCAAAAAAAGTTCTCCCCTACTCTGTTTTTATTTTATATTTTAATTCACAAATTAAGCTTCCGTTACTTTAAAGCAAAATAGCCCTAACTAATTTGACCCCACTTTGTGAAGTGAAGAGAAATAGAGTTGTAGGAACCCAGGAAGTGAGGTGGCAACAGATCTTGGCAAAAGATGAGGTCAACAAAATGTCTTCCTTGAAGAGAAGCTACCTGAGGGAAAGTTTTATCCCTGCCTACTCCACCTGCATTCTTGATCCCCTTTTTCATTTTAGTCTTAGAATTATTCTTGTTGTAGCCAGCCTCAGCTCCTCGGGCTTCTTTTTCCTCATTCTCTATACTATTTGTCAAACACCTGCCTGGTGCCTGACCCTGTGCTAAGGCACTATCTCTTACTACTGCTTCTCCAAGGTCTAATACAGTATCTCACACTATGGAGACTCAGCAAATGTTGTTTGGATAGAAGGAAGGATGAATGGATGTTTTAATTTTCTTATACAGGTCAGTGTTTTTCCAGTTCTTTGGAGCCCTAGGGTTCAGCAGAAGGGCCTCAGGTTTCCCATGTGGGATCTAAGGGCAGGACTCTGGTGGCACTGCCTCTGCCAGCCCCACCCCTCTTCAACCAGATCAGCTCCACTTTTATCTGTGTTATGTAGTTGGGCTCCACTTAAGATTTTATTTTTATGGGAATTCCCTGGTGGTCCAGTAGTTAGGACTCCACGCTTTCACTGCAGGGGGCCCGGGGTCCGTCCCTGGTTGGGGTCCTGCAAGTCACGTGTGCAGCCAAAAAAAAAAAAAGATTTTGTCTTTTTAAAGATATGCTTCTGCTAAAAAGAAAAAGTTTTAAAACTACTGATATAGATACTGATTTGCTGATGTAATTTCTTGAAAAAGGAAAAAGAGAAATGAATCCTAGTCCAATTTATACTACACTAGGTATAAATCATTCAACGATTTTCAGACTAGACTCTCCAAAGTTGAAAATGAAGGCTACAATATAGCAGTGATGCAAGGGCTAATTAGTGACTGAAGGTGAGTTAGATGTCCCAGGATCATCATAGGACATCAGTGGACTACCTGCTAATAAATGCCAATAAGTTTATGAGGAACGCCCTACTGAATCCTCCCAATCCACTGCACAATGCCTTTTTTTTTTTTTTAATAAATTTATTTATTTATTTTTTGGCTGTGTTGGGTCTTCGTTTCTGTGCGAGGGCTTTCTCCAGTTGTGTCGAGCGGGGGTCACTCTTCATCGCGGTACGCGGGCCTCTCACTGTTGCGGCCTCTCCCGTTGCGGAGCACAGGCTCCAGACGCGCAGGCTCAGTAGTTGTGGCTCACGGGCTTAGTTGCTCCGTGGCATGTGGGATCTTCCCAGACCAGGGCTCGAACCCGTGTTCCCTGCATTGGCAGGCAGATTCTTAACCACTGTGCCACCAGGGAAGCCCCCACAATGCCTTTTACACTCTGGGAGGAACTAACAAATTGGTAGTGGTAGCAAATATTTTTAATCTTACATAAAAAAATTTACAAAGGGATGGAGGCAGGTTAAAGAACTCTGAGAGTCTATCAGTGTCGTGTGTGCATCAGAATTTCTTGAGGCAGAGAATCTAAGCTTTTTTTTCTAAACACCTGAACGGAAAATGTCAGAGGTCAGTAAGAACGTTAACAATGGCTCTTAGACTTCTGAGCGAATAGGACTCTGGCCAAGTCACTTAAATATGTCTGAGCATCAGTTTTCTCATCTGTAACCTGGTGATAGTAGTACTGTCCCAGTTGCCAGGAAAGGATGTTGTGTAGGTTATGGAGGATAACAGAAGTGAAAGTGCTCTGTGAACCTCAGTGTGCTATGTAAATGAGAGGCGCTATTGCCGTTGTTTCTGCGTGGGCAGAATCTTCTTGTTCTGGATCTTTCTCTGACAGAAGCCAGTGTCGCTCCTCCCTTAATGCTCAAAGATTTAATGGAAAATGAATATCTCGTGGAGAGAAATGGAAGATATAGAGAACCAAAATGGAGCTTTGTGAAGTTGAAAAATACAATATCTGAAATGATTATGATTTCATTTGATTAATAGCAGATTACAGAATAAAGGGCCCGTAAACTTAGAAACATAATGATGCAAGATTTCCAAACTGAACCACAGAGAGAAAAAAAGACAGGGGAACAATTGAACCAGGTCTTAGTGATCTGTCAGATAATATCAAGCTGTTAAACATTCTTGTAATTAGAGTCCCAGAAGGGAAGGCAGAAAATCATTGAAGAAATAATGGCCAAATATACCTCATATTTGACAAAAACTATAAGCCCACAGATATAAGAAGCTCAACAAACCACAAGACAGGACAAACACAAATTAAACTACATTAGACCACATTGTAATCAAATTTCTGAAAACCAGTGATAGTCTACCAGAGGAGCCCTTTAATTATGTTTTTTAATCAGCCAGCATTTGAGAAGGCTATTTTCACTCTTACCTTGTTCTGCACCGGCCCCTTCCACGTACCTTCCTCCCCAGGATAAAACAAAAGAACATTATTACCTAGGTCCTCATCACTAGTAATACGAGTTGTTATGTATCAGGCAATTAGCATGTGCCAGGCACTCACATTATCTCGTCTAATTTGACAATAATCTAGTGAGGTGGGAGCTGTTCGTGTCCATTTTATAAGTGAAGAAACAAAAGCACAGAGAGGTTAACTCGTTCAGATCACATAACTTGTGCTGTGGAGCCAAGGTTCAAATCCAAGCAGGCTGAGCCCGGAGCCCACCATGCTCAACACCACAGTGTACCACCATAATGAAGGGCATCACACAATCCTAGGGAAGGAAGAAATACTATTTGTATTTCTGTACTATGTATCAGCCACAAAATGTCTTCTTATTAAATCACAGCTTTCAGCGACCTTCCCCAAACCATTACCACCTTTCCAGTTTGGGGGAAAAAAAAAGTCTTAGAAAAGTCCATACTATGCTTACTCATTGTGATCAGATCTCAAGGACTGGAAATAAATCATTTGTAGTTGGAACTGCAATGAACTTGGAACCAGAAGGCGTAGATTATCAGTTCTGTGACCTCAGGCAAGTCATGTCTCTGGGCCTCAATTTCTTTTTTTAAATTTATTAATTTAATTTTTTTGCTAAATTCATTGTATTTCTTTAAAATCTTAATTTCCTTAAACATGTTAATCAACTTTTTGTTGTTTAGGTGTAACTTACGTTTGAACATCTCCTTCTGCCATCTGTTGTTTCTGCTGGGTCTTTCCCTTGGTGCCTTTCTTTCTTTCTTTCTTTCTTTTTAATTTCTTCATGTGTAATCCAGGGAAAATGATAACTAATTATAAAGACTGTAACTGGAAGTGGTATGTAAACTGAAAAGTAATATATAAAAATTTGAAGGGACTTTTCATGTTTATTTAGAAGGGCCATTTTAAAATGGAATTGATATCACTTATATTAATTGAAAATTTAAGCAGCAAGATCTGATTGTTCATTTTGTTTCTTGTGACTGATGACTTATGCAACACTTTCACTTCTGAATAAGAATTTTGATATAGAGATTTGTTTTCTTTGGGAGTAAAGTTTAAAGATACCGTAGGATCCTCAAGCTGGGGCCCTTGCCCTGCTGACACAGGGTACTGGCAATAGAGGCTGATGTAACATAAAAAGAAGCCTTTAGAAGCTTGTGCATGTGCTGTAACACTATGCATCAAAACCTTAAATTAAAAACGTATGTTCCTTAACCTAGCAATTCCACTTCTAGGAATTCATCGTATGAATGAATATTTATTCATCTAGCATTGTTATTGATATTGGAAAATTGGAAGCAACTCTTTAAATAAGCATGCCATTTGAAAAAAAATCCTCCAGGGATAATAAAAGCCATTTTGGAAAAGTGTGGCTTATTATTAATGTGGGGAAAAGAAGTATAAAAAAGCAAAGTTTAAAAAGGAGGCTACAAAAACAATTACTATGTAATCCAGCAATTCCACATCTGGATATATACCCCCCAAAACTGAAAGCAGAATCTTGAAGAGATATTTGTACACCCATGTTCACAGCAGCTTTACTCACAACAGCCAAAAAGTAGAAGCCACCCAAGTGTCCACTGGCAGATGAATAGATAAATAAAATGTGGTATATGCATACAATGAAATATTGTTCAACCTTAAAAAGGAAGGCAATCCTGACATATGCTACAATATAAGTGAACCTGAGAACATTATGCTAAATGAAATAAGCCATTCACAAAAAGACAAATACTGTATGATTCCATTTACAAGAGGCACTTAAGGTAGTCAAATTCATAGAGACAGAAAGTAGAATGATGGTTGCCAAGAGCTGGGGGGAGGAGGGAAGGAAGAGTTGTCGTTCATTGGGTATAGAGTTTCAGTTTTGCAAGAGGAAAAGAATTCTGGAGATTGGTTGCACAATGATGTAAATGTACTTAATACTACTGAACTATACACTTTAAAATGATTAAGATGGTAATTTTAATGTTATATGTACTTTACCATAATTAAATTTTTTTCAAAGGCAAGGAGGAATTAATAAGGCATATGGAGAGAAAGTTTCAGGCAAAAAAACGAAACAAAAACAAAACAAAAAAACAAGCACAGGAAAGCATGGTATATTCTGGGAACTACATGTGATTCCATATAGCTGGATGGACCAGACAATACAGGACCTCATACACGATGTTTAAGAATTTGGGAGTGGCATGGACATATATACACTACCACACATAAAATAGACAGCTAGTGGGAAGCAACCGCATAGCACAGGGAGGTTAGCTCGGTGCTTTGTGACCACCTGGAGGGGTGGGATAGGGAGGGTGGGAGGGAGGGAGATGCAAGAGGGAGGAGATATGGGAACATGTGTATATGTATAACTGATTCACTTTGTTATAAAATAGAAACTAGCACACCATTGTAAAGCAATTATATTCCAATAAAGATGTTAAGAAAATAATAATACTTTGGACTTTATCTAGAAAAGCAATGTTGAGTTGATTTGCTTAAGACTGCTTATTGAGTTGAGGGCAAAATATTGACAGTATCGCTCAGATCTCCTGATTTCCTGGTTAGAGGATGTATGTTTGTGTAGACATATTATGTATGTTTAGTGATCATCTTAAACCAGTAAACATCTTTATAAAAAGCTAATACTGTAATGTCTAATGTTTAACCCATTAATTGAATTGCACCACCCATTTTCCAAGAAGTACATATCACTCATACAGATCCTTAATTTTCTGTCATTATTGTTAAGCCCCTTTGAAGCTGAAAAATAAATGTAAATTCCCTTTAAAAAAAGAGGCTACAAAATAACATGTAGGATACTATTTTTGTGAGAAAAATATATATGCATGGAAAAGACTGGAAATATCTAGAGCAAATGTTAGTAGTTATCTTTGGGGTGTGCAATTTGGGTTAATTTTTGTCTTTTTCCTGGTTTCCTTTTTCTGTTTTCTAATGTTTCTTAGTGAGCACATAAACTAGAAGAAAATGTTAATGGAGAAAAAGTAATTCTAAGGTTCATTCTGTCAGATGGCAAATTTTTCAAGAATACTTTGGTAACTGTGTCAATCTATTCTTCTGAGTCCAGCAGTTAATAATCTCCCTGCAGGTCAGCTTGGATCTGCAGAAGGAGCAGGACTGTGAGAGAGCAGCTGCTCACCCAGGAAGATCCAGGCCCTCAGAGCCCCCTTCTCTCCCTTCCTCCCATCCTCCCTGTGCCTTCCACCCCTTTCAGTCTGCTGCTAAATTAGGCTGTCTTCCTAGAACACCCGCTTGATGGGATCACTTCCCAAATACTAGCCTGATAGCAGGGTGCTTATGTACCCTGGGAGCAAAGGATGTTGGGAACTCCAAGGTATCTCACCAGTGGGACCATGTTATAGACCTGAATTCAGCTCAGAATTCCCTGCCTTACAAAATGAGGTCATTTTTGAGAAGTTCAAGGGGAAAGCAAAGAAAAGGGAGGGATATAAGATTGACAGAGAAATGTCAGAAGATGTGAGAAGCTCATGGGGGAGGAAGGAGGAAAGGGTGAAGGCTAAATCCCAGCCCTCTGTGCAGGAGGACATAGTACACGCTTCAGCAGCAACTTCAGTGAGGTGCTGAATACAGCTTCTGACTGTGCAGGTCATCACCCTACCACTTGTGCCCAAAGAGACTCAGACTCCTCTTCTCAGAAAACAGAGGAATCTAAATCTGTGATAATAGGAAGGCCCCTCACTGTACCTAGCTTGCCTCTGAATTTCCCATGCCTTGTTGCTGACTTTCATCCTCCTCTTTCCAGCCTGGAAACTACTGCCACCTTTCTTCCTTCAGCTAATTTATCCTTCAGGGCTCAGCACAGGGTTTGCTTTCTTACTACATATCACAGTATACCTAAGGTATCTATATCGACTTCCTTCATTTAACCAAAAGTTCCTTGAGGGTAAAAACTCCGTCATTTTCATCTGTGTAGTCACAGTGCCTGGTACATAATAGGCACGATTAAATATTGCTTGAACTGAATTGACCTATTGAAGAATTAAGGCTTTCTTGTTGCTAAGGCTTTCACATTTCCTACTTGAAGGTGAGCAACCTTTTCACTGACAACTGAGTCTGATGCATTGACCAACCTCTAGGACCTCCTGAGATCCAGCCTCCTTCTAGAGCCACCAAAGGCACTATCCATTGGCACCATCCCCAAGAGCATCCTGTACCAGGCTTCTTGGACAGGAGGGGCAGAAGGACCAATGCAGTTCTCTTGCTACCAGCACTAGCTCAGGACTGGCTGAAGTCTTTTTTATCTTATAATAAAACCCCCTGACCTCATCACTTCTTCAGAAACCTATTTTTCACATTTAAGAAGACCATAGTTATAAATTCTGAAGCAGTCTCCTCCTTGAGTATAGAGGATTCTGGGGTAAGAGCTTTCTCTGAAGAGGAGTTTTCCTTGCTCACTCCTGCACCATCTTCTCTCCATGACCAAATTTAAAAGGCATTCAACAGGATTCTGTGCTCAGAACCGAGATCAAACAAACAGCACAATTTTGCTGACTAGCCAACTGGTTCAGCTTTGGAGAATAGCTCTACTTACCCCCAGTAACCTGTGTTCCTCAAGCAATACCAGCCCAAAAGAAGACATGTCAGTAGTCTGACCTCAGAATCAGCCTGCACTGAGCTTGACTTTAACCTGATCTGAACCTCCTGGTACTTTGGACCGAAGAGCACCAGTCACACCCAAGTTTCCAGTAAAAGGTCACAATGTAAAGAAGGGAATCAAAAGCACTGATCCAAAAAGATCTTCCTCAGTGCTGTATTGTTTGAGTTTTTATTCTCTCCTGATTTGTTCACAATTAACTTGCAAAGCTAAGTGTGAACAGACAGCTTCATGAACAAGCCATAATGAAGCCTAGAGACCAGTTATAAGAATTGTATACTCTTTCAGCATTTCCTTAGAAGAGTCTTCAAATTAAGCCACTAGCTGCATTTCTTTCTGGCTCGATGTAGAGTCACCAAACTTTAGAACAAGATTGATTCACTAAACAAACTTTGCCTTTCTTTTTCTGGTGCTTCATTTAACTAGTTTATGCCTCAGAGTAAAGCTATTATAATGACATTATCCTTCTAATGAGCAACGGTGCAATGCTTTCCTGATGGCAATACCCAGAATTATGCAGTGTTTAAAAGCCACCACAACTTTAGGGAATACTCACTAATTTTTCTATTGCAAATACCGTAGTCATATTCAAAATGAATGAGTGCAATTCTTTTGGTGTTTTTTCAAACTTTTAATTCTTTTAATAAATCATGGCTTCCCAAAGGAATAAGCATAGTTCATTAGCAGTGCTAATGAAAATGTCATCTTCAGTAAAACTTACCAGAATATCATTCCCTGAAGTAAAATGTTTTCAGATGCTCTGTTTGCCAACTTTATTAAAGAAAAACTTTGTAGTCTGGTTTAGTAAATTGAACATAATTGAGAGCGAGAGAGGAACAATTATCCTTAGACAAGTAATTATTTATATAATTTAAAAAAAACCAACTCTAATAATAGTGTTACAAATCTTCAAGGGAAATAAGAGATTTTTTAAAAATAAGAAGACTGGCATGAGAAACATTATTATTAATTCCTTTTATGCTATTATGTTAATTGCTGAGGCCTTCTCTCCATTCATGTTTAACCAAGGAACTTTGAGAAGTTTGAAATAAATAGTTTGCCTGCTACAGACCATAAACAATGACTCAGATTCAAAGTTCCAACTCCTAAAGGCTTCAGCTCAGTAGTTTCCTTCTTAAACAAGTTTAAGTTTGTCCTAGGGAAATACAATTTATTTTAGTGGCTGGCTCATACTAGCATAATACATATTAGCTGAGGCTAATAAATGAAGCTTTCAGTGAAGCAGCAGACTGAACAGTTATTCTGATATCATTTTTGCTCCTTGTAGGAACGTTTTCTTGTCATTGTGGAAATAAACGATGAACACCTGAATAAGAACAGTGGCTATTTATTCAAAGCTTACTATAGTGTGGGATCAGCTACCATCTCTTGTGTTTGGCAGAGACTCAAAGGCAGACAGGGGAGTGAGAAAGCTTATAGTTAAAAAAAAAAAAAAGGCATCAGGTATGCTCTGATTGGTGGTTGTTGACACAGGAAAGTTGGAGGTGGGATAACCAGCAGGACATTTGGGGAGCATATTTGGTTTTCTCTGGTTAGTCCTGAGTTAGAAGCAAGGGCAAAACATAGGGAAGCTGGCAGTCATCACAAAGTCCTGAGCATTCTGCGCCAGTTGCTACAGAGGTTGTGGTTGGCTCCCTGGGCTGGTCACTGCAGAGGCTGTGGATCAGAGATCTATTGTCCTGTAGAGTCTAGCCAACACCTGTGTATATGTTCAGTCTGTCATCATATATAGCAGTCAGTTTCTTGAGTTGCTTTCTCACCTCCTTCCGCTTTGAAAAATCAAAAGGTCGTGGCCCAAAAAGTGATTTACCAAGCTATTAAAATCCACTCTTAAAGAGTGAGTCAGAGCAGGGGGCCAAAGATGGGAATGCATACTTTAGTTTTAAGTATACATGCTTCTACTGTTTGCAGTTTTCTTTTTAACCATAAACAGATCTTAGTTACATAGTTTTTTAAATTGTATATTTGTTTAAAAATATATCCTTAAAGAAAGCATCAGAATATAAGTTAAGGCATACTAAAATTTTATTTTATTTTTCTACTTTTTTTTAACATCTTTATTGGAGTATAATTGCTTTAAGGCATACTAAAATTTTAATACTGAATGCTAATAAAGAGTGATTTGTTTCTTACAGTGTTTATGATTTAGGTGGGGGAGACATGACATTTCACTTTCAAAGGGTCTTCTATTTGTTTCTAGAAATCGTAGGGACTCACTGCACATATCAAATTGGAAAGGTTCTGAGAAGTATGTAAAACTGTCTACAAATAGAACCACATCTGAACCTTCCTGGAAAAAATATGACACCCCCTAGAAAAGGAGATTCTGCAGTCTTGTCATTCTGGCCCTGTAATGCCCACTTCCTTCAGCCGTCTCAGTCTCCAGGAGGGATGGTTCCTGCAGCAGCAACTGGAGTTATCAGATTCTTTCCATTTACATTTAGCAATGGAATGCCGCTTAAGGAGTCAATGTGCATGGAAGTCACTGTGCATCACCTAACTTCTCTTTATATAAATTTTATAAGATACTTTCAATATACTTTTTTTTTTTTTTTTTTTGCTGCGCCGCGCAGCTTGTAGGATCTTAGTTCCCCGACCAGGGATTGAACTTGGGCCCTCGGCAGTGAGAGCGCAGAGTCCTAACCACTGGACTGCTGGGGAATTCCCTATATAAATTTTACAATAATCTTTATCCCTAGTCAAATTTTTCATGCAAATAGTTTTTAAAGGTCAAAGAGTGCTAAAAGTCCTATGGTAATAATAAAAAAATACAAGGTCCTTGCCCTCTACCCACCTCTCCAATGCGCCCATCCCACTCTGGAGAAAAATCTTCAATTCTTTCAGTTGTTTCTTTTGGAATTTACTTCCATATTATTAAATAATATAGAAGATTGATACTTTTATTCAGCAGTTGAAATCATCAATTGACTTTCTGTTACCTATGTATGATTTATCTGAAACTGTTAATTTATTGATTCTCATCCTGCTTTTACAATTGTATCTCTCTTTTTTGTTGTTGTTAAATTATTTTTCATTACTATATTATGTTTTCCTTACTAGGACTACAAAAATATTGTACTTTTGAGCCAAATAGTATATAGTGATATTTTCTTTCTTACACAATTTATTTTCCTGGAGTTAACAGGTGTTTTTCATTTGTTTAGATTTCTTTCAACATCTTCTTAAGTTTTCCCACCCCCTCCAACAGCTCTGAGAAATGCTCCTTGATCAAAT
Organism: Eschrichtius robustus; assembly: GCF_028021215.1. NCBI lineage: Eukaryota > Metazoa > Chordata > Mammalia > Artiodactyla > Eschrichtiidae > Eschrichtius > Eschrichtius robustus. The sequence goes on from NC_090829.1 coordinate 73,644,311, forward strand.
TTTCCATGTGATCAAAACTATCAACTAGTTTACCAATTCCATGTCTGTCTTGGAAACATTGATCCTAAAGTCCTCCCACCTTCCAATCTGTACTGCTTCCTCTCAAAGTCCTGCTCCACAGCAGTAGTACTGAAATTGTCTTAAACCAGCATCCTGGAATTCCCTTCACCTATTCCAAGTTGGATCCTGTTTCTTGGATCCCACATTTCCTATTTTGGTTTATGCTCTTGTTTTGCTGAAACACATCCATCTAGAAGCCTCCTGAAAAAGCATGCATGGTAGATAAATTTTTTGAGAGAGTGAAAAAAAATTTTTTTAATTGTACCCAGATTGGCAATCTGTTTAGCATATGATCCTGAGGAAAAGCAAGTTTTCCTTAGAATTTTAAATACATTGTTTAACTATCTTCTAACTTCCAAAGTTATTGAGAATTCTGATGCCATTCTGATTTCCAATTCTTAGTATATGGACTGTTTTTTCTTTCTGTAAGCATTGAGGATCTACACTGCATTTTTATTGTTCTAAAATATCACAATGATGTATTTTGGTGTGGGTCTTTTTACATCCATTAAGGTTGACGGTCAGTGGGCCTTTTTTGATTTGTAGACTCTTGTCTTTCAGTTCTGATAAATTTCTTGCATTATTATTTATTCACTTCCTCCCCTTATTTTGTTAATTTCTAGTATTATTTAGTTTTCTCCTTTGATCTCTCTTCCAGAATATCTAATATTTGATAATCTTTGTTTACCAAACCTCTCATTTTCCGTATTTTCTTTCTCATTGCTCTCTTTTTCTTCCTTCCTTCCTTCCTTCTTTTTCTTCCTTCCTTTCTTTCTTTCTTTCTTTCTTTCTTCCTTCCTTTCCTTTCTTTCTTTTCTTTCTTTCTTCCTTTCTTCCTTTCCCTTTCTTTCTTTCTTTCTTTCTTTCTTTCTTTCTTTCTTTCTTTCTTTCTTTCTTTCTCTCTCTCTCTCTCTCTCTCTCTTTCTCTCTCTCTCTCCCTCCCTCCCTCTCTTTCCTTCTTTCTGGAAATTTCCTTGACCTTATCTTCCAAACTTTTGTTGAGTTTTATGTTTTGCTTTCTAATTTTTAATTTTAAAGAACTCTTTTCTTCCTTTTTGTTTATAATGTTCACTTCATGGATTCAATATCTTCTCTGAGGATATTAATTATAACTTCTTGATTTTTCCCATATTCCTTGCATTGACTCAGAACTCTTATTTTCCAGGAGTTTTTTCCTAGTTTGTCCATTTTTGGTCACCATCCTTCATGATGGAGTCATTACCGAAATGTCTGGTGACCCTTGGTTCCCTCCTCCTGGTGAAAACTGAGCTGATTAGAAGTTCTGTATACATGGGAGGGGCTTTGTGACTGATCAGCATTCTTGAAGGGCTATAAAGTGGCCAACCTGACTTTTTAAAGACAGTTCTATTGAGATATGACTCATATACCATACTATTCACTCATTTAAAGTGTACAATTCAATGGCTTTTGGTACATTCACAGAGTTGCACATCCAGTACCAAATCAATTTTAGAATATTTTCATTAACTTCAAAAAAACTCACCACATAGCCTTCTACCACCAACCATGCCCCTCAATCCCAGGCAACCACAAATCTCCTTTCTATCTCTATAGATTTGCATATTCAGGACATTCCATGTAAATGGAAACATACAATATGTGGTCCTTTGCAACTGACTTCTTTCACTTAATATAATATTTTCAAAGATCATACTTACATCACATAATATATACCACTACTTTATTTCTTTTTATTGCTGAATAATAATTCGTTGTTTGAATATTTCACATTTTATTAATCCATCATCAGTTCATGAACTTTCAAATTGTTCCCACTTTTTGGCTGTTATGGATACTGCTGCTATGAACATTTGTGTACAACTTTTGTTTGGACATATGTTTTCAATTCTCTTTGGTGTGTACTCAAGAGTGGAATTGTTGTGTGTTTAACCATTTGAGAAACTGCTAGACTGTTTTCCAAAGTGGCTGCACCATTTTACATTCCCACCAGTAATGTATGTGGGTTCTGATTGCTCCCTATCCTAGGTAGCACTTGTTATAATAACAGGTATGTCTTAACGGATGTGTCTTTTTGGTTATAACCATCCTAGTGGGTGTGAAGTTGTACCTCATTGTGGTTTTGATTTGCATTTTCCTAATGGCTCAGACTAAATTTTGTTGTGAACCTCCCAACTATATCTATTGGTCTTTTTTTCTCAGGCAGTTCCATTTTTGTTTGTTTGTTTTGTTTTGTTTGTCTGGAGGATATGTGCCCAGCTATGGCTCCTGGATCTAGGGGGAGGAAGTGGGCTGGTGAGGGAGAATCTCTAGGTTCAGTGTGCAGATTTTCTCTTAGTCTCCTATTTTTACTACTGTAACTCACCACCACCTTCTGTGTCTAGTGTCCCCAAATCTAAAACCTCTCTTTTTACCCAGTAAATAAAACTCTTGTCTTTTGGAGTAGTAGGGGAAGGTGGTTACATGTCTGAGTGTGTAGGAACCTAGCATCTAACTTCTCCTTATGTAGGTATATAACCATTCTCCTTTTTCAGCTTCCCCCCCAACCCTGCCCCACCATGCCTAGCTGTACCTCATCTTCACTGGTATCTGGAGCCTCTATTTCCTAAGCTCTTTTATGGTTCTTCAAGACAAGTGTACCTGCATTTTTTTAGATATAAAATTTTAATTAAGAAATATTTCAAATATTTCAAAAATACAGACAATAAATGGAACAGTCTTGTTATGTTAATCAATATGTTAATACGTCTCTCTCTCTCTCAAACACACACACACACACACACACACACACACACGCACACTTTTCCCTACTTGGTTTTTTAATTTTTATTTATTTATTTGTTTTTTACTCCCTCAACCCCTATCCCGGGCACTTGAATTTGACCAATTCTCTAACTACTTTCTATCTTTTTTGAGGTTACTAAGCACTCTTATTTTCATTGAGGATGAAGAAACAAGTTCGTTTTTGTTCTAATATTTTGGGACTGATTTTCTGAGAGGAAAAAGAATAGAGATATAGCTTTATTCTGCTCCCATGAATCCAAGCTTCTCTAAATTACTATGGTAGCATTTCTCATCAAATATCTGCTCCTTCCTTTTCCTTAAAGACTTTAATCACCTTCATTAGTAATTGATAATGTCCCCTCCTTTTAATTTTTGTTTTTGTAAGTATTATTTTGTTGTCCTCCACCCACTTTGGGCTTGGCTTTATTTATTCACAAAGTAATTTGCAATTTGAAATGATTTCCAACTTGTGGAATTTTTGCAGAGTTTTTAAAAAGCATATCTGGAAGTTTCCTCAACTGTAGCCCAATTTATTAATAAAAGGTAATTAACCTCAGTTGAAAAAAACTATCTTTTGGAAGAAATTAATCTAACATAAAGGAAATTTAAATAGAAAGTAAGACTTAAATGATTCTTTGTTGTTACTGTTCTGGTGAGCTTAAAATAAAAGGAAATAATAAAAGAATATGGGGTTATACAACATGAGGAACAGGAAAATTACAGCTCTAGCCAGTGTCATTTCCCAAAAATGAAAGACTGGCACAGAAAGCTTCTGGAATACTGTGGCAGTTTTTTGTGCTAAAGGAGATTGGTCACTGGGACTCAATCCATGTCCAATTATGAAGAATCTTTTGGATTCTTTTGCTTATCAGAATTCTATTTGCCAAGCCACATCTCAGAAATGGAATACAAATAATTTCCTAAAATTCTAGTAGTGTTTCTTCAAATTCCAACTAAGTTTCCTATGAAAGGATAATCTGACCAGGGGGCCCTACCCAGAGCCTTCTTTGAATAGACACTGGTAATCCTTTTGGCAGGGAGTGGGGTGAGGAGGCTGTCTCAGAGATTTGAGTATAATCCTAAGGATTTCAATATGGGATCCTAGAGTTTCTGTCAATACCCCAACTTCTTCACAAGCAGAAAGGCAAATCTGGTTCAACTTAGAAATGTATTTTTAGAAAATATTACTAGTTCCCACTCCCTCTCCCCGCCCAGAGGAAGACTGATTATTCCTGAAATGCCAGTAGCATTCGGCTATCAGGGAAAAGCCTTTTGATAATTGTGTGCTGATACCGTCTGGGAGCATTTCTGTCTGTCAAATGAGAGGATGGCACTAGATGGTGTCTAAGGGCCCTTCCAGGCCGGATGTCCCATACATTTATGAAACCTCTCATTAATTAATACTCAAGGGTACTTGTCAGGGTAAAGGAAGGAAAGAAGGAAGCTACAGAGTGTTTTAGATAAACACCTTTGCATTAAAAAAAACCTTATTTAGTCATAACATATAATTAGGGTGTGGATATTTATTTCTTTGTGGTCAGAGGCGACATTCCTATTTCCATCAAAACTATCTCCACTGTTAAAAAGCATTCAAATATATGATAAATAGGTAACAGACTAGCCTATTGCCTGTCCTTCATTTTATCAGACTCTCTCTGTGTCTCTCTTCTCTGTCTTTCTTAGTATCTCTCGATCTTTCTATCTCCAATCTGTCTCTCATACACCTGCCGCCTGCCCCAATGCACACACAGTTGTTTGTTTGTTTGTTTGTTGTTTGTTGTTTTAGAAGGGAGTCAGGTAGAGAAAATGCAACACATTTTAATGGAATAAACAGTGAACTAACAGTCAGTCCCAGCTCCATTACCAGCTAGCTGTGGTGTCCTAGACTGATTTATTTATTTCCTTTTTCCTCCTCTGCAAAGTGGGAGGTCATAACCAATAAATTTATCTCATAGGTTGCTGTGAGACTGCAATGAGTTAAATCTGTCTTTTAACACTATATGAAGGGCTAGAGCAGTATGAGAGTATACCAGTTTAAATGAGAGGCAGTTATGAGTCCGATACCCACTTAAGAATGCTTTACAGCATAATATAGAAATTTGAGGGTTGATCATCCATTAAGAAGCATGAGTTCAGTGCCTAATTGTCATGGAGGTGGGCAACTGTCCACATTTTAAAGGGAATTGATTTCAACTTGTACCTTCTATTCTGGTAAGAGTTATCTTTGCAGAAGGAGGTCAGTCTCAGTACCACTAAAAATGGGTAGAATGGATTCTTGATGTAGATAAAATGGTACTAATACCACAGCAGGGACAGAAGTTTCAAGCGCTTAGAACTGTCATCTCAAAGGTCACTTAGTCCAATCCTCTGTCCTGGGTATCTACCTCTCTCTGAAAAGGAAGCCTTGTTGGATTCTTTCAGACTCTTCTTGATGGGAAATTCCTACCACCTTGGGGCAGGTCTTCAGAATTTTGGACAGTTCTGACAAATTACATTAAAGAAGAACTTCTTGTGGCCCTGTAACTTACATCCATTAGTTTTAGTACTGTCCCCTGGCTACACAGAATAAGCTTGTTTGAAGATTAAAGTCAAGCTCCCTAAAGCCCTCTCTTTTCTGAAAAAACTGACCCTAGATTCTACAGTCGTTCCCCTTGGGGTAAGGTTTCACATCCCTGATTGCTCTGGTTACTCTTTTCTTTCCAGATGCTGGTTGTCTAGATCCCTCTTAAAGTGTGCTGCCAGGAAATGCCTGCTGAGCTTTTCCTGGAGGTCTAAACCAGCATGGTCACTTTTATCATTCTCAACATTGTTCCTCTTCTTGCAGCCTAAGCTGGCATAAGTGTTTTGACAGCATCAAGTCCTTTCCTTTTATTGATTACCGTGGCACCAGCAGCATACTACCACTTGCCGGAGTGAGAGCAAAAGACGCAGTAGAGTCTGGCAGGACCTGAGTACTTTTACAGAAGATGGGCTGGGGACCTGGGTAGGGGAGAGGACAAAGATAGAGATGTGGAGCTACAAGGGCGGCTTGGGTAGAAGCATTATTGGGAAGGGAAAGTTTAAAACTGAGAAACAATTTTTTTGAGAATCAAATCTCTGACATCTCAATAGAAGAATGGGGGATTTGAGCCTTTCCCTGTATCCTTTGACTCCCTAAGGCTTTGAAGCTATTTGAAAGGAAAGTTAACTTGGAGCTGGAAAGTGTATATTGCTACACACATTTTTTTCATTATTATTATTTTTTTTAATGAGGAGGTTGGAAAAGTAATCAGATCCTGTATCGGGTCTTAGTTGATGGCAGCTGCTACCTGAATAAAGTAAGGAGAACTTCAAGGAAATAAAAGTTCGGAAAAATCCAGATGTCATTGCTTTGTATGTTGTGATGATGTGGTAGCCAGCCCCTAATGATTCTTACCTCCTGGTATTCATACTCTTGAGGCTGATCTAAGTAACAAATAGGAGCTTGTGGAAATGATGGAATGTTACTTCTGAGATTAGGTCAGGAAAGATGTTGTGGCTGTTGCCTTGCTCTCTTGGAACACTTGCTCTGGAGGAAGTCATCCACCATGTCATGAAGCCAGTGGAGCAGCCCTACAGACAGAACTTCTTGGTGAGAAACTGAGGTCTCCTGCCAACAATCAGAGGCCCTGTGAGGGAGCCATATTGGAAGAGCCTCCTTTAATCCCAGTTAAGCCTTCAGATGATTGCAGCCCTGGTAGACATCTTGAGTACAATCTCTTGAGACTACAAGCCAGAACCATCCAGCTAAGGTCCTCCTGAATTTTTTTTTAAAAAATATTTTATTTATTTATTTATTTATTTTAATATTTATTTTTGGCTGTGTTGGGTCTTTGTTTCTGTGTGAGGGCTTCCTCTAGTTGCGGCAAGTGGGGGCCACTCTTCATCGCGGTGCGCGGACCTCTTCACTATCGCGGCCTCTCTTGTTGTGGAGCACAGGCTCCAGACACGCAGCCTCAGTAGTTGTGGCTCACGGGCCCAGTTGCTCCGCGGCATGTGGGATCTTCCCAGACCAGGGCTCGAACCCGTGTCCCCTGCATTAGCAGGCAGATTCTCAACCACTGCGCCACCAGGGAAGCCTAGTCCTCCTGAATTTCTGATGCACAGAAAATGTGAGATAATGTTTATTGCTGTTTTAGTTACTATGCTACTGAGTTTCAAGCTACTAAGCTTTGAGGAATTTGTTATGCAGCTATAGGTAACTAATACAGATGGATAGAAGGGAGGAATGAAGAGTAAAGGCCTCTCATTCAAGGCCTGGACTTGTCCTGGCCCCCAAGGGTGGAACAGGTACTAACTTCATTCATTCATGTCCATTTTGGACACTGCTGACCACATAGGGCTAGAAGATGACAAGAAGGAAGGGCTTCGTGCCCTCTTGTCTCCTCTTCTTCCTCCCCCTCCTTTTTGTTTTTAGGAGAGGACTAGGAAGACATTGAGAACTCACACAAATTTTGGTTTTGACTTTTCAGTGGCCCCTGAGAAAACCTGTGTTGGTCTTTATCCGTTTGTTACTAGGCTGCGGGTCCTTGAGAGCAGGGCTTAGATCTTTATTTCTATCCCCATTGCCTGGCAAGTGAACATACATGAACAATAGATGAAATTAAGGGGGTAGGTGAAATCCCTCCCTCCTTCTGAATTCTGCAGAGATTCCATTCTTAGAATGGTCCCTTAAGTGGAACCATTTCATTCACAGTTCATCAATGAAGTCTTGATAATAACAGCATGCATGCCATCAGCCATTTTCACTATTAACCCTCCCCATCCGCCATTTCACTATTTTAAAAATCCTTCTATTTCAGCTCCTTGGTTTTAAGAGCTTCCTTTCACTTTTCCATCCCATTTCTTCTCTGAAATGCTGCTTTAACTGTTGCTCAAGCTCCCATGAGGCAGGAGAGCATAAAGAGATTTGCTACCAATATACCAGCAACATACTACGGTCAAGTTGTCCAAAATCACAGTGGAAGGAGCCTTGGACTGGAGCTATGAGAGTTAATTCTGGGCTGCTGTCACTGATTAGCCTATGTGTCCTTGGGCAAGTTGCTTCCCCTCTCTGGACATCAGTTTCTTTATCTTAAACTGAGACAGTAGGTCTAGATGAACTCTTAAATCGCTGGGTTCTCATAACAAGTTAGGATTCAAAGGTGCTATCCAAAAGTGAAACCCGCATACCTCTGAGCAGCTGTTACGATTACAGTACAAGGTTCCCCGGACTTGCCTTCACTAGCCCAAGGATACTGCCTCGGTGAAAGGCTATCTGGTTTACTGGCAAGAGCCTTCCAGTGTTGAAAGACATGATCACCGTGGTTCCAGATCTGTCACTAACTCTGGGTGATCTTAGGCAAATCTTCTCTGGACCTCAGAGCAGTGAGGTGCCTGCTACACAGAAGAGGCTCGAAGACCTGGGAGTGACTTGGAGAGCTTTTCCCGATTCTGTTTCGACAGCCTGGGAGGCTCAGACCCAGAGCGGGGTCCTGGCCGGGGCCAGTAGTCCCGCTTCCAGTTGCAAACGAAACTTAAACTAGCCGCGGCAGCTGACTTGCGGCTTGGGAGGCGGTAGCTACAGGTGAGTTCTTAAAGGAGCAGCCAGAGCTTGGGTAATACCTGGAGCTGTTGACTGGGCGGGGGTTGCAGGCAAGGGGGAATGAATGAGTGAGTGAAAGAGGGAACCAATTTTCTCTTCCCATCCTTAAATGCATTCATACTTGGAATTAATCACTTAGACTTAAAAAATTCTCTAGTGAAACCCTCAAACTCTTATCAGATTAACTAATCTCCCTATTTTACCTACCCTTCTTTAATTCAATCCCCCCAAAACTTTTTACTGAGGGGCTAATAGTAACTTTTAAAATATTAGTACAAAGTGTAAGAGTGCAGAGACGGCACCCCTCCCCCCCCCACCCGCCCAAACGCCTCCCTTTCCCCTCCTCCCAGGCTCCGCCCTTTCCCGCCCCCTATTTTGGGTGGTGCTGATGATTCCTCCCGGAGAACACTTTTCCAGGTTGGGGATCCACCCCCGGGGGTGCCAGGCACGTGTTTAGTGAGGTTAAAGGGTGTCTCGGAATGTGTGTCCTGGATCTGGCGTAGGTGAAGTCACGTCTCTCTTCCGACACCCTCACCCTTCCTGGCCTGGTGCGTTACTCGCTCAGAATCGCGGGACACACCGGTGGGCTAGGGCGAGGTAAAGGCGGGCTCTTCCAGGGCCCCCCCGGGCCACCTGTAGAGTCTGTGTGTCAACTCCTTTGTCCTCAGAGCCACTTCGGTGGCCGCCCCTTTAAGCGAGGAGGTGCACTTAGATGCTCCCCGGGTCCCCTTTTGCTTCCCCAGCCCCCTCCTGGCCTTCCTCCCCCCACAACCAAGGTAGCAGCGCTGGGAGCCCGGGGCTCGGCGCGAGCCGCCTCCTCACTTCCCATTGGCTGCGAGCGCCGGGAAAGCGGTCACGTGGGGGCGCGGCAGTCCAGATCTAGGGCCGCCATCTTGGCGGAAAGTTTGGGGGGAGAGCGGTTGGGGGCGCGGAAGGAGGCGAGGTTCCGGGGGTGGGGCGGCTAAGAGCGGAGAGGGCGAGCGGGCTAGCGGGCAGCGGCGAGTGTGGAGGCGGCGGCGGCGGCGGCGGCGGCCGAGGAGGAGGAAGAGGCAACGGGGGTGCGGCCGCCGAGGGGAGCTCCTCCCCCGTTCCCTCACCCCCCCTCTGCTCAGCTCCGCGAGCCCCGGGCGGGGCGGGGGACGTGGAGCGGGGCAGGGCGGGGGAGCCGCCCCGAGACCGCCCGGGGTGCACCCCAGCTCCGAGCGCACGCCACTCGCTGGAACTTTGTGGCCGCGCCGCAGGTGTGGGGGCCCGCGGAGGTGTGCATGTGGGGCGCGAGGGCGTCGCGGAGAGCGGCCGCTGCCCTGTCCGGCCCTCGCTGGAGTAGCTCGGAGGAAGCGAGCAAGGAGACAGGCAAGCGAGAGGAGGGGGCCCGAGCAGGGCGGGGTGATCAGTCCAGCTGATCCCTTCTCCCAGTGCGCTACAGCCGCTGCTGGCTTAGGGGCCAAGGGTCGGAGAGCCTCTTCAGCCCCCCAGTAGCAGGTGGGGGGTATGTATACTTCTGCCGGGGGAGGCTGGCCCCATGTCCAGGCATTTAGTGCCCTTTGGAGAGGGGGCAGCTTTCGAGGAGAATTTGGCATCTTGCTTCTGTTTGCTCTTACATTTGCAGGGGAACCCAACCTTAGGTAAAAGCTTTCTGGATTGACACTGCTGGATTGTGCGGCTCTTCCTTTCACTTGGGAAAACTTTGCCAGGTGGGCTTTTCAAATAGGGCTAGGAGTTTTTCGATTTGAGAGTTAGGGGGAAATGCTAGTTTAACCTCGATTCTATTCTTTTCTAAATTTTTTTAATGTTTTGTGTTCTTAAAGGTGTGTGCCCTCTTCCTGATTCTGGAGAAAAATGCCGGTCCGGAAGCAAGGTGAGAATTTACGTCGGAACTCTTCTCTGGGTGTCTCTTGCTTTTCTGTATGTCTGTTTTGTGATTGCTATGTTTTAAAGGTGTTTGTATAACTCTGATGAGACAGCACAGCCCTAGCCTTACTACTTAGGGAATCTAAGCCTCACATCATTCAGACGATGGAAACACCTAAATGTTTGTCAAGCTTTTTTCCTTGACATCTCTCTAGTGACTGGAGAGGCAATTAACATTTTCCCTCTGAAATGTCTTCTTAAAAACTCTGTATTGGTGTTTTAATATTTCATTTTATCGTTCTTACTAAACACTTTTGTGAGCGAATGTGGGATACTGGTTAAGAACTAGTAGTTTTGAAGCATGTAATATTTGAATTATAATGACAAATTGTAGATATTCTGCTTTTGTATATCAGATCAGCTGAAACAGTGTTACTAATACTTTGATCAGATGATCACTAGTACACATTTATTACAAACTGCTCACCTTCTTCCTTTATTGTAACACGTTGAACATTTTTTGGATCATTCTAGGGAATATATATATGTGTACATGAACATAGTGGCATGGATTGACTTGGAGAATGTTGGGAATTGTTTAGGTGCCTTGCAGAATCATTTGCTGCATAGCTAGTTTGTAATACTTTCTTGTAAATGTATAATTTTTTTTAAACTTTTTATTCTTTTGGCTGGTTGGGTATTAATTCCTGCGCGCGGGCTTTCTCTAGTTGCAGCGAGCAGGGGCTACTCATTGCGGTGTGCGGGCTTCTCATTGCGGTGGCTTCTCTTGTTGAGTTGCACGGGCTCTAGGCGTGCGGGCTTCAGTAGTTGTGGCACGCAGGCTCACTAGTTGTGGCTTGTGGGCTCTAGAGCGCAGGCTCAGTAGTTGTGGTGCACGGGCTTAGTTGCTCTGCAGCATGTGGGATCTTCCCGGACCAGGGATCGAACCCGTGTGCCCTGCATTGGCAGGCGGATTCTTAACCACTGTGCCGCCAGGGAAGTCCCTAATCAGACTCTTTTTTCTTTTCAGATACCCAGAGAGCATTGCACCTTTTGGAAGGTTATCGTTCGAAACTAAGCCAAACAGAAGACAGACAGCTCAGAAGTTCCATAGAACGGGTTATTAACATATTTCAGAGCAACCTCTTTCAGGCTTTAATAGGTGGGAATTAAAACTTTATTTGTGACCATTATGTGTCAGCTAGGCGTAATGCTGCTCTGAGTTCATTTATTTTAAACTTCAGAGAGTGATATACTTGGTTCTCTGTGAGGCATTCAATAACTTGAACATCCAGTGAGTTGTGTATTTTGATACTTAGGCCAGTATTCTTTCCAAAAGTATCTAATAACCAAAAAAACTTTCAGTATGATTATTTCAGTGGTCTTTGATAACAGAGTTTAACGTCCTAACGTTAAAAGATGAAGAAGTTGCAAAAATGTTTCAGGATCCAAAAAGTAATGACTGAATAACTGTTAGCTTGTTTCTGTATTTGACTTGCTATTTCTCTGGAATCCCTGAAAATGTTTGAGGAGTTCTGCTATGTTTAAGAACATTCATTCCCTTAATATAGACCTCTGTTTAAACTTGGCATTCGTGGAGTCAGAATTTTAGACCTGGAAAATGATTTTACAGATGATCTTGTCTAATCTTATTTTACAAACAAGAATATTGAAACAATTTTATTCTTAACTGTAACTTAAATTTGATGTGGTGCATTGTTTTAAAGGAGAATTGAACACATACATAGTCAAGAGTGCTGAATTCTACTCCTGACAGTGCCATTGATTGAATGATATGGTACAAGTCATTTAATCTTTTCTAAGTCGCTATTATCTGTAGCATGTGGGTGCAATGGAACAGTGGTTTTTAAGCCTTTTTCTAAAAAGTAGTTAGACCCCTTTTTAAAGCAAAATCTTATATTTTGTACATAATCCCCAGTATATAAAACAGGATGCTCTGTCTCTGGCCCTCTTCTCTAGGTACCTTGAAAAGTATACAAACCAGTGAACTAGAAAAATTGTCTCTTTCAATTCTAAGAATAAAATGTGTTTTTATTAGTCATTGGCTATATAACATATTAAAATAAGACATATATTTCGTTGTATTACAATTTTTTCCTCAGTAACTTCAAAGTAGTTACAGCCTTATATCTGTCTATTGATGGAGTAACTTTTGATGTGGCTTGAGGGCTACTTTCAAGTTAATGTATCCTGTCAAATAACTTATTGGTAAATTGATACTATACTAAATTAGTTTTAGAATTAAAGAAGACTTTAAAGAAGATCACTCAATACATCTGAATAATTTTTTTAAATTTAGCATTATTATAGACTTTTGAAAATATATACAACAAAAGAGAGAACAGTATAATAAACTAGTATATATCTGTCACCCATCTTCAAAAATTACCAACATTTTGCCTTTTTTGTTTAAACTGATGGACATTTTTTACATTTGGATTTCTAAGCTCTGAGGTTTAAGGTCCAAATGGATGATCAAATTGGATTCCTCTGAAAAAACAAAAAAGGAAGGGAAAAATCATTTTTAGTTGTTTGGTTTTCTAAATCACCATTAAACCTAGGAGTGTTTTATTTAGTAGGGTCACTGTTTAGAAAAAAATAGTATGACTTGTATGTCTTCTTTTACATTTGGACATAGATGGAGTCCTCTGTGTGGAGTCTGCGACTTAAGAAAATTACACTTAGATTTCTCCATAGATTGGAGGTAGATTTACTATGTTCAGGGGGATTTTTTTTTTTTTTTTAATGTATTCTGCTTGCCTATTTTGAATGTATTTATTCTTATGCATAATTGAATTCTGATAGAGTTAGTTTTCTAATTGTGAGTTATATTTGTGAATCTTCTTTGTCCTGTATAACTTTATTGGTTGTGAATTTACTTTGATATTTAGATTTACTTATATTTTAAGATTTTATAGAATGTGGGATCAGATTTTGGTGTAAGAAAAGTGTAATAGATTTTAGGAATTTTGAAATGCGTAAATTTAGTAGAGATTTTTTGTGTTTCCATACTGTAATTGAATTAATTGTTGACACTACTAAATTAATAAATGCATTTTTTGGTGCATGCTTAAGTTGGGTTAATGTATTAATCTTTATTCCTTTTTTTGAAAATTTTTAGGTCAGTAAGATTTTTTTTGCTTTGCGCCTGTACCATTGGTTTTGAAACAGTGTGGTAATGTACTTTAATCCTGTAAATTACCCTAAGCTAAACTAGAGTCCACTGTGTTCATAGTGTGTACTAAAAAATTCTGTGTTAACTGTGTTTTCCTTTAGTAGGTAGCACTCTGTCCTCTAAGGTGATACCTGTGGACCTTTGGATTAAAGGAGACATGGGGTCTTGACCACTAATTGTTTGAAAGTCCTATGGTGCTTAGGTTTTTGACTTCTAGAGTTTGGAAATCATTTCCTTAGGCTATAGTGAATTATCTAGTTACTTCTTTGGACTTGCACTCTGCAGTGGTTATTTATTGATTGATTTCTTGAATTGGTAGTTTGAATCGGCTATTTTCATGCATTTAAAAAAACTTTGTGTGAGGCCCTAGGGGTTTGGTGTTATAGAAATGTTGATTTCCCCCCCCCCCCCCTTCTGTAGTTGATATATTATTAAGATTAGGTTTCTGGTACCTTCGGGTTATTCAGAGGAACAAGCATGCACATATTGCACTACATCTGTTCTAAGATACCAGTTTTTAAAAATTTTGGTATCTCTGAATTTGGGATGCATTTTTTTTTTTTTTTTAAATGTAGACACGTTTTTAAATTTATTTATTTATTTATGGCTGTGTTGGGTCTTTGTTTCTGTACAAGGGCTTTCTCCAGTTGCGGCGAGTGGGGGCCACTCTTAATCGCGGTGCGCGGGCCTCTCACTGTCGCGGCCTCTCCCGTTGCGTAGCACAGGCTCCAGACGCGCACGCTCAGTAGCTGTGGCTCACGTGCTCAGTTGCTCCGCGGCATGTGGGATCTTCCCAGACCAGGGCTCGAACCCGTGTACCCTGCATTGGCAGGCAGATTCCCAACCACTGCGCCACCAGGGAAGCCCTGGGATGCATTTTTTAACGGATATATATTGGCAATGGTTTTACATTCTTAGTGGCATGTGAAATAATGGTGCATTTTACAGTTGATATCCTCCATATCAATATCCTCAATTCAGTGAAATATGGCAATCATTGTTCTTGCCCTGATGCTTGGTAGTATCCTTGAAGGATGACTTGAAGATTTAAAAATTATTGAAAACAGAAAAGTTTTTATTAACTCTTGAGTTTCAGCTAAGTTGTTTCTTTAAAGGTGAATATTTAAATTATAGCTTAAAAAAAAGTCCATGAACTATACATTTGTTTAAAATTTATTCCCAAAACATCTGGTGATTATTTTTGTATAAATGGGAGATAAAGTCTGCCTAATTTTAATCCCTGATTTAGGTGAGAGCAGGTTGAAAACTAAATATATTTGATTTTTGTATTCTCATTTTGTGTACTTATATTTGAAAATTTTGTGAGTAAAATAGACTGGATATGGTTTGATAACAGTCAAAGCTCTGCTCTCCAGGTCCGTAGTGGTTTAAGGTCATTTCTGATTCTCATGTTTGTCTGGGATCTGAGAGGACCTCGGTAGTCCTCAAAGATTTCGTACCAGTCTAGACCCCTGGGTTTACTTACGGGATAAGAGAATTCATCTACTTTCCTTGTGCACAGGAGAAAAACCTGGTCTCAAGATCAGGCTGGCTTTAGAGACTTTAGTGAGTGAGTCATTTGATTTGTATATTTTGTCTGCGATAAATAGCAAGCTTATTTTAATGCACTATTTTATTTCTGCAGATATTCACAGTGAAGGTGGGTTATGTAATAAAACTGTCCATTTCTGAGATTTTTTAGCTTCTAATTCATTTATTGCTGCTTTATTAACTAACAGTTTCACTTGCCCTTGTAAACATGGTGAAGGACATTTTAAGTTTGGAGATACTGAGTTTCAAGTGTGACTTCTTTTTTGTTTTAATTGTAAAAAAAACATAAAATCTATCATCTTAACCATTTTTAAATGTACCAGTCAGTAGTGTTAAGTACAGTCATATTGTTGTGAAACAATTCAGAACTTTTTCATCTTGCAAAACTGAAACTCGATACCTATGAAGCAACAACTCCCCTTTTCCTCCTCCCTCCAGCCCTTGGTAACCACCATTCTACTTTCTGTATCTATGATTTTGACTACTGTAAATACCTCATATAAGGGAAATCATAAAGTATTTGTCTTTTTGTGACTGGCTTATTTACTTAGCATAATGTCCTCAAGGTTCATTCATGTTGTAGCATGTGATAGGACTCCCTTCCTTATTAAGGCTGAGTTATATTCTTGTGTGTTGGAGTATATGTATATAAATGTGCGTATGTGTCAAATTTTTGTTTATCCTTTCCTCCATTGATAGACATTTGCGTTCTACCCCTCTTGACTATTGTGAACAGCGTGGCTGTGAATGTGAGTGTGCAAGTATCTCTGAGAACCTGCTTTCAGTTCCTTTGAATGTACACCCAGAAGTGGGATTGTGGGATCATATGACAGTTACATGTAAAATGTTTAAAGAACCACCATAATGTTTTCCGTAGAGATTGCACCATTTTATAATCCCACCAGTGGTGCAGAAGGGTTCCGGTTTCTCCACAGCCTTGCCAACACTTGTTGTTTTCAGTTTTTTTGATAGTAGCCATCCTAATGGATGTGAGAGTATGACTCCTTTCTAAGTATGTAAGAAGTAATAATGGCTAACATTTATTGAACACTTTCTCTGTGCTAATAAAAGTATCTCGTTTAGTCATCATAATCCTATGAGGCATATATTCACTTATGAGGTGATGATACTATTTTATAGATTAGAAAAAAGGAAATGAGAGATTATGTAGCTTGCCCAAGGACTCTCACATAGAAAATTGTGGAGCCAGGAATTGGACTCAACTAATCTGAGTCCAGAGCCTCTTTTCACCTTCAACCATTAGGGTGTTCTTTATCATAAGTTGAGTATTTTAATGTGACTATCCTATGACTGTTAGTCATATAGTATTTAAAGCGTTGGAATAATTTATCTTGGACACTGGCCTGACATTTATTCTCTTTTTAGTGTGTGAAACAACAAATTATAAGACAAGCAAATTATAATACATACTTTAAAATTTTATGTACTTTTCTCTTTGGGAATCGAAATGGCTTTTTAAATGTACGTTGGTTTAGATGAAAGCCTGAGTAGGTTTGACTATTGTGTATTTTAATTTATAAGAACATTGTACTTAAACATAGTGATAAAGAACACTGACAATATGTTTAACATACATGTTGATCTGTAGGGTCAGTGTTTTTAAAACATGGTTTTTAAAATAGTTTTTACTTTGAAGGAGAATGTTTATAATGATGGAATGATGTTTATAATGATGGAATTTACACACTTTGAAAGGTGTATTTACTTAGTAATCAAAGTTTACAAACTTCCAGCTATAATGGTAAAATGTCAAAGTTCCTTAGTTTTTTTGTTTATTATTGGTCCCAGTGATGTAATTTTTTAGTCTGTTGGTAACTTTGTGCACCTGCATGTGTGTGTGTGTGTGTGTGTGTGTAACTTTGTAGGCTAGGTTTGAGAAAGGAAAGCATTTATAACAGGATATGGATCAGACTGTTGACTAAAAATTATGGAATTGGAGGAAAATTTTATTAACTTTTCTGTTGGTGGTTTTGATTGAATTGGATTGTTATTTATTTGTTAATAGTTTTACTTACTCCTGCTTTGATTATGCTGAATCTGGTTGAATTCTCTTTAGAACTTTGCAATCACAGAGCTGTAAAAGCATCTGTAAATATTTCTTCTAGTCTAAGCTATTTCATCTATGTAGGGATAAATTTTTTCCTACTAAAATTTTCCTTTTCAAATTATTTTTCCAATGCACTATCCAGGTACTGCATTTAGTTGTTATGTCTCTTTAGTCTTCTTTAATCTGGGCACATTTCCACAGCCTTTGTCTTTTATGACATTGACGTATTTGAAGAATACAGTTCCCCTCTGCTCTTATTTTTTTTATATATAATGTTTCTCATTTTAGTTTTGTCTGATATTTGCTTGTGATTAGACTCAGGTTATGTATTCTATATGGTTCTGTACATCCAGAGGTACATGATGTCTTCTGCCCTTCATTTGTAATGTTAATTTTAATCACCCAGTTAAGGTGTTGTCTGATTTCTCTGTAGTTACTTTTTCCCCCTTTGCAACTTATAAGCAATATGTGGGGGAGACAGTAACACCTTGCATGTACCCTGTTCTTTAACAAAATTTCCATCTAGACTTAGCATCCATTGATGATGCTTGCCTGAATCAGTTTCTACTAAGTTGAAAAATTATATATATATATTTTTAACAGCAGCACTTTTCTACAGTTTCCAGCTAACACTTGGCATTTTACTGTAATTAAGAGCACTCCTCTCCCATTTATCTATCTATCTACTTACCTAGCTAGCTAGCTAGCTATCATATTTCTTTCAGAGGTGGATAATTTATTACCATCCTTAATGATTTTGGTGTTCAGATTGTCTCAGATTTGCCTAGTAGGAGGCTTCTCAAGCTTGCTCTTATGACTTTATGACATGCCCTCATTTTTTTTTTTTTTTAGCACTTTCTTACTTTTTGGCATAACAAGATGTTCCAGGTTCATCTTGCAGATATCCTGCCCCAGCCTTAGGATCAACCATTTCTTTGAGAAGCTCTGGTTCCTTTTGATACATACCTTGTTTTAAGGAATACCATGTGACTGTTAGTCATATAGTATTTAAAGTGTTGGAATAATTTATTTTGGATACTGGCTTGACATTTTTTCTCTTTCTAGTGTGTGAAACAACAAATTATAATACATACTTTAAAATTTTATATGTTTTTCTCTGTGGGAATCAAAATGGCTTTTTAAATGCACGTTGGTTTAGATGAAAGCAGAGTATCTGTGCCTCAGTAGGTTTGACTATTGTGTATTTTAGTTTATAAAAACATTGTACTTTTAGTTAATTAACTGATAAAATTTTTCCCTCTGAAATGGCAGGGTTATATTTCATTGTTTTTTAGCTTTCTAGTTGCCTTCTCTCTAACCCTCCAAAATGGAATTTATAAACATTTAAGGTCAGATACATGTACTTTATATAAAATATTATAAGCAAGAAAATTCTCACACCAACACCTGCTACTTCCATAGGGTGAATATCCTTCTAGAATGCTATTCTTGTGTATATATACACACTTTCATTTTGCAAAACAAACTCCCTACATAAATAAAACATAGTATAATTGTTTCTATAATTCAGTGGGAATTGATACTTAAAATCAGTGTATAAAGTGAAAAATATCAGATTAAAATTATCCTTAAAAATCCTTCAGGAGTTTAACACTGTCTGTCATTAACTACAATACAGTTGTTTTTCCCTGTAGTGGAAAGAAATCATTGGTTTCAGCCAAGAAAAATCTTTTTTTGGCTGCCGTCGGGTCTTCATTGCGGCAGGCATGATCCTTCGTTTGCGGTGTGCGGGCTTCTCTCTAGTTGAGGCGCATGGGCACGGTAATTGTGTTGCGCGGGCTTAGTTACCCTGCCGCATGTGGGATCTTAGCTCCCCGACCAGGGATCCATCCCACGTCCCCTGCATAGGAAGGCGAATTCTTAACCACTGGACCACTTGGACCAGGGAAGTCCCGAAATCATTGTTTCTTCAGTTGATCAACAGATGAAGTAGTTGGCTTGTGTTTAAGTGACCTCTTGTATTAAAAGCGCATAATTCTAGAATCACATTCAGCACAGTGAGATATAGAGAGATGCTATGAAAATGGAGACTGCCTGAGGGAACAGTCTCCTCCCTTCTCATCTTTTATTTGCTGACATTTACTTACTAGGTGGACTGATGGGTAGAATTGCCCTTTTTTTGGTGGAAAGAGGTGCTGTGGTTGAATTTGCTTAAGTGTATACAGTGTGACTTCTCTGTGCTATACATTTTAACTATTTTTATCCCACAAAATTTATCATTATGTACCTTTCCGTATCAATGGATTTGTACCATTTAAAGACTGTGTTTCACTATATAGATTTATTAATAGTTAAAATAGTAGTTAAAATAGTAAAAATAGTTAAAAATAAATAGTAAATAGTAAAATAGTTAAAATAGTAGTTTTATTAATGATTTCCTAGGAGCATTTTAGGTATATAATTTTTCTGAATTATAAACAACATTGCATTTGTATATGCCTCTTTGTTCTGCATCCTTGATTATATCCTTTAGGTAAGTTCCTAGAATTGAATTGCTTAGTAAAAGGGGATGTGCAATTTAAAAAGGCTTTTGATGTAATTTTTTAAATTACTGTCAGAAATGTTATGTCAATTTAATTTTTTAGATATTATGTGGAAGAATGACTAAGTTACTGTACCTTAAGCACTACGGAGTATTATCTATCTTTTTAATATTTTCTATTCTGAAATGTGGAATACACCTTCAGTCATTTTGATGTTTTATTATGTATTTCTTTGAATAAATAAATAGCCAACGATGTAAGAATTTTCTTACATCGTTGTTTATTTTAATTCCTGTGAATTATTTGTTCATGTCATTTGCCCCTCCAACCACTTTTTGTTTGTTTGTTTGTTTGTTTGTTTTACGAGTTTAATAACAAACAAATTAATAAAATACATAAAAATGAAACACTAATATCAATAATCACCATTTATGTAAGTGTTATAGGTAGAAAAATATTAGGAAACTAGATTCAATTTGTCAAATATTTTAATCCTCAAACACTTTTTTTCATTTTTTTCTTAGAGGTATAAAATCTACATTAGAGATACCAATTCTGTCTGCCTTGCAAGTTGCAAATAGCTTCCATTGTTTGTCATTTGTTTTTAAAATTTAATTAAAAAAACATTTATATATGGTTAGATTTATCAATTTTGTTGTGCTTTTACCCTTGGTATTATGCTTAGAAAGCCTTTCCTATCCCTGAGATTATAAAAATCTTTACTATATTCAAATTCTGTCATGGCTTCTTTCTTTAACGTTTAAATCCTTAATACATTTGGACATTATTTTGAAATACAGTATGAGATTGCTTGTTTTTATAATATAAATTCATTATTATGCTCCCTTAAACATTTAAAAAAATTATTAGACTTTTAACTTTTTCAGCAGTTTCAGGTTTACAGAAAATTGGGTGGAAAGCAGAGAGTTCCCATATCCTTACCACCCCACACTCCCGTTTCTCCTCTTATTGACGTCTTCGTTAGTGTGGTATATTTGTTACAGTTGATAAGCCAGTATTAATATATTGTTATTAACTAAAGTCCATAGTTTACAGTAGGGTTCACTCTTTGCATTATACATCGATAAACTTGACATACACATTTGTTGCTTTGACAAATGTATCCACTATTACAGTATCATACAGAATAGTTACACTCCCCTAAAAATCTGTGTTCCACATATTCATCTCTTCCCTCCCTACCCCCAAACCCCTGGCAACCACTGATCTTTCTGCTGTCTCTTGCTCCACGTGTTCATCTCTTTCTCCCTCCTCCTGATTCCCTGGCAACCAGTGATCTTTTTATTGTCTCTGTAGTTTTGCCTTTTCCAGAATGTTATATAGTTGGAATCACAAGTGTGTGGCCTTTTCAGATTGTTTCTTTCACTTAGCAATATGCATTTAAGATTTCTCCATGTCTTTTCATGACTTGATAGCTCATATCTGTTTCAGTTTAAGTTTTTAAAGACTTTATTTTTTAGAGCAGTTATAGATTCACAGCAAAATTGTGAGGAAGGTACAGAGATTTCCCATATACCCCCTGTCCCCACACATACATAGACTGTCTTACTATCAGCATCTCCCACCAGATTGGTGCATTTGTCACAATTGATGAACCTACATGAGCACATCATTATCACCCAAAGTCTATAGTTTTACCTTAGTATTCACTCTTGGGGTTGTACATTCTATAGGTTTGGACAAATGTATCATGACATATGTCTACTGTTATAGATTTATATTTGTATATATCCACCACACTATACAGAGTAGTTTTACTGCCCTAAAAATCCTTTGTACTCTGCCTATTCATGTCTCTTCTACCTCCAGCCCCTGGCAATCACTAATCTTTTTACTATCTCCATAGTTCTGCCTTTTCCAGAATGTCATATAGTTGGAATCACACAGCATGTAGCCTTTTCATGTTGGCCTTTTTCACTTAGTAATATGCATTTAAGTTTCCTCCACATATTTTTATGGCTTCATAGTTTTTGTTTTTTCTTTAATTTTTGTTTTTGTTTTTTAGTGTGAATAATATTCTGTTGTCTGGATGTACTGCAGTTTATTCATTCACCTATTGAAGAATATCTGGGTTGCTTCCAACTTTTGGCAGTTACGAATAAAGCTGCTGTAAACATCTGTGTGCAGGTTTTTGTGTGGACATAAGTTTTCAACTCATTTGGGTAAATACTGAGGAACATGATTGCTGGATTGTATGATAAGAGTATGTTTAGTTTTGTAAGAAACCACCAAATAGCTTTCCAAAGTGGCTGTATCATTTTGCATCCCCACCAGCAGTGAATGAGAGTTCCCATTGTTTCATATTTTTGCCAGCATTTGTTGTTGTCAGTGTTCTGTATTTTGGCCTTTCTAATAGATGTGTAGTGGTATCTTTTTGTTTTAATGTGCATTTCCCTGATGATGTATGGTGGAGCGTCTTTTCATATGCTTATTGGCTGTCTGTATATCTTCTTTGCTGAGGTATCTGTTAAGGTCTTTTCTTAATATTTTTTCTGTTAACTAAAATATTACTTACTCATAGATTAGAGATATTACCTATATTATATTAAATTATTACACATTCTTGAGCCTGTGTTTAGACTTCCTATTCTGATCCTGAGTTAGTACTGCCTTATTTCTTTAGTTTGAGAAATGTTTTATGGTTTGTGAGTTTCTCTGTTTAGGATGATGTAAGTTATCACTGAAAGCTAGAAAACTTTTTCTCAACTTCCTTTGAGGGAATTTCTGGAATTCTGTACTTCCCTTACTCCTAGTGTTTGCAAACTTAGAATTTTAGCAAGAAAATAATAAAGAAATTTTTACTTAGATTTGGAGACTTCTGAAATACATGTAATCTTAGAGATTTCCAAATAAAAAATTTTTTGTAATAGATAGGAATGATTCTCCTCAGTTCTGTTGGACTAATTAGTTGTGTTTAAGTTTAATTTTTGAGAATTTTTCTATTGTACGTGTTATAGCTTTGTGACCTTATAATTTAGATCTTTGTTCAGGAACTGCACTTGTGGGGACCCAATTTAGTCCAAAACAGTGAAAGCACCTGCAGACTATAAATGGAAAATGAGGAATAGACTGTGATAATACTGATCTGTAGGCTCGACAAAATTAATATTTTCAACTGGGAGTCAACTAAAGGGTAGTTTCCCTCTAACGCATGTTTTAACATTCCTGCATTTTCTTGTTTTCTCTTCTTGCTTGCTTTAGTGCATCATTATTTTCAAAGTAAATAATTTTTTTCAGGGTGATAAAAATGTATCAGACATTTTAATTATATGTCTGGTATATATCTGGGTGAGCTGTATGTATTTTTGGATGAGTATGGGATCACTCTTGTCTATTTAATGGCAATCATTTTAACTACTACTGCATTCTCTCATTTTCTTTACACTTTGATTTACTATGATTTAAAATATAGCTATCAAACTTTTATAGAATTCTGCCTTTTTAGGTGCTTTAAATTGGAAAACTTTAGGTGTTGTATAATTTTTTTCCTCAGTTATCTCAATCTCCCGAAGACATTATGGTTGTATCTCATACTTTAATTCTCTTATTTCTCTTCCAGAAGGTATTCACTCCATTAATATATGTATTTTAAAATTAATTAATTTATTTTTGGCTGCGTTGGGTCTTTGTTGCTGCTCGTGAGCTTTTCTCTAGTTGCAGCGAGCGGGGGCTACTCTTCGTTGCGGTGCGCAGGCTTTTCATTGCGGTGGCTTCTCTTGTTGCAGAGCACAGGCTCTAGGTATGTGGGCTTCAGTAGTTGTGGCACGCGGGCTCAGTAGTTGCGGCTCGTGGGTTCTAGAGCACAGGCTCAGTAGTTGTGGCGCATGGGCTTAGTTTCTCCGTGGCATGTGGGATCTTCCTGGACCAGGGATCGAACCATGTCCCCTGCATTGGCAGGTGGATTCTTGACCACTGCGCCACCGGGAAGTCCCTCACTCCATTAATATTTATTGGCTGAATGTCTTAAGTGTTCAGAGTAAGCTCATTAATTTAATTCTTTACTTTCATGAAGTTGGTCTTTTGAGAATAACTTGGATTTTCAGACATTGGCATGTTGCATAGACTTTTAGGAAATAGGAGAGATTGGGATTATACTAGAATTTACCATGTTTGTTTTTGTCTTATATTTGTGTAGTAACTTCTGTTTTACTTTAGACTAGATATCTTATGGTACTCCATGTTATACTCCTGAGTTTAGAAAACTCTAAAGAAAAAGTAGAAGATAATATTTTGAATTCTAGAATGTTACTTTGTAGAAATGCTAATCTTGTCATAATGATAATCTAACCTTTTTTTCTAAATCTTTATAGTTATGATCAGTGATAATAATTCTCTTCTGACATATAAAATGTTGATTATAAAGAAGAGGGACTGCATGGGAAATATAAAATATTAATACTTGGGGCTCCTAAGAAAAGCTCAGTCTGTGTGTGCAGTTTTTCCAGAGGGTGCCTTTTTTGATTGGGTGCACCTTTGAAAAAGCATCACTGATACAATTGAAGGAATTGTAATTGAGAAATAGTTTCTGAAGGAGTGTTATTATGTTGCTCACCTCCATTGTCTCGGGACACCCTAAAGATGAAGAAATGTGGTGGACAAATGAAATAAAGTGTATAAACTTTGGAATGTTAGTCGAGATGGAATATGGGTCAAGATTAAAGATGTGTGTGTGTGTGTGTATATAAATACATTTTTTTAAGGAAAGTGATAATAACTGTGACAGACTGTCATCAGAAATGTCACCACACTGTACATATGTTAACAAATATTTCAGTACTTTTGCTTATGGTTTTAGTTAGCCAAGTATGGTAACTAATCTCTTTTTAAGTTGGGTCTTATCTGGCAATATCAGTTATCCTGACCCTAGTAAGAAACAGATATCTAAATAGCTAAAATATTATAAAACCCACATATTGTATCCCATGCACTTTACTCATTTAAACTCCCCTAGACTCTCAGCTCATTTTTAAAAATTGTGATAAAATATATATAGCATAAAATTTACCATTTTTAAAATAAGTGTGCAGTTCAGTGGCATTAAGTACATTCACGTTCAGTAGCTATCACCACTATTCATCTCTGGAACTTTTTCACCATCTCAAATTGAATTTCTTTACCCATTAAACAGTAACTCCCCATTCTCTCCTTATCCCAGTCCCTGGGAATAACTTCTCTTTCTGTCTCTGTGAATTTGACTATTCTAGGTACCTCATATAAGTGGAATCATACAATATTTGTCTTTTTGTGTTTGGCTTACTCCACTTAGCATCGTGTCTTCAAGATTCATCCATCCATGTTGTAGATTGTATCAGAATTTCATTGCTTTTAAAGGCTGAATAATATTACATTGTTTGTATATACCACATTTTGTTTATTAACCGTTCATCTGTTGATGAACATTTGGGTTATTTTCACCTTTTGGATATTGTGAATAATGCTGCTATGAACATGGGTATATAAATATCTATTTGAGTCCTTACTTTCAATTCTTTTGGGAATATACCCAGAAGTGGAATTGCTGGATCAAATGGTGAGTCTGTGTTTTAATATTTTGATAAACCACCATACTGTTTTCCACAGTGGCTGCATCATTTTATATTCCTACCAGCAATGCACGAGGGTTTAATTTCTCCATATCCTTATCGACACTTGTTATTTACTGTTTTGTTGATAATAACCATCCTAGTGGGTGTTTACTCAGCTTGTTTTTTCTTAAATGTGATATCCTTAATAATGTGGATATTTGGTTCTCTAGTCCATAGGAGCTCAGATACAGCAAGTTAGAAAGGACTGTTCGATAGATTAATGTAAGACCTAGAAATGAGGTATTTCAATTGATAGTAGCAAGCTGCAAGTGAGCTTTTGAAAAATTCATAATAAAGTGTAGGGAACACTTTATTACTTGACCATACTAGATAGTAAAGTGTTACTCTGAATTATATTAGTCTAGATCTCTGTTGTCCTCTACTGTAGCCATTAGCCATATGTGGGTACCTAAATTAATTAAAACTAAATAAAATTATAAGTTCAGTTCCTCAGTCACACTAGTCACATTTTAAGTGCTCAAGAGCCATATATAGCTAGCGGCTACCATATTGGACAGTATAGCTATAGAACATTTATCACTGCAGATAGTTAGTTTGGACAGCACTGGCCTAAAATTTTAAGCGATGTTATTAAAGGACAATATATATCAGTATTTCTGCTAGTTAATTATAGAATGAAAGGTCACATAGAAATTTAAGGTTTGAAACTTGACTTACAGTATTGGAAAATATAATAAAAATTTTATGTAGTGATGTGGGCTATTCATATTGAGACTGGTAACTAACCAATTGATCAACACTCATTTAGTGCTCTTGGGGGGGCATAATACTGTACTAGGAGCTCTGTTTTTTGTTTGTTTGTTTTGGGGGGGTAAGAGATCTCTATAGACAGGTAGGTAGATAGATCTACAAATATTTATCTCCTACATATATAAAAAA
Source organism: Eschrichtius robustus (assembly GCF_028021215.1). Lineage (NCBI taxonomy): Eukaryota > Metazoa > Chordata > Mammalia > Artiodactyla > Eschrichtiidae > Eschrichtius > Eschrichtius robustus. The sequence goes on from NC_090829.1 coordinate 73,670,412, forward strand.
TATACCTCTTACATATATAGAAATACATGTCCTGCTACATAAATATATACATACTCTCACACACATATATATCTTCTAGAAAAAAAATTTTTTCCCTAATATTTTCTGGAAAATAGTCTGTATTTAAGTTTCCCTGTTCTTGTCACAATGTCTTTTGTAGTTCATCCCCCCTCCCCAACCTTCCCCAAACACACACACACACACACACACACACACACACACACACACCAGTTAAGGCTCTGACATTGCAGTTAGTTGGTGTGTCTTTTTTGTTTCCTTTATACAGAAATTCTTACTTTCAAACAATTTATTTTCCCTTTCGTGACATTGCTTTCTAAAGATACCAGGCCAGTTGTCTTGTAGAATGTCTCCCTCTGAATCGGTTTTGTTGATTGCTTTTCTGGTGTCATTTAACTTGTTCCTCTGTCCCCTGTATTCCCTCAGAACTAGAAGTTGGTTCTAAAGACTTGACTTAGGTTCAGATTAAACAATTTTTGTTTGGTAAGAACCATTTGTAGCTAATGCTCTGAATTTGAGTTTTTAATTTTTTCCATGATGGTTATGTGAACAGTTTTATATAGTGATTCATGGTTTATAAAATGCTCTCACATACAATTTTCTGCAGCAATATTAACATCCTGTGAAGTAGGTCGATACTTTTCTCACTGTCAGACCTGAGTTTTTATTAGCCCTTTATCTAGAAAGTTCTACAATTCCACTGGTTATCAAAACTAAAAAGGGAGTTACTTTGTCTCTAGTATCTTCTGATGTTGTTTTTTAAGGGAGATACTAATCTTTTCATCATATTGAGAAAACAAGAAATAAAAGTTATTCTTTCTAAATATTATTTACAGTTATTTTACTTGATTCTATACAAGATAATACCCCATCTTTACTGTTAAATAGTAATTTCCCTCCTTTAAAAAAACCAACTCAAAATTATACCAGGAGGTGAATAAAAAACTAGTAGTGGTGTACTTAAACATGATATAACTACCACTCAGAGCTTCTGAGCAGCATGAATAACCACTGTTAATATACTAAGTTCATATAATTCCAGCTGATAGCAGAGTAACTTGATCTTCCAAATTATCCTGTGCTGCTATAAGTACATTTATCATTTCTTTTAGAGTTTTGTCATACTTTTAACTGATTATTTCTAAAATAACAAAATGTTTTAACTTACTATTTCAAATATTCAAATTTGAGGCTATCTAAAAAATACTTCCTAGTTCTTTGATTTTATTTTAATGTATTATTCTTTTGTTTTACTTTGGTTACAAGGGCAGTTGAAACCACTTGAGGGGTTTACATTCCCAGCCTGGATATTGGTGATAAAAAATATAAAATATCAGTGATGACTTATGTCTGCAGAATTCACAATAATGGTATGAACTACTGTCTGTTAGGAGCCGAGTGTGTGCCAGTCTGCACTTTACATGTATTGCACTGAATACTTGAAACAATTCACAATGATAAGAGGCAAGTTATCAGAGATTAAGTAACTTGCCTATACATGTAGCTAATTGATGACGGAATAGGGATTTGAACTCAGCACTGACTTCGAAGTATAAAAAGCCTGTGACTTTTACACTGTGCCCTGCAGGCTCTGATGTGACTGTGACATAAAAAAATGAGAAAATATTCACTGTATAAGTACATTATAAGATTGGATTTATTTTACTAATCTAGAGTAAAAATTTTGCTTTTGAGTTACGTTGTTTCAGCAATGCATAGTTTAATTAGAAAATACAAATACTTTTGAATTTTTCTTTTCCTTTCCTCACATCTAGATATTCAAGAATTTTATGAAGTGACCTTACTGGATAATCCAAAATGTATAGATCGTTCAAAGCAGTCTGAACCAATACAGCCTGTGAATACTTGGGAAATTTCCAGCCTTCCAAGCACTACTGTGACTTCAGAAACACTACCAAGTAGCCTTAGCCCTAGTGTAGAGGTAAGATAAAAAAACTTTTCCTTAAGCCATTTTTCAGTGATCAATTAATTGGGGCTACTAAGTTTTCTCATTTTATTAAAATGGATATTTTGTGGAAGTATCATTTATAATAGAATAAAAAGGATGGGATTGAAAATACTTTTGAAAGGAAAAGCTCAGAATTTCTGGTACCCCTGTCTTAAAATGTTGTGAATGGTTCAAGGTCTGAAATACTTGACTATTAAAGTATTACTTTAGTCTTACTTAGTATTAATACTTCAGGCTTATTAATGTTACTTAAAGTGTATTACTTTATTAAAAATTACTTTGCATGGTAGACCTTAGTGAGGCTCCATCTGTGCAATAATTAGATGGAAACTACTTTGAAAAGATGGTTTTGCTCTGGTATTTTTTCTCAGAAAGCAGTTGCTACATTTTTCCCAAGGATTCTCTGTTAATTGGCTTGAAGGATTGCATTGTTAAATCTCACTAGAGACTGATCAAGAAATCTTAAGGACAGCATTGGTTTCTCTATTTCTTTTTGTAGCTAAAACTCTTACTTCTTTGAGTTTTCATAACTGTTTTAGTAATGTTCTTTTTTTGTTGTGATCTACTGTTGCTGGTAGATATGACATAACAGAGATATGAAGCATTTTGTAATGAGGATTCTGTCTGAGGAACATTAGTCATTTGAAGGTGGTTGTCTGACTGACTTTGATTCTAGTATCTTACTGCTGGAGAAGTGCCTGGAAAATTGAATCAGGGAAAAGTAGTGGTAGGCAGCAACCAGACAGCCCTTTGGTAATGAAACAGATTCTCAGTTTTCTCTTATCTTAAATAGCATAGAACTATAGAATTTTAGAGCAGGAAGAATCAGAGAACATCTGATCCCTCCTCTTCATCTTAAAGATGAGGAAACTGAGATCCAGAAGAAAATGAATGACTTGACCCAGCTTATTCGGCTAATTTGGGCAAGTTTACCTTTGGATTTTAGGCATCTTAATACCCATTTCACAGTTCTGTTTACTAGTCATAGTATGTCCTTGTATTTTTCTCTTTGGTTAGAGAATGTAGTGTTGTATTGCCTATGTATCTTTATTTTTCTCTTCTCTTATTTTCGTCATCATTTTCTCTTAGATAGTTTCAATTTCCATTCCCTTTAATTGGTATATCATTTGCACTTATGTTAGTCCATTTCACATAGATTTTTAAAATGTTAATCAGTAATACAGTTTCTATTTCACATTTATTGTGGTCCTAGGTTAAAAAATTTTAAGAAACATGTTAAATTTTAAGAGAATTGGCTTCTTATTTAATAACTTAATTATTTTTCTATTGTCTGATTTATGATGCTCAACTATGATTATAAAGCATAGAGTTCTTGAAGTTGATTTGTCTGTTTTTATAGGTGATTGTTTATATAATGGCTTGCTCAGTGTAACCAGTAAGTGTTCATTAAGGTTAAATAAGTGGACAGTTCTGCAAGCTGCAAGTTAATTTCTATATAGATTTCAGTCTGAAAGATCAACTGTGCATTGAATTCCATTAAGAATGGTATTGGAAACATTTCAACTTTTATAAAATTATGAGGCACTGGTACCTAGAATGCTTTTTGCGTTGCTGGTTTCTGCATGTCCTGAAAGGTATATTATGGACATAATAAAGGTATCTAAAATTAAGAGGAGAATAAGGCCTTTCAGACTGAAATATCAGATCTTATTAATTAGGAATGTGGAGGAGAAGGGAGTATGGTTACAAAATGTTGTTTAGGGCTTGGCGCATGGAAGATGCTGTAGTAATGTTTGAAATCTGTACCCATTCATGGGTGGACTTAGTAAGGGGAACATGGGGATATATCCATCAAGTCCTAGATTTGTAAAAAGAGAAAAATCTGTGAGCTAAGGTCAGTTAAAGGGAAGTACTGTTTTTCAGAGAGGACGGGATACCCTGAAGATGTTAGTCTGAAAATGCAAATAGTTTTGAAACACACTGGTGGATGACAGTCATAAGACTTCAAAAAAAAAAGCTTGGAATATTTGGAGATTTGATTTCTTTTGAGGGAAAGAAGGAAAGTATGTTCCCCTATTACCCATTCATTTATGCTTCATTTGGACAGAAAACTTGGCTAAGTGACCTTTAACTTGATCTCTCATTTCAATTCCTACTTTAAACTCTTAGGGGCACAATGTTTGGGACTGAAAAGAGAGTTGGAAAATTTAATTCACCTCAAGTGTTTTACAGTTGAAGAGAATCCACTGACTCAAAACAAATGCAGAAAAAGTTTTTATTGGACTGTAACTTGAAAAAAATTAAAATCATGAAAATATTTTGTCTTGTACAAAAAAATTAGATTATTATTACACTGTGCACTAATTTTTGGATTAAAAAGTAAGATAATCGTTTTCTGACAAAATTGCATGCAACATGATCTTGTCTCTTTCACTTTATGTTCACTTTTGCAGGACTATCTTAAAGAGAGTTATTTTTGCAAAAATTATTTGAGATTGATCAATTTCCACCAGGGCTTGCCTCTCTTATTCTCTTAAAGTAAAAATCTTTGTCTTATAAAGCATCTATCTACTTTTCTTTCTTGTTTTTTTGTTTTTTTAACAGTTGGTAACTGATCTAACTCTTGCCAGATTCCCATTTGTCAGTTAACATGTGGCCTTGTGACTGTGTTTCTTCTATTTCTTCTGATGTAGTAAAATGAAAATTAATACCATTTATTTTTAAAGTGACATAATTAGTATTCCATTTAGTTATAACTTTTTGGTTTTGGTATGTCTTTCTTTTACTTTGAACATATGTCTAGTGAGATGTTTGCATACGTTTGCTTAATATTAATGATTGTGGGTAATGGGGATTTTTTTTTTTTAGTACTTTTCTGTTACTTTTTAAAAATAATGAGCATGTGTCATTTTTATAAAAACAAATCTATTCTAAAATAAGAACAATTACTTTTAGAGATTGTAAAGAAGAATATATGAAAGGAAGCAAAATGCAAGAGTAGGAGAAATTGTCTGATTTAAGGAGAAATTCCAACAAAGAAGGATGCACTATTCTATCTTAGTTCTTTGGGGCTGCTATAACAGAATACCATAGACTAAGTGGCTTATAAACAACACAGATTTATTCCTCACAGTTCTGGAGGCTGGGAAGTCTAAGATCAGGTCACTAAGAGATTCACTGTCTAGTGAGATCTCACTTCCTGGTTCATTGATGGCCGTCTTCTTGCTATGTCCTTATCATTGAGGAAGGTGTGAGGAAGCTTTCTGGGGTCTCTTTTATAAGGGCATTAATGCCATTCACAAAAGCTCCACTCTCAAGACCTAATCACCTCCCAAAGGCCCCATTTCCTAACATTAGGTTGGCCGAAAAGTTCACTCGGTTTTTTCTGTAAGATGGCTCTATTAGTGCTTAGTTGTCTTTAACTTCATTTGAAAAAATTTTGTTAGATTGTATTGTGACAGCTGTCATATCAGCATACATTTAAAAAAAAACTTACCAGAATTGGTGAATTTTTGTGTAGCCATTTTAATATTGAAGATAGAAGAAAAAAGCAACATTTTTGGCATATTATGCTTTATTATTTCAAGAAAGGTAAAAACACAACTGAAACGCAAAAAAAGATTTGTGCAGTGTATGGAGAAGGTGCTGTGACTAATGGAATGTGTCAAAAGTGGTTTGCAAAGTTTTGTGCTGGAGATTTCTCGCTGGACAGTTCTCCACAGTTGGGTAGACTAGTTGAAGTTGATAGCCATCAAATTGAGACATTAAGTGAGAACAATCAACATTATACCACGTGGGAGATAGCTGACATACTCAAAATATCCAAATCAAGCGTTGAAAATCATTTGCACCAGCTTGGTTATATTCATCGCTTTGATGTTTGGGTTGCACGTAAGTTAAGTGAAAAAAACCTTCTTAACAGTGTTCCTGCATGTGATTCTCTATTTAAACGCAACGAAATGTTCCGTTTTTAAAACAAATTGTGACGGGCAATGAAAAGAGGATACTGTACAATAATGTGGAACGGAAGAGATGGTGGGGCAAGCAAAATGAACCACCACCAACCACACCAAAGGCCGGTCTTCGTGCAGAGGAGGTGATGTTGTGTATATAGTGGGATTGGAAGGGAGTCCTCTATTATGAGGTCCTTCCGGAAAACCAAACGTTTAATTCCAACAAGTACTGCTCCCAATTAGACCAACTGAAAGCAGCACTCGATGGAAAGCTTCCAGAATTAGTCAACAGAAAACGCATAATCTTCCATCAGGGTGACGCAAGACCACATGTTTCTTTGATGACCAGGCAAAAACTGTTACAGCTTGGCTGGGAAGTTCTGATTCATCTGCCGTATTCACCAGGCATTGCACCTTCGGATTTCCTTTTATTTCGGTCTTTACAAAATTCTCTTAATGGAAAAAATTTCAGTTCCCTGGAAGACTGTAAAAGGCACCTGGAAGAGTTCTTTGATCAAAAAGATAAAAAGTTTTGGGAAGATGGAATTATGAAGTTGCCTGAAAAATGGCAGAAGGTAGTGGAACAAAACAGTGAGTACATTGTTCAATAAAATTCTTGGTGAAAATGAAAAATATGTCTTTTATTTTTACTTAAAACCGAAGGAACTTTTTGGCCACTCCAATACTGTCACGTTGGGGGTTAGAATTTCAACCTGTGAATTTGGAGGGGGACACAAACATTTAGTCTGTGGCAATCCTATTCCTGATGATACAGTACGTTTCAAATGGATCAAAAGGTTAAAAAAAAAAATGAAACCATAAAAATAAACTTTTCAGTCTTTTTTGGATAGAGGGAAAGCTTTTCTAAGCACAACAAAGAAAACCTTGAAAAATTCAAAGAAAAGGTTAAGAATACTGACTGTAGAATTTCTTTGTGGATTTTACAAAGTTTGATTGTCTGAACTTTGATTATAGAATTTCTGTATCTTAAAAGATACAATGAACAAATAAATGTTACACTGGGAAAACATTTTGTCACATTTATGAAAAGGAACTAATTTCTAACCCTTTTAACTCAAGAAACCTCTTACCGATCAATAAGAAGAAAAAAGCCAAATTCAATAGGGAAGTGACCAAAGGACATGAATGGGCAGTTTGGAGAAAAAGAAATACAAATGGGCCAATAAGCCTATGAAGAGATGTTCAATGTAACTTTAAAAAATGCAAATTAAATTGACAGTGAGAATATTTTTAACTAACTTGATTGTCAAAGATTAATTAAATGTGAGGAAGCAGAAACTCTTATTCTGTTGGTAGGAGAATACAGTGGTGCAGCAGTTTTGAAAGACAGCCTGACGGTATATATTCATATCCTTTGATCCAGTATATGTCACAGATGTACTCTCGAAAATTATTAATATATATTTAAAAATATATGCCTGCTCATTGCAGTATTATTTGTAATATTAATAAAAAACAAAACAATCTAAATGATTATCAGTAAGAAACTGGATAAACATAATATCATACAGCCACTTAATGTAATATAAAATAGCAGGCATAAAAATATAGTCTCTATATCTACTATATGTTATTAAATGATTGAAAGCAGGTTGCAGATCAGAAGGTATAGTATGATTCTGTGAAAAAAGAAAGTATTAATTAACCTAAAGTAGGTTAAGAAGAATACCCACTTTCAGTAATGTACTCTTGTTTTCAGTTGTTCCTGCTATCTCTTGGTCTCCTGTATCAGATGGGGACTGATGGAACTCCTTCTGAGTTCATCTTTATGGGAGGGAAATTATCTGACTCAGTGGTATAGGGAGGATATCTCTTTTCCCCTTCTCTTTGACCTTGTATTTAATGCTTTCAAGTAATCCATGTGCTTTAATTTAAGTAGAGTTAGGAGACAGTAGAGTGGAAGTGTATATTCAGCCTGCCAGGTTTAATCTGAAGTCCTCTAAATACTAACTTTAAAAAATTTATTGAAGTTCTTTGTAATATTCGTATACAAAGGTCCACAAATTATAAATGTACAGCTTGATGAATTACTGCATTGTGAATACATCAGGCCAGGGGAAAAAAATGAAATGACTGCTAACGGATTCTGGAATTAGATAGTGATGATCGTTGCAACTGATCGTTGCTAACGGATTCTGGAATTAGATAGTGATGATCGTTCACAACTCTGTGAATATACTAAAGATCACTGAATTGTACACTGTAAAATTTGGTGAATTTTATGGTATGTCCATTAAATCTCAATTAAAAAAAGAAATATACCAGTACCCCCAAAATCTCCCTTGTACCTTTCCTATTCACTACCTAATTCCTTTTCCTCAAAGGACCATCCTGATTTCTAACACCATAGATTAGTTTTGCCTCTTTTAAAACTATATATTAACACATTCATACAGTATGTACTCTAGCTTCTTGTGTCTAGCTTTTTTCTTACACTTGTGAATTTCTTCCATGATTTGACGTTTTTTCATTATTACTGCTGTATAGTATTCCATTGTATGATACACCACACTATATTTATCCATTCTATTGATGGTGGATATTTGACTTGTTTCCAGTTTTGGGTTAGTGCTGCTTTGAATATTCTTTTACAGTTATTTCTGCCATAGCATAATGTTTAAGTTCTTAAAAATCATCATACTATGCAAAGGTGTGCAGTAAAAACCACAGGGCTTATGTCTTGAGAAAATAGGGGACTCAAAACTTAAAACTTGGTGAGTGCCACATTTAAAAAAGGTAAGAACCTAATAAAATGGCAGCACAGTTTCACACATGTTAAGTGACTAAGAAATGCATAACATTACACTAAATATGACATTTTACGTTGAAAAAAATCTTGTTTGCTATGGGAGTGTGTGTTCGGGTTGCAACTTGTGAGTTACTGTGAAGTGCTGGCAGGGAGAGTTATCTGAAAGCGGATGAAAAGTTATAACACCAGATATGGATGAGTGTGACTCGTAACACTCAAACTAAAGCCTGAAATATGTGCATTTTATGTATTCCTATGTGGCTCATTTCTTCTGGGTTCAGTTTTCTGCCCTTACCTAGTGTTTCTCATAGACAAGATTGAGCATAAGCCAACATGAAATTTGTGCTTTGTTCATACTGTTTCCTAATATATCAGTTGTGTTGGAACAAATTTGCATTTTCAGAACAACATTATAGCAGAACTGAGTGTGTATGTTTTTTGGGCACCTGTGTATGCATTTCTGTTGGTTATATACCCAATTATGAAAATGATACATTTAGTTTTAGAACATAATGGAAACTGTTTTGCAGAGTGATTATGCCTGTTTTTATAATTACCACCAGTATGTGCAAGTTTCATTTGTTTTGCATAATTGTCAACACTTGTTATTGTCAGTCTTTTTACTAATAATTTCAACCATTCCAGTAGGTGTACTGTAGGTGTACTGGTACTTCATATTGTTGTATTTGTACTTTCCTTATCATTAACAAGATTAACAATTAACAAACACCTTTTCATATGTTTATTGTTCATTTTCTATCTTTTTGAAGTGTCCAAGTTTTTAACACTTTTTTTGTTGCTTTACATCTTCTATCTTATTGATTTGTAGGAGGTCTCTATCTGGATATGATTCTTTTGTCAGGTATATGTGTAATGTATATTTTCTCCCACTCTGAAGCATGCTTTTCTTAGTGAAGTCTTTTAATGATCAAGATTTCTTAAATTTAATATAGTCCAATTTATGTTTAATGCTTTTTGTGCCTATTGAAGTGTTTTCCAACTCCTAGGTGATAAAGATACTCTACTACATTATTTGTCAGAAGCTTTTATTTTGCTTTTCACGTTTACATCTAATTTGTGCTGCAATTTGCAAAATTTCACATGAATCAGCATTCCAGTGTGTCTCCATTCTTGCCACTCTGGTCTAAACCACCCTGATTTTTTGCCTAGATTCTTGGCCTGTCTGCATTCGCACTTTCCCCTTTTGAATTTATGGCCAGTTTGCTTCCAAGATTATCTTTATAAAATGCAAATTATGTTATTACCTTTCACTGGTTTTCCATTCCTCTCAGAATGAGGTAGGAAATCCCTCATGAGACTCAGAAATCCTAAGTTATTTGGCCACTGCCTGTTTCTCCACTCATCTTTTAGAGCGCTTTCCTTCTTTGGTCACTGGTTCCTCTTAGCTCAGGGTCCCCACATAATGTTCCCTCTGCGAGAAGATTCTCATTTCTTCTTTTGCCAACTCCTCATCATTTTTAGCATTTTATTTTGAATGTCAAATACTGAGCACCTGTTGTATATCATGCATTTATCTAGTGTGTTAGAAGGTGATAAGTGATGTGAGAGGAAAAAAGGTAGAGCAGATTAAGGGGAGCAGGGATGCCAGATGGGGAGTGTGCTTTGCAGTTTTAAGTAGGGTATTTATGATGGGCCTTGTTGAATGATACTTGTACAGAGAATTGGATGTTGATGCAGCTGTTTGGGGGATAACTACTGCAAAGACTAAGGCAAGAAGAAGGCTAGAATTTATGAGAAATAGCAAGATGGCCAGTATGGCTAGAGCAGAGTGAGAAAGGGAGAGAATAATGGGAGATGAGGTCAGAGGGTAAGACAGGGGCAGATCATGTGAAACTTTTGCAGTTTTGGAGCAGAGGAGTGACATCATTTAACCTAACCTTTAAAAGGATCATTCAGGCTATTTTGTTGAAAATACACTGTAGTAAGGGTAGAAGCAGGAGACCTGTTAGTAATCCAGTTAAGGATGGACATAGGCTTGAACCAAAGTGTGATAATGGAGGTGCTAAATGGCTGAATTTTGAGATATTTTGAATGTAGATCTCAAGGATTTGAGGACAGTTTGGAAATGGGTTGTAAGAGTCAGAGATCACTACAAGAGAGTCAAGGATCACTACAAGGTCACTTCCTGATAGAAGGCTTCCTTTACCTCTCAGATTGCCAGAGCTCCTATTATAGCACTTTCTACCTCTACTTGATAGTATTCATTACTGTCGTAATTAAATGCTCGAATGTACATTATTTTGTGGGTATTTTAGTCTCTCTACCTGAGTGTACATACCTGAAGTTAGGGACTGTCTTATTTACTGAAATATATTAGTACTTTCACATAGTAGTTGTTCAGCAAATGTTTTTCGAATGAAGTGAGAACTGTGGTTCTTTCCATATTATAGTTAAGAAATAGGCTAAAGGTGATTATATTTTTTTCTTTGTATTATAAAACATTTCCAAGTACAGTAAAATTGAAAGAATAGACCAACAAACATCCATATAGAGTCAACAGTTACTAATATTTTATAGTATTTGCCTTTTCTCTGTATGTGTATTTGGGGAAACTATTTGAAAATCAGGTGCAGACATCATGCACTTAAACTGTAAAAACTTCAGCACGTATCTCCTATGAGTAAGAATAGTCAGACATTCTCCTGTGTAACCTTAGAACTATTATCACACCTAAGAAAGTTAATAATTACTAAATTTTCTCTCCAATCCATATTTACAGTCATTTCTGATCTATCTTTTAGGACTTTTAAAAAGTCAGAATCCAGTTAAGATTCATGTACTGCATTTGAACGTTAAGTCTCTGCTATTATCTGGCTTTCCCTATTAACAGAACTTGAGGCAGAGGGCTAATGTGCTATTACGTACTTTATTTAGGGAGTTCATTCACTGCTAGGGAGCACAAGTGAGGGAAAAGTTGAATAAGCTGGAAATAAGGAAAAACTAATACAGGGATGCTTCCTGCCACTAAGTGTGACTGATTGCTGGATCCTGGGTATTGCATCCATGAGAAGCCATATATACTGCATCCAAGGAGGGAAAGGGCAAGAATTTATCTACTGGCTTCTAGTGAGCAAGAATTCCCCTGTACTTCAGGGCTGTGGATTTGTGGGTGCAGGGCATATGGTATTTGGTTTTGTGGTTTGCAGGAAAGCCCCAAGTGAGGAGGTGAGAGGATGAGATGTGGACAGCAGGCCAGAGGCACAAGGTGTTGCTAGGGCTGCTCAGGGTGGAAAGCAAATGTGAAGATCTGGGGGCAGGCATTGGAATGAGTCGGGAGGGCACATACCAAATCTGGTTCATTTTCTTTACTCTCTTACAGTCTAGAGGAATGGCCTCCCCATCTTTTTTTTCCCCCTCTTTAAATGACTGACTTTTTGTAGAGACCATGCCAGTTGTCTTATAGAATAACACCCATTGTGTATTTGTTTAGTAGTCTGTTAATGTTGTTTAAGTCATTCCACTAAGTCTTATATTTCTGATAACAGGAAGTTAGATGTCAAGGTTGATTAGACTCATTTTTGGTAAGCAGACTTCATAGTGATATATGGCACTTCATGTTGCATCGCAGCAGGAAGCACACAATATCAGGTTGTTGTGCGTGTGATGATAAGTATGATTACTTAAAGGTGGTGACCTCCAAGTCCTCCTTGTATAGTTATGTTTTTGTATTTATAGTTATTAAGTATCTATGGGGGTAGTACTTTAGCACCTTGTATTGAGTGAATATTTACGTGATTAACCCATTAATGATCCTTGCCTGAATCACTTATTCCATTAGAGGTTTCAAAATGTTGATTTTCCCTTCTAATTTTATCATTCCATTTGTATTTATTAGTTGGTATTCTTCTGTAAAAAGTACTTATCTCCATCAGCTAGGGATGAAACTTTGTTTTTCCTAAAAAGATAAGGTAAAGCTTATATTTTCTGTTTGCGCGATGATCCCCTGCAAAAGTGACTGATAAGTTTCCCCCCTTTTTCTTGCTCTTTAAAAAAAACTGTCACTATGGACTGAAGGATTTTATTTATTTAGTGTTTACAATCCATTTCAGTTATTATTCTTTGGATACTCAGATTACTCCAAATTTGGGGGAATCTCTTGAAGAGATCCCTCCATGTCCTCTTGACATGAGCTCATTAGTCTTTCAGCATGTCCTTGCATGCTGGCACAGTTTTCCCAAGTTCATTTTGAAGTTTCACTGCCCCAGAACTAGAATCAGCCAGGAATAATGGCTTATGGTATTAATTTTTCAAACTGATACATCATGTTCTTCCTTTCTTAAAAAATGTTCACGTGTTCCGTAGGAAAGGATTATAAAAATAATTTTATTATTTTCAAATTGCATAGTTTTAAAGGGCACCTTCACACACATTATTTTATTTTGAGACGTTATAGGACCATGGATTCTTGGTATAGTCTCCTAATACATATGAGGTAAGCCGGATTTTGGTCTTTAGTACTTGGAGCTGATACTAACTTTAGAATTCAGCAAACTGTAGTTCAGGGATGTTGTGACTGCCCAAACTTATGTTATTATCATGTAGAAAACCTGAAATTAGAACTCAAAACTTCAGGCTTCAAAGGCAGATGTTTCTGTCTTAACTTTATTTAATAACTTTCTTGGTAATTGGATTTGTTACCTAGACAAATGAAAATGCCACAATAAAGTTAATAAAATAAGAGAAAGAGCTAGTAATTTTAATAGAGATAGAAACATAACAGGCAAGTTTGTAGGAAAAAAAAGGAGATATTTAACATAAGAAAGTGAAATCCCTCTGTGCAACAGTGGCTGCTGAAAATGGTTTGGTATATATATTCCAACTGGAATGTCTGTACTTTACCTATCCTGCATGGCCCAGCTCAGAAACCTTCCATGTGAGGTCTTCACTCATCTTTTCTTCGAAACGAATCCCTTCTGAATGCCTATAGCACTTTGTACTTTTCTTATAGGACTTATATTTTACTGTTATTTTGGACCTTTTTTCAATTTCTCTCTTGTAAAAAATTTGTTATTTTGAAAAAAAGGTTTATCTACAGAAAACTTACAAGAATAGTAAAATTGCCATTTTGTCACATTTGCTTGCTCTCTGTACACATACACACACACTTTTTAATTTTATTCTTGCTGACCCATTTGAGAGCAAATTGCAGATGTCATGATCTTTTACCCTTAAATGCTTCAGCACGTATCTCCTATGAGCGAGGATATTTTCCTTAAAAAATTTATTTTATTTTATATGAACATTTCTAAAAACATCTAGTATACAATTATCAGACTGAGAAAATTTAAAATTGATACAATGCTATTATCTACACAGTGCTATTATCAGTCCGTATTCAAATTCAGTACTTTTGGTACCATCTATCTTATAATTCTATAACCCTAATGCAGATCTCCACTTCAGTTCTTACTATGGACTTTAGAAGACAACTGACCAAATTTTATAGCACAGCTTCATAATTTTTCACAGTTTTGAATTCCAGTTGACAGTCCTTTATATTGGTGGTCAGTTCCTTTTCCTGTTTCCTTTATCAGTGTTCTCAAGGTTTTCATCCTTCTCCCTAATGTTTATTTCTCTTAACAGAATGTCTCTGTCTCTCAGATAATACATCCCAGAGACACTAGTTTGAACTCCCTCCCTGTACCACCAGATTTACAGTGCTGTCTCATTTAATTCCAGTTTTTAAGTGGTGTTTTACAAAGAAAATAAAATGTATGAAATTTGAAATAATGCACAGCCCTTATGCAAAGACCCTGTAATTGAAAATTTTCATCAAGACCAAAACTGACAGGTCTGTGTACTGAGTGAGTTGTACATTAAATGTTTCTGCAAGTGATTTTGATGACTACTATGCTGTTATTTTACATTCACTATTATGTAATTTTTATATTTTTATGTTTATATCTCTGACAATCTTATCGCAGCGTTTAAATGGTAGTTGCCAGTTCTAGAACTGAAGGACATACCCCTAAATCAATAACTTTGAAATGGAAGTGAAATACAATGAAATGTTATGAGAAAAGTGAAACAACTGCCATATTATGCCAAGCTGTTAATCTAGGAGAAAACTTGGCAAAATGTTATAGTTACTAAGAAAATAAAAATCTCTGTTAAAGCTTAAGTATGCCACAGTGGTTATAGATTTATGTGCTGCAAGAAGGCATCCCCGATTAGTCTTAACTTACGAGTTTTGATTATAAGGCATTTTCAGTAACTCATTTAAATAATTTTGATTGTTATATATCCATATCTGCATCTGTTACTATCTTCAATAATAGAGCATTGATATCTTCTCATATGCTCTTAAACCCTCCCCCTTCTGTTTCTTCAGATGTGAAAAATATGGGGATCTTGAGTTGGAATAGAATGCATATATAATTTTTCCCAGTAAAATGTATGGAAATTAAAAAAAAAACCCTCTTTGTTTGGATTACCAAAGTAATACATACTTACTGCAAAAATTCCTAACTTTACAGAAAATATGTTTTCAATTATGTGAAAGTCACTGTCTCAAATAAATATTAACAGCTTCTGTTGTGCTCTTGATCCTTTTATCTTTGGAATCTCATTCTCTGCACTCCTCATGTAATATCTATAATCTCTTCCTCTCTCTTGGACCTTTGTTCCCTTCTTCCCTTTATCCTATAAATATGTTCAAAGATTCCATTAAAAGAAAACCAGACAAACAGGAAAAAGTTCTTCTCAGTAGGACCTCTATAGTATTCCTTCTCTTCCTAGCTAAGCTTCTTGAAAAAAGTAGTTTACATTTATTCTGTCCTTCCTTCTCATTCCCAATATACTGTAACCTGGCTTCTGATGCTTCTTTTCCACAGGAATTGCTCTCTTTTTCAGTTATTTACTTAAAAAGAAAAAAAGTTTCTGATTACAAAGATAATTCAGGCATATCTTAAAACATACATATACAGAGAAATGTACATTGTTGAAAGTTAGTCTTTTTTAAAATATTCTTTCACTGAGACAACCACCGTTAACCATTTGGTATGTGTTTATTCAGTTAATCCTATATGTTAATGAATATATTGTTTAGCTCATATATATATTTAAAATGAAAGCCATATATGTATCATTCTGTAATTTTCTTTCCATGTCTGTATTTAGGTCTGTTGCATTACATTGTATAATGTAGGGCAGATCGTTTAATTTCTCTTCTTTTAGTTTCGTCATCTGTAAAGTGGAGATGAAAACAGAACTCACTTCCTTTGGTGCCTTTAAGTATGAAATGGGATAATTTATATAAAACTTACATCAGAGTCTGACACACATATTAAGTGCTCAGTAAATGGTAGATTTTTAAAATAATGTTTTTATTTATGTTAAAATGTTGCATACTCAGTAATTTATATCAATGTAGCAAAGGATAAAGAACATAAATCCCTTTTCCATGTCATTTTAGCCCTTTACCTTCCCTGATTTTTCTTCATGTCATTTGCTACAATCTGCTTTCTGTTTTTGAAATTTTTTTGTCTTCTTGGCAACTGTCTTGTTGGATTGTCTTCTTTTTGTGTAAGCATTATTAGAAAAAAAAATCTTTGTTACACGGAAACCAAAGAGAATATTTTGAATCTCCATGTACCTATTACCTAGCTTAAGGTAACTTAAAATGTTACATAGTTGAAGATCCTTTATTTTCCACCCTGATTTCCTTCTCTGCCTCATCCCCCAGAATTAACCACTGTCCTGAGTTTGGTGCTTATCATTCCCATATACTTTACGTTGTTACAATTTTCTTCATGCCTTTGGGATTTGTTGAGTTTCTTGGATCTGTGGGTTTATAGTTTTCACCAAATACGGAAATTTTTTTCTCCATTATTTCAGTAATACTTTTTCTGTTCCCTCTCCTTTTTTTAGGGACTCTAAATACATGTTCATTGGGTTGATTGAATTTGTCCCATAGCTCACTGATGTGATTAATTTTTTTTCTTTTTTTCTCTATGTGTTATATTTTGGACAGTTTCTATTGCTGTGTTGATTCAGTTCATTAATTTTCTGAAGTATTGAATCTACTGTTAATCTCATTTAATCAGTTTTTCTTTTCAGACATTTAAATTTTTATCTCTAGAAGTTTGATGTGGTTCCTTTTTTATTTTCTGTCTCATTAACATGCTCATGCTTTCCTCTGTTTTCATGAATATATGGGATAAATTTATAACAATTTTTAAAATGTCCTTGGGTACTACTTCTATCATCTGTCATTTTGGGGTGGGTTTTTTTGTTTGTTTTTATTGAAGTATAGTTGATTCACAGTATTGTGTTTCAAGGTGTACAGCATAGTGATTCAGTTTTTTTGCAGATTATATTTTATTATAGGTTATTATAAAATATTGGGTATAATGTCCTGTGCTATACAGATAAATCCTTGTTGCTTATCTATTTTATGTTTAGTAGTTTGTATCTGTTAATCCCATACCCCTAATATGTCCCTCCCCCGCTGCCTCCTCCTTTGGTAACCATAAGTTTGTTTTCTCTGTCTGTGGGTCTGTTTCTGTGGTTCTGGGTTTTTTTATTGATTGTTTTTTCCCTTCTCTGGGTTATATGTACCTCTTTTTTACATACCTGGTAGTTTTTTAATTAGATTTGGCAGACATGAATTTTACCTTTTCAGGTCCTAAATATTTTTGTATTGCTTTAAATATTCTTGAGCTTTGTTTTGGGATGCAGTTAAATTACTTGGAAACAGCATGATCCTTTTGAAACTTGCTTTTATTTATTTATTTATTTATGGCTGTGTTGGGTCTTCGTTTCTGTGCGAGGGCTTTCTCTAGTTGTGGCAAGTGGGGGCCACTCTTCATTGCGGTGCGCGGGCCTCTCACTATCGCGGCCTCTCTTGTTGCGGAGCACAGGCTCCAGACGCGCAGGCTCAGTAATTGTGGCTCACGGTCCCAGCTGTTCCGCGACATGTGGGATCTTCCCAGACCAGGGCTCGAACCCGCGTCACCTGCATTGGCAGGAAGACTCTCAACCACTGCGCCACCAGGGAAGCCCGAAACTTGCTTTTAAAAAGCTTTTTTTAGTGGGACCAAGCAGCCTTCAGTATAGGGTTAATTTTGTCCCAGTACTCTTCTGGGTACTCCACCCAGAGCCTGTATATTATGAGTTTTTCCATTATTCTTGGCCCTGTGTGAGTTCTGGGAATTGTTCTACCTGCTTCTTTCTAGGGTTCTTTCCCCAGCCTCAAGTTTCCTTATATGCATGACTGATCAGAACTAATGAAGACTCTGAGCTCCATGAGCTATTTGTATATTTTGGAGATTAATCCTTTGTCAGTCGCTTCGTTTGCAAATATTTTTTCCCATTCTGAGGGAACAACCCAATCAAAAAACGGGTAGAAGACCTAAATAGACACTTCTCCAAAGAAGATATTCGATGGCCAACAAACACATGAAAAAATGCTCAACATCACTAATAATTAGAGAAATGCAAATTAAAACTACAATGAGATATCACCTCACACCAGTCAGAATGGCCATCATCACAAAATCTACAAACAATAAATGCTGGAGCAGGTGTGGAGAAAAGGGAACCCTCTTGCACTGTTGGTGGGAATGTAAATTGATACAGCCACTATGGAGAACAGTATGGAGGTTCCTTAAAAAATGAAAAATAGAACTACCATACGACCCAGCAATCCCACTACTGGGCATATACACAGAGAAAACCATAATTTAAAAAGACACATGCACCCCAATGTTCATTGCAGCACTATTTACAATAGCCAGGACATGGAAACAATCTAAAT
Source organism: Eschrichtius robustus (assembly GCF_028021215.1). Classification (NCBI taxonomy): domain Eukaryota; kingdom Metazoa; phylum Chordata; class Mammalia; order Artiodactyla; family Eschrichtiidae; genus Eschrichtius; species Eschrichtius robustus. Next base: position 73,688,861 of record NC_090829.1, read on the forward strand.
GTCCATCAGCAGAGGAATGGATAAAGAAGATGTGGTACCTATATACAATGGAATATTACTCAGCCATAAAAAGGAATGAAATTGGGTCACTTGTAGAGGTGTGGATGGTCCTAGAGACTGTCATACAGAGTGAAGTAAGTCAGAAAGAGAAAAACAAGTATCGTATATTAACACATATATGTGGAATCTGAAAAAATTGGTATAGACAGTCTTATTTACAAAGCAGAAATAGAGACACAGACGAGAGAACAAACGTATGGATACCAAGGGGGAAGGGGGTGGGGTGGGATGAATTGGGAGATTGGGGTTGACATATATACACTACTGATACTATTTATAAAATAGATAACTAATGAGAACCTACTGTATAGCACAGGGAACTCTACTCAGTGCTCTGTGGTGACCTAAGTGGGAAGGAAATCCAAAAAAGAGAGGATATATGTATATGTATAGCTGATTCACTTTGCTGGACAGTAGAAACTAACACAACATTGTAAAGCAACTATACTGCAATAAAAATTTAAAAAAAAAAACAACTAATGAACACTGAAGAGGAACTCTGCAGATCTGTGGAGCTCTCACTATGCACCTCTCCTCTCTGGTACTCTTAACTGTGAATTTTAGACACCTTGGCCTTCCTGAATTCTCAACTCTGTCTCCTTATCTTAGATTGCTGGACTTTGTTTAGTTTCCCCCTCCCTCTGCTGCAGCGTGGAAAGTTTTTCCAGGCAGTTTCCTGGGCATTTATGGGACTTTGTCCAACATCTGAAAATCATTGTTTCTTATTTGTCCTATTTTTTTAGTTGTTTTAAAGTGGGAGAGTTAGTCTGTTCCCTATTATTCTATCATGGTTGGAAACAACTGCCTGTATATAGAAAGGCATAGATATTCTAAAATACTGTTAAATATCTTATGTGCCTGAATATTAGGTGAGGTGTCGCCATCCCAAAAGGTTTATATTTGAGAACTCTAAACTTGCTCATATTACAGAGTAATTCATAAATTATTTTGCACAGCAAATGACTATTTGAGAAGAATACATTGACTTGATATGTCCTTAATCAGTGCCAGATTGGATGTTTATAAAAGACGCATGAGTGTAGAATTTGACACAGATTAAATAATCATTCCTGAGTATGGCCTTAAAAACTATAGGCATTGGATTAAAAAGTATACTAAAGAGTAACGTAGTAAGTGATTATATTATAGAGATTATAATATATTACTGAGAAAACAAATGGGAAAAATTGTCTATTATGTGAATAGGTACTAGCAGTGATTTGGGATAAAATGTCAGGTGATATTTTATTTTATTTTATTTATTTTTTGGAGGGGTGTGTAAATATATTTATTTATTTATTTTTTATACAGCAGGTTCTTATTAGTTATCTGTTTTATCCATATTAGTGTATATATGTCAATCCCAATCTCCCAATTCATCCCACCCCTCTTTTCCCCCTTTGGTGTCCATATGTTTGTTCTCTACGTCTGTGTCTCTATTTCTGCCTTGCAAACCGGTTCATCTGTACCATTTTTCTAGATTCCACATATATGTGTTAATATACGATATTTGTTTTTCTCTTTCTGACTTACTTCACTCTGTATGACAGTCTCTAGGTCCATCCATGTCTCTACAAATGACCCAATTTCATTCCTTTTTATGGTTGAGTAATATTCCATTGTATATATGTACCACATCTTCTTTATCCATTCGTCTGTCAATGGGCATTTAGGTCGCTTCCGTGACCTGGCTATTGTAAATAGTGCTGCAATGAACATTGGGGTGCATGTGTCTTTTAAAATTACGGTTTTCTCTGAGTATATGCCCAGTAGTGGGATTGCTGGGTCATATGATAATTCTATTTTTAGTTTTTTAAGGAACTTCCATACTGTTCTCCATAGTGGCTGTATCAATTTACATTCCCACCAACAGTGCAAGAGGGTTCCCTGTTCTCCACTCCTTCTCCAGCATTTGTTGTTTGTAGATTTTGTGAAGATGGCCAATTCTGACTGGTGTGAGGTGATACCTCATTGTAGTTTTGATTTGCATTTCTCTAATGATTAGTGATGTTGAGCAGCTTTTCAAGAGCTTCTTGGCCATCTGTATGTCTTCTTTGGAGAAATGTCTGTTTAGGTCTTCTGCCCATTTTTTGGTTGGGTTGTTTGTTTTTTTAATATTGAGCTGCATGAGCTGTTTATATATTTTGGAGATTAATCCTTTGTCCATTGAGTCATTTGCAAATATTTTCTCCCATTCTGAGGGTTGTCTTTTCATCTTGTTTATGGTTTCCTTTGCTGTGCAAAAGCTTTTGTTTCATTATGTACCATTTGTTTATTTTTGTTTTTATTTCCATTACTCTAGGAGGTGGGTCTGAAAAGATCTTGCTGTGATTTATGTCAAAGAGTGTTCTTTCTATGTTCTCCTCTAAGAGTTTTATAGTGTCCGGTCTTATATTTAGGTCTTTAATCCATTTTGAGTTTATTTTTGTGCATGGTGTTAGGGAGTGTTCTAATTTCATTCTTTTACGTGTAGCTGTCCAGTTTTCCCAGCACCACTTATTGAAGAACTGTCTTTTTTCCATTGTATATCCTTGCCTCCTTTGTCATAGATTAGTTGACCATAGGTGCGTGGGTTTATCTCTGGGCCTTCTGTCCTGTTCCATTGACCTATATTTCTGTTTTTGTGCCAAAACCATATTGTCTTGATTACTGTAGCTTTGTAGTATAGTCTGAAGTCAGGGAGTCTGATTCCTCCAGCTCTGTTTTTTTCCCTCAAGATTGCTTTGGCTAGTCAGGGTCTTTTGTGTCTCCATACAAATTTTTTGTGTCTCCATACAAATTTTTCTTGTTCTGGTTGTGTAAAAAATGCCATTGGTAATTTGATAGGGATTGCATTAAATCTGTAGATTGCTTTAGGTAGTGTAGTTTAGTCATTTTCACAATATTGATTCTTCCAATCCACGAACATGGTATATCTCTCCATCTGTTTGTGTCATCTTTGATTTCTTTCATCAGTGTCTTGTAGTTTTCTGAGTACAGAAACTTTCTGAGTACAAAAACCTACCTTTCCTTAGGTAGGTTTATTCCTAGGTGTTTTATTCTTTTTGTTGCAATGGTGAATTGGATTGTTTGCTTAATTTCTCTTTCTGATCTTTCGTTTTTAGTGTATAGGAATGCCAGAGATTTCTGTGCATTAATTTTGTATCCTGCAACTTTACCAAATTCATTGATTAGCTCTAGTAGTTTTCTGGTGGCATCTTTAGGATTATCTATGTATAGTATCATGTCATTTGCAAACAATGACAGTTTTATTTCTTCTTTTCCAATTTGTATTCCTTTTATTTCTTTTTCTTCTCTGATTGTTGTGGCTAGGACTTCCAAAACTATGTTGAATAATAGTGACAAGAGTGGACATCCTGGTCTTCTTCCTGATCTTAGAAGAAATGCTTTCAGTTTTTCACCACTGAAAATGATATTTCCTGTGGGTTTGTCATATATGGTCTTTATTATGTTGAGGTAGGTTCCCTCTGTGCCCATTAGAGTATTTATCATAAATGGGTGTTGAATTTTGTCAAAAGCTACTTTTCTGCATCGATTGAGATGATCATATGGTTTTTATTCTTAAATTTGTTAATATGGTGTATCACATTGATTGATTTGCATATATTGAAGAATCCTTGCATCCCTGGGATAAATCCCACTTCATCATGGTGTATGATCCTTTTAATGTGTTGTTGGATTCTGTTTTCTAGTATTTTGTTGAAAGCCTAAGAGACCTCTGGGACAACATTAAATGTACCAACATTTGCATTATAGGGGTCCCAGAAGGAGAAGAGAGAGAGAAAGGACTCAGGTGATATTTTAATACATGGATTTAAAAAAGTATAGCATCTAAACAACTTAGATGGAAATGAAAATGATGTTTGAGATATGAGTTAATTCAAAAAGTGGCTGTAGTTATAATGACCACCCTAACATTTAAGGTGAATGTGAAGTTTGACTATAATTGTTTTCTGAATGTGAGTAGAATAAAGTAATATTTTAGATATATTATTTTAATAATATGTTGTTAAATATTTATATGTTGAGTCCGTTTAAAGTAGATATTTGATTATTTCATCTATATTCACCTAAGAATATGACTACTTAAAAGTTAAACTGTTTCAACTCTGTTAATGGGCTGAAACACTATTTCTGACTCTTGCTATCGTGATTTTCAATCTCCAGTGTTATGAGGTCTGCTAAACTTAGGAATGCCTTCTCTCTAGGGTAGACTATTTTAGATAATAAAAATTACAAATAAACACAGAACACTAAGGGAGAAACCAACTAAAGAGTTTCACATACCTCTTTATTTTCCCTCATAGAATGCAGTGCCTAGTCAGTACTTAGGTATTACCTACACTGTTTTCAGTATTCTTTCTAAAAATGATAAACTTTATTTAAGGGATCATGAGCCTTGAGTGGACTTTACTCTTTCATGTTGGGAGGAAACAGTGGTTGGGGGTGTGTGGGAAGAAGGGGGTACTCTCAGTCTCAAACTGAGCATGTATTTCCCAGGCTGTCTGTTCTGCATGGAGGAAAGGATATGTTGACCAATAATGAAATTTACTTCTGCCCACCCTTCAAGCCTTATAGCTACATATGTATGTATATAGATATATAGCTGTAACTGGCTTGTGTTGTGCACTTAACGAGGTTGCCATTATTTTAAGTGCTGTGCATTTATTATTTAATCCTTACAACACTCCCATTAAACTCTGTTCAAGGTAAGATCCCACTGGATCTGTCTTAGGTATATATTAGACTTGAGACAAAAGGCTATCACCTGATAGCTGATCAAAAATAGTAATAATAATAATAATAATGTGACGTACTAAATGATATACATCTATTAACTCTTTTGCATAACCCTTTATAGTGAAACTCAGTGATGCAGTCCATGACATTTGAAACATTAGGAATAGGAGTGAGGTATGAGAAGAAAATGGGAACAGTTCACTTGTTTGAATTTGAGGCAGTTTATAATACCTGTAGACTATGAGGAAACCTTGTGGACAGAAATTGCAGGTAATGCTCTTCCATATTACACATTTTTACAGGGGAGCATGGCTGCAAGGTTATGAGACTGAAAGCCAGTTGCAGCCCTATGCCTTGTCCTGTCAGCCTGTCTAGCTCTATTTTCAATGATTTTGAGGACAGGACATGAATTCACAAAGTTAGGCTACTTCTGGGTTAAAAATGAAGTCTTGAAGAGTTTGAAATGGTACATAGTTACAGCTTTCTTTTTCTGGTGGTGTTCTTTGTTTTAAGGGATTAAGTGAAATAGATTTAATAGGGCACTAAAGTTAAAATCTGACTTAATTGGTAAAATGTTATTATTACCATTTTTTAATAGAGGGAGAAAAGGTAAGTTTTAGAGATAATATTTTAAATTATTGCATTTTGTTCTTCTCTCTCCCCTTCTCAAAAATACCACGTGGAATATTCCATTCATTACTGTCTGAGAAAGTCATTACTTTGCAAGCTGCAGTTGCTGAAATGGTTTAGGGGAAGAAATGTTTGCTGGCATTTTTTTTTTTTTTTAGTGATTTTTTTTTTCTTTTGGTAGTTATTTTTTGAATATCCAAACTGTAGCAAACAAGGAGAAGGAGTTTTAAATTTATATCGGGGAAACCTCTTTGTGGAACGTTTCATTAGATGACTCCCTGTCAACCTCATATCTTTAAAAGAGGGATTAATGAAACAGCACCTGAAGCAGCAGTGAACTCTTGTGGAATAAACCCTGACCTCTTCCACAGTGTTTTGTGGGATAATTTCAAGTTCTTCAGATACAGATTACATAAAGAAGATTGTAGGGCACGTGACACATTCTGGTTTCCTGTATTTCAGGTAGTAGAAAAATTGCTACCTCTAAGAATGGATCCTGGAGAGATCTTGTCACAGTTATAACTTTTCATCAGTGGTTTTATCTCACAACTTTATTTTTACTTTTTATTCATATAAGCAACTTAAAATAGTTTGCAGTAAACTGCTTTATGTATTAAATATTGTAATGGTAGAGTAATGGATTGCCTGTGCATTGTAACCACAAAGGTAAGATATAGTATGCTTTCTACCTTTGTTAGTGACAGAGTGTGAGAGACCTTTTTGTTTATAATATATTTAAAAAATAAAGTGTAACCATTGTTATATATTTGAAAATAGATATTTGAATCCATTTGATGCTTAGTTTGTATCCTTTAGGAAAGGTAATATTCTGAAATGTGTTTCAGATAGCTAAAAATAGTATATTGAACGGATATTTTTTTCCCCTGAGATTTACAGGAAGCATTTCTCCCAACAGCAAAGGTTTATAGGGCCCTGATTATATTTAAATCTTCTAAATATATTCTCAAAGTTCTCCCCCTCTACTTTATTTTCTGTCCCCATATGTCATGCTGGTTGAAAGTATAACTCATTTTGAGAACATTTTCTGGACTCTCCCATTTATTTATTGCAAATATAGTTAATTTTTTTTTAAGAAGAATAGTAAAGTTCTGATTGTGTTTCCTTTGGAAAGATGTTGATTGGATTTAAAATGGTTAAACTTGTGCAAGAACTCCTTAAAGTTATTTGTTTTAAAGTCTGTTATGCTCATCCTCAAAGTGCAACATGCTTCACTTAAGCTCTGAGTTTGGTTTCTTTTATTCCTGAGCACCAGTTTGTGGACATTGTGTGATTGTGTAAGATTCAAGATGCTTACACTTAAAATTTATACATTGGTTTGTAAAATATGGAATAATTTATTTTGGGGGTTTTATTTCTATAAACTTATGACACAGTGTTAGACAAAATTGTTGAGATTTTTAAATTATGTTCAGTAATAAAAGAATCAGTAGATTTGTGAATTCTGAAAGTAGAATTATTTTTCACAAGAGGAAAAGCAAGAAAATTGATCTAAATTAGTTTTGTTTGCATTTTGTTCAAAATTATAATTCAAACAGAGTTTTCATCAGATACTAACATACCCATTATCTGGTCCCATTCTATTTATCAGGGATGTCTTCCATGTACCTCTGTGTAAAACTGTCTTATCAAAATATTCTTACAGAATGTTTAAAGGGCAGTAAGCCTGGGACACAGGTTTAGTCTAGTTAGTTTGGTTTTTTTTTTTCCCCCCTTCTCTAAGTTCTTTTCATGGTTGTCTGTGGTTGGTTCTCTCTGTGATTTACCTTTTATCACTTCATTCACTTTAGTTTTTATTTCTAATATTATAACAAGGTTATTTGAAATGATCTATCTTCTCTCTCCCCTGTCCTTTTTGATAGATTAAAATATTTTGTATTTGATCCTTTTTAAGCAAACGAGAGCTACCATTGTTAAAAAAATTTTGTGTGGAATCAATATCTAAAGTTTTAATAAGTTTTTATTATGTAACTGTTAAAGTAAAAATAGAAAAGATGTAGGTTGGAAATTAGGAAGCCTAAAATATTATTTGTAGCTACTTTTGAAAGAGCTAAATTAAAATGATTTCGTTTATTATTAGAAATAAACCCTTTGAACGTATTTAACCAATAGCTATAGCAGGAAGAGCAAAAATCTTAATTTTCTTTTCAACTGAAGTGCTGCAATGTTTTCTCCCCCTTGAGTCTTTTCTTGCTTTTCTGATCTTTAGAGAGCTTTATGGTTTTATATATATTTTTAAAGTCTGACAATATAGTTGATGTAATTCTATCATGTTAATACTAAAACACCTTTCCAAGTGAAATTTTTTTCATCATCCGCCTCCCCTCTCTCCCACTTGTGTAGGCATGGTGAGCTAGGTAGGCATGTTGCATCACTGCTACCATGGATACCCTTAAGAACAGGCATGTGGGTTGAGCTAAAGCAATGATGATTAGTTTTCTGGGCTTCCCCCCCTCACCCCATAACTATATGTTCTTCACAGTGAAGACTCTTACTTTAAAATGTTTGCAAATGACTAGGTTGTGAGATGTGATGACTAAATCATCACTGTTGCTGAACAGCCGAATTTTGGCCTCCATTTACAGTAGTATTAATGCAGTCATAAATAGCTCTAGTTCCTTTTCTGATTAATACATTTTAAACACATGTAATGTTTGTTTTGCCTCTTAGTGGGAAATGAAAATGTATTTCCTCTTCAGTCTGAATTTTTAAAAATAATTGTTCTGAATTTACGTATTTTGCAGGGGAAAAGATCCTAGTGAGCATTTCTCTTGTGCAGTATTTCTTTATTGTTAGTATACATACATAGATCTTTATGTAATTTAATCAGCTTGGATACAATATTTTATTTTGTGCTTTTCCACATAATGTCTAAGAGATATTTGTTTTTGTGTTTGTAAATCCTTCTGTTCTTAATTAGCTCCTTTGTAAATGTATGTCAGTTGAGGTGGAATTAATATTGTTAGAGGACCAGGAAGAGATGTGTAGTTTTGTCAGACTCATTATCACTATGGGAAAATTAACTCAAAGTATACAAAGTCCAACAAGAGTGATTTGGGAGTATTGTATACGGTGTGTTTTCTTTTGTTAGTGATAAGCACTGTGCAGCTTCAGCTAAAGGCATTCATATTCTTTAGTATAGAGGTTTCCCATCTGTCTATTAACTTCTGAGAAAGGGAGTTGCATAACTTTCGTATCGGAATTTCTTGCAGTAGAATCATGTCTTTCTCCATCTTTTGTTATACTGTTTGTTGATCAAGTAGAAAAGGGATGTTCTCTCTCTCTCTCTATTCATTTTAGGGTCATTTAGCAGAAGTTTAGGTGGCAGGAGAAAGACCTGAAAAGAAAAAAAATTTCTCGTGTGTTCTTGATTAAGCTTATTAGGAGGAGAGGAGTGTTCATATTTCAGGAGATTCTCTTGCACTCAGTACCAGTTGTTATTATTTTTGTTATTCAACTTGTTTGCCAAAACTTGGAATCCATGTTAAATTCTGTTAGGGCAATATTTGAAATCTGTGCAGTCTTGGGGAGTCTCTTCCAATTAAGGGACTGCCAATACAAAAGGAGCTGCAGACCAGGTTTTCATTGTTTTTATTAACAGGTCTTTTTTTTTTCCCCCCAGCTCTTGTGAGGTGGTTCCTTCTTCTTTGAGATCTTCATGCATAATGATTTCCTTTGTTTGCAAGTCCTTGCCCCCAAATCTTACTAACCCTTCAGATTTCAGCTTATAGATTATTTCCTCAGGGAAGCCTTCCTTGAGGCCCAAGATTAAATAAGCTTCTTTTATTGATAACTTCTATAAGTATACTTTACTTTCCTTTTAGCACACAGAGTATCATGTATTTGTGCGATTCTTTATTAGTGTATGTTTCTTCCACTGGACTATAAACTTTATAAAATAAGACTTTTATTCTCATGGTATTCCCGAGGCCTGACCAAGTGTCTGAGTATCTACATATAGTGGATACTCAGTAAATAATTGTTGAATGAATGAGGCTTTGGCACAGATGTTCCAAACTTGTGGCTTAAAAAAAAATGAATATTTTTACTTTGTAATGCATTTTAAGCCCTCTTTTGAATATGGGTTGTATGTTGACATCCTGGAAAATTGTCACTAAAATTTATTTATCTTTCTATATTTATTATGAATTCAAAAGGATCCAGAAAATGGCCCATCTTCCCAGTGTTTTCCACCTCTTTCTTAGTTTATGGTAGGGATGGACCACATCATCTTTTTTTTTTTTTTTTAACATCTTTATTGGAGTATAATTGCTTTGCAATGGTGTGTTAGTTTCTGCTTTATATCAAAGTGAATCAGCTATACATACACATCTATCCCCATATCTCCTCCCTCTTGCGTCTCCCTCCCACCCTCCCTATCCCACCCCTCTAGGTGGTCACAAAGCACCAAGCTGATCTCCCTGTGCTATGTGGCTGCTTCCCACTAGCTATCTGTTTTACATTTGGTAGTGTATATATTGGACCACATCATCTTGTCTTGATACTTACTTGTCTACTATTCACTTAAATATTTGACTACCTTTTTTTGAATGGTTGTATATATAACTTTTTTTCTTGCTTATACTTAATTTGGGAGAGTCAGATCCTTTTTCATTTTACAGGGCTTACTTCCATCTCTGGACTGCAAAATGCTGACTAACAAGTTAAGTACTGTCCAGTAGAACTTGATGCAGTGATGGAAATGTCGTGTATCTGTGCTGTCCTATCCACTGACACATAAAACATGGCCAGTTTGACAGAGGAACTAAATTTTAATTAATTTAAGTAGACTTAGATTATTGATTGTAACAACCGTTTCCATACACCAGCCAACCATTCGCTTATTTATTCTTGAATTTTTTATACATTTTTTTGAGTGGGTAATAAACTCACATATTATTCAAAATAAACTCAGGAATCAAAAATCATTTTAAAAAATTATATAGTTATGTCTCACTTCTGTCCCTTCTCACCCTGGTCCCCATAGGGAACTATTTTTATTTGTTTCTATTTTTTTTCCAGTGTTTATGCATATACAGGAATTAAGAATGTTTTATTTCTCCCTTTCCCTATACAACAGATAATGTGTTTTATATTTATATAATCTTTTGTCCCTTGCTGGTTTTACTTATAATATCCTGAAGGGCTCTCCATTTTAGTATACATAACTTTTTCTCATTCATTTTTCAGAAATATAATATTTAGTTGTGTGATATCAGTTTCCTTAACCAAACATTGTCTTTTAAATAAATGACCTGTAACAGCTGGTTCTAATTGGAGAAAGATGAAAGTTGGATACATACCTCGTACTGAATATCATGAAAAATTCCAAATTTTCAAAAGTTATAAATATATTTTTGCTAAGCACTAAAGTTCTTTCTAACCTCTTACTTATTATAAACAATTTTTTTCAGAGAAAAAACTTTGTATGTGTGTCATTTTATATTTGTGCATGTATATCTGCATCATGTAGGATTGCTGGTTTAGAGAGTAAATGTGCTTTAATTTAGGTATCTATTGCCAGATTCTCCTCCACTGGAGTTGTGTCATTTTTCATTCCCACCAGCAATGTATGAGAGTGATTGTTTCCCTGCAACTTTGTCGACAGAATGTATTTTCAAATTTTTGTATTTTTGCCAATTTCTTGGGTGAGAAATGGTATATAAATGTAGTTTTAATTTGCATTTCTCATATATTTAAGCAAGGTTTATTATATTTCATACTTTTTCCCTTCTGAGTTGGTCTTTTTCTTCTCAGTTTCTAGGAGCTCTTTATATAATAACAGGGAGCTTAGCCTTTGTCCGTGATGAGTTGCAGATTCTTTCCCCACACTTTGTCATGGTGTTATTATTAGTTTCCCCCTCCCCTCCCCTCTTCTCTCTCTTCTGAATTTTGAGGTCATAGTAAGACCTTCCACATTCATATTCCAGAGTTATAAGGAATTCCACCCAGGTGTTATAAAAAATTCACCCAAGTGTTATTTTGGTACTTTATATAAGATTTCATTTTTAAGTCTTAGGACCATTTAAAGATTATCTTGATCTGTAGTGTTAGTCGTGGAACTGGTATAATATTTTTCCACATGGCTACCCATTTGTTCCAGCGTCATTTATTAAAAAGTTCATATTTACCCCCACTTGATTGAGATGCCACTTTTTGAGAAATAAATTTCCATATGTATTTAGGTCTGTTCTGGACATTGAATTCTGTTTCATTGGTTTGTCCATTTAAGAACCAACTTGATGGCGTTTTACTTACTGAAGTTTTTTAGTATGCCTTAACATCTAATATAATTATTCCTTCTCTTTGCTTCTCTGTTTTTGAGTTTTTTATTAAAATAAAAGAATGATTCTTTCTTGTTTGTTTATCCATATAGATTTTACAATCAACTTATCTAGTCTGAGAAAGTGTTTCGGTATTGGGAACAACCTCTAAATAAGTACAGTTGGCCCTCCGTAGTCTCAGGTTCTGTATCTGTGGATACAGAGGAATGACTGTACTACATCATTTTATATAAGGGACTTGAGCATCTGTGGATTTTGGTATCTATGGGGATCCTGGAACCAGTCCCCACCTCGGATACCAAGGGATGACTGAGTAGAACTTAAGGAAAGTTTTTTTGCCCAGTAAGGAGAGGCAGGAGAGCTTGGTAAAATTTTCTCTTATATACCTTCCCAACTAATAGTATAAACTGCCACCAAAGGGTAGACAGTAGTCTTTTTGATTCCCTAGCCTGGGGAACAGGATTTTAAATTCGTCTCTTAAGAGTTCTTACCAGTTGATTTTTGTTTAATCAAAGACACATTTTACCTGTTTAATAAGTTTTGCCAAAGTTTACCAGTCAACTAAAGTTGCCTTTTGACTAAGTGAAATAGGTTTATTTCTGGTCTGTGTTGGATGCCTAGAGGGCTGTGTTGAGAATTCTAACAGGTTGAAAGAAGAGTGCTGTCGTCAGTTCATAGGCTTTGCCATGGCTGAGGGATTGGAGAATGGTGAGGGCCTTGGTAGAGCAGTGGGATAATTTGTGTTTAATATGTTTTGAAAATCCTTACACGTTATCACCTTATAGCATTTTAAATGACTACACTATTTGGATGTTTTATAACTTAGTTCAACATTTGGATTATTTCTATTTTTTTCTCTGAAAATGATGTACTTGATGCTTAGTCTCTGAGCATAACCATTATTCTTTAGGTGAGGAATTTCAGTATAGAAGGTATGAACATTTTTTAAAAATTTAATTTAATTATTTATTTATGGCTGCGTTGCGTCTTTGTTGCTGCGCGCCGGCCTTCTCTAGTTGCGGCGAGCGGGGGTCACTCTTCGCTGTGTTGCGCGGGCTTCTCTTTGCGGTGGCTTCTCTTGTTGCAGAGCACGGGCTCTAGGCGTGTGAGCTTCAGCAGATGTGGGTTGCAGGCTCTAGAGCACAGGCTCAGTAGTTGTGGCGCATGGGCTTAGCTGCTCTGCGGCCCGTGGGATCTTCCCAGGCCAGGGCTTGAACCCATGTCTCCTGCATTGGCAGACGCACTCTCAACCACTGTGCCACCAGGGAAGCCCGGTATGAACATTTTTAATGTTTTGATAAATATTGCCACAATTTCTAAACTTTAATTACCTTCAGATTATTTTTCCAGTTAAAGTGCCCTATTTTATATTAAGTGTGTTTTCACTGAACTGGTTCTGCATTTACATGTGGAAAGGTTCATTATAGCTTCTGATCTTATCCATAATGATTGAGTTTCTTGACTGTTTCACTTTTTGTTAACTTTTAATATCCAGTCAGTGTTCACCTGGGGTTTACCTCATTTGGGACCTACTGCATTAGAAAAATAGAGGTTGCTTTCAAGTACTATCTATTTCTGCTTATCCTTTTACAATTGTACTGTCAAATGAATGAGGATAACTAAGGCTTCTGTTTCTCTTATTTTGTCACTCTCTCACTTATTAAAATTCCTTATAGTCTGCATTCTGCAGCGGTCACTCAACTGAAATTGTGCAGTTTAGTCTGGACAGAGAATAAAGAATAATAGTTAAGAGCTCAAGCTCTGGAGACCTTTGAGGTTCTAGTCTCAACCCTTGATTCCTGGACAAGGCATTTATTCCTTCTGTGTTTTGTTTCCTCATCTCTAAAATAGGGGAAATAATGGCACCTACTTTACATGGTTATTAAAGATTAATTGAGCTAATAATTACACACTGTCAAGTGTGTGAAATGATGACCACCACATAGTAAGACTTTAATAATAATGTTAGCAGATATTTTTAATAATTTTTATTAAATAGTAATAAAATATATAGCCTTCTGGTTGGACAGAACAATCTTTTCTCAATCATTCTCTCTGCCTTTACACTGTTGGTGTTCCCTCTTTTATAATTCTTGTTCCCTGCCTTTTATGACTAGTGTACTGGTTCTCTTTCTTTATTAAGGGTGGTGGATGGTTTAGGTACAGCTGTATATTAAGGCAAACTGGCATTAGGAATAAAAGGAAAATGAAAAAGGATGAGATTTAAAGATACTTTTACACATGCCTGTTTCTGCTTTATCTACCTCTTCTTTTGCTGCTTTTATTTTGGATTTTAGAGTTATGCTAATGCCTGTCTTTGGAGACAGCTCCCTGAATCTCTGATTGCCAAAAGTTTATGACTGTATATCCTTCTTTTGGTGATTGGTATGTAACCATCTTATATGGATAAAGAAAAAGGATTGTCCATATGTGGGAAAAGATATTTACTTGTGATTCCAGTGGATACTCCACAACTATTCAAGTAGATAACTGATAATGGTAGGTAATAAATCACCAGAGAAATGTTGAATTGTTTTGGCTTATCAGTTTGAGAATCATGAATAGAAATGTCTTTGATTTAAATGTTCGTATTTATACGTCAGGACACTTTTAGTTGTGCTGGGTTGTATTAAAATTGTATGTTAGCCAGCAGCTTTGAAAGGCGTGTGAGACCTTTTTAAAGAAAAATCCTAGTACAGAGATTTCAGGTTTTTTAGATTTTAGAAAGTTGAATTTTAATAATATATAGAAATGCTGCCCTCTACTGTTGCCTAGTTGTTTTACTGCCATGTAAAAATCTTCAGTAAGCTCTACTAGGATAACTTTTTTTAAAGTATTAGATTGGAGTATACTATTAGATTGGAGTATAACTATATAAAATACTATTCTGATAATGTAATTCTTAAGTTATGTTTATTACTCAGTGCTAACTCCCATTAAATATGTTCATTGTCATCATTTGGCTTTTAGAAACACTTGGATCTTGGAACAAAAGTCTTAGCTTCTTATTTTACATGGTGAGCTTTAAGTGGTCACTTGATTGATTCTGTATGGTTGTGTGATTCAGAGCTTGTATTGATAGCTTTTAAGCAAACTAAAAAGTTCTACAGGTAAAGATATTTTTCTAAAGTAAAAATTGTTTTAATATCTTATGTAATTGATTTGAAATTCTAATCAATATTAAATAGGGATGTAAGATCTTCATATGTTTACTAAAAGGAAGCACTGCCTAAACAGTGGTGATGTTGACCAAAATTTTAACCTCTGGATTTCAGGTTTTTCACTGTAAAATGAAGGGATTAGAAGAGATAACTTTTAAGATTACCTTCAGCTTTGTTTTACTGAGTACCTATTGTATATGAAGTAATCTACTGTATATAAGATAGAAATGGAAAAACAAAGATGATTAGTATAGTTCTGGCTCTAGATCGGGTCAGCCAGTTAGCCAAATCAGACCGTAGTCATTTACTTAATGTCATGGCTACTTTCGTGCTACAGTGGCAGAGTTTGAGTAGTTGCAGCAGAGACCATATGACCTGCAAAGCTGAAAATATTTACTATCTGGCCCTTTATAGAAAATGTTTTCTGACCCTTGCCCCAGATGAACTTGGGGTCTGGTGTCGAAGATAAGTATCTAAAAAGATAATTCAGAATGGGCGTTTATAAAGGACATACAAACAAAATGCCAGGAGTAGTTTAAATAAAGTTAACATGCAATAAAGGAAAATATGCTTTTATCATCAACACTGTTCTTCCCAGTTCAGTAGAGTGCTAACATCTTCTAGTAATTCCCAGAGATTCCTGTTTATCAGACATTAGCAAGTATACTGCTTCACAACCTCATTATCATCGTTATCATTATGACTTTCTTTTTGTAAAATGCACAAATCTATGTAGGCACTTCGGTGTCTTTTTATAACTGTGACCAATACCTATGTAAAAATATAAAACATTTTCACTACTCCAGAATACTCCCTTTTGTTCTTCCTAAAACATTTTGGCCTCCACAGAAGTAATCATTTTTCTGACCTATATCACTGTAGGTTAGCTTTGAACTTCTTACAAATGTAGTCATACAGTGTATATGGTCACTTTCGGTTTCTTTTACTCAGCACGTGTGTCTCTGTGTGTCAGTAGTTTGTCCCTTTTTATTGATGTGTAGTATTCCATTGTATGACTACACCACAACTTTATTCTGCTGTTGTTGGAATTTGGGTTGTTTCCAGTTTGGGGCTGTTATGAATAAAGCTGCTTTGAACATTTTTGTGGAAGTCTTTTGTGGACATAAGCATTTATTACTCTTGGGCATATATACCTGGGAGTTAGAGTTTTAAATTCATCTTGTAGAGTCCTTACCAGAAAGTGTTTTTTTAATAGGACAAGGTGGGAGGGTGGAATCAAAGACACATTTTCACCTACTTACTAAGTTTGACTTGTCCACCTCTCCATTACAAAGTGACATCTTTACATTTCTTCATGAACCCTGTGACTAAGGCAACCTACCTTTTGACTAAATCAAATAGGTTTTTTTTTTTCTGATGCCAACTTTGGTTGATGTTGGGTGTTTAGAGGTCTTTGCTAAGAAGTCTAATAGCAGGTTGAAGGAAAGAGTGCTGTCATCAATTAGTAGTCTTTGTCGTGACTGAGAGATTGGAGAAAGTTGGAGGACCTGGCAGAACAGTGGGATCATTTGTATTTAATATATTTTGTATATTTAAAGTTGCCATTTTAAACTCCTTTTCTTCTAGTTCTGACATCTGTGTCTTCTGTGGTTCTGCTATGGGTCTACTTTTGAGTTTTGTTCTCTTATTGTTCATGTTTTTCTGATTCTTCCCATATCTTGAAATTTTTTTGTTGTGTGCTTTAAGTAATGTGTGAAAGAACTATTGAGACTGAACCAATGTTATTTTCCTTGTAAGAAGCTAGAATGAACTAATCAATTAGGAGTTGTTTGTTTAGAGCTAGGTTGCTATATTAGTTACTTTCAGCTCACTTCAATTTTCAAATATCATAAGGATGAGATCAGTTCTGTGCCTTTCCCTTTCCACCAGTAGGACTTAAGACCTAAGAACTGTGACACTGTAGAAATGTTTCACTGCTTTTCCAGCCCAATTCTCAGTCTCCTGCACTTCAGTACTCTCCGTAAATGTCCCATGAGGGTGATCCAGTGTGTGGGGACAACAAGCTGTCCATTTTAGGCTCCTCCACATTCCAACTTGACATGCCAACCCACATGTGATTAAAAACTCCACTGCTTACCCCAGCAGAGTTCCTTAACCTAGACCACGCCCAGTCCTTTGCCCACCTGGGTCAAAACTTGCTAAATACTCTGTTTAGGTAAGTGTCTGCCTTCTCTAGAAAAGGTTCATCTCTTTGGAATTTGGATTCCTGAGACTAATTTGTGTTCAGAAATTTCTTTTTTTTAAAATTAAGCTTTTTGTGATAATTGTAGATTCATGTATGTATGTAAAAAATAGTATAGAGATCTCATGTGCCCTTTACCCAATTTCCTCCAAAGGTAACTGTAGTACAGTGTCACTAACCAGGATATTAACATTAATATAGTCAAGATCCAGAACATTTCCATCACCACAGAGATCCCTTATACTGCTTTTTTCTAGCCACACCTACTTTCCTTCCACCCCAACACCCTCTTAATTCACAGGAACTACTAATCAATATTCCATTTCTGTAATTTTGTCATTTAAAGAATTTTATATAAATGGAATCATAAATATGTAACCTTTTGGGATTGGTTTTTTTTTTTTTTAACTCTGTAATTTTCTGGAGATTCATCCAGAAAATGATTGTTGTTTATATCAGTAATTTGGTTTTTTGCTGTTGCTGGGTACTATTCCCATGATATGGCTGTACGACTGATAACCATTCACCTGTTGAAGGACATCTGGGTTTTCCAGTTTTTGACTATTACAAGTAAAGCTGCTATTAAACATTTGTGTACAGTTTTTGTGTGAACATAAGTATTCATTTCTCTGGGATAAATTACGCAGTAGTGCAAATTGCTGGGTCATATGGTGTTGCATATTTATTTTTTTAAGAAACTGCTAAACTGCTTTCCACAATGGTGGTACCATTTTTACATTCTCATCAGCAATGTGTGATTGATCCAATTTCTTTGCATCTTTGACAACATTTGGTGTTGTCACTAATTTTTATTTTAGCCCTTTTCATAGGTATGTAGTGATATCTCATTGTGGTTTTAATTTACATTTTCCTAATGGCTAATGATGTTGAATATCTTTTCATGTCCTTATTTGCCATCTGTATATCCTTCTTGTATACCTGTTCATGTCTTTTGCCCATATTCTAATTGACTTTTGTTGTTGTTGAATTTTGAGAGTTCTTTACATAATCTAGTATACTAGTCCTTTGTCAGATATGTCATGTGCAGATATTTTCTTCCAGTCTGTAGCTTGTCTTTTCATCCTTTTATTAGGGTCTTTCATGGAGCAAAGGTTTTTAATTTTGATGAAGTCCAGTGTATTAATATATCCTTTCATGAGTCATGCTTTTCATGGCAGATCTTTTGATATTCATGTGTTTGTTGCTAGTGTATATAAATACGGTTTACTTTTGTATTTTTATCTTGTACCCTGTGACCTTGCTGAACTCACTTATTAGTTGTAGGAGTTTCTTTATAGGTTCCTTGAGATTTTTTAATGTAGACCATCTGAAAATTGGGAGTTTTTTATTTCTTCCTTTCTAATCTCTATGCCTTTATTTCCTTTCATTTGCCTTATTGCACTGGCTAGAACTTCCAGCATCTTCAAGATAGAACCATAACCCTTCTTCTTATCAACACTGTTGGCATCCTTCTGTAATTCATTGTAATTTCTTACTTGGACCCAAGTTCCTAGTAGTTGATCTCTCTTTCCTCTGTTGCCTAGATATATAACCTATTCTCCACATAAACCAGAATGGGAAAAAAATATCTAAATCAGAGTCTCATCTCTTCCTTGTTTAAAATCCTCTGAATGGCTCACAGTTCCAGTTAGAATAAAATCCAGTTAGAATATGCTCATTCTGGAATATTAGATTCTACCTCAGCTAGACTCTGGCCACCTTTCTGATTTAAGCTACTCTTCTCCTGGTTGAGTCTTCTCTAGTTATACTAGCCTTCTTTCAGATCCTAAAATTCCAATACTTTTGGATCAGGTACTCCTACTGCCTGAAAGCCCCTCTTCTTGATTTTTACATATCAACCTTCTTCAAATCTTTTAGGGTTCAGCCTAAATTACACATCTCAAAGAGGCCTTCTCTGACTAGCTTAAATCTTCCCTGTTCCCCCTTGACCACACACTGTTTCCTTTTCAGTGCTTATCACTCTAATTGTTTACTTTGTTTAGTTTACAAATCTATGTGGAAAATAAAATTATTCAATGAATTAGAAATTTTGTGATATGTAAATAAAAACCTAATATTTATAATTGTGGCAGTCTGATATTTTAAAAATATAATTTGGGGATCAGACACATGGCTTTGAATGCCCCATTTGATGGGCACATTTAGACAATTTACATTTAATGTAATTATCAATATAGTTGGGTTTAAATCTGTCATCTTGTTGTTTGTTTAATATTTGTCCCATCTGTTCTTTGTTTTTTCCTTTTACTACCTTGCTTTGTAGTAATTGGGTATCTTTTATGATTTCATTTTATCTTCAGCTATTGGTTTATTACAATAGCTATACCTCTTTGCTTTATTGTTTTAGTTGTTGTTCCAGGCCCCAGAGTCTTAAGATATACAATATATGCATCTTTATCATAGTTTACCTTCAAATATTATAGCACTTGACTTATAATGTTAAAACCTTGCAACAATGCACTTCCATTTCCTCCTCCTTTTATTTGTGCTGCTGTTATCATACATCTTCTACATGTATCATAAACCCTATAAGCTATTTATTATTTTTTCTTTAAATGAAAATTATCTTTTTCTTTTCAGATTAATAGACTTAATATTTTAGAGCAGTTTCAGGTTTACAGAAAAATTGAGAAAATGCAGAGTTCCAGTTAATGAGCCAATATTGATACAATATTAACTAATGTCTATTGTTTACATTAAGGTTCACTGTGTGTGCTGTATATTCTGTGGGTTTTGAAAATATATAATGACATGTATCTACCATTACATTATCATACAGAATAGTTTTATTTCCTTAAAAATCCCCAATGCTCCACCTGTTCATCTCTCCTTACCCCCTGTGCACCCCTGGCAACTATTGATCTTTTTCCACCTCCATAGTTTTGCCTTTTCCAGAATGTCATATGGTTGAACTTACGTGGTATATAGCCTTTTAAGTTTGGTTTCTTTCACATTATAATATGCATTTAAGGTTTCTCCATGTCTTTTCATGCTTGGCACATGATGGCACATTCTTTTTATCACTGAATAAGATTTCATTGGTGTCTAATCTGCTGTTAATCTCATCTAGTGGATTTTTCATTTCAGATATTGCATTTTTCATCACTGTAAGTTCCATTTGATACATTTTTAGTGCATCTGTTTGTGTCATGTTCATGTTTTCCTTTAAATCCTTGAACATATATATAATTTTATGAAAGTGTTTCAAAGTTTTGTCTGCTAATTCCATCATCTGATATTTCTATATATGCTCCCATGGACTGATTTTCCTCCTGTAATGGGTCACAATTTTCTGCTGATTTGTATGTCTTTGTGTTTTTCACTGTATGCCAGACATTGTGAATGTTGTTGAGTGTTGCTCCATATTGTTTTCACTAAAGAGTGTCCATACTTTTTGATGGGCAGCTAGGTCTTTTGCAAATAAGGTTGATAACTTTCAAGGCTTCTTTTTAGGCTTTTTTTCAGTTGGGTCTCCACTAGCCTCTTCTTAGATTTACTACTAAGGCTTTGACTGTCTAGGAGTGTATAATGATTACTCCAGGTGTTCATTGAGGTCTCTCTTCTCTGACTATATAGATCTAAACACCTCCCTGACAGTTCTTGGCCTTGTGGAGTTTCACGTTATCAAGTAGGTTAACATTCAGACCAAAATCTCAAGGGCACTCCCTCTACAGGTTTCTGGAGCTCTTTCTCTGCTTAGCTTCCTCCTTTCTGATCATCTGTTTTGCAAATTCCAACTGCTTTAGACTCCCTGAAAACCAGTGTTGATGTCTTCAACCAGTCTTGATCTCTTCAGTTCCGTGAGATGGCTGTGTTTGCTTGAATTTCCCCATTGTGTGCCAGGTTCTCAAATTTGCCTCCAGGCAGAAAGCCAGAAAGATGGTATTGTTCATCTCATTTGTTTTCTTTCTCTCAGGTATCACAGTCCTGTACTGATTGTTGTTCCAGTGTCTGTAAACTGTTACTGCATGTATTTTTTCCCTAGTTTTCCAGTTTTTTAAAGCAGGAGAGTAAATTGTGTACCAGTTACTCCTTTGTGGCCTGACACAGTTTTTCCTGTTTTATTTATTTAGATCCTATTTCACTTTGTTATAGATTTAAGATGGCCTACTCTGGAATATGAACTTCTTTTTCAATAGTTGCCTTTAAAAAAAAATAACATTCTTGCTCTTTGGCAATAAAGGAGATATAAAAGTAATGTATTTTTATTGAAAACTACAGAAATAGATAACAATGTACATAAGCCTCATCTGTAAACTCAGGCTCCATATCTACCGCTGTTAACATTTTGGTATGTTCTACTAATTTTTCTAGGTGCATATGTAACTTCTTATAAACATAATTGAGGGGCATGCACACATAAACACATAATCCTCTTTGTTACTCCAATTTCTATTTTTTTTTCCTTTTAAAAAATACAGGTTGGAATAGCTTTCTGTGGCATTACATTTTCTTTAAAAGTGTATGCGTCTATTTGTGTGTGTTATAATGGCAGTTAAAGATTTTTATCACAATAATGTATAATCATTTATTCAGACAACATGGGATTGATTATGATTAAACATTTATTATTTCCAAATGTAAGATCTTTAGTCAGTAAAGACTGTACTCCTAATTTCGTCTTCTATACTTTTTTTGGGATATTTTGTTCTTGTTTCATCCATTTCATCCTCTCTGAGGAAAGTATTCCATGTTGAAATTTTGGACTCGGTTCACTTTGAGAACTGTGCTTTTCTTTTAGTAATTGGATCACCTGTATTTGTAAGCCTATCTGTATATAAGAATCACATAGAGAGCTTGTTAAAAATAAAGATTCTTAGGCTTGAATTAGACTGAATACCTGGGAATCTTATTCAGATAGGTCACCATTAGGGAACCACTATTCAAAACATGATCTCTGATACTCTAGGATTACTTAAAGACCTGTGCGTTGATTGGTTCAGGAGGATGTATACGAACATATGATGGAACTCATTGACCCTCAGCCAGAGCCTCTCTGCTTTTATTTATTTATTTTTTTCAGGGTGGACACCCAACTAAGATATGGTTTCAGAGAAGTTTTATGGGAAAGGAAATGTGTTTACCACAGTAATAGCTTATCAGAGCTCTGTCTCTGATGTGTGATGGGTTTATCTCTTCAAATATAAAGAAGTCACTGCAAACTGCATAAGAGTTATGGCTTGTTAAAGCTTATAAAAACTATTTAAATGGTTATATAAATATGTTTCCCAAATATCATACTCTTAAATTATAATTTTCACTTTATGGTTGAGTATATTGAACAAATTTTTAATAAATTATTTTAATCCAATACGTAAAATCTTTGAATAGAACTTGAAAAATCGTAGTTGCTACCTATACATGGTAGTTTTTCCAATCTGTGAATATGGAATGTTTCTCTATTTATTTAAATCTTCTTTAGTTTACATTAATAATGTTTTGTAATTTTCAGTGTATGAGTATTGTACTTTTATTAAATTTTTTTCTGAATATTTAGTGCTTTTTTATGTTAATGTGAAAGGAATTATGTTCTTAATTTCATTTTCAGATTGTTCACTGTATATAAAGTTACATTAATTTTCGTATATTGCTGATGTATTCTACATCCTTACTGAACTTTATTAGTTCTAACAGGTTTTGTGTGGGGGGATGGTGGGGGGGACTCCTTAGGATTTTCTACATATAGGATCATGGCATTTGCAAATAAAGCAGTTTTACTTCTTCCTTTCCAATCTGGATACCTTTTGTTTCTTGCCTGATTGCACTGGCTGGAAACTCCAATACAGTTTTGATTAGGAGTGACTAAATTGTACATTTTTTCCTTCTTTTAAGGATCTTAAGGAGAAAACATTCAGTCTTTCACCATTAAGTATGGTGTTAGATGTAGGTTTTCTATAGGCGCCCTTTATCAGGTTGAGGAATTTTCTTTATTTTCCAAGTTTGTTGAGAGAATTTTTATTGTGAATGGATGTTGGAGTTTGTCACATGCTTTTTATATGTCTGTTGAGACACTTCTTAAAAAGATGTTTCATTTGGCACAAAGGTTTTCATGTTGTTGTTGTTTTTTAACATAGGTGGTGATTTTAGGATCATTGGTGCATTGCATATCATTTGGATTTAAATGAGAACCATTAAAGATGATTTGCTGTCATTCATTCAACAAATATTCATGAAATGCCTGCAATTTGTGTTTCTAACAAATGCACTAGATTCTGATGAACACTAAAGATTTAGATTTACTAGGTTAGAGTTTCAGATGCATGATAACAAAGTTTTGCTTATTCCATGAGTTTAAATTTTTAAAAGCAGTTTTTAAACATCTAACTATATAACTATAAAACCTAAGTAATAATGAGCCCAGTTCTAACTTTTCCTAAAATAATAGCTTTTTTTTTTGTTTTTTTTGTTACCATGAGCAGTATCATTTTAGCAGGGCTACATTTCTTTCTTGTATTCATATTGGGGTGATTGAGATGGTGCTAGATTTCCTTTTAGAACTGCTTTATAGGTAATAGCCATATGACGAAGCAAATCACACTAATTTGTTGATGCTCCTGTAGTTGGACTATCACAGTCTCTATTTTGGGCATATACATTGAGGTTTCATGGTACAGTTTGCAGCATACAGATTTGTCCCATTATTTGAAATTGTATATAGTCACAGTTGAATTTGTTTTTTTGTTTTTTTGTCTTTTTTTTTTTTGATTGGCTCTGTTCAACTGTGAAAGCTGAAATTCTATAGTTAATTGAAATCAGTCTAGGTAGTATAGTTTGATCAATAATGAATATAGATTTGATTTAACATTAGTTTTAATTTTAATTATTCAACATCTTATTTGACAGAGTAGCATTTTAGTATTCTTAATTACAGCAAAATGTAATCAATTTTTTTCTTCCAGTTTTATTGAGATGTAATTGACATGCAGCACTGTATAAGTTAAGGTGTATAGCATAATGATTTGACTTACATACATCATGAAATGATTATCACAGTAAGGTTAGTGAACATCCATCATGTTGTGTAGTCACAAAATAAAAGAGAAAAATGTTTTCTGTGAGATAAGAACTCTTAGGATTTACTCTCTTAACAACTTTCGTATGTTATATACAGCACTGTTAATTATATTAATCATTTTGTACATTACATCCCTAGTACTTATTTATCCTTTAACTGGAAGTATGTTCCTTTTGACCACATTCCACTAATTCCCCCTCCCCCCTCCCCACCTCTGGTAACCACAAATATGATCTTTTTCTATGAGTTTGTTTGTTTTGAAGTGTAATTGATCTGCAACACTATGTTAGTTCTTGGTATACAACATAGTGATTTGATATTTCTATATGTTACAAAATGATCTCTACAATAAGTCTCGTCATCATCTGTCACCATACAAAGACAGTACATTATTATTGACTATATTCCCCACTGTGTACATTTCATCCCCGTGTCTCATTTATTTTGTAACTGAAAGTTTGTACCTCTTAATCTCCCTTACCTATTTCACTCATCCCCCCACCCCCACCCTCCCCCTGGCAACCACCTGTTTGTTCTCTGTATCGATGAGTCTGTTTCTATTATGTTTGTTCATTTGTTTTTTACATTCCACATATAAATGAAATCGTATGGTGTTTGTCTTTCTCTGTCTGCCTTATATCACCTAACATAATCCCCTCTAGTTCTATCCATCTTGTTTCAAATGGCAAGATTTCATTCTTTTTTGATGTCTGAGTAATATTCCATCACACACACACACACACACACACACACCTTTATCCATTCATCTATCAGTGGGCACTTAAGTGACTTCCATATCTTGGCTATTGTGAATAATGCTGTGATGAATGTAGCAGCACATATATCTTTTCAAATTAGTGTTTTTGTTTTCTTTGGAAGAATACCCAGAAGTGGAATTACTTGATTGTATGGTAGCTGTGTTTTTAATTTTTTGAGACATCTCCATACTGTTTTCCGGAGTGGCTGCACCAATTTACCTTCCCACCAGCAGTGTACGAGGGTTCTCTTTTCTCTGCATCCTTGACAACACTTGTTTGTTGTCTTTTTAATAACAGCTATTTTTACAGGTGTGAGGTAATAACTCATTGTGGTTTTGATTTACATTTCCCTGTTGTAGAGCATCTTTCCATGTATTTGTTGGCCATCTGTGTGTCTTCCCTTGAAAAATGTCTCTTCCAGTTCTCTACCCTTTTTTAATCAGGTTGCTTGTTTTTTTGAAGTTGAGTTGTATGAATTTTTTGTGTATTTTGGATATTAACCCATTATTGAATATATCATTTGCAAATATCTTCTCCCATTCAGTAGATGGCCTTTTTGTTTTGTTGCTGGTTTCCTTTGCTCTGCAAAAGCTTTTTAGTTTGGTATAGTCCCATTTGTTTATTTTTGCTTCTGTTTCCCTTGCTTGAGGAGACATATCCAAAAAAAATATTGCTGACACTGACGTCAGAGAGTGTACTGCCTATGGTTTCTTCTAGGGCTTTCATGGTTTCAGGTCTTATGTCTAAGTTGTCAATCCATTTTGACTTTATTTTGTATAAGGTGTGAGAATGTAGACCAGTTTGATTCTTTTGCGAGTAGCTGTCCAGTTTTCCCAACATCATTTATTGAAAAGGGTGTCTTTTCCCCACTGTATATTCTTGCCTCCTTTGTCATAGTTGGATTGACCATATAAGTGTGGGATCATTTCTGGGCTCTCTGTTCTGTTTCATTGATTGTTGTGTCTGTTTTTGTGCCAGTACTGTACTGTTTTGATTACTGTAGCTTTGTCGTATAGTTTGAAATCAGGGAGTGTGACGTCTCCACGTTTGTCCTTCGTTCTTAAGATGGCTTTGGCTATTTGGGGTCTTTTATATTTCTATAAAAATTTTCAAATTATTTGTTCTAGTTCTTTGAAAAATGGCATTTTGATAGGGATTGCATTGAATTTGTAGATTGCCTTGGGAAGTATGGTCCTTTTAACAATATTAATTCTTCAGGCCATGAGCATGGTATATCTTTCCATCTCTTTGTGACATTTTCAGTTTCTTTCATCAGTGTGTTACAGTTTTCCAAGTACAGGTCTTTTGCCTCCTTAGTTAGATTTATTACTAGATATTTTATTCTTTTTGATGTGATTGTAAGTTGGATTGTTTTCTTAATTTCTGTTTCTGATAGTTCATTGTTATTATGTAGAAACACAACAGATGTCTGTATATTAATTTTGTATTCTCAAACTTTACCAAATTCATTGATGAGCTCTAGTAGTTTTTTTTTGGTGGTGTATATAGTACCATGTCATCTGCAAACAGTGACAGTTTTACTTCTTCCTTTCCAATTTGGACAATTTTACTTCTTCCTTTCCAGTTTGGGTTCCTTTTATTTCTTTTTTTTATCTGATTGCTATGGCTTAGATAAAAGTGGCAAGAGTGGGCATTTTTGTCTTGTTCCTGATCTTAGAGGAAAAGCTTTTTGCCGTTGATTATGATGTTACATGTGGGCTTGTCATATATGGCCTTTATCATGTTGAGGTGGTTACCTCTGTAATCACTTTGTTGAGAGTTTTTGTCATAAATGGATGTTGAATTTTGTCAAAAGCGTTCTCTGTATCTATTGAGATGATCATATGAATTTATTCTTCAGTTTGTTAATGTGGTGTATCACATTGACTGATTTGTAGATATTGAACTGTACTTGCCTTTCTGGGATAAATCTCACTTGATCATATATGATTCTTTTAATGTAATGCTGAATTCAGTTTGTTAACATTTTGTTGAGGGTTTTGTATCTATGTTCATCAGTGATATTGGCCTGTAATTTTCTTTTTTTGTTGTGTCTTTGCCTGGTTTTGGTGTTAGGGTGGTGCTGGCCACGTAGAATGAGTTCAGAAGCATTTCTTCATCTTCAATTTTTTGGAATAGTTTGAGAAGGATAGGTGTTAATTCCTCTTTAAATATTTGGGAGAATTCATGTGTGAAGCTGTCTGGTCCTGCACTTTTGTTTGTTGGGTTTTTTTAAATTACTGATTCAGTTTCATTACTGGTAATTATTCTGTTCATATAATCTATTTTTTCCTCATTCAGTCTTGGAGATTGTACATTTCTGTGAATTTATCATTTCTTCTAGGTTGTCCATTTTATTGGCATATAAAATATGCCAATATAGTAGTCTCTTATGATCCTTTATATTTCTGTGGTGTTGACTGTAACTTTTTCATTTCTGGTTTTATTTATTTGGATCCTCTCTTTTTCTTGATGAATCTGGCTTAAGGTTTATCTATTTTGTTTATTTTTTCAAAGAGCCAGCTTTTAGTTTCTTTATCTATTTTTTTTTTAGTGTCTACTTCATTTATTTCTGCTGTAATCTTTATTATTTCTTTCCTTCTACTAATTTTGGTCTTTTTTTTTTTTTTTTTTTAGTACCTTTAGCTGTAAGATTAGGTTGTTTGAGGTTTTTCTTGTTTCCTGAGGTAGGCTTGTGTCACTATAAACTTCCCTCTTAGAACTGCTTTTGTTGTGTCCCATAGATTTTGGATTGTTGTGTTCCTATTTTCATTTGTCTCCAGGTTTTTTATTTCCTCTTTGATTTCTTCAGTGACCAATTGGTTGTTTAGTAGCATATTTGTAGCTTCCACGTGTTTGTGTGTTTTGCAGGTCTTTTTTTTATAGTTGATTTCTAGTCTTATAGCACTGTGGCTGGAAAAGATGCTTGGTATTATTTCAGTCTTCTTAAGTTTATTGAGACTTGTTTTGTGGCCTGGCATGTGATCTATGCTGAAGAATGTTCCAAGGATGTGTATTCTGCTGCTTTGGGGTGGAACGTTCTTTATATATCTATTAAGTTCACCTGATTTAATGTGTTAAGGCCAGTGTTGCCTTATTGATTTTCTGTCTGGATGATCTGTCCATTGATGTAAGTGGGGTGGTAAAAACCCCTACTACTATTGTGTTACTGTCAATTTCTTTCTTTATGTTTGTTAATACTTGCTTTATGTATTTAGGTGCTCCTTTATTATGTGCATGTATGTTACAATTGTTATATCTTCTTGTGGGAAGATTATCATTACCTAATGCTCTTTTTTTTCTCTTCTTAATGCTCTTCTTTGTCTCTTGTTACAATCTTTGTTTTAAAGTCCATTTTGTCTAATATAAGTATTGCTGTTCCAGCTTTCTTTTCATTTCCATTTGCATGGAATTCCTTTTTCCATTTCTTCACTTTCCATCTGTGTGTGTCTTTAGATCTGAAGTGAACCTCTTGTGGGAAGCATATATATTGGTCTTGTTTTTGTATCCGTTCAGCCACTCTGTCTTATGATTGGAGCATTTAGTCCATTTACATTTAAGGTAATTATTGATAGGTATGTACTTATTGTCATTTTGTTAATTGTTTGGGGGTTGTTTTGCACTTTGTTCCTTTGTTCTTTTCCTTTCTTCCCTTGTGATTTGATCACTGTCTTTAGTGTTATGTTTGGATTTCTTTCTCTCTTGTGTGTGGGTACTATTACAGATTTTTGGTTTGTGGTTACTGTGAGGTTTATATATACAGTTTCTTAAGATGATGGTCACTTAAGTTCGAATGCATTTTAACAACCCTGCATTTTTACTCCTTCCCACCCACACTTAATGTTTTTGACATCATATTTTACATCTTTTCGTTTTGTGTATCCCTTAACTACTTATTGTGGATATAGACGATTTTAAGTGGTTAATCTACTACCTTTACTGTATGCTTGCCTTTACCAATGAGATTTTTCCTTTCATAGGTTTCATATTTCTAGTTGTGGCTTTTTCTTTTCCACTTAGAGAAGTCCCTTTAACATTTCTTTTAAAGCTGGTTTAGTGGTACTGGGCTCTTTTAGCTTATCCTTGTCTGTAAAACTCTCTCTTTCAAACCTGAATAATAGTGTTGCTGAGTAGAGTATTCTTGATTGTAGGTGTTTTCCTTTCATCATTTATAGTATATCATGCCACTCCCTTCTGGCCTGCAGAGTTTCTGTTGAAAAGTTGGATGACAGCCTTATGGAAATTCTTTTGAATGTAACTAGTTACTTTTTCCTTGATGCTTTTAATATTCTCTCTTTATCTTTAATTTTTGCCGTTGTAATTACAGTGTGCTTTGATGTGGACCTCTTTGCGTTGATCTTGTTTGGGACTCTCTGTGCTTCCTAGACCTAGATGTCTGTTTCCTTTCACAGGTTAGGGAATTTTTCAGCTATTATCTTTTCAAATAAGTTCTTCGCCCTTTTCTTACTCTCTTCTCTTCTGGAACCCCTGTAATTTGAATGTTTGTTTACTTGAAGTTTTCCCAAGGTCTCTTAAACTGTCCTCCTTTTTAAAAATTCTTTTTCCTTTTTTCTGTTCGTCTTGGGTGACTTCCATTTCACTGTCTTATATTTCACTGATCTGTTCCTCTGTATCATCTAATCTACTGTAGATTCCTTCCAGTGTATTTTCTATTTCAGTTATTGTATTCTTCAGCTCTGGTTCTTCTTTGTATTTTCTAACTCTTTGTTAAACTTCTCACTGTGTTCATCCATTCTTCTGAGTTTGTTGAGATCTTCATGATCACTCTTTGAACTCTTTATTGGGTAGATTACTTATCTCTTCTTTGCTTAGTTCCTCTAGGGTTTTATCTTGTTCCTTCATTTGGAACATATTCTTTTGTCACCACACTTTGCTTAATTCTCCATGTTTATTTGTATGTATTAGGTAAGTTCATTACCAGGCCCTACCTCATGCAGGGCCTGGGCAAGGCTGAGTACTGATGCAGTAGCTACACTGCCAGGGAGTGCTGTTCCTGGTCAACTGGTGAGTGTTGGCAGTTCCCATGGCGGCTGGCTGAGGGTACCTGGATCCCTATGCTGGTGCTGGCCCACTTGTGGGGAGGGCTGGTGCCTTGAAAGTCCTGGAGCTGCTCCCAGCCTGCTGGTGGGTGGTGCTGGTTCTTGAGTGACTTGCTGGGGGCCCTGAGTGAGCCTGGGGCTGGGGCCAGCCCACTGGTTGTCAAGGCTGGTTCCCAGCACCAATAGTTAGAGGGAGGACTTCAGAATGGTGCTTGCCAGCATCAGTGTCCTAGTGGTAGAACCAGCTCCCAAAATGGCTGCCACCAGTGTCCCCAGGGGGAGTCCCTCCTGCCTCTCTGGGAGGCTTCTCCAAGATTAGTAAGTGGGCCTGACCCAGGTTCCTCTCAAATGACTGCCTCTGTGCTGGGTCTCAAAGCATGTGAGATTTTGTGTGTGCCTTTGAAGAGCAGAGTCTGTTTCCTACAGCCCTCCTGCTCTTCCATACACAAGCCCCACTGGCCTTCAAAGCTAGACATTCTGGGTACTCATCTTCTCAGTGCAGATGCCTGAGGCTTTGGATCCTGATGCAGGGCTTGGATCCCTTGCTTCTTGGGAAGAACCTCTGCAATTGTGATTATCCTCCTGTTTGTGAGTTGCCTACCCAGAGGTGTGGAACTTGACTATACTGCATTTCCACCCCTCTTACCCATCTTGTGATTCTTTCTTTATATCTTTAGTTGTGGAAAGTCTTTTCTGCTAGCCTTCGGGTCATTCTCACCAATAGTTTCTCTGTAAATAATTGTAATTTTGGTGTGTGCATGCGGGGAGATGAGCTTAGGATCTTCCTACTCCACCATTGTGGCTACCTATTTAATCAGTTTTATGGTACCTTTGCTCAATCAGCTTTTTAAGTCTACTTAAAACAGAAATGTGCATGTTATCTTGGGCTACTCTTTGCTGGAAAAGTTGACAGCAAATTCATAGGTATATGGTGTTATTGCTGTATTCTTACTGTTTAAAAAAGAAAGCAAATAAGCAAAACGCTAACATTAATTCTTCATTCATGTGGCTTAAGAAAAATAATGTTTCTCTAACTCCATTAACCATTTGAATTCCATATGGCCTTCTTGCAGTGTTGTGATCTAACTGCATTTTCTTCATTGCAAGAATTATTAGGAGCTTCTGTTTGGAGTAGTTTCTAATGTTGAAATTATCAGTAAATGTTGATTCTTCATTGAATCATTACCATGGAAACTCAGATGTTACATCAGTTAGTTATAATCTATAACTTATTTACCTAAACTTAGCATTAAAATTATTAAATTAATTACTGTTATAAAGCAACTGGAAGAGTCCTGGCAAATAGTGCCATATCTTATTAGCAGATATTACTTAGCAGTTTTATTGTTTTTTGGCAAGTGTGAAAACTAAATTCAGATATTCTTCAAGATTTAAATTTCTGGTCTTTAGGTGTAACATCTCTTTGCAGGAATTATAATTGTTTTATTAAAAAAAAATAGAGGGTAGTAAGTTCTCAGTACTGAATTCAAATAGCTATTGATAGCTCTGCTGTAACGTTTTCAACATAAGTGGATTAGGGGACAGGGACATGTCAGGTTCATCAAGGGGTCTGAAAAAAAATGCAGAACCCTGCTCATTTTTAAGGGCTGCTGGTCTACAAATTTAGCTTCTTCTTATGGACTTAAGAAGAAAAATTTGTTAGCTCACCCTAGCTGTATGATACTAACTTAATAATTCAGCATTTTTTAGTAACCAGAGTTTATATATGATGGATCATTTTTATTACTAAGTAATTTTCCCACAATATTAAACCCTGATCTCTTGTTAATGTGATAGGTTTAAAAGTTTGGTTGGATATTCCTCTTGTGTTTTAACCCCTCACCCCTTTTTATAAGATTTTAAGTGGAAGTGAAATCTTATACATGGAACTGTAATATGTAATACAGGTAGTATTCATTACCACATGTTTGCTTATAAGTTCAGATTTATAAAACATTTGCTTATTTTACTATAAATGTGAACAGTAAGCAGTTTTGATAATGTAAAACATTTCAATATTATTAGACTCAGCATATTTTTTTTTCTAATTTTGTTGTACAGTATTGAGAAAATGCCAACTTACACCGATAAGTAATTGATAACAGTGTTTTGAAGCTTGCCTTATAGTCTTAATTTGTCATTCTAGCAGCTAGAAAGAATAGTAAGGACTTTGAATTTCAAAGTTTACTCACTAAATATCCATTACTTACATTTCCTGATTGTTGGAAAGGGCTTTGGAGTCAAACATGATTCTCTTTTCTGCTAGCTATGACAACTTGGATTAATTTTTTAACCTCTCCAAGCCTTGGGTTCCTCATTTACCACATAGACATTGTAATTTTTTACCTCATGAAGTTTTTGGATTAAATAAGCTAAATACTTGTGTTAAAGTGTGCTTTTCAAAAAAGGGAAGTTACTACTAAGCAAACAGAAAATGAACACGTATCACAGATTTTATTCCACTTATTAAATGCGGGAACCAGTAAGATGCTAAACCAGTCTAGAGTGCATTTGTGAATCTAGCTATTTATAGGCAGTGTTAACACAGGATTGCTGAGTTAGATAGAAACTGGTTAATATCCAACAAGACCATAAACTTAATCTTTGTAGTTGCCTTTTCAACTGGGCAGAAATTATTTACTTCTCTACTGGATAAAAATTTACAGGTAAACATATAACTTTACTAAATCTGGGATTTTTTAATCAATAGAAAATAGTGAGTTGAAGTACCTTCCCCTAAATCAGGATTTTTTTAACCTCAGCACTATTGACATTTAGGGCTAGATAATTCTTTGTGGTGGGGTGTTGTCTTGTGCATCATAGGACTTTTAGTAGCATCCCTGACTCCTCCTTACTAGATGTCAGTAGACCCTCCCTCCTCCAGTGTGGCAACAAAAATGTCTCCAGACATTGTAAGATGTTCCCTGGGGGGCAGAATTGTCCCTGGTTGAGAACCATTGCCCTAGATAATCTTAAGTGGCCTTTGTACCCATATAACATTGTAAGAATATGCTGCCTAATTTTCCCCTTTTTTCTAAGTTTTTGGTAATTTTTCTTACACATGTAAAGCACTTTGCCCAGTGCCTGACAAGTAGTAGATAATTATTAAATAATAACTGCTATTACTAACAATGATGACACTATTATTATTTGTTATTATTACTAATATCTTGTTCCTTAAGCAGTTTGAAAGTCATTATTTGTAGAATGTATTTCTGATACTGATTTATTAAACAGTGTCATTAAAAGCAAACAAACAAAAAAACCCCAAGATACTTCAGTGCTTATCTGTCAGATTTACTCTGTTTCAAAACAGTCAAAATTACGTTTTGCATGTAAAGACCCAAATTCACATTCCTCACATTCTCTCTGCAGTTTTAAGTGCCATAAATTTTAATCAAAAATATATTGCTTGAGCCTATTCATTTTCTTTAAAAATCAGACAAGAACCACTCATAAGTTCGTAATAATAATTAAAACAATCATAACAGTGTTATTATAGTTGAATATATTACATGTTCACATTTATTGTACAGCCAACTCTAAGCTAAACCATGTTAAGGGCGTAGGCTGAGTAGATGTGTTTGAACTTTGCATGGCATTTTATTTAGTGAGACACATGCCAAAATAATGTACTTAGTTATGTATTTTTAGGTGAACAGATGTGCACTTAAATTCATGTGCTGAATTTTCATGAAGGCTCAGTGCAGAACTACAAATACATAATCAATGAGATAAATCCCACATGTGCTTAAAAATTGGAGATGTTGTATTTTGAGATCTACCAATTTTAGCTGGTAGTGAAGTTGTTATAGATAAATGCCAGTGTTAAAACTTGTTATACATTTGTGCTTGTTGATTTTTAAAATTAAAATTTTGAAAACCATGCGTATGAAAGTTTTAAA
Source organism: Eschrichtius robustus (assembly GCF_028021215.1). NCBI lineage: Eukaryota > Metazoa > Chordata > Mammalia > Artiodactyla > Eschrichtiidae > Eschrichtius > Eschrichtius robustus. The sequence goes on from NC_090829.1 coordinate 73,722,716, forward strand.
ATGAAGGAACATCGATGGGACCTGTGAAGCACAGCAGTGAAATATCCTGAGAACTATAGTTTGACAACTATAGTTCTGTTTTAGTAAATCTGTTTTTACACGTATAGTCTTTTTTTTAAAAATAAATTTATTTATTTATTTTTTGGCTGTGTTGGGTCTTCGTTTCTGTGCGAGGGCTTTCTCTAGTTGTGGCGAGCGGGGGCCACTCTTCATCGCGGTGCACGGGCCTCTCACTATCGCGGCCTCTCTTGTTCCGGAGCACAGGCTCCAGACGCGCAGGCTCAGTAGTTGTGGCTCACGGGCCTAGTTGCTCCGCAGCATGTGGGATCTTCCCAGACCAGGTCTTGAACCCGTGTCCCCTGTAGTGGCAGGCAGATTCTCAACCACTGGGCCACCACGGAAGCCCACATGTATAGTCTTTTAAGGAGCACACTTTTTCTTTTCCTAGTTACATTTGACACTTGACCTTTCATTTAAGTTTCACAAAGTTCATGTGATTTGTGAGTGTTTACCTATCAGGTAATTACTGGAGAACCAGCTATTTTCTATACTGTTTTAGAAATGTAACCTAGGTTTAGCTCCTCCTCTCTCTTACCCTGATAAAAATTGCTGAAGTAGGAATGAGGCAGAATAGGGAATAGTTTAGGAAATTAGAATTGAAAGTATCTGTGGGCAGGTTTGGAATTAGAGTTAGTGATTGTTGATAAGGAGTTGTTCTTGTCTTTTAGCTCACTGTCTCTTTGATACAGCAAAGTATACCTTTCCACAGAAAGCTTTGTTTATTAAGTTAGAGATATAGGTCTTTGAGTACAAGTATATGAATTGTTAACTTTAGTTTTGTAAAATTCAGCAGTCGTCATTAGCAATTATCCTAGTCATTTGCTAACTGCAATACACATACAGTGCTTAGAAAGCCCCAAATATAGTGGAAGAAAGAAAAGATAATTACAGAGATGAAGAAATAAGTATTCCTTTCACTGTTACCCAGCTTTTTGCCAGCACGGGTTAATACAGCTTTTAAGTTTAAATAAATATTGCCCATTTTAATTATAGAGAAGCTATGGCATAAAATGTAATGTGCAAGATTTTAAATATGAAATACTTTGAGAATGACATTTTCACAGTGTTTTACTTGTTGCTTTGGATGTCATTAAGTAATGATACTTTTCTGCTAATGGGTTGATTAAAAAGCCAAAGCATAGAGAATAATCTTTGGAAGAGCGAATAAATCAGTGATCTATCAGTGAAATAAATTGCTTGACTTTTTGCCTTTAAACCTTCTACATGGTTTGGATATACATCAAAATTGGTTCAGTAACATTTCCCAAAAACTTAAGTTATTTTGATGTATTAAAAATATTTACATCTCACTGAACTTTTTCAATGTCAAAGTTTAATTCTGTTCCTATTCTCTTTAATTTTGCCAGATAATTGATTTTTTTGTTTCTTGAATGGTGTAGCGAGGAATCAAGCCACAAAATATGTGATTGAGACACTCTTTTTACATTAAACTGTATTTTAAATTAGCATAGAATGTTTAGTGTTGTTGTAAGAAAGCATCGTGCCCAATATGTTTTAGGCTCATCTGTCGAACTACGTAGTGAGTCCCTTGCTGCAACATCTTGCCTCTCCCCCAAAAGCAGCCAGCGTATATTTTGCAGCATAGTGGTTCTACGCCTGTTGTATCTCATTCTCATGGAGGAGATAGCAATGCTTACATTGCAGCGGGTGGAGCTTCTATGATGAATCCGATCCTGGATTAAATTTTAAAGATATTAGAAGGCTTTGGGCCCTTACAAAGTGGTGCTGAATGAGTAGTTTCACTCTGGGAATTTGAAACAGTTTTATTATATAGGAAAAAGAAACAGCATCTTAATTCCATTCGTATTATGCCAACCTGATCTCTGCTGTGGGGGTGGAAACGGCCGAAGAATGCAACATTCTCATATAAATTTTTTAAGAGTGCTTTGGGTCTGTATTACATGTTCAAGACAGTCAGCAAGCAACATGTACCAAGGCATTTTTCTGGAATTTCAGTCTTGGATCGATTGAAGTGCTCAGGGTCCGAAAAAATGTCTCCTAGCATTAAAAACTTGGATTGCTTTTCTCCGATGTTATGCCACTGTAAAGTAGCATGCACCAACAGCATAGTATCCTTAATGTTTGGGTGTAAGGTGGGTTTGAATACTTCTGAAAAAGCTTAGTTTTAAAATCCAGTAGTATTTCAGCAAAGAAATAATTCAGATTAGATGGTTCAATTGACTTTAATTCATGGTGTATAATTCCCTGTCCTTTTTGTGTATCTGACACAAGTAAAGAATTGGTTTGTGTACAGTGAAAGTGTAATGGAAAAATTGTTTTTTGACAATTTTTATACAAGCTGTATGTAAAATGTCATTATCCATTAATGAAGATTAATTATTGACTTGGTTTTTATGTTTTGCTACTGTGGAAAATTAAATATACAGGAAACAACGTGATATGGAGGACTGGAAATGCCTTCTAGTGTCATTTGTTGGAAGAAATTATTGCTGGCAGGTTTTGTGTTTAAACTAACGTCACAGGCTTTGTAATTTTGGTACTAAATCAAATGTTGGTATTAAGATTTTGTAGGGGGGGAAAAAAGCTTTTAAACAATACAAACAACAAAAGAAACATGACCCTACCCATACCCTATAAGTGAAACAGTGGTTATGTTAATTTGTGATATGATGTATATATAGAAAGAAAATAAATGTAAAGTTTGCCTTAAAGATAAATGGTTTCTTTATATAAAATATTAAATGGCATAAGGAACCGATGTATTTTTACCTGATTTCTGTAATAAAAAAGCAGTGTATGATTTAAAACCAAGTTGAAAACAGGAAGAGCTTTCTAATGAATATAGTATTTGGGGAATAATTACTTATTCTGAAGTATGGTTTTTGAATGAAACCTTTTTCTTAGTTTTTGTAGGACTGAAACTTCCCAATTGATGATGTGAAGAGGTGTCCAAGTTGCTAATTGACTAAAAAAATTATACTGAAAATGTTTTTTATCCATTTATTTGAGAATATATTGCTTTTCTGGTCCCCTAAGGGTTTTATTTCTCCCCACTTCAAACTCTTTGCAATGTTAGAGAAACCTTATTTTCCTAGTGATATTTCAGAAATTTTCTGAAACATTTAACATGGAAAGATTGTGCAAGAAAAATATTCTGCTTACGGGAACAGGTTTTTAAAGAGTTTGTTTTAAGATTTGTATTGGTCATTAAACTGAACCGGTGTAAAATTCATACGCATGGTTTAAATAGCTCAGGCTACATTTTTGTTTTTCCCTGAGTGTCAAGCCTGCTTTTTTCACGCAGTATGCGCAACAGGATGTCTTAGGAGAAGGGTTTTGAATTTTTTAAATAATATTTTTACAAAGTTAACCACACTAAAATTTTTCCTTCTTTTGTATTTAGGCAAATTAAATACCTTATGAGGTATTATAAGATGTTTTAAGAATGCTGTCCTTATCACAGAATCAGTTTTAAGAAGGCGGTATACCATTGCTCATAATTAGTTTAATAATGTCTGTGAACTTCACCTCTACCCCCAGCACCCCCACCACCCCTTAAACCACTTTCATCCTGTGGTTCACAGAATACCACTTGAGGTTCTTGTTTGCCCCCTGGTGGAAAAATTGAGAAAATATTTTATTGAAAATGTCTTGCTGTGCTCATACTTGGTGATTTAAGATAGTTAAAAGGACATCTAATTCATTATATTTATCTAGTTAGGAAATCATTAGATAATTTAATTTGTATAGTAAAAAAGAATGCTTTTTCTTTGCTTAAACTTTTGTGGATAGAATTTTTAAAGCCTTTTTTCAAAATTGTTTGAATTATACAGCAGATAGCATTGATAAAAGACTGTACAGGTTTCCCCCACTATCCAAAAGTAGAGCGTTCCTATGAAACCCTTCTGAAAGCCAAAGGAAGCAGTTACCTTAGGACATATCTTACTAAATGGACGTAGGAAATAAATCGAGATAAAGCACAGATACTCACAGACACAGTTCAAAGCTGTGGCAGCTTGACTTGTAGTTCCCAGGGAAGGAGCTTGGCGGTGCCGCTCTCGCTGCTTGCGAGATGCAAAACAAGTGATGAACACTATTTTCGCTTTTTGCCTTTGTTCATAAAAACCAAAATCTTCTTGGGATTTCTTTCAGTTAGGGAAAACAGGTAATAATGTAGGTCTTCATAAAAGCGAAGGGGCCTAAAGTGAACTTCGAAAAACGGAGGAATACCTGAATACAGAAATAAAGCTTCTAAGACTGCAAGTGTCTTAGTTGCATGTTTCATTAATGTATTTTTATATATTCAGAATTCATCATTTAAAGCATTGTATCTAAATACAACTAAATTTTGATTTAAAATTTTAATATGCAATCAAAGCAGAGCACTTTTGGGGAGGACAGGGGAAAATACTAATAAAAGGTGAAATTGCCCTGCAACTTTTAGTTAATACATATTAAAAATAGCTTGCAGTGATAAGGATAAACAGATCTTCCTTTCCAGTGCATAAGCATAATACCAGTACTGTACGTGAGCATGAGCTTTATTTTCTAATACTGCTAGTACTTTTAATATCGGTTATTGTTTGCTTACTTAGTTTGTAGGTAAATATCAAGTAAGCTACGCATGTAAATTCGAAATCACATTTTAAAATAAACTTAGTGTTTTCATTGATGGCTGTGAACTTTTGAAAAGTAATAAAAGCCCCACCTTGTTTGTTGGAAATGAAATATTTTTTTAAAAGTCAGATTTCTGTGTGACGGGAGCGTACCTGTGACCGTATGAGTCCTTATGAGACAACCACCCAGGACGGTTACAGTAATTGGTTATCATGAGGAAGGAGTCAACTGTTAGTTAGGTTGGTAGGTAGGTAGGTAGGTGGAGTAGTGTCACCAAAAGGTGAGTTACTTTCTAGTGTCAGTCTCCAGAAAGAGGCTTGGTTATCTTTCGTCTCTAGTATTAGAACTCAGAGTAGCGACCCTGGAGAATGTAGAGCAAATGCAGAGAGTACTCAGATTCCTAATCTAGGTTACAAAGCTGTCTAGGGTGCATTTCCTTAGGGCTGGGTGTTAACAGACTGAGCAGATTTATTGTGCCAGGGTGTGCCCACTCTAGATTAGAATTAGCTATTTCAAAATAGTAGATGCAGTAAGGCCAGAGCCTAAGATTCCTTGGGAGGAAATTAGCTGTGTTATTAATAAGATCAAAACTTGTATTTTGTAAAGGAAATTACCTTTTTTTACTCTTCCGTAACATACTTACAAGAGTAGGAGCTCTTATAAGTTCTTGCTTTTACCAGCTGTCCCTAAGGGAAGCCATTATTAAAGCTTTTTGTATTAGAACATTAAATTGTATTCGGTGGCAGCAGTTAGTAAAGTGAGAGAATCCCAGAGAGAACTCAACACAGCCAGTAAAAAGTCAAGAATGTTTTTGTCAGTGTCTTCTCACAGGAAGATACCCCAAGATGCTAAACTTTGGTGGTTCTGTTTTATCAGGAGAGATGCAGTTCCCTTACAGCTATGGTTCTTGGCCTAGAATACAGGTAGCTGAATTCAGGAGCAAACATGATGTGTTAATGGAGATCAAAAAGTGTATATATGATCAATTTTTCTTGAATGTATTTTTAAATAAAAAGAGACTTTAAAATATTTTCATATTGAAACTTGGGATAAATTGTTTGAGTAGGTTAGTGTACAATTTGTATGAATAATTTGTATAAGTGTAATTGTATATGTGGAGTTCACATAAGATAAAAGGTAAGGCTTTTAAGAAATATTGTATGTATAGCTAGGATTCCTTGCTATATCTCCTCCTATCCTTGAAGTGATGATTTGGTTTTTTTTTGCTGTTAGAAGACATTTGGTGGAAAAGTTTGAGAAGCACTGTCTTAACTGTTACATAATTGCCTTCCCCTTCTCACCACCTCCCACCGCACCCTCCCCTGGAGGGAAAAAGTCTTAACAGCATAGATTTGACCAGTATGGCCCATTTACTTCACTTAGTTCACTCATGCTTAAAGATTGTGTTTGCACATAATTAAATACTAAGCTGAAAATGGCTTGAAACAAGTGGGCCTTTATTTTTTTCATAATTATAATCAGCTTGGAAGTATGCAGCTGCTACAGCTGCTGACATCTCGGCCTTTGCCTCATTGAAAGGTGACTGTTGGAGCTGTAGCCCCTAAAAACAGAAAGAAGTGGGAAGGGGGAAACGGTGTGGTTTATAAAGCTAGAAGGCATCTGCTTATATTTCCCTGATTAGAACTGTGTCATGCAGACTGTCATATGTCATAGTAGTAAGGGAAAGTTGGAAACCTAGTATTTAGCTTTTATAGCCTCTATATTAGAGAAAAGCAAAGAAAACATTGTAGTATTAGGTGAAGTAACCTAAGAGTCTGACTTAATGTATAAGTGGAGTATTTTTTTCCTGAAATGTGAGTGATTGCAGACATGCTAGTAGATGTTGCTGATCAAGTGGTATGTCCATTTAGTTGAAATAAAGCAGTAAAGTCCAACTGGAGCTCTCTTCACTTCTTTCACTTCTTTGCCACAACCTTCAGAAGCAAAAGCAAACTTGCAAAAACCTACCTTTGGATTAGTTCTGTACGTGCTGAAGTATAAGGAGCATACCCCTTTAGCCTTAGGTTATGGTGTATAGTATCTAAGGCTTCCTCCAAACTAGTTTACTAAACATTAATAGGTGACTTAAAATATTCTTATTTAAGAATACAGTTTCAAAATAGATTACAAATTGAGAAGTACTTAAGGGATAATGACTAATACAGACCATTCATTCTAATTGGATAAGAATAATTTTTAACAGTAATGTTAAATGCCTTATGTTAAAGTACAAGCTTCCTCTAATATCTTCTCTTTTTTCTAAGATTGAATATACATTTTTCTTGGCTTTGTTGCCAAACTTTGACATCAAACCAATATCTTTAGTGTACTGTTCTGTTTTGGAATCCTTTTTGTTTGGCCGTGCCATGGGGCTTGTGGGATCTGAGTTCCCCCACCAGGGATCGAACCCAGGCCCTCAGCAGTGAGAGCATAGAGTGCTAACCACTGGGCCACCAGGGAATTCCCTGGAATCCTTTTTTATTGACTGCATGGTTTCTCCAAGGGAGAAAAGGTATTCTTCGGTAACTCCAGGACTTCAGTTAATTCCTTAGTCTTTCAGTATGCTGTATTAAATTCCTTCCGTAAAGTGAATGTTTAAAGTAAATAATTATTTCATGTATTGGTAAATAGTTTCTAGTAGCAGTTTGTTGATAGCACTGGGCCCATAATAAGTCTACAGCTAGAAATAGTTGCTTATTTGTCTTCCCTCATATCCATTTAGAACTATATATGGTGCTGTATTAATAATTAGCCTTTTAATTTGTTTATTTGAAAATCTATTACTTTTGAATGTAGTTTTTCTTATGTTCCTTTAAGAGTGTATTGTTTATATATAGATGAAATTTTATTTTACACAATTGTTAGGAATGGAAAACTTGACAAGTTTTGAAAGAATATTTCACTTTAAGACAAACACCACTTGTTTGATTATATAACATTGAAACAGTGAAATTATTTCAGGAAGTTAGAAGAGGATATATGTCTTTTATAATTTTTACAAAGAAAATCATAGTCATTAATTGAACATCATAGTCATTAATTGACTCATTCATTGATTCATGCATTCTCTCATTTCATTCAGTAGTTATTTATTGAGCATCTGTGTCTGGGGATATAGCAGTGAACAACGGAAATCCTGCTCTAATTTAGAAATTCTGTCAACAAGCATGTTGGAATAAAAACTCAGAGTAGGAAAAACTGCAGTGTGCATAATTAGTGATTGCTTTTTAAGCTCGGTATTAGTTTGCTAGGGCTGTCATAACAAAATATCAGAGACTGAATGGCTTAAACAACAAAGTTTTATTTTCTCTCTCTTTTGGAAGCTGAAGTCCAAGATGCTGGCAGAGTTGATTTTTCTTAGATCTCTCTCCTTGGCTTGCAGATGGTGGTCCTCGTGCTGCCTTTTCTCATCCTATTTCCTTTGTGCACAGGCGCCCCCTGGTGTGTCTCTCAGTGTTCACATTTCTTCTTATTAAGGACACCGGTTGGATTGGATTATTATACCCTAATGACTTCATTTTAACATAATCATTTCTTTAAAAGCCCTATCTCGAAATACAGTCCTGTTCTGAGGTATTGGGACTCTAGGGCTTCAACAGACGAATTTTGGGGGATCAAAACAAGGATCTTATTAATTAAGGAAGAATTAGGACTTCAAAGTTCCACAAACATGTGAGGGAAGTTTTGAATGTGAGACGTTTATGATATATCACATTCTTGGAAAACATTTTATTATAAAGTTTACTGAGCATTCATAAAGCTGGCTTGAACATGTTCTGTCAGTGGTGATTGCCAAATGAATAAGTAAGGGTGCTCTGATTTTAAAATATTTATTTTAAGAATTACTTGAATTTTTCAGATTAAGAAAGTCAGTGCAGCCTCTGCTTCTCAATTTGGCCACCCTATTCCTATTTGCTACTACCAAAGAAGAAATTTCTTGAGCTTATATTTGGGAATGGAAGGTAGGAAAGAAGACAAAGAATGTTTTGGTAATCTGAGTTTTAATTTCAAAACAGTATTATCTATATATATGTGTACCTATGTGTGTTTGATGACTACCTATGTTTGGGGGAACCTATTCATAATTTATATTGTAAGGATTTCAAGTTTGTAAACAATCAAAAATACTGGTTTTTGGAATACAACTTATTTATCAGTTGGGAACTGTCTATAAAAACATATTGGGCAGCAGCAGAAGTTGTAGTTCCTGATTTGTTCTGCAGAAGTAGAAAGTAATGATAACTTTTGTTTGACAGTTATGTTTTGAGGAGTGAAGCAAATTGGCTATGTTTTGCTGGACTTAAGGTCCAAGAGTGGGTTTGTTCTGATAGTATAGCTGTGGGGTTTTTTTGTTTAAAGGAAAAACAAATCTGTGTTAAACTATCCTTGGCATTTGCTGGAATTAAAATACATGTAAAGGAAATCTTCCCCTGAATTTCATAGCCGTTAAGAAATGTGGTGCACCAGACCAGTGGGAGCTCCTGGCAGAATTTTTAAAGGGATCCTCAGTTGGTTTTAGAGGGAAAAAAGCAATGCAAGTTTGACAAATTACACAAATTTTTTTCTTTCTTTCTAATTGAAGTATAGTTGATTTACAATATTATGTTAGTTTTGGGTGTACAACATATGTCAGTATTTTTTCTAGATTATACTCAGTTTAAAGTTGTTATAAAATATTGGCTAATTCCCTGTACTGTACTATATATCCTTGTAGCTTATTTTATACTTAGTAGTTTGTACCTCAAAGGGAAAGTAAGTTATGATTCTTGTAAATTCCATTATGTTCTTTTCATTATTCTCGTAAAGGTAGGTGTCTGCTATACAGACTGCCTTGATCATTTCTCTTACCTAGCAATCAGTTAACCCTCAGTGTACCTGGAAAATTATTCATCATTCTTTGTGAGCCTTTTATTTTTATTGCTATTCTTTTTATTTTTTGAATATTTTAAGTCATTTTATAAATAATTTAAGAGGAATAATGAAAAACTTCATTTGAAATTTTAATTAGAATCTAAACATAACAAACCCAGTTTTTAAAATTAGCTTTACTAAGATATAATTGACATACAATAAACTGTACATATTAAAAGGGTACAGTTTTATGAGTTTTGACATATGTATACACCTTTGAAACCATCCCTACAATTAAGATAGTGAACATATCCATCACTCCCATGAGTTTCCTTCTTTCAATCCCTTTTTCTTGTCCTTCTCCCAGACTACTGCTGGTTTTATTTCTGTCATTATAGATTAGTTTGAATTTTCTAGAGTTTTATATAAATGAAATAATAAAATACATTCAATTTTTTAACCTGGCTTCTTTCAGATTTTGAGTTTCACTCACATCATTCCATTTATCAGTAATTCCTTCTTTTTTAGTTGCTGAGTAGTATTCCATTTTATGTATGTAACACATTTGGTTTTGGAGATATTTATACCCAAATGTGCAGTGTCCTTTGAATATAACTAACCACTCATCAGCTAACAAGTATGTGCATGTAATATATATCCATTTGGTACATACTGATTCAAGATATCAAATAATTTCTGGTTTTTCACTTGACATCAAAGTATGATACTTTTATAAGTTTTGATAGCTCATAATTTTGTAGTAAAGAGGACATTCATTTGTCTTTGGTCCATAATTGCAAAGCATTTCATTTTTAGATTATCAACATCAATTAGTATGATCGACTCAATGAATTTTTTTCATTTTTGCATCATCTCTTTCCTTCCATTCACCTTTGTATATACACAGCTAGCTTGAACAGTTGTCTACATATGAACTACGTGAAGAAAATTATGGTGCTTAAATATGAAATTTAAGAGTGTGCTGTCACACTTTCTTTTAGGATAGTGGTATGGTCCAAGTTATTGTCACAAAATGTTGCATAATAAAGTCCTTGACTAAGTGGATGAAAATGCTGCATTTCCTTTTTATCCTTAGTTTTTCACTCATCTGTTCTTGAATTTGAGAAAATTTATTTAGAGTATTGTCATCTGAAGACTTGTAGTCTCAGATTTCACATATATAACCAAATTCACCATCATCATTAATGTACAGTGCTCTATTTTCATTCATTCATTTCATTCTTCTGATCAGCTAGTAATTGGAAAATGTCTTTGTCATTTTTCTTCTCTTTCCCATTGATGGTGTGCAGAAAAGAATTAACATAACCTAAATTGCTATCCTTGAAAAGGTCTGCTTGCAAGGTTGGGTCCTTGGCTGGTGTCTGGGAACTTAGATTTCAAGACGATGCCCACCACTAACTGATAAAAGTTACTGTGCCTAAACTGTTTGTGCAAACAGTATGATTTATGCTGAATAACACTTCCTTCTACAAAGGTGATGTCTGAAGGATGATGCAATAGTGATGACTTATTTCAAGGTAGAATGACTTTTATTCTATATATAAAAAGTAAATTTCCTCTTTGTTATATGGAAGACCTTACGAAAGAACAAAAATTATGGGAAAGCAATCCTTTTTATTTTATATTGGAGTATAGTTGATTAAAAATGTTGTGTTAGTTTCATGTGTACAGCAAAGTGACTCAGTTATCCATATACATTTATCTATTCTTTTTCAAGTTCTTTTCCCACTTAGGTTATTACAAAGTATTGAACAGAGTTCCCTGTGCTATACAGGTCCTTGTTGGCTATCTATTTTAAATGTAACAGTGTGTATATGTCAATCCCTAACTCCCAGTCTATCCCTCCCCACCACCCTTCTCCCCTGGTAACCATAAATTCGTTCTCTAAGTCTGTGAGTCTGTTTTGTAAGTGAGTTCATTTGTATCATGCAATCCTTACAAATAGTTAGAATTGCTTAAAACACACACACACACACACACACACACACACACAAACTAGAACTGGGTTCATTAAATCCTGATGGTCTACAAAAGGTTTAATGAAGTGTACTTTCTTAGTCAGTTGCATGCTATTTAAAATTTGCATTTATTAAATATTGAGTAAATACAAACTAGTATGTAAGAAACATGTTAGATATAAAGAATCTCTACATAACACTAAGAATAATCAAAGAATACTTCCTAGTCCTTTAGAAGGACCCCATTTGCCCACCTCAGATCCAATCTCATTCCTTTCATATTCAATAATCATAATTCTGTGTTTAGAATTCCTTGTTTTTCTTTATAATTTTTAAACAATTGCACAGTTTTGGACTATTGGGTAATGGTGTGACTATTCATTTTTTTGCCTACTTTTCTTTCTGTTGGATTGTTTTTCTTTTCCTTACTGATTTGTAGGAGGTTTTTAAAATATATTCTGAATTTGAATTTGTTGTTGGTTGTAAGGGTTAGAAATACCTTCTCCCATTCTATGGCTTATGGTGTTTTTTTGTCCAGCCCTTTTTTGATATCTTTTGATCATTAGAATCACATAATTTTAATGTCAATCTACCAGTCTTTTCTGTTAAGGTTTATACATTTCATGTCTTGTTTTGAATTTTCTTCCAGGGCCAGAAGTCATAAAGGTAACATCTCATATTATATTCTAAAAGTTTTATGGTTTTGACTTTCTCATCTGCCTGAAATTAATTTTTGTTTTGGTATGAGATATAGGAGTCCCATTTCATTTTTTTCTAATGGCTATCTAGTTGTCCCAGTCTCATTTTTTTTTTTTTAAAAGAGCTCCTGACTTATTTATTTATTTATTTATTTATTTATTTATTTGGCTGTTTTGGGTCTTTGTTTCTATGCAAGGGCTCTCTCTAGTTGTGGCAAGCGGGGGCCACTCTTCATCGCGGTGCGCGGGCCTTTTCACTGTCGTGGCCTCTCCTGTTGCGGGGCACAGGCTCCAGACGCGCAGGCTCAGCAGTTGTGGCTCACGGGCCTAGTCGCTCCGCGGCATGTGGGATCCTCCCAGACCAGGGCTCGAACCCATGTCACCTGCATTGGCAGGCAGGTTCTCAACCACTGCGCCACCAGGGAAGCCCCCCCAGTCTCATTTATTGACAGATTCTTTCCATTCTCCCAGTGATCTATATTGTGTCATAAATTCCCATATATGAGTCCGTTTCTAGATTCTTTCTTTTGTTCCACTCATTGGGTTTATCTAACCCTATGCCAATACTCATTATCTTAATCACTACACGTTTAAAATTATAAATGTTCTAATTGTTTACTTACATATTTTTTTGTATTTTCTATACAAACAGTAATATCATTTGTGAATAATGACAGCTTAGCTGCTATCATAAATGAATTCCTGGGTCAAGAGTTATGTGTGTTTTATATTTTGATAGATAGTGTTAAATTGCTGGCAAGGAAAAGCTGTTCTCATTTACATTTCCACTAATATGTTAAGAGTTTCTATTTTTTCCACACCTTCATCAACACTAGGTATCATTAGGCATTTATGTTTTTGTTGATCTGCCCAGATATTAAGAGTATTCCTTTATGAATGGGAGGGTGAACATCTTTTCATATTTTTTTTCTTTTTTCTTTTTGGCTGTGTTCGGTCTTAGTTGAGGCATGCAGGATCTTTTGTTGCAGTGCGTGGGCTTCTCTCTAGTTGTGACGTGCAGGTTTTCTCTCTCTAGTTGGGGCGCACAGGCTCCAGGGCGCGTGGGCTCTGTAGTTGTGGTGTGCAGGCTCCAGAGTGCATGGGCTCTGTAGTTTGCGTTGCGTGGGCTCTCTTGTTGAAGCGCATGAGCTCAATAGTTGTGGCGCTCGGGCTTAGTTACCCCACGGCATGTGGGATCTTAGTTCCCTGACCAAGGATCAAACCCGCATCCCCTGCATTAGAAGGCGGATTGTTTACCACTGGACCACCAGGGAAGTCCCTACATCTTTTCATATTGTTTATTGGCTGTTTGTAATTCCTTTTTAAATGAATTGCTGGTTTATGTCTCTTACTGATTTTTTAAATTGAGTAACAAGACTTTATGGTACATTAGAAAACTGGCTCTTTTGTAGTATAATTCTACCCCTGCCCCACAACCAGTCAGAATGTTAAGTTAGTGATATAGATGTTTTAAACTTTGTGTATTCAAATTTATTAGTTTTTTGTTTGTTTCTAGATGTCATTTCTTACTTAGACTTTGCCATTCCAAGAGTGCAAACAAATTTACCAATGTTTTGTTTAAGTGCTTGGCTCAATTCTTCATTTTTAGGTCTGTGATCTAACGTGTAATTTTTCTTTATTAGTTAAAGTTATGCTGTAAAAATCCTGAATTTTTTTTCCAGATGGCCATTTACTAAACACTGTTCATTCAGTAATCCATCATTCCCTCACTGATTTAAAATATTCTTATCACATTACTAAATTCCCATATGTATTTGGTTTTGTTGTTTTACTCCTGTTCAGCAGATTTGTTTGTGCTGTTATCAAGGTTTTAATTATTGAGGCCTTTTAACACTTCTTTATACTTGAAAAAGTTAGTTGCCTCTCATGACTTTTTAATTCAGAATTTTCTTGGCTTTTCACATGCTAGTTTTTTCAAATGATGATTACTAATACCCTGGCAAGCACTCTCACCCACCCAAATAAAACTAGCACAATGGTTTGGGTTGTAAACACATTCAGTTTACTGAGTATTTTCTCAGAAAATTCAAACTATTAAAATACTGGACCTTTATCCAAGAATGACTTTTCCATTTATTCAGTGTTCCATTATTCACTTCAGTAAAATTTTGTAGTAAAATTTTTTTAGTAAAATTTTGTTTTTTCCATAAAGATTGAGTCCTTTGAGTTTAATTCAAGTTCTCTATGTTGTTGTTATTGTTGCTACTGCGAATTGATTCTTTTCCAGCAGATACACAGAAATTCACTGCTTTATTCAATCATGTTTGAAGTATAATTTTTGTTCAATAAACTGCATCTCTGTAAAATGTACAGTCTGATTAGTTCTGACAGCTGTAAACCCCTGTGAAACTAGTGCCACGATCAAGGTACAGAATGTTTCCCTCACTCCAAAAATATTATTATTATTATTTTTTTATTAAAACATATTCATGGGAAACACAAACACTTTTTCACCTACTTCTGAGCAAGAGTGGCTTACGTGGGAAAACCCATTTTACTTAAAACTCCCCCAGAGATGTCTTAAAAAGTTCAAAATAAACTAAAGCCTGATTCATAACTTTGGTTAACTGGTCTCTGCTTCTCCTGTCAACCTAAAGCTCTAAATAAATGCAAATGCAAAAAGCGGGGGGTGGGTATAAATATTTACCCCACTGTACTTGGATGCCACTCTGACTTTTGCCCTTTAGAAAGGTTTTCTTTTCGTTTTTGTTTTCCAGGAAATATAATGTGTGAATTTCTTTTTCTTTTGAATTTTATTTTATTTATTATTTTATACAGCAGCTTCTTATTAGTCATCCATTTTATACACATCAGTGTATATATGTCAATCCCAATCTCCCAATTCATCACACCACCCACCCCCTGCCAATTTCCCCCCTTGGTGTCCGTACGTTTGTTCTCTCCATCTGTGTCTCTATTTCTGCCCTGCAAACTGGTTCATCTGTACCATTTTTCGAGGTTCCATATATACGCGTTAATATACGATATTTGTTTTCTCTTTCTGACTTAATTCACTCTGTATAACAGTCTCTGGATCCATCCACATCTCTACAAATGACCCAATTCTGTTCCTTTTTATGGCTGAGTAATATTCCATTGTATATATGTACCACATCTTCTTTATTCATTCGTCTGTCGATGGGCATTTAGGTTGCTTCCATGACCTGGCTATTGTAAATAGTGCTGCAATGAACATTGGGGTGCATGTGTCTTTTTGAATTATGGTTTTCTCTGGGTATATGCCCAGTAGTGGGATTGCTGGATCATATGGTAATTCTATTTTTAGTTTTTTAAGGAACCTCCATACTGTTCTCCATAGTGGCTGTATCAATTTATATTCCCACCAACAGTGCAAGAGGGTTCCCTTTTCTCCACACCCTCTCCAGCATCTGTTGTTTGTAGATTTTCTGATGATGCCCATTCTAACTGGTGTGAGGTGATACCTCATTGTAGTTTTGATTTCCATTTCTCTAATAATTAGTGATGTTGAGCAGCTTTTTATGTGCTTCTTGGCCATCTGTATGTCTTCTTTGGAGAAATGTTTGTTTAGGTCTTCTGCCCATTTTTTGATTGGGTTGTTTTTTTTTTTAATATTGAGCTGCATGAGCTGTTTATATATGTTGGAGATTAAGCCTTTGTCTGTTGATTCGTTTGCAAATATTTTTTCCCATTCTGAGGGTTGTCTTTTCGTCTTGTTTGTAGTTTCCTTTGCTGTGCAAAAGCTTTTAAGTTTCATTAGGTCCCATTTGTTTATTTTTGTTTTTATTTCCATTACTCTAGGAGGTGGATCAAAAAAGATCTTGTTGTGATTTATGTCAAAGAGTGTTCTTCCTGTGTTTTCCTCTAAGAGTTTTATGGTGTCCAGTCTTACATTTAGGTCTCTAATCCATTTTCAGTTTTTGTGTATGGTGTTAGGGTGTTTTCTAATTTCATTCTTTTTTTTTTAATGATTCAGAGATCTTTCTTTCTTTCTTTCTTTCTTTCTTTCTTTCTTTCTTTCTTTCTTTCTTTCTCTTTCTTTCTTGCTCTCTTTCTTGCTTTCTTTCTTGCTTTCTTTCTTGCTTTCTTGCTTTCTTGCTTGCTGAGTTGGGTCTTAGTTTCTGTGCGAGGGCTTTCTCCAGTTGCGGCAAGCGGGGATCACTCTTCATCGCGGTGCGCGGGCCTCTCACTATCACGGCCTCTCTTGTTGCGGAGCACAGCCTCCAGACATGCAGGCTCAGTAATTGTGGCTCACGGGCCCAGTTGCGCCGCAGCATGTGGGATCCTCCCAGACCAGGGCTTGAACCCGCGTCCCCTGCATTGGCAGGCAGATTCTCAACGACTGCACCGCCAGGGAAGCCCCTAATTTCATTCTTTTACATGTAGCTGTCCAGTTTTCCCAGCACCACTTATTGAAGAGGCTGTCTTTCCTCCATTGTATACTCTTGCCTCCTTTATCAAAGGTAAGGTGACCATAGGTGCATGGGTATATCTCTGGGCTTTCTATCCTGTTCCATTGATCTATATTTCTGTTTTTGTGCCAGTACCATATTGTCTTGATTACTGTAGCTTTGTAGTATAGTCTGAAGTCAGGGAGTCTGATTCCTCCAGTTCTGTATTTTTCCCTCAAGACTGCTTTGGCTATTCGGGGTCTTTTGTGTCTCCATACAAATTTTAAGATTTTTTGTTCTAGTTCTGTAAAAAATGCCATTGGTAATTTGATAGGGATTGCATTGAATCTGTAGATTGCTTTGGGTAGTATAGTCATTTTCACAATATTGATTCTTCCAATCCAAGAACATGGTATATCTCTCCATCTGTTGGTATCATCTTTAATTTCTTTCATCAGTGTCTTATAGTTTTCTGCATACAGGTCTTTTGTCTCCCTAGGTAGGTTTATTCCTAGGTATTTTATTCTTTTTGTTGCAGTGGTAGATGGGAGTGTTTCCTTAACTTCTCTTTCAGATTTTTCATCATTAGTGTATAAGAATGCAAGAGATTTCTGTGCATTAATTTTGTATCCTGCAACTTTACAAAATTCATTGATTAGCTCTAGTAGTTTTCTGGTGGCATCTTTAGGATTCTCTGTGTATAGTAACATGTCATCTGCAAACAGTGACAGTTTTACTTCTTCTTTTCCAATTTGTATTCCTTTTATTTCTTTGTCTTTTCTGATTGCCGTGGCTAGGACTTCCAAAAGTATGTTGAATAATAGTGATGAGAGCGGACATCCTTGTCTTGTTCCTGATCTTAGAGGAAATGCTTTCAGTTTTTCACCATTGAGAATGATGTTTGCTGTGGGTTTGTCATATATGGCCTTTATTATGTTGAGGTAGGTTCCCTCTATGCCCACTCTCTGAAGAGTTTTTATCATAAATTGTTGTTGTATTTTGTCAAAAGCTTTTTCTGCATCTATTGAGATGATCATATGGTTTTTATTCTTCAATTTGTTAATATGGTGTATCACATTGATTGATTTGCATATATTGAAGAATCCTTGCATCCCTGGGATAAATCCCACTTGATCATGGTGTATGATCCTTTTAATGTGTTGTTGGATTCTGTTTGCTAGTATTTTGTTGAGGATTTTTGCATCTATATTCATCAGTGATATTGGTCTGTAATTTTCTTTTTTTGTAGTATCTTTGTCTGGTTTTCGTATCAGGGTGATGGTGGCCTCATAGAATGAGTTTGGGAGTGTTCCTTCCTCTACAGTTTTTTGGAAGAGTTTGAGAAGGATGGGTGTTAGCTCTTCTCTAAATGTTTGATAGAATTCACCTGTGAAGCCATCTGGTCCTCAACTTTTGTTTGCTGGAAGATTTTTAATCACAGTTTCAATTTCATTACTTGTGATTGGTCTGTTCATATTTTCTGTTTCTTCCTGGTTCAGTCTTGGAAGGTTATACCTTTCTAAGAATTTGTCCATTTCTTCCAGGTTGTCCATTTTATTGGCATAGAGTTGCTTGTAGTAATCTCTTAGGATGCTTTTCATTTCTGTGGTGTCGTAACTTCTCCGTTTTCATTATTAATTTTATTGATTTGAGTCCTCTCCCTCTTTTTCTTGATGAGTCTGGCTAATGGTTTATCAATTTTGTTTATCTTCTCAAAGAACCAGCTTTTAGTTTTATTGATCTTTGCTATTGTCTTCTTTGTTTCTATTTCATTTACTTCTGCTCTGATCTTTATGATTTCTTTCCTTCTGCTAACTTTGGGTTTTGTTTATTCTTCTTTCTCTAGTTCCTTTAGGTGTAAGGTTAGATTGTTTATTTGAGATTTTTCTTGTTTCTTGAGGTAGGCTTGTATAGCTACAAACTTCCCTCTTAGAACTGCTTTTGCTGCATCCCATAGGTTTTGGATCATCGTGTTTTCATTTTCATTTTTCTCTAGGTATTTTTTGATTTCCTCTTTGCTTTCTTCAGTGATCTCTTGGTTATTTAGTAACGTATTGTTTAGCCTCCATGTGTTTGTGTTTATGTTTTTTTCCCTGTAATTGATTTCTAATCTCATAGCGTTGTGGTCAGAAAAGATGCTTGATATGATTTCAATTTTCTTAAATTTACTGAGGCTTGATTTGTGACCCAAGATGGATTTATCCTGGAGAATGTTCCGTGCACACTTGAGAAGAAGTGTAATCTGCTGTTTTGGGATGGAATCTCCATAAATATCAATTAAATCTATCTGGTCTTTTGTGTCATTTAAAGCTTCTGTTTCCTTATTAATTTTCTGTTTGGATGATCTGTCCATTGGTGTGAGTGAGGTGTTAAAGCCCCCCACTATTACTGTGTTACTGTCGATTTCCTCTTTTACAGCTGTTAGCAGTTGCCTTATGTATTGAGGTGCTCCTATGTTGGGTGCATATATATTTACAATTGTTATATCTTCTTGGATTGATCCCTTGATCATTATGTAGTGTCCTTCCTTGTCTCTTGTAACATTCTTCATTTTAAAGTCTATTTTATCTGATATGAGTATTGCTACTTCAGCTTTCTTTTGATTTCCATTTACATGGAATATCTTTTTCCATGCCCTCACTTTCAGTCTGTATGTGTCCCTAGGTCTGAAGTGGGTCTCTTGTAGACAGCGTATATATGGGTCTTGTATTTGTATCCATTCAGCCAGCCTGTGTCTTTTGGTTGGAGCTTTTAATCCATTCACGTTTAAGGTAATTATCGATATGTATGTTCCTATGACCATTTTCTTAATTGTTTTGTGTTTGTTTTTGTAGGTCCTTTTCTTCTGTTGTGTTTCCCACTTAGAGAAGTTCCTTTAGCATTTGTTGTAGAGCTGGTTTGGTGGTGCTGAATTCTCTTAGCTTTTGCTTGTCTGTAAAGCCTTTGATTTCTCCATTGAATCTGAATGAGATCCTTGCCAGGTAGAGTAATCTTGGTTGTAGTTTCTTCCCTGTCATCACTTTAAGTATATCATGCCACTCCCTTCTGGCTTGTAGAGTTTCTGCTGAGAAATCAGCTGTTAACCTTATGGGCGTTCCCTTGTATGTTATTTGTCATTTTTCCCTTGCTGCTTTCAATAATTTTTCTTTGTCTTTAATTTTTGCCAGTTTGATTACTGTGTGTCTCGGCATGTTTCTCCTTGGGTTTATCCTGTATGGGGCTCTCTGCACTCCTGGACTTGGGTGTCTATTTCCTTTCCCATGTTAGGGAAATTTTTGACTATAATGTTTTCAAATATTTTCTCTGGTCCTTTCTCTCCCTCTTCTCCTTCTGGGACCCCTATAATGCAAATGTTGTTGCGTTTAATGTCCCAGAGGTCTCTTAGGCTGTCTTCATTTCTTTTCATTCTTTTTTCTTTAGTCTGTTCCGCAGCAGTGAATTCCACCATTCTGTCTTCCAGGTCACTTATCCGTTCTTCTGCCTCAGTTATTCTGCTATTGATTCCTTCTAGTGTAGTTTTCATTTTCATGTTGTTATTGTATTGTTCATCTCTGTTTGCTTGTTCTTTAATTCTTCTAGGTCTTTGTTAAACATTTCTTGCATCTTCTCGATCTTTGCCTCCATTGTTTTTCCGAGGTCCTGGATCATCTTCACTATCATTATTCTGAATTCTTTTTCTGGAAGGTTGCCTATCTCTACTTCATTTAGTTGTTTTTCTGGGGTTTTATGTTGTTCCTTCATCTGGTACATAGCCCTCTGCCTTTTCATCTTGTTTATCTTTCTGTGAAAGTGTTTTTTGTTCCACAGGCTGCAGGATTGTAGTTTTTCTTGCTTCTGCTCTCTGCCCTCTGGTGGATGAGGCTATCTAAGAGGGTTGTGCAAGTTTTCCACTCCAAAAGTATTCTTTGTGCTCCTTTGCATTCCATCCAACTTTCCATTCCCTACCAGATACCACTGATCTGCCTTTTGTTGCAATAAATAATTTTACATTTTCAAAAGTTTTATATAAATGAATTCATACAGTAAGTACTGTTTTGTTTCTGGCTTCTTTAACTCAGCATAAGGCTTTTGAGAGTCATTTAGGTTGTTGCTTGTGTCAGTAGTTTGCTTCTTGTTTTGCAGAGGTATATTCTATACAGATGGATATATTTCACCTTATTGATATCTGTTGATGGACATTTGGGTTGTTAACAGTTTCTGGCTATCTTGAATAAAGATTCTATGAACCTTCATGTACAAGTTTTTTTGTGGACAGCAGTTTTTGTTTCTTTTGGATATCTAACAGTTGTTTTCATATCCTAGGTATGAGAATGGTTATTTTCATATCCTAGCAGTATATGAGTATCCCACTTGCTCTATATTCTCACCAACACTTGACTTTTCTAAAAAAGTTTTAGCCCTTTTAGTGGGTATGCAGTAGTATCTCATTTTGGTTTTATTTTACATTTCCTTATGACTTGTGATGTTGCCTATCCTTTCATGTTTGGCATTAATAGCTCTTCTTTTGAGAAGTGTTATATGTTGTATCTCCTCAAAAAAACAGATATGTTAGAGTCCTAACCCCTAGTTACCTCAGAATGTGACCTTATTTGGAGATAGAGTCTCTACAGATATAATTAATTTGAAATGAGGTCATTATAGTGGGCATTAATCCAATATGGCTGGTGTGCTTCTAGCAAGGGAAAATTTGGACAAAGAGACAGGCAAGAATGCCAAGTGAAGATAAAGGCAGAGATTTGGGTGCTGCATCCAGAGCCATGGAATGCCATAGAGTGCCAGCAAGCCACCAGAAGCAGGAGAGAGGCATGGAATAGATTCTTCCTCACAGTCCTAAGAAGGAACTAGCTCTGCTGACATCTTGATCTCAGACTTCTAGTCTCCAGAACTGTGAGATAATGAATTTCAGTTGTTTAAGCTGTTTAAGTCACCCAGTTAGTGGTACTTCGTTACAGTAGCCTTAGGAAACTAATACATGAAGTGTTATATAAATTTGTTCCCCAGTTTGAAAAACTGGATTGTTTGTCTTCCTGTTACTGAGTTGTAAAAGGCCTTTTTATATTCAGATATGAGTCCTTTGTCAGATTTATTTATTGCAGATATTTTCTCTCATTTTGTAATTTGCCTTTTCCTTTCCTTAGTGGTGATTTTAAAGAGCAAAATTTTTCATAAAGCATAGGTTGTGAAATGTTTTTATTATTGTTTTGTGTGTTCTGTATAATAAATCTTTTCCTACCCAAAGTTTGCAATTTGTGTTCTTATATTTTCTTCTAGAAATGTTATAGTTTTAGATTTTACTTTCAGGTCTGTGATTCATTTTGAATCAGTTTTGCATGTGAGGTGAGGTAAGGGTCAATGTTAATGTCTTTCTGTATGAATATCCAGTAGTTACAGCATTATTTGTTGAAAAGCCTTTTTCCCTCCCTCACTGAATTTGTATTGCACTTTGTCAAAAAACAATTAACCATATATGTGTAAATTTATTTCTGAACTCTTTATTCTGTTCCATTGATAAGTCTGTCCACCTTTTGACCAATACCACACTGTGTTGACATCAAGTAGTGTAAGCCTTTCAACATCGTTTCTTTTAAAAATTTGATTTGGCTAATCTAGGTCATTTGCATTTTTAACATTTTGCCATCAGTTTATCAGTTTCTACAAAAAGTGTGTTGGAGGGACTTCCCTGGTGGTGCAGTGGTTAAGGATCCGCCTGCCAATGCAGGGGGCACGGGTTTAATCCCTGGTCCGGGAAGATCTCATATGCCACGGAGCAACTAAGGCCGTGCGCCACAAGTACTGAGCCTGTGCTCTAGAGCCCGCAAGCCACGACTACTGAACCCCGTGTGCCTAGAACCCATGCTCTGCAACAAGAGAAGCCACCGCAATGAGAAGCCCATGTACTGCAACAAAGAGTAGCCCCCCCTCGCTGCAGCTAGAGAAAGCCCGCGTGCAGCAACGAAGACCCAATGCAGCCAAAAATAAAAGAAATAAAATTTTAAAAAAAAAAGTGTGTTGGAATTATTATTGGGATTGCATTGAATCTATAGATCATTGGAAGAAAACAAACATCTTAAGAATATTGAGTCTTCCAACCCACATACATATTATGTCTCTCTTCAGGTTTTAATTTCTTTTAGCAATGTTCTGTAATTTGCAGTGAAGAGATCTTGCATATCTTTCGTTACAGTTTAGTCCTAAATATTTTATCTCTTTTGGAGTTGGTGTAAATGGAATTTTTTGAAAGTTTTGGTTTCCAATTATTTGCTTTTGCTAGGAAAAAAATACAATTTGATTGCTTAACGTAGTATCCTGCAACCTTATTAAATTCAACTATTAGTTTTAGTAGTTTTGTAAATTCTTTGTAAATTTTCAGTGTAAACAATCATGTCATTTGTAAATAGAGACAATTTTGCTTCTTCCTTACTGGCTCTTAAGCTTTTTATTTCTTTTACTTGCCCTCTAGCCATGGTTAGGACATTCAACATCATGTTAAATAGAAATAAGAAGCATGAGAATCCTTTGTTTTGTTCCCCATCTTAATGAGGATAATGTTCAGCATTTCATCATTAGATGGGTTAGCTGTGGGGTTTTGTATATGACCTTTATTGGATTGAGATTTTTCTGGATTTTTAGTTTGCTGAGAATTTTATCATGAATTTGGGTTAAATTGAGTCATATGTTTTCCACATGTTGAAATGATCATGTAGTTTTTCTCCTATATTATGTTAATATGGAGAATTACACTTTTTTTTTTAGATGTTAAATTAACCTTGTCTTGTGATAAAAATTATTTAGTCATGATGTATTATTGTTTGGATTATCATTTTCATAGTGAATTTGCTACTTTTTAAAAAGGATTTCTTGCATGTGTTCGTGAGGGATATTGGTTCATCATTTTCTTCTGTAATGTCTTTGTCAGGGTTTAATATTAAGGCTGTGCTGGTCTTATAGTTGGGAAATGTCTCTGTTTTCTAAAAGAATTTGTGTAAAAATGTCATCTCTTTTTTAAATGTTTGGTAGAATTCCCATCTGGGACTTCTCTGCAGAAGAATTTTGATAACAAATTCAGTTTTTTTTTTAATAGATATGGGGCCCTTTACACTTATGTTTTCATGTTGTGTCAAGATATTGTGTGTGGAAAATAGTATTTTTCAAGGAATTTCTTGATTTCATCTAACGTGTTGAATTATTTGGCCTCAAGTTGTTTGTAGTTATTTTCTTGTCTTTTAAAAGTTTGTAGGGTTTTTTTTTAGTGATAACTTCTCTTTCGTTCTTGATATTGGTGATTGTATTCTCTTTTTCCTCTACCAGTTTAGAAAAAGGGTTTATTCAGTTTGTTAACATTTGACTTTGTTAATGTTCTCAGTTGTCTGTTTTCAACTTCCTTGATTTCTGTCCTTTATTATTTTCTTCTTTCTCTTATTTTTGGTTTACTTTAGTCTTCTTTTTGTAGCCTCTTGAGGTGAATCCTTAGGTCACTGATTTTAAATTTCCTTCTCTAGTATAAGCATTTGAAGCTACAAATTTATTTCTAAGTGCTAGTAAAGTTCAGGAACAATTCACAAGACCACTCTTACTTTTGACACCAGTTGCAGGTGCAGGGGTTCCCAAAACCACTCTTAGGTTCAGTAATTCAATAGAAGACTCAAAGAACTCACTGAAAGCAGTTGCAGGTTTAGGGGTTCCCGAAACCACTCTTTGGTTCAGTAATTCAATAGAGGACTCAAAGAACTCATTGAAAGCTGTTATATTCATGGTTATGGTTTATTATAGTGAAGGATAGAAATTAAAATCAGCAAAGGGAGAGTTACATGGGGTAGAGTCTGAGAGAGTTACAAATGAGGAGTTTCCAGGTGTTCTCTCTGTGGAGTCATGGACAACTTTAACTTTTCTGGCAGCAATGTGTGACAATACACACTGAATATTTGTAACCAGAGAAACTCACCCAAGCCTTGGTGTCCAGAGTTTTTATTGGGACCCAGTCACATATATATGGGTGCCTGCTCATGATGCTGACCTATCTCCAGCCCCTCCTAGAGGTTAAGCTGATAATATGTGATCCAAACTCTCCACCATAAATTACATGGTTATACTATCTGGTGTGTCACAAAGCCCCCAGATTGGCAAAGACATTCATATCAGGTAGGATATTCCAGGGCTTTAGAGATTACCTTCCAGAAGCTGAGGACAGAGGCCAAACCTCTCTTTGGGCAAAGTTAAATTCTTTACTACACAGTACTGCTTTAGCTTCATTCTACAAATTTTAAAACTGTTTTATTTTCATTATCATTCAGTTTCAGAATGTTTCTGATTTCCTTATTGAGTTCATTTCTGATGCATGAGTTTTAGGAGTATGTTGTTTATTACTCAGATATTAGGAGTTTTAGCTAGATGTCTTATTGTTTGTTCCCAAGTTAGTTCTGTAGTGGTCAGAGAATAAATTCTTTATGATTTCAGTCCTTTTAAATTTGTGACTTGTTTTATGATCTTACATATGTTCTGTCTAGGCAAACATCATGTACAACAAAAAGAATATATTTTCTTCAGTTGTTGAGTATAGCGAGCTATAAATATCAGTTAGATCAAGATGGTTGATAGTTTAGATTGTCTAGGTTTACTGACATTTGTATAGTTATATCAATTCCTGATCAAAGAGTTTAAATCTCTTACTAAGATTGTGGAATTGTCTGTTTCTCCCTTTAATTATTTTGTTTTTGCTTGTGCATGTTAAGGCTCTGTGATTAGGTGCACACATTTATGGTTGTTTTATCTCCTGGTGAACTAAATTTTTATCATTTTGAAATCTCTTTTTCTTTAGGTAATGCTCTTTTTCTTGAAGTCTGTTTTATCAGATACCAGTGTAGCCACTCCAGTTTTCTTATGCTTACAATTTATAGGATATATCTTTTTTCATTCATATACTTTCACCCTATCTCTGTCTTTATGTATAAAGTACATCTCTTGCCTTTTTATCCATTCTGATAAACTCTACTTAGTGTTTAGGTCTATTTGCATTTACTATAATTATCAATAAGATTAGATTAGTATCTGCTTTTTATTTATTATTAAAAAATTTTTTTTCATCTTTATACCCTCTCTCTTAGGCTTCTTTGTTCTCCTTCTCTTGCCTCCTTTTGGGTTATTTGAATATTTTTAAGTACTCCCTTTTAATTTAACTACTGTTGGTGTCTTAGCTTTCTTTGCCAAGAGCATGGTATACCTTTGTATTTGGTAAAGTTGGACATTTGGATACTTTAGATTTATTAATTCCTAGGCATACCTTTTTTGCTTCTGTTGTAAATGTAGCCTTTTATTTCATTATATCATCTGATTGATTGCTTTTAGTTTAAATCCGGGGTCAGCAAACGTTCCTGTAAAGAATCACATAGAATTTGCCTTGGCACTTCAGGGCCTTTTGTGTGGTTCCATATAAATTTTAGGATTATGTATTCTAGTTCTGTTGGTATTTTGATAGGGATTGTATTGACTCTGTAGAATGCTTTGGATGGTATGGACATTTTAACAATATTTTTCTGATTCAAGAACATGGAATATCTTTCTGTTCTTTGTATCATCTTCAGTTTCCTTCATCAGTATTTTACAGTTTTCACAGTATAGGTCTTTCATCTCCTTGGTTAAGTTTATTCCTAGGTATTTTATTTTATTTTATTTTTTTGATGCAATTTCAAGTGGTATTGTTTTCTTTCTCTTTCTGATAGTTCATTATTAGTGTATAGAAAAGCAACAGACTTCTGTGTATTAATCTTGTATTCCTGCAAATTTACTTCATTCATTTATTCTAATAGTTTTTGCATGGAAACTTTAGGGTTTTCTGTATATAGTATCATGCCATCTGCAGATAGTGACAGTTTTAGTTCTTCCCTTTCTATTTGGATGCCTGGTATTTCTTTTTCTTGTCTGGTTGCTGTGGCTAGAACTTCCAGTACTATGTTAAATAGCAGTGATGAGAGTGGACATTCTTGTCTTGTTCATGATTTTAGAGGAGAGGCTTCCAGCTTTTCACTGTTGAGTATGATGTTAGCTGTGGTTTTATCATAAATGGCCTTTATTATGTTGAGATATATTCTCTCTATATCCACTTTGTTGGGAGTTTTTATCATAAATGGATGTTGAATTTTGTCAGATGCTTTCTCTGCGATTATTGAGATGATCATGTGATTTTTTATTTATCCTTCCTTTTGTTAATGTGGTGTATCACACTGATTCATTTGTGAATATTGAACCACCCTTGCATCCCTGGAATAAATTCCATTTGATCATGCTGTATGATTCGTTTTATATATTGTTGAAATTGGTTTGCTAATATTTTGTTGAGGATTTTTGCACCTATATTTATCAGAGATAATTGGCCTGTACTTCTCTTATTTGTAGTATCTTTTTCTGGTTTCAGTATCAGGGTAATGGTGACCTTGTAGAATAAATTTGGGAGTGTTTCATCCTCTTCAATTTGGGGAATTAGTTTGAGAAGGATAGATATTATCTCATCTTTATACAAATTCACTTTGACTGCTAGTGTGCTAGTGATTGGTCTGTTCAGTTTGTCTGTTTCTTCCTGATTCAATCTTGGAAGATTGTATGTTTCTAGAAATTTGTTCATTTCTTCTAGGTTGTCCAGTTTGTTGGCATGTAATTATTGGTAGTATTCTCTTAAGATATTTTGTATCTCTGTGACATCAGTTGTTATTTCTCCTGTTTCATTTCTTATTCTGTTTATTTCGGTCCTCTCTTTTTTTCTTGATGAGTCTGGCTAAAGGTTTATCAATTTTGTTTATCTTTTCAAAAAACAAGCTCTTGGTTTCATTGATCTTTTCTGTTGTTTGGGGCTCTCTATTTTATTTATCTTCTCTATGATCTTTATTATTTCCTTCCTTCTGCTGAGTTTGGGCTTTTTTTGTTCTTCCTCTTCTAATTCCCTTAGATGGTTGCTTAGGTTGTTTGAGATTTTTTTTGTTTCTTGAGGTAGGCTATAAATATCCCTCTTAGAACCGCTTTTGCTACACCCCATTGGTTTTGGAAAGTTGTGTCTTCATTTTCATTTGTCTCAAGGTATTTTCTGATTTCCTCTTTGATTTCCTCATTGACCTGTTGGTTTTTCAGTCACATGTTGTTTAGTCTCCACATGGTTGTGCTTTCCCACTATTCTTCCTGTAATTGATTCTAGTTTCATACTGTTATAGTTGGGAAAAATGCTTGATACAATTTTTATTCTCTCAAATTGGTTGAGGCTTGTTTTGTGGCCTAGCTTGGATCCATCCTGGAGAAGATTCCATTTGCAATTGAAAAGAATGTGTATTCTGCTGGTTTTGGATGGAATGTCCTGTAGCTAGCTATTAAGTTCAACTGGTCTCATGTATCATTTAAGACCACTGCTTCCTTATAGATTTTCTGTCTGGATGATCCATCCATTGACGTAAGTGGGGTATTAAAGTCCCCTACTATTACTGTATTATTGTTAATTTCTCCCTTTATGTCTGTTAATATTTGCTTTATATATTTAGTTGTTCCTGTATTAGGTGCATATATGTTAATGAGCGTTATACCCTTTTCTTGTATTGATTCCCCTTATCATTATATAATGTCCTTTGTCTTTTGTTATAGACTTTGTTTTAAGGTCTATTTTGTCTGATTGGAGTATTACAGTCCTCATTTTCATTTTGTTTCCATTTGCATGAAATATCTTTTTCCATCTCCTCATTTTTTTGTCTGTGTGTATCTTGTAAGCAGCATATAGATGGGCCTTCCTTGTTTTTCATCCAGAAAACCACCTTATGTCTTTTGATTGGAGCATTTAGTCCATTGACATTTAAAGTGATTATTGATAGGTACGTACTTATTGCCATTTTATTCCTTGTTTTCTTGTTGTTTTTGTAGTTCTCTGTCCTTTTTTTCTTTTAGTTTCTTCCCTTGTGATTTGATGATTTTCTTTAGTGGTATGCTTGTGTTCCTTTCTCTCTAGTTTTTGTGTATTTATTGTAGGTTTTTGATTTGTGGTTACCATGTGGCTCATATATCTTGACCTGTAACTATATCTACTTGTTTTAAACAGGTAGTCACTTAAGTTCAAACACATTGTAGAAGATGAACATTTTTTACTCTTCCTCCCCCACATTTTGTGTTTTTGCTGTCCTATTTGACATCTTCATGTTTATTCCTTTACTGATTATTATAGTTGTTTTAATAATTTTTTCTTTTTAATCTTCATATCAGCTTATTTTAGTGGTTGATTCTTAGCCTTTACTAAATATTTACCTTTACTAGTGAGATTTTTCCTTTCCCTATGCTTCTTGTTATAGGCTTTTATTTTCTACTTAGAGAAGATCTTTAACCTTTCTTTTAAGGTAGATTTAGTATTGATGGACCTTTTAGTTTTTGCTTGTCTGAGAAGCTTTTTTTTTTTTTAATGTGATAAATCTATCACATTTATTTATTTATTTATTTATTTATTTATTTATTTGGCTGTGTTGGATCTTAGTTGCAGCATGCAGGATCTTTTGTTGCGGCATGCAGGCTCTTTGTTGCAGTGTGTGGGCTTCTCTCTAGTTGTGGTGCATGGGTTCAGTAGTTGTGGTGTGCTGGCTCAGTAGTTGCATCACGCGGGGTCTCTAGTTGTGGCATGTGGGCTCAGTAGTTGCGGCGCGCAGGCTTAGTTGCCCCGCAGCACGTGGGTTCTTAGTTCCCCGACCAGGGATCGAACCCGTGTCCTCTGCATTGGAAGGCAGAATCTTAACCACTGGACCACCAGGGAAGTCCCTTTCTGAGAAGTTCTTTATCTCTCCTTCAATTCTAAATGATAATCTTGCTGGGTATAGTATCCTAGGTTTCAAGTTTTTCCCTTTTAGTACTTTAAATATATCGTGCCCTTCCCTTCTGGCCTGCGAGGTTTCTGCAGAAAAATCAGCTGATAGCCTCTTTGTTCTTTTATGCTGTGTTTAGAATTCTCTCTTTAATTTTTGCCATTTTAATTATGATATGTCTTGACGTGAGTTTGTTTGGGTTCATCTTTTCGGGACCCTCTGTGCTCCTCGTACCTGGATATCTGTTTCCTTCTTCAGGTTTGGGAAATTTTCTGTCATAATTTCATCAAATACGTTTTCGACCCCCTTCTCTCCCTCTTCTCCTTCTGTGTCTTCTGTAATACGAATGTTGGTACGCTTGGTGTTGTCCTAGAGATCCCTTAAACGGTTCTCATTTTTTTTGTTTTTCTTTTTGCTGTTCTGATTGGGTGATTTCCATTATTTTATCTTCCAGATCACTCATCTGTTTTTCTGTATCACCTAGTCTGCTGTTAATTCCTTCTAGTGTGTTTTTTGTTTCAGTTATTCTTCAGTCTGACTGGTTCTTTTTTATATTTTCTAGATTAAAGACAGTAGAAGGCTTTATACTAAGGATACAAGCCTTAAAAACAAAAAAGATGGGGAAATGTATTTAGAATGCTCTTATTACAATCATTTTTAAATGCTCTTATTAAAGTCATTTTAAAATCCCCTTCCTCCTTTATCCCTACTCTCTCATCCCCATTTTGTAATTATTTTCTAGTGTAGGTGTTAGATAAGTTATGCTTGGACCACAGTAGGAGGCTTAGTTTTATGCATTCTAACTGTGTTAACAAAGTGTTTATATGAAATTTTATGTTAAAATTATTTTGAAAATAGGTTGAGATCAACCTTTAGGTAGTAAGAAATACAAATGAATGTTGCTGTGCAATGTAATAGAGGGCCTGGAAAGCTACTTGGAAATACTTTCTCAAATAATAATTGTAACCAAAGTAATCCCTTTTTTGAATCACTAATAAGTAATAGAATTTTCCTTTTGGTAACTGTATTTTGTTTTATTAGGCTTTCTTAAAGGTGCCAAGTACAAGGGAACTCAGAAAATTAATAAGAGATTCTCGTGGCTAGAGATAAAGACAATTTCAGCATCAAAAAGGACATTTTTAGTGGATGTAAAGCAATCATATATGTGTAATCCATCATTTTATAATAATTTTTAAATTAAAGTATTCACATACCATAACACTTACCCTTTTAAAGCTGTACAGTTCTGTATACAAGGCTGTGCAACCGTCACCACTAACTAATTCCAGAACATTTTTGTCACACCCCAAAGAAGCTCCATACCCACAGCACTTGATTCCCATTTTCCCTCTACCCCATCCTTGGAAAACACTAATCTACCTTCTGGTTCTGTGAATTTGCCTGTTCTGAACATATGTTCATATAAATGGAATTATACAGTATGTGGCCTTTTGCATCTGGCTTATTTCACTTAGCATAATGTAATCAAAGCTCCATGTTGTAGGATGTATAAATACTTAATTCCTTTTTTATATTTGAATAATATTTCAATGTATGAATATACCACATTTTGTTTATTCATTCATAAATTGATATACATTTGGATTGTTTCCACTTTGGGGCTGTTATGAAGTGTGATGCTATGAACATTTGTGTACAGGTTTTTGTGTGGATGCATGTTTTCAGTTCTTTTGGATATATACCTAGGAGTGGAATTGCTCAGTCATATGGTAACTCTTTTTACCTTTTGAGGAACTGCCAAAGTGCTTTCTAGGGTGCCTGTACCATTTTACATTCCTCCCAGCACTGTTTGAGGATTCCTATATCTTTACATCCTTGCCAACATATGTTTTGTCAGTCTTTTTGATTATAGCCATCCTGGTAGCTGTGAAGTAATATCTCATTGTGGTTTTGATTTGATTTTTGCAATGACTAATGATGTTGAACATCTTTTCATGTGCTTATTGGCCGATTGTGTATCGTCTTTGGAGAAATGTCTGTGTAAATCCTTTGCCCATTTTAAAATTGGGTTGTCTTTTTATTGTTGAGTTGAAAGACTTCTTATGTATTCTGGATATTTACCAGATACTTACCTTATGTACTGTTTGTGAATAGCCTTATCAAATATATAATTTGCAAATATTTTCTCCCATTCTGTGGGTTATCTTTTTGCCTTTTTGATAATGTCCTTTGATGATCAAAATTTTTTTCATTTGTATGAAGTCAAATTTATCTGTTTTTTTTCCCCCCACTTTGGTTGCTTATTGGCTAATACAAGGTAAAAAGATTTGCACTTATGTTTTCTTCTAAGACTTTTATAGTTTTAGCTCTTATATTTAGGTGTTGATCCATTTTGAATTAAATTTTATAGATGGTATGAGAAAGAGGTCTAATTTAACTCTTTTGCATCCAGATGTTTCAGCATCTTTTGTTGAAAAAATGTTCTTTTCTCATTAAATTGTCTTGGCACTCATGTTGAAAATCAGTTGACCATAATCTAAGGATACATTTTTGGACTCTTAATTCTATTATTATATTGCTCTGTGTCTATCCTTATGCCAGTATGACAATCTTGATTCATGTAGCTTTGAAGGAAGTTTTGAAATCGGGAAGTGTGAGTCCTCCACTTTCTTCTTCTGTTTCAAAACTGTTTCGACTATTCTGGGTCCTTTCCAACTCTTTATGAGTATTAGGGTCAGCTTGTCAATTTCTGAAGAAAGCCAGATGGCATTTTGATCGGAATTGCATTGATTGATATATAAAAACCTCCTAATTGCTTTAGGAGGATGATAGGGAACCAGTTTTTTATCTGTCTTGAAAACTAGTAGATAAAAGGACATGTTATTCATGTGTGAATCATACCAATAGGTAACCAAATAGTAAGTGAAGAGACTTACTCTTTGTATACATATATCTTTTAATAAATAAAAAGGATAATAGAATTAGATTGTCATCACTTTGCAACCATCATTGAATGAATTGATTCAGGCATTGAGTATCAAGAGCTCTGAACATCACAAAAAGATATAACCAGACATTATGTGCTTCTTGATAGAAGAACATAGTACCATCTATAGTCTTGCCAAAAGGATTGAACATGAGACTGATCAAGCTATTACGTTCAGCTGCCAATTAGCAGGAAGTACAGAAGCCAAGGGAGCACACTGAATGCTCCCATGAATATGAAGTGATTATACTGGGGACCCTACAGGTTAAATGCCTCGAGTTTCTCAGTAATTATAAGGAATAAAAAGGGATCAAGAGGCAACATACATTAAAAGATACATAAAAGACATAAAATTTTTAGTGATTTCTTTCTTTACTTTTCAGAATGAACTATTTCTTGTTTTAAATCTTTTCAGACCCCCCCAAATTGCATGTGGACATTCATGGATATGCTTCACACGCGCATATTGCATGTGCATATAATGTTAATACATACGTACACATATATAAATACACTATCGCTTTGTTTTAAAATGTTCAAGTTGTGTGTGTTATCTTTGAAACATGCGTTCCTCATTCAGTAATTGTGTCTTCATCTTTTTCTGTTAGAATAAGTAGCTTTTTACCCAATTTAACTTCCACATAACATTTCCTAGGATGACTGTACCATAATTTTTTTAAAAAATCTATTGATAGGCCGCTTGTTTCCAGTTTTTCTTTATTCCAGACTGTACTATAGGGAATATCCTTCCACATGTATCTCTCCTTAAAGTACATACTAAGTTGTAGAGTATCCTTAAAGTTTGAAAACATGGTATCAAGTTTCCTTCCTTATAGTGTGTCTACTACTAAGGTATAAGAATACTTAAATTTTGCTTTCACTCAATTGAGCATATAACCTGTTAAGTTTTGTAAGTATGTCTATGTTAACTTCAGCCTTACTCAGGATAAAGTTAGTGAATTCTTTTCATTGTTTTTGAAAATAATTGAAGTCCACATGTAAAAACAGGTTTCTTATATCATGTTAAATAAACTAGCTGATCAACGTTGATGTGGGCCTGATTGTTGTTTTCCATGTAATTGTACCATTTCACAGAAGGATGTTTAAAAAGTGATGCTGGAAGTTGTGTAATAACTTTCGGCAAATTCATGGCTAAGTTTTTTAAAATATATTTTACAATGTACATGTTTATCTATATACAACAAATATTTATGCTCCTCACTAATGCTGTATCTTCTAAGATTAATTCCTAGAGGTGGAATTACTGGAGGAATAGAAACATTTTCAGGACTTTTGAAACATTTCGCCAGACTGCCCACCAGAAAAAAGACCTCTGCCAGGAATGTGATGATTTATGCCCATTTCTCTGAATGTTGGCACTGTAATTCTTACTTACTAAAAAAGTTGAGCATGTTTTTCCTATAAGTTTACTGACCCATTTGTATGCCTTTTGTGAATATCCCTTTATTAATGTTTGCTGACTCTTTTTTTCAATGATTTCTAAAAGCCAGCTTATAGTGGCTAATAATCCTGTTTATTGTTAGAAACATTTGTTTCTGTTGTACCTTTTTTGTGTCTTTTCTTTATATGTGTGTTTAATTTGGGGGGGGGGTGTAGTATCTAAGTTTGTTTTGTTTTTGTGTATGTGCATACACATTCCCAGCCTGATTTGAGAAACAAGCACTTTTATTTTCTCCCAGTTCCTATAATTATGATTTCCTTTACTTTCGTGTATGGTGTGAGGTAGATTTGGTTTTCTACGTGCGTGCCCATACAAGAGAGAGAGAAAGAAACAAGTATTCTTTTATAGGTAAAAGAAAAATACTGTTATCTAGTAATTAATTTTCAGTTAGAATTTGAGAAGGCTGACTTTTTTTTTTTTTTTTTGTACAAGTTAAATGAGTAAGAAGACCAGACTTAATTAGCTGAACAACTTTGGCTTTTTATGTTGACTTCACTTAAACAGCTGTATCTTTAGAGACAAAGTGTTCAGCTAACATTGGGTAAAAAATGGACAAATCGGTATTCAGGTTTCTTTTTCACCTAGCTTTGAAGTCTTATTTGTATTTATTTTTTTATTGTGGTAAAAATACACATAACATAAAATTTACCACCTTAACCATTTTTGAGTTTGCAGTTCAGTGGTATTAAATGCATCCACATTGTTGAGCAGCCATTACCACCATCCATCCCCATAACGTTTAGTGTAGTAAAACTGAAATTCTGTGCCTATTGAACAGTAACTCACAATTCTCTCCTCCCACCAGCCCATGACAGCCACCATTCTACTTTCTGTCTTTATGATTTTGACTACTCTAAGTACCTCATGTAAGTGGAATCATACAGTATTTGTCTTTTTGAGACTGGTTTACTTCACTTAGCGTACTGTTGCAAGGTTCATCCATGTTGTAACATATAGTAGAATTTCCTTCCTTAAAGGCTGAATAATATTCCATTTTGTGTGTGTGTGTGTGTGTGTGTGTGTGTGTGTATACACACATATATATACACCTCATTTTGCTTATATATCTACCCATTGGTAGATACTTGGGTTCCTTCCATGTTTTAGCTACTGTGAATAATGCTACTGTGAACGCTGGTGTACAAATATTTCTTCAAGACCCTGCTTTCAGTTCTTCTGGGT
Source organism: Eschrichtius robustus (assembly GCF_028021215.1). NCBI lineage: Eukaryota > Metazoa > Chordata > Mammalia > Artiodactyla > Eschrichtiidae > Eschrichtius > Eschrichtius robustus. The sequence continues at coordinate 73,757,697 of NC_090829.1, forward strand.
ATATGCCCAGAAGTGGAATTCTTGAATCATATGGTAATTGTATTTTCAATTTTTGAGGAACCACCGTACTATTTTACACAACGGCTGTACTATTTTACATTCCCACCAATAGTGCACAAGTGTTCCAGTTTCTCTACACCTTACCAACACTTGTTTTCTGCTTTTTCTTTTAACCAGTCTTTCTTTTCTTTAATAATTTTTTTATTGAAGTATAGTTGATTTACAATGTTGTATTAATTCCTGCTATACAGCAAAGCGATTTAGTTATAAATATATATGTATACATTCTTTTTTATTTATATTCTTTTCCATTATGGTTTATCATAGGATATTGAATATAGTTCTCTGTGCTATACAGTAGGACCTTGGCTTTTTTTAGTAGTAGCCATTCCAGTGGTTGTGAGGTGGTACCTCGTAGTTTTGATTTGCATTTCTGTAATGATTAGTGATGTTGAGCATCTTTTCATGTGCTTACTGGCTATTTGTATATCTTCTTTGGAGTTCTTTGCCCATTTTTGAATTGAGTTGTTTGGTTTTTTGTTGAATTTTAGGAATTTTCTGTATATTCTGGGTATTAATCCCTTATCAGGTATGTGATTTGTAAATATTTTCTCCCATTCTGTGGGTTGCCTTTTTACTCTGTGATTAGAGTCATTTGATGCACAAAATTTTTCAATCTTTTTGAAGTCAAATTCGTCTGTTCTTTCTTTTGCTACTTCTGCCTTTGGTGTCATATCCAAAAACTCATAGCCAAACGCAATGTCTTAAAGCTTTTCCTCTAAGAGTTTTATTGTTTTAGGTCTTACATTTAAGTCCTTGATCCACCTTGAGTTAATTTTTGTATATAGTATTAGGTAAGGGTCCAACTTCATTCTTTTATGTGTGGATATCCAGTTTTTGCAGCACCATTTGTTGTAAAAACTCTCTTTCCCTATTGAATGGCCTTGGCACCCTTGTGAAAAATAATTTGTGTATGTGAGGGTTTATTTCTGGACTCTCTATTTCATTCCATTGGTCTGTATGTCTGTCTTTATGCGAATACCAAACTGTTTTGATTACTGTAGCTTTGTAGTAAGTTTTGAAATGAGAAAGAGTGAGTCCTTCAGCTTTGTTCTTTTTTTTATGGTGATTTTGACTATTTGAATCCCTTGAGATCCAAATGAATTTTAGGATGGGTTTTTCTATTTTGCAAAAAATGTCATTGAGATTTTGATAGGAATTGGATTAAATCTGTAAATTGCTTTAAGTAGTATTGACATCTTACCAATATTAAATCTTCAACCTATGAACACGGGATGTGTTTCCATTTATTTCTGTTGTCTTTAACTTTTTTTTTCAACAGGTCTTTTCATTGCACAAGTCTTTCACCTTAATTATTGCACAAGTCTTTGTAGTTTTCATTGCACAAGTCTTTCACCTTATTTTTTTGATGCTATTGTAAATGGAATTGTTTTTGTAATTTTTAGGTTGTGTATAAAATGCTGCTGTTTGTGTATAGAAATGCAACTGATTTTTGTGTGTCAACTTTTGTAGGGTACAAAGCAGTATCATACTGCTTTGCTACATTCAGTAGTTCTAACAGCTTTTTTGCTGAGTCTTTATTGATATAAGACAGAGATAATATTCCTTCTTCCTTTCTAAGTGGATGCCTTTTATTTTTTCTTCTTGCCTAATTGTTCTGGCTACGACTTCCAGTACCATGTTGAATAGAGGTGGTAAAACTGATCCAAATTAAACACAGTGTACATCCAAGTTTTCCCCTGAAGTTGCAAGCCTTCAACAGACTCCAGAGTTCCAAAATTACATCAGACAGATTATGCCTCTGTAATTATTGTTTAGGTGGGGCAACAGATTCCTGGTGTTTCCTACTCTGCCATCTTTCCAGAGTCTGAATTATTTTTAATAATCAGATAAGTTTATTAAAATATTGGCATGACTTTAAAATGGAGAACCATTTCTCTCAGACTTTATGTATTAAACTGTAAAAGACACTTTTCATATAGTTAAATATTATGATTTGGGTAGTTATGAAAATCATGATTTGGATTGAACTCATGTTGCTTTTCAGAGCTTCCTCATATTTAATAATTTGCTGTACATTACAGAAATACCGGTATCAGGATGAAGATACAGCTCCTCAAGAGCACATTTCCCCACAAATCACTAATGAGGTGATAGGTCCGGAATTGGTTCATGTCTCAGAGAAGAACCTGTCAGAAATTGAAAATGTCCATGGATTTGTTTCTCACTCTCATATTTCACCAATAAAGGTAAGATAGTAACTTTATTTTGTTGCTATGAATTATTTATTACTTTTGTTACTAATGTAGCTCATGCTTAGAGAGAACTATTTTTTCTTGTAGGATTTTCCCCCCTTGATGTTTCTGGTTTTGTAATTATAAGGAATTTCATAGTATTTGTTAGCATTCTAAAAACATTTTAAAAAATATGTGTTATAAATGAATTTTATTCAGTGATACAATCTTTAAGCCTGAAAGTTCTCATGAAGGAAATAACTATTATATTTCAAATACCCACATCAAAATATCTTTAAACTTTAAAAAAATATATTAGTAAGTACAGAAAAAGAGCATTAACAGTATCTTTGAAGTCCAGTGTGTGACTGTACCTGACACCATCACCTTGTCTCTCCACTCAGAAATAACCACAGTCCTGGTTTCACATATTTAGCTTTCTAAACAATATATTGTTTCTTTTGCCTGTTTTGGTTTTTATATAATTGGCATTATACTGCATCTACTCTCAACTTGCAGTTTTTGGTCAACATTATATGCCTGAGATTCATTATCTTCACTGCTCTAGAGTTTTCTATTTTATGAATATACTATAATTTACCTTACTTTTGATGGATGTTATTTTCATATTATTACTAGTATTAAAAATGCTGTTAAAATCGTAGGTTATGTATACACATCTTTGTGGATAACACCAGATTATTTTCAAGTGGTTCTATAATTTACATTTTCAGCAGCAATATGTAACAGTTTTAATTGATCTATATTCTCATCAATATTTGGTATTGTTATTTTTGCCATTGTTTTGGGTTTGAAGTAGTATCTTACTGTGATTTTAATGTGCATTTCACTGTTTGATAATATTGATCATTCAGGTTTCCTATTCTGTGACATACCCTCTCAAGATTTTTTTTCATTTTTGTAATGGGTTGTTCTTTTTACTGATTTGTGCAAGTTCTTTATATGTTCCGGATACTAATCCTTTGTTAGTTGTATGTATTGTGTATAAGGATCATTTCTTATTTGTAAACCTTGAAGTGGGTTTTGTAATTCTCTTTGAAGGATGATTTCATATTACTGGTTAAAAATTGTAATGGATTATATAGTACCAGTCAGATTTCAGTTAATAGTTAGTTTTTCTAGGTATTTGTCCATTTCATACTTACTTCGAAATATTCTCAATGTCCTATTATTTTGTTATGTCTATAGCATATTTAGGTGTAGCCCCTTTTTCATTCCTAGTATTGTTTATTTGTGCCTTTTTTCCCCTTGATCCTTCTTGCCAAAGGATGGTCAATTTCAAAGAACCATGTCTTTTAATAGAGAACAGACTGGTGGCTACCAAGGGGGAGGGGGTTGGAGGAGGGATGGAATGGGAATTTGGGATTAGCAGATGTAAACTTTTATATATAGAATGGATAAACAACAAGGTCCTACTGTATAGCACAGAGAACTATATATCCTATAGTAAACCATAATGGAAAAGAGTATTAAAAATGTATATATATATATGTATAACTGAATCACTTTGCTGTACAGCAGTATTTAACACAACATTGTAAATCAACTATACTTAATTAAGTAAATAAGAAAAAAAAGTCTTTAAAAAAAATCTTCTCCTGTGCCCCTCCCCCATGTGCTGTCACCTCCATCCCCTCTCATACACACATAAACATGAATATATACACGTTTATGTAATATGTAAATGTGTGGATAGCTTACATATCAATCGAAGATTGTGTTTGGCAGAGGCAATCTGATCTTACTTTGGGACGCTAAATGAGAGATACACATGGGGAAAAAAATCAGTTGTCTATTAGTGACAGAGACAGTTTTCCTTTTATCTTTTCCCCTTTCTCCTCTTATCATTATTATTTTATTTTCTTCTGCTTTCTTTGAGTTTATTCTGTTTGGGTTTTTCCCCCTAGTTTGTCAAGTTGGTTACTTAACTGCATTATCAACCTTTCCTAACAGTATTTGAATTTGTGAATTTTCCTTTAAATAGCACGTTAGCTGTAACCCACAGGTTTAATATGCAATGTTTATCATAATTCAAACTTTTTCTTTTACTTTCATTATGATTTTTTTCTTTGCCCCATGAGTTATTTAAAAGTATGTTTCTTAATTTTAAACATATGAGACATTTATTCCAACATGTCTTCTTTTAGATTTTATTTTCTCATCTCATTTTTCCTTCTTATTAGCTTGGAAGCTATTCTGTTTCTCTTCCTTTAATGGTTATCCTAGAAATTTTTTTTTTTTAGAAATTTTAATATACAAATTTTGCTTACAAAAATTTAGACTCAATATATATCTTTTACCCTCATTTTGAACAACATAAGAACCTTAGAACACTTGAATTCTAAGCACTCTTTCCTGTTTTATATTGCTGTTCTTATCAGCCTATGCCTATTTTCTCTTGACTGATTTAATAAAGCCTATTTCTTACTTTAGTCGAAAAACCTTCCCAGGTATGTATAATTCTTTTGTTTCTGATATTTTAAATTTTTGATGTTTATGATTGTTACAAATTATCCAAAGCCAATTTGCACACACCCAACCTCCTCAGTCTTTTGGTGGTTGTTTGGTAGTTCTGTGTGTGTGCAGATTCTGACACAGGCAGACATTTAAACAGACAGTGAGCCACATAACATTTTGTATATAGCCTCTTTAAATGTGATGAAGCCTCAACTTTTTTTTGTTGCATAAAATGCTCACTCTAGGCAAATAAAACAATATTCCAGAGACCAAGATTTTGTTACCCAGAATTTCCAGACATCTTAGGTATTAAACCTTAAGGTGCCATCCCTAAGGGTATAAGCCTCTTCAGAGTCTTTTCTTTCCCTTATGCAAGGGTGGATTGTGTCTAATTTAGCCAGTCCATATAATTGAAATACAATGGATTTCACCAGTGAAAGCCCACTTCATTCATTATAATAATTGGAAAACTTTTGGTGTTGATCAAAGATTAACATAACAAAAATCTTATAGCAGCCATTTACTTTATAATTAAGTGTTAGCTGACCAGTCTAGGAATGTTAATTCCTAATTAGGACAACTGACTGTCCATAGTAATGGTTCTCAGCTGTGGTGGGATATCGGAACCACCTAAAAAGGTTTTAAAATTTATATCTGAGTGCCATCTCAGAGATTGTGATTTAATTGGTTTGGGGTATAGTCTGGCTTTGGAGAGTTTTACAAGTTCTCCTGGTGTTTCTAGGGGATAGCCACTGTTGAGAAGTACTGCACTAGAACCTAGCTTAATTGAACCACCATACACATATTTCTTTACTGTCTGTCTTGAAGTATTTTAAAGTAAATTTCTGACATCTCTTTATTTAATCCTCACTCTGCAGTGAGACTTAAGTGTTTCTAGTTATTGAGTGAGAAAGCATTATTACTTTTTTAAGATTCTCACTTGCTTCCTTAATTTGACTCTTTTTCCCTTGATTTCCTTACCATAAGAGAATTAAGTGAATTTTGCCTGATTCTTTCGGTATCTGCTTTAAAAATGCTCTTGTCCTTTGCATACAGTTAATTATTACATGATAAAGGATTATGTCTCCCATAGCATATTTTCCCCCCAGGGCTTTTTAAAGACAAATTTGACGGAGGCTTATTTAAAGGAGTATGTTATTGAGATTAAAATATCCTTTTACTAACAGCTATAAAACACATCTTTTTCACATTTTATCTTTTCTGCAATTGACATACATCTTATAGTTGCTGGTGTTATACTATTGCCTTAATGAAGTGGCTGTTTGAGTATTTGTATGCAAATCTTTGACAAATTTTGGTTAAGATCAAGAAAGTACTAGCCTCAAAGCATTTTAGTGTACTGTGGTAATAATTCAGCTGGTCTCATTGAAAAGCAGCTGGATCTATCCATCCTTATCTGCCATTCTCTTGCTCCTTTTCATTTTGTTTTCTTTTATTAGATATTAACAGCATCAATCTCTGAAACAGTTATAAATATAAGCTTCTGATGCAAATAGGTAGAGCAGTTGGGTATCATCACTGTATTCCCCCTTTGGCTTGCTGGCTCTCTGATTTATATCTGGGGACTGAATAGATAAGGATTTTCATTTCCAGTAGAAGAAATTATCTAACTTCTCCTTCATCTGTTTCTAAATCATACTTTACATCTTACTTTTTTAAATGTGAGTTTTTTCCTATTATAAACTTGTTTTACACATTTTCCCATGTTAAATTTTTTAAAAACTTGATACGTAACATTACATAGTATATTGGTACCTTAAGTTGTTGAACACTTCTGGTCTTCGCTATTTGTTATTTCCATTTTTACTAGGTTTTGTAAAGAAGGCTGCAGTGAATCATCTTGGGGCATAAAAAGTATGTTTGGTTGTTTTCTTAGGTTGGATTTCCAGAAGTCAGATTACTGGGTCAGAAATCTTGATAAGCTGGACTTTTGACAAACTATGTTCTGATACAATTGTAATTTAAGAATTATTAAAGCTGCCCCATTTGGGGTATTTCTTCCTGCTTCTCCTATCTCATGCATAGGTTAAAATTTGAGGAGTGAGCGTAGGATTGGGGTAGTGTAATAGCAAAATGATTAGGATTACTTTAACTTTCTGTTAGAAAACCAAATTTGTAAAAAATAACTTTGTTTTGACATAAGGCAAGTTTTAATGTTTTTAAAATTTTTTCAAATAACTGCAGATGTTCTAGGAAGCTCAACAATGGAGTATATTTTATTTAAAATTAAATAAGATTACCAGATTAGCAGTCTTTTTTTAAAAACAAAAAAGCTAATATAAGGAGCTTTTCCACTTTTATAGTATTGTGGTTTGGAATGAAGCAAGTAACTGTTGTACTATACATAGAACTCGGTATATGAATTATTATTTTTGTAATTTGAAAAATTATCTTTGAATAGTAGCAGTTTGCTGAGTAGAATGTAAATTAGGCCCTGCTTTGTTCTTCACAGTTCTTATGAAAGCTAATAGAAAAATAAGATTAATAGATGATTGCTTTGAAAATCAACAGAATATTAGTTTTGTTTATCAAATAACATGCATTTAGCATTTGTTAAACATCTATGTTAGTAAATTTGTTAGACTTCAGTGACTGGTATTTTTTATGGAGAGATAGTTATAACACGGTGTGATATAACATGAAAAATAAAGAGAGAAATTAAATTCTTGAAGTATTGTAAAAAAACAAAGTTGATATTTGGACAAGGTGTTGAAGGATATATACAATATGCTAATTCAGAGAAGAAGGCAGTTACTGGAGAAAATAAGTACAGTAGGAGGGTGATAGTCTGAGGAGACTGTAAAAATGCAGAAAAGTTCATTATATTGTAGTTGATGTTTAGGATGGTTGTTAGGAAATGAGGACAAGGTGTGAAGGACCTTGATCCTGAGCTGATGAGTGGGCTTATGAAGGGTTTGCCACCATGAAACATGCTGTGAAATAATCTGTCAGGGTCTTGTAGTGCTAGTGCTGATTCTCATTACTGAAGTAATGAGTGAAATACGATAGTGATTGAAAGTTACTTTATTCAGGCCTTAGTGTAAAACATAAAAGTAACTATGATTTGGACTTCCCTGGCGTCCAGCGGTTAAGACTCCGTGCTTCCACTGCACGGGGCACGGGTTTGATCCCTGGTCAGGGATCTAAGATCCTGTATGCCACGTGGCACAGCCAAAAAAAAATAAAGTTTTTTTAAAAAGTAATTATGATTTAAGACTCTAAAAGGGAAAGTTTCTTGCCAGCGCTAGACAGTTTCAAGAAAGAAATTGGTGATAATAATGGTGAAAAACCGTAATGTGGAAGAAAAGGACACAGTGGGTAAATTCTTGTGGTATATGAAAATCTTTAAAAGTAAGCTTCAATTTTAAACAGTTCTAAATATAGTAGTATGGTACTAATAAGAACAGTGTCAAGATTCCTAAAACTGAAAATAATCTAAGAATTAGGAAAAATGGTCAGAACAGTAAATTGAACAAGTAAACAAACAAAACCTCAGCCTTTTTCAAAATAGATTTAAATCTAGATGAAGTGACAAGGGTGACATGGCTTAGTGTGGAATGTTGCAATGGTCATTGAATAAAAGAGTTCATATTTTGCTTTTGTCTTCAATGACGGAAAATTTTGTTTAAACTAATATGTGCAAAGTAAATGTAGATACGAGGGGCTTGAAATTGAAGACAGAACAGGGTATGTGAACAGATAATTATTTTAAATAAGTGTATCTTCTAGCTTGGACACATTTCATCCAGTAGTACTGAGAATACTATCAAATGAAATCACCAGCAGCAATTGGTAGTTTTTCAAATATTGTGAGAAATGGAGGTAGCAGAAGAATGGATATAAGCAAACATATGCCTATTGAACTAAATGCTACAGGAAGAGAATCTTTGCTATTTTGAGTGCATACTGAGTGCTTTGTTGAAGTCAACTTTGTTTTTACACCTCTGGAATATATTAAAATACTTTTGAATTTTATCTTTTTTGGATGACCCTGGAGTACTAAGTTGAGCACACAGTTTGCATACAATTTGACCACTAGATGGCGCTCATACAGAAGGGATTTGTATATATATGATCAGTTTTTTTCTAGATAAATAACAAATCTATGTTATCAATCTTCTTAGTCTTGTCTTAACTTAGTACAGCTGCATGTTTTGAAATTTAATAGGCCATATTATAAAGATAAAAAGGTAAGGAAAATGCTTGTTGCATTTACAGTAGTTGGCTTTGTGGTTACTTAGTAATTTTTTTCCTAATATTTTAGAGTTTCAATATTGTTTTTCCTCTCATCCTTCAACCTTTTAAAATTTTTCACTAAAATTACTTAATCATTGCCTTTGTTACTATACCTGAAGACTTCTGGGTTTATCTGCAAGTTTGGAGAAGGGTACAAATAATTGAGGGCCTATCCTATATAAATTTTTGAGCTGTCTTTACTTCCATTTAATGTTATAAAATAAACATTTCTAACAGTCATAAATTTTTCATAATCATATTTAAAGTATGTAATCACTAAATGGATGTACTTAAGTTTACTTATGCTTTCTCTTACTGTTTAGAGTTCTGCTATAGATAATATTATCATTCTGTGAAAAAGAAAAACTACAGAAAAAAGAATGTTAGGTGCAGAGTATTGCTCAGTGGTAGAGTATTTGACTGCAGGAAAAAAATGTCAATTCTTTATATATCATATTAAAATCTTAATAGTGTTCTTTTTGGTGATTTAAACGTTGTGTTGTATTTTTAAAAATTCACTATTTTAAATAGACTTTCCAGGTTCTATAATGAATTTAAATTTTGGTTTAATGGAATAGTTTATATTTCAGATATGTGACATGGGTTTGGTTATTCTAAAGCAGAGATCAGTGAGGAGTTGGTTGCCTCTGCTTCCCAATCAAATCATATGAAACCAACTGTGATTTAGGTACATATATGGTTTTGTATGTGTGTATTGACTGTCGCGCAATCGATGAGATGATCCTAGATTTCCATAGCTCAGGTAATGGGACATTTTCATTAAAAAGCCTTTCTCAAAACTCAAAGTTGTTTTCTTGATGTCAGTGGATTTGAATAGGAAATTTATATATTGAGAAGTATTTCTTCTCTGTACTAGGGATATATGGGCTGGAGCGTTCATCAACTTTCGATTGTTCCCAAGCTCTTTGGCTCTCTAGCATAAGAAATCATCGTATACGAATGGGTTACTGTTCCATCTGTGTTGGTAGTATTTGCAACTTGAGTAGGATATTTGCATTCAGCATTCATTTTCAGTATCCTCATCCGCGACTTCCCTGGTGGTCCAGTGGTTAAGAATCTGCCTTCCAGTGCAGGGGACGTGGGTTTGATCCCTGGTTGGGGAACTAAGGTCCCACATGCCACAGGGCGACTAAGCCTGTGCACCACAACTACTGAGCCCGCGCCCTCTGGAGCCTTCATGCGCTGGAGCCTGCATACCACAACTAGAGAGAAGCCTGCACCCTGCAACAAAGACCCAGTGCAGCCAAAATTTTTAAAATAAAAATAAAATATCCTCATCCTTACAAATCCAGAGTAACAGAATCTGTATAAATCCTAAGGTTCCCCCTCCCACCCTGGCTTTCCATCATATACGGATCAAGACACATATTTGGGAGGCAAACCAATTACTAGAGCATTTGTATAAACCACACTAATCAGTTCTTTATTAAGTACCTGGTCCATAGTAAAATTTATTTTTATTTATAGGAGGTTTTATTTTTTTTCCTTTAGAGAGGATTCTTAGTTCTCTGCCTACCCTTAGTGTTTTCCTCTAGTCCCTTACCCCCAAATAGATAAGATCAATCTGTGTAGGGCCTTAAAACTGCCAGCTACTGTCTGCACAGTTCTTGGGAAGAAGCAAACTTTGCTATAATCTGTCACAAAACATCCTACTTCCAGAAGTCCCACATGACTCTCAACCCTTCTTGGGCATGGGTTTGTATCTTAGAGACGGAATCATAGAGACAGTGTTCGCATCTTTTCTTGCCAAATCAGGATTTGCAGTAGTCCTAGAGGTTGTAGTTTGCCAATGCTACTTTCCAATAGACTGCATTTAGTTGGTGCTGGTAAGCAAAAGCAAGCAAGATTTTGTTGGTCCTCATTCATGGCTGAGGTTGAGGATTATGATGTGCTTATATCAACTTAAAAATTGAATTACTCAACTATTAGTAAGTTATCAAGTAGCATTTTTATTCATATATTGTTTTTAATGGCGATATGTTGTGTTATATACTAATGTAGCATAGTATTAAGAGGACAGACTTAGGAATCTGTGGTTCTCAAACTTGAGGGTGCTTAAGAGTCTCTTAGGGGGGCTTTTCAAAAATGAAAATTCCCAGATCTCCCTTACCCCTAAAAATTCTGATGGGAAGGGGATATCAGTCTGTATTTTTTTTAACCAGCACCCTAGGTGATTCTGAGGTGGACTACTGTGTTGAGAAACACAGACCTAGATATAAGATGTTAGAAAGTATCTATTTAGCAATCAAACAGTATTATTTTTTGAACCAGAGTATTATTTATGTCATGTTGGATAAAATATGTTTTACTGGCTATAAAACAAAAAATTTACGTTTAATTCTTCTGCATTTTTACAAATTCATAACTTGGTAATCTTAACGTTTATAACATATGAGAGAGATGATGCTGATAATAGCGCTTTTTTATCACGGAAGTCCCAGAAGCCAAATACTTATTTAGCTAATTATTCTGTTTCTGTCTTCAGACTCAATTAATCAAAGCATTTAAAACCAGTATGTTAAATAAAATGATCAAGTTACATTCCAAATGGGTTTCTCTCTGTCATTAGATCCTCAGAGTTTAATGTAGATAGTACCTTTTAAAACCTTAGTGCTATTTAATGTAAGTGCCTTCCTGATGCAGAAATTTATATGTGAATAGAAAGATTCCTTTAGTAAAATTGTTTTAAACAATCAGAACTGTCGACAGAGAGAATCCTCTTGTATTTTTAAATTCAGTTCATATTTATAATTTATTTAAGCAGTGAAGATGCCATTGGATTTTACTTCAGACTGTGATTGAAACTTGGTAATCCAGGGTTTCTCCACCCAGTGCATTAAATCAGGCAGCCCCAAAGCGTCTTGGTAGTCCAGTGTTTATAACATCCTTCTTTACCTGCTAATCGACCTCACTTCCTGGATTTCAGTCCGTCTAGTTATCAGCTAACAAAAGAACAGCTTTTCCTGCAGACGCTGGTGAAAAAATAATCATGAGAAAGAAAACCACCTTATGTCGTCTTTTTTGTCTAGAAATATAAACTCAGCCATCATACAGCTAACAGGTACAGAGGGAAGATACAAGCTCTTTCATGGGAAGAAATTACAGAGAAAATGAGCATCATTTCTCAAGGTTTTTATTTTCCCTGATCTACAAGTGATGCTGCTGTAATTCTAGCTGCAGTTTTTACCGATCATTCACCACTCAGCAGCTGGTAGAGAAGTAAGACTGCTTGGCAACCACCTGCAGGGCTGCAGAGATGAATTACATTTTCGGGAACAACACACTTCTGTACTCTCGCGCCAGTCGAGGAGGCAATACTAGCTCTAGCCATGGCTCAGTAGGCCCAAAGCAGAAACCCTGGGCAAAAAAGGGCTCATCAGATGAACTGCAAGCTGAGCCAGAACCTTCACGCTGGCAGCAGATAGTTGCATTTTTCACTCGAAGACACAGCTTTATTGACTGCATCTCGGTAGCCACCAGCTCCACCCAGGTAACATACCACTTGTTGAAATTATTTTTGGTTCATGTTGCTTTGCAAAAATGTATTGGTATAGATTTCTTATTATTAAAACATAGTCTTATGCCCTGAAACCTTGGATACGCAGAAATGTATGTTTTCAGTCCATCTATGCAGGTCTTTGGCATGAAAGGGGAAACAAAAATATTTTCCCTTTTGCTCTTATGTAATGCCAAACAAAACAGTCTCAGATTCTGTTGAATGACTTCTCTAAAAATACAAAGCCATTCCTACATAAATTAAAATGTAAATTAATGATGCTTGTCTCCTTATTTTCAGATTGTGTTAAATGCTATAAAGTATGATGTTTGACCAAAGAAAATACCTGTTTGTTTAGCTTTTATATGTCATTAGATAACCTCAGGAGATTGTTATAGTAAAGAAACAGAAGATAATTTGAAATATTTTTATTTTCTAGTGTTTTGAGTATAGATTAAACTGAATACAGTTGGCTATTATATATACTTATATCTTAAAATTATTACATTAGGGTTTATTCAAGGGATTTAATGAATCCTTCCATTTCTATAAATATATTATCTAGGGTTAATTGGAAAGCAGTAAACTTGTGTAATTACATGATTATAGGAGTATTTTATCAAATATTCAATTGACAGTGTAAGGAGCTGAGCAAACACTAAAAGTCCTCAAATTAAAAAAAAAAATCACATAAAACCACTTCTTTTTGAGGAGTGAGTATTAAAAATATAAGGAAAATATAAAGTTAATCATAATTTGAGTGAAATACCTATTATTTGGTATTAAAGGAGGGTTGGGGGAATATTTTTATTTTAAAACATGTTTTTAATAGATATTCATTCAACTTTAGTAAAAATGAAAGCATAAGAATTAGTCTAATTTAAAAAACAAGGTGAGAATGCTTTTGTCCTTTAAATTTAAATTAAAATGTATACACATACCTTAGGGCCTTTTAAAAATAAATTCCTTTAAAACCATTTTTTTTTTTTTTTTTTTTTTTTTTTTTTTTAGTAATTAGAAGCAGCACAGTAAGTATAAAGTAACTGTCAACAGCTTCTTCTTGTTTTTGGTTACTAGAATTTTCTTCCAATAGTTTTTATTTTTAAATGATGTCAAATTTCTTAAGTAAAACTATTCTACTTGTTTTTTCTTAGATGTTTGAGAGGAGTGGAATTACTGGGTTAGGGAGAGTCATTAATAGTTTTTATGTAGGCAGTGAGGTTACTTATAATCAAAACTTATTCAGAGGCAACGATTGATTTAACTCTTAGATTGAATACTGCCCCAAGAATTTAACTAACTTGATTTTGACTACAATTACATATACCAAAAAGGGACACAGAGACTAAAGTTTGGCATTGTTATTCATTGTATGTTAGTATTAAGTGATATTTTTCCATTGTCAATAAGAAAGATCTGTTAAAAACTTCAAATACACACAACTATATGTATATAAACACACACAACCAATGATACATAATTCATCTTGTAAAAGGCATACAAAAGAAAGACAAGCAAAATAGTTTACATATAAAACTATTGAAACCACGGAATTACATTATAGTTACTTAGGAGTTGGGCCGAAAAGTTGCTATTGTATTGCATTAAAATAGCCACAATTTTAATAAACTCTATTTGCAATTGATCCTACAAAGCCATTTAAAATTTTATCTTCCTCCGGTTTGGTTCAGATCACTTGTGTATACTGAAAAATTACTATTTTTCTTTCTTTCAGCCCTCTTTCTGTTACTTATTTTGTCTTTTTCATTATCTTTGTATTTCATATCTATAAATGTAGACTTTAGGTCAGAGTTTTAGCTTTTATTTCTCCAGCTCTGGAGGACCAACATATCATTTTTCATTCTATGTTATTTTTCTCACTAATGAGTTGGATATTTTATATATCCAAGTCTTTTGTTGTAACTCACTGGAATTCATTTTACAGGATAAAATATAATAGGACTGAGAAAGAATGTTAGGCGTATTTAGATTTTAGTTGATGCTAGGATACATTTTTCTGTTTCATTTACTGACTCATGGCTAGCAGTTTTATTTTGTAACATAAGAGGATTTTTATATTGTTAAAAACAAAGTAGATTAATGAAATTTTAGTTTATTGAGCATATGCTATATACCTATGAATATATATGTATGATAGTGTTTTGTTCTGTCATTGATAAATAGCAAAAGTGATTACCAGGTCTCCTGTTTCACTATTGTCAGAAATATTATTTTCTAAGATTGGATAGCAAGATTAACTTTGAATCTAATTCCTTATATCTATGATGCATGGTTCTTTTAGCAGTTTGGAGAGTTGTTATTAAATGCAGTTTTAGTAATTTGAAAGTAATTACTCTGATTTAATGTCCCACCAAATAGCCTCTATAAATAAAAAAGAAAATTTACTTTACAGATTCACTTAAATTGCTCATCTGTTTAAGATATTTGTGTTCACAACTAAGATTTTGTGTCAGATTCTACTGTAATAGGTGGAACTTAGTAGGAAGTCATTAATATTTTTAAATGTTAGGGAAGCCAAGTGGTTATAAACTTCTGCAGGACCCCCAGCTTCTAGGATGGGACTTGCCATGTAGTTGGTGCTCAGTAAATGTTTATGGAATTGATTGATTAATTACCATTTCAATCACCTGAAACCTTGTTAGCTCATGGCCTTCCGAAATAATGGCACCTAACCTGAAACCTCTTGGGTACCTATATTTATTGGATTCACTCTATTGCTGTCATACGTGCCTTTGATTCTTCGCAGTAGCCCATCTCTTCCTCCACTTCGCTTTTCTTCCCCTCCATTCTTCAGATTTTCTTCAAGCCGCACAAACCCCCCATGTACCTGATTTCCTCACCTCTTTGAATCTTTACCCTTGATGATAACCATACAGCTTAAAGACTATGTCTAATTTTTGTCATTTGGCTGTATCCCAAAAGTCTACAATGTGAGGTTTTATTGTTTGTTTGTTTGTTTTTAATGTTAAACTAAGATGAGTTTCTTGTGAATTATTTTACTTTGGTGTAAGGTTTTCTATTTTGAGCTTCATACTACTTATGTTCTTAATTTTGAATAGTCATTATAATATAGAAAATGTGGGCTACTCATTGTCAAGCCCTCCTCAGTTCCTCACTTCAGCCTTCTTCCTGTTCTTGTATTTATGATCCTTTGATGCCAATCTGCCCTGTCCTATTTAGTGATGCAGCTCTGTTAAATTCAAGACCAATTTTTATATTCAACAGGGCTTTAAAGAACTCTAGCACAATACTTCTAGACTTTGCTACTTGATTATCTCCTAAGTGAAAGCTTTTATCTACTTGGTGATGTCAGTGTTTATTAACGAAAATAGTAGTCATATATAAACTTTGAACAGCTGTCACGTGGTAGGTCACTTCAAATGTGTATTTGGCAATTGTTCCCAGGTTTTGGATTACTTCAAAATCCCTATTGTGGGTCATTATAAATATTCAAATAGAATTTCCCCCCTCCCCCAGACAATTGGCATGCCAAATTAAGCTGAAAACAGCAAAATTCTCTTCCTAGGAACGAATGGAACAGGCATAATGACTTATAATTGAAGCAGAACAATAAAATTTTAACAAGAGTGAATATTAGCCACATGAATTGAATAATCTGCTTTTTAGAGGAAAAAACTCTGTCCTAAATTAAAATACAGGAAAACGCTGTTCAGATAGATGCCCACTGTTCAGATACCAGAAAAATAAATAAGCTAATTTGTATGAAAAGAATACTATTTGTCCAAAACAGGTACATTCTGGAGTAGAAAGGATTTAATTTTTAGAGCTATGCATTGGTTATATTGTCCCCAAAATGAAGATAATAGCATCAACTTCATTGAGTTAATTGTATTAAATGATTAAATGCATGTAACACTTAGAACAGTGCCTGGAAGCTATTATTATTATATTTTTATATTGCTTAATTTTAATAGTCTTCGACAAATTCAAATTAGATAATTAGGAATTACAGTATCTAGGATAGTGCAGTTCGTTCAGACATTCAGTAAATAATGTTGACTGAATAAGTTCCTGTGAGTGCAAGCTGTACAGTTTTTGAAGAACCACATATCTCAACACCTTCAATTGCAGGATATAAAGGAGGGACCCCAAAGAGCACTTCAAATTCTTGGTGAGACACCAATTTCCTGATCTTGCCTTCCCGCCCAACACTCCCTTCTGCAAATGCTAAACCAGTCACAAGTAGACAACTAAATTTAACTGATTATCCACCTTTTACCAAGCATACCATCAGGACATCTTAATCACTAAAAAAAGTCGAAGCCTTCCAGATCACCTTCACTTAATTTCCTTATCTCTGTTTGACTCTGGTATATCTCCAATATGTTTTAACCTCCCATTTATCTGTGACCTCCCAATTTCTTTCACTCTGCCCTTTGGAACTCCCAGTTCGTGATCAGCAAAATTTCGTTTTTCCTCAAAGTCTTCTGTGATGGTTCATCTCACCTTTTTTTCTCTCATAGAAACCTGGTGTTCCCCCGAGAGTACTGTTTTTTCTATAGCCCTCACAAAAAGTGGAATTATCTGTCACGTCCCATGTACCTTGGGACCAACAAGTAGAGTTGATGTCTTCCTTGCTTATCATTGGTATTTATGGATGATTGTACCTCCTCCCTTTAAAAAATGTATATATCATCAGACAGACAGTATTTTCTACTTCCCCTCCTTGTTTAGTCATCTGCATCTTTCACAATCACTCCTACTCATTGATGATTTGAACTGTCTTTTCTCTGTCCACTATTCATGTAATCATTCTCAGTGATTTTCAGTATCCTGGTGTGATCCTTCCAAAATCTTGACTTCTCAGTTCTTTGATATCCTTGCCTCTAGGAGTCTTTATTTTTTCTTTCACTTGAGTGACCTGCTGAAATGGTTATATTCAAGACCTCATTACCATTGACTGAACCACTTACAGAATCTCAGCTGCAAGCATTTCAAACTGACTGGCACTTCCTTTCTTTTCAGCTCACCTCCCCTAAAACAATTTTTTTTTTTAACAATTTTTTTTTTTTACCCTTTAAAGACCTCCAGCCCAACTTTTTATTATCTATCACTTCTTTCATGCTCTCACTTCCCTCCTTGCCTTGCTCACATTCCTTGGTCCATGACTATAAACACTGCCTTTCATAATCTTAACTCTTGCTCCTCTGTCACTTCATTGGTAAGATCTAACCTTGGTTAATTGCAACTCTGCCTCCTCCACATCAGCTCCAAAGCTGCCCATTAAACTTCCAATACCTGTTTCCTGGCCCTCATTCTCAATTGATGGTCTTATTCTGTATTCCATCCTGTTAAAATAAATGATCCATTTGTGTTCTTAAATCTCACCCTTCACTTCTGTACTAGATCTTCATTTTTGACTGTTCAGGGACTTGTGAAATTCTCTCTTCTCTTCATTGCATTGTCTGTCTTTCCCTCCATACTGGATTATTCCCATCAGCGTACATACCCGCTGAAATACCTTTCATTAAAACAACCAGCCAGAACCCCTCTAGGAGTATAGACTGTCAGATCCAATGGTCAGTTCTCAATCTTTATTTTACTCAACCCCACAACAGCTTTTTACACAACTAACTGCTCTCTCCTTTAAATTCTTTTCTCCTTTGACTCTTGAACACCATTCTCCTGATACTCTCCCTACCTCAGTTTCCTTTGCAGTATCCTCCTCCTCTTCTTACCGCTAATAGTTAGAGTAACTCAGGGCATCAGTCCTTGAACTCCTCTCTTTTTATACTCATATTTCAGGTGATCTCATCCAGGTGCCTTTAAATGCATCAGTACTCATATCTTCAGTCCAGAGCTATTCCCCGTACACTAGACTTGTGTATCTGTCTTTCCTACTCAGTATCTCCACTTGGATTAAGTATCTGAAAGTTAACATGTCAAAAACAGAGTTTCTAATTTTATTGTTCTCCCCCATCTTCATTCAGTGTACCAGTCACTGAGATGCTGAATATAAAAACCCTTGGAATAATCTTCTGTTCCTTTTTCCTTTGCTCCACATGCAATTTAATAGCAAATTCTGAGGGCTCTGTGTTTACAATATATTATGATCTAACCACTTTTCACCACTTCTACAACTACTACTTCAAATTATTTAATTTGTTGCCTGAACTATAGCAGGAGATATCTATCTGGTCTTCCTAGCTCCATTCTTTACTCTCACCAGTCTGTTCTTCACCCAGCAGCCAGAGTCATCCTTACAGAATGTCAGTTCTTGTCAGTACCTTGTTTTTACTCTCCCGTGGCTTCCAATTCGATATATAATAAAATTCTAAATCCTTCTTTACCATAGTCCAAAAGGCCCTTTATTATCTAGCCCCTGGCAGTATCTCTAATCCCATTTCCTACTGGTCCCTCAATTACTTTGTTCCAGCTGTATTGGCCTTGTTCCTGTTCCTCAAATATATCAAGCATGTGGCCATTTCAGAACCTTAATCTTGCTGTTTCCTTTGCCTGGAACATTCTTTCCTCAGATATTCTCATAGTTCATTTCCTCACTTCCTTCAGATTTCTGCTCATCTGTTACCTTCTCAGAGGGTCTTCCTAGATTCTTGTCTAAGGTAGCAGGCACTTCTTCACTCCAAACGTCACTGACTTCTTACCTTTTTAAATATTTTTCTTCATAGCACTTAATACTACCTGATTCTTTATTATTATATATTTTTAATCTGTCTGAATTCCCTCTTAGACCTTCTGTGAAACATATATCACACTTTAGCTAGTGTTATACTGATCCTCTAGCTGATGATTCTCTTCTTATTTACCCTTATGGAAAGAAATACCCTTGAGGAGGTGAGACAGGGAGAGAAGAGGAGAAAAACCATTCGGTTTCCTTATAACTAGGATGAGTATATAATTCATCGACCAAACTTGGAGTACTTTTATGGAAAGAGGGAACTTCCCAGGCAAACAGAGGCATGTGGTGTCATCATCTATAACCATTTATCTTCTGACAGTTCCTACCAGGCAGCAGGTCTAAATATTCACACCAAGGCATTTCCATGTTGGACCAACACGGATTGGCCTAATCTTCTTATCTATGTATGTTTCAAACATTTGGCCTCATGCCTAATAATAGTTGTGTTTTGAAGTGATAGATCAAATATATATATATAGATAGATATATAGATCAAATATATATATATATTTTTTCTTCATCTCTAAGGAATGAAATTGCTTATATTCAGTAGTATAATGCCTTTGTATTAAACTAGAATATCGAGTAAGTAGATAATCCTCTTAAACGACTTTGGAAATGCCAAGTCTGATAGTAGAATAGTTTCCAGGAGAATGGGTAGAAATAGTCTCTTTGAGTATCGATTAACCAAGCAATCAAAGTTAGGATAAAAATTCTGTTATACTGGTTGTGAGATGCTGTCTCTTGGCAAAGTTTAATTTCCTACTCAAAAGGCCAGTAATTTTGTAAAATTAATAACATTACTCAGATTTGGAAATTAATTGTTTCCCTTTTCACCCAAAGAGTATCTACTGAAAAATATGTTTAAATGGTGTTTGAGACCCAGTCATTTGTATAGTTGGACACTTTAGAAAAGCATAAAGATGAAGGTTAAACAAAAAGTTTACAATGGTTATATTCGCTTTTAAAAAATACCAGATTGACCATACAATCCGTCAGTTGCATTCCTTAGTTTATACCCAAATGAGTTGAACATTTATGTCTACATGAAAACCTGCACACAGATGTTTATAGCAGCTTTATTCATGATTGCCAAAACTTGGATGCAACCAAGATGACCTTCAGTAGGTAAATGGATAAATAAACTGTGGTACAGCCAGATAATGAAATGTTATTAAGCATTAAAAAGAAATGGAAAGATGTGGAGGAACTTTAAATGCATATTTCTAAGTGAAAGACACCAATCTGAAAAGGCTACATACTGTATGCTTCCAACTATATGACATTCTGGAAAAGGCAAAACTATGGAGACAGTAAAAAGATTAGTGGTTGCCAAGGGTTAGGAAAGAGGGAGAGATGAATAGATAGAGCACAGAGGATTTTTAGGCCAGTGAAACTATTAGGTGTGGTACTATAATGGTGGATACATGACATTATATATAAATTTGTTCAAACCCATAGAATTTACAACACCAAGAATGAACCCTAGTGTAAACTATGAACTTTGGATAATGTGTGTCAGTGTAGGTTCATCAGCTGTACAATGTATAGCTCAGGTGGGGAGTGTTGATAGTGGGAGGCAGTGCATGTGTGTGGGCAGAGGTTATATGGAAACTCTGTACTTTCTGCTCTCAAAAATAAAATCTGTTAAAAGAGCAACATTGGTATCTTAAGGTGGATTAGATTGGCTATAGTTTGAAGAAGTAAGAAAGTGAAATTTGTTATATAAGCTCTTTATAACTAGCAAGTGTGTTGCATTCATCTTTGTAGTTTCTATAGGGCGTCATGATTGTTAGATTGTCCTTTTGTCAAGGGCAAATAGGTAAAAAGAAATTTCACAAGCTGCAATTTATGTATTTTAATATGTATATTATATATGTGTATATATGTATTTTATTTATATATATATATATATATATATATATATATAGTTTTAGAGTTAACTTTAAAAATAATGTGTTAATAACAGTGCTGAAAAAGCATATGACTGGCCCATATGCTTTGGGGTCAGAATAGGATATTCAGCCTGCACAACATTTTTGCCCTTTGCTTATTTCAAGCAGTGTTTGTTTTCCTGAGAATTGTACTCCATACCTCTTATCACAGCTGCATTTCAGTAATCAGTTGGGTAATGATTTGTTTAATATCAGCTGCTAAACCATAAGCTTCACAAGAGCTGGTAGTACAGATGTATGTTTTCTTCTCTTATATCCCCAGAGCCTAGCATAGTGAACGCACATGTTGACTGTTTGTTGAATGAATAAACAAATGTTAATATATGTGTCTGTTTTCATTTAATCTGATGATGGCTACAGGGAAATTTGGAACTTCTAAATATGGTTTGGCCACTGTAAATTTCCCGAGCCATTTTTATATAGAACTATGGCTTTAAAATTAGCAAGTTTCCATTACAGGATTTTATAAAATCATGTATATTTCTAAAGCAATTCAAAGCCCTCTGTGAAAAAAACTGAAGCATATATCTTCTTAACAAATGAGGAACTTAAATTCTTATTGTCAAAATTTGACTTAGTATCATTTTCTTTAAAGAGCTCTCACTGCGTTATTCTTTGTACTTCCTGGCACTGTTATTTAGATAACATTTTCAATCCTCCATTTTTATATCAAAATTTAGAATTTTGATAAAGGTAAAAATAGTTGTTCAGACCATGTGGAGAACAGTAGCCTACAATTATCACCTTATTTTACAAACTTTAAATAAACCAACTGATGTGACAATTTTACAGGCATATGCAAATCAGTCAACAAAGACTGGACCTATTTTGTGCAAGTATAAACCAACTGGTGTCACATCTGGAAGCAGTGGAATTTTAGGAGAATCCTAAATACAACTTCTGCCCCTAGATAAATATATTTAAAAGATGTTTTCCCCCTCAACTCTTAACAGGAGCCCTGCCTGTTCATTCTTTATCCATTAGTAAACCCCAATTTAGTCCCGTTTCTGAACAGTATTTTCAGTATTTTTGAAATCTGAACTGTGACTATTGACTCAGCCAGCTGTGGAGTGTGAAGAAATTATTATTATGACAAAATGGGACCAATTGATTGCCTTACAGAATTTTTGTTGGTCCTGAGGAAAGTGACTGGAGATTATAATCTGCAATTTGAATCAAAACATATCCCAGCGTCATTTTTCTGTATTTAACTCTGACTAATCTTGGTAGAACCATCTAATATATAAAAGTGTTATAAATTTGAAAAATAATCAGTTTGTAAGTATTTTGAAAGATAAAGAATGGGATTTCCCTGGTGGTGCAGTGGTTAAGAATCCGCCTGCCAGTGCAGGGGACATGGGTTCGAGCCCTGGTCCGGGAAGATTCCACATGCCACAGAGCAACTAAGCCCGTGTGCCACAACTACTGAGCCTGCACTCTAGAGCCCGTGAGCCACAACTACTGAGCCTGCGTGCCACAACTACTGAAGCCCGTGCGCCTAGAGCCTGTGCTTCACAACAAGAGAAGCCACCGCAATGAGAAGCCCGCGCACCGCAACGAAGAGTAGCTCCCACTCGCCGCAACCAGAGAAAGCCCATGTGCAGCAATGAAGACCCAATGCAGCCAGAAATAAATTAATTAATTAATTTTTTAAAAAAGAAAAAAACAAAGATGAATATCAACCTTAGGAATTAATTGTTTCAGCTGTACTAAATGCCGTAGCAGGATTTTGGAGAGGGGAAATAGAGGAAAAATTGTATCATTCTAATCATTTTTTCCAAACTGAAAGGCTGCATACAGTATAGATCCTAAATTCTTTCAGTTATAAGAACACAGCTTTATTATATAGGCCTTTTTTGTAAAAATATTTTAAAGAACTCTAGATGAAACTTGAAATTTTCATATGTATTGTTTTTTTAATTCTCTCATTCCCTTTTTTGGGGGAGGAGTTGCTTGTTTTTATTATCATAGGTTAAGCACTACAAGAGAATTAAACCAACTATAGTTAGTAAAAACTAATATAGGTGTCTCGAAGTTATATTCTGTTCTCTTCATGACCTAATCAGCCTTTTTTTCTTTTTTAAAATCACCTAAAGCGGAGTCAGCATACTACAGCCTGTAGGCCAAATCCAGCCTGCCACCTGTTTGTGTAAATAAAGTTTTATTGGAACACAGCCATGCCTATTTATGAATTGCATTTGGCTACTTTCAAGCTGCTACAGCACAGTTGCGTAGTTGCAACCGAAACTACATGGCCCTTAAAGTCTAAAATATTTATTACCTGACCCTTTATGGAAAAAGTTTGCTAACCCTTGACCTAAGGATTGATGAAATATTCTGTTTCTTTTCTGGGATATTATATATTGCCTTTGCAGTAAAATACAATAGCAACAGTAAAGACGAAATAAAGCTCTTTTTGAACTATTTTGAAGAGACAGTGTAGTATAGTAGTTGAGAATGCTACCTTTAGAGGATGATGGCCTGGGTTTAAATCTCTATTGTATTTATTAGCTGTAGCACCTTGGACAAATAACCTAAATTCTGAGTCTCTTTCTTCCACCTGCAGAAAACAGGGATTAAGATCTAGTGAAAATTAATGGGACAAACATGCGAAGCCCTTATTATAATATCTGACATCAGTAAAGTACCTATCATCATCATCATCATCTTTATCACCACTTTCACGACCACCATCATTATTGGTCCCACAAAATATTCTGGTCTTTTAAGTGAGGAATCTGGAGATACGGAGAAGCAACCTCATTACAGAATGATGAAGAATTATGGTTTAACAAGAAGATTGGTAACCTTGACTGGGTCCAGCCAGGAAAAGAGAAACCACAGTAATTATTTTAACAGGGAAAATGTAATATGGCGGGGGGGGGGGTCGGTGTTAAAAAGGAAACTGAAAAGGAAACATGGAACACCAAAGTAAAACAGAGAAGCAGCTAACCTCTGAGGTGGGACCTAGGGACCAAGTTAAGGTTAGTAGAACCCACAAGTTTGGAGTAAGGGCACCACAGGTTTAAAATATGAGCTGTCAGTGATATTTACTTTCTAATGCAGCTTAAAAAGGAAAGAGGTAAAAATCTTTTGGGCAAGTGTTCTTCACCAAGACATGTTTATTTTCAGTTGGGATATTATTAGGCAATTAGCTGTTGCTAGATAGAGAACATGAAACTGGCAATTTTTTGACATTTTTGTATTTTGAAACTTGTAAGGTCATCAAATGGTAGAACATCTTGAAAACTTTCTGATTGGTAGTGACCTCCCAACCACACAGAATCTTTTAGCAATATCTGCTATGTGTATAGCATGGGGAGGGAGGATGTACACAATCCATTCCGAGTCACTTTATCATTTTAGAGTGCTGATGAACTCAATCTCTTTTGGCAATCACATGGTTTCATTCGTCCAACAAATGTGTATTAAATACTGTGTGCTAGATACTATTCTAGGCACTGGGCATACAGGAGTAAATAAAACAAGAATCCCCACTCTTCCAGAGCTTATATTAAAGGGGGGGAAGACAGATGACAAACGTAATTAAAATATGTAGTATGCCGGAGGAAAGGTAAAAAGAGAAGGCAACAGGAAATGTGTATGTTTGTGCGTGTGTGGTGGGGGTGGGGTGGGGTTAGTAGAATAAGAGTGTCTTCGAAGAGCTGGAGGGCGATATTTGAGCAAACGCATAAAAGAAGTTATGGAGTTGAGCCATATGGATATCTGGGGCAAGAGCATTCTGTGCAGAGGAAGAGTGAATAAATGACTCTGAGGCCAGAGCATGTTTAGAGTGTTTGGAGAACAGTAGAGAGGTCAATATGGCTGAAACGCTGAGCGGGAGGAGAATAGTAGAAGATGACTTCAGAAAGGTAACAGCGGCCTGAATCACTAGGGACTTGTACAAGAATGAATAGAATAGGGTAAATATATGATTACTAGGAAGATTTAAGGGCCCGTTTTAGGTTAGTCATTATGGAGTCCACGGTTGTGTATGTTTCTCTAGCCGTAGTCTGATAAAATTGGGGAGTGGGGGGCAGGCAGCATATTGCGGTTGGTAGTTTCATACCTATTTGTTAATTATGTAACCACATCTTTGAATCCAAGTTTTGGATCTCTGTTTACGTGAAATTTTTAGTGATTGTTGGCTCATCCTTCTACCAATACAGAGTGATCAGCTGAATGCTGATAAAACACCATCTTTTTATAATGAAGGGATGACATACCTTAACTATCATGAATCTTGGAAGCAGAAATAGATCCATTAACTAGATGTTCTGTCTGTATGAACTAATTTGTACCCATGCTTCTATACTACGATTGTTAATCACTAGATCTATTTCCCTATCCCCCCTTTGTTATTTTAAAATCAAAAATTTATATTTAATCTCTTAGTATTTGTTTAAAAATGTATCTGGTTTCGTTGCTATTTGCTTCTGAGATAATTATGACACAGGTATCATATACAGCTGGTTCAAATAACTTGTTACGGAGTTTATTTTGAAGGTACTTATTTGGAGTAACTGTGGCAAAAAGAGCATTTGAATCAAATGAGAACCATATCTGAGCAATGAAAAACACCTTTATTCTGAAGATACTGGACCCCTGTTAAATACAGTGATTCCCAAACAGTTTTGATAAATCTACTGTGCTGTATTTTATCCTTCTATAAACATACAGAAGGCTTGCAGTTTTTTCCCCTGGTTTCTCTTTCCCTCTTAGATAGCTTCTTTGACATTTATTCAGAGAAACATGTCTCATTACCACATAGTAGATATTTATTTATTTTTTTTTTTTAAGAAATTCACGTTCTTTTATTTATTTATTTATTTATTTATTTATTTATGACTGTGTTGAGTCTTCGTTTCTGTGCGAGGGCTTTCTCTAGTTGTGGCAAGTGGGGACCACTCTTCATCGCGGTGCGCGGGCCTCTCACCATCGCGGCCCCTCTTGCTGCGGAGCACAGGCTCCAGACGCGCAGGCTCAGTAATTGTGGCTCACGGGCCCAGTTGCTCCGTGGCATGTGGGATCTTCCCAGACCAGGGCTCGAACCCGTGTCCCCTGCATTGGCAGGCAGATTCTCAACCACTGCGCCACCAGGGAATCCCCATAGTAGATATTTAAGCAAAGGAACTTGGATTAAGAATATTAAACTGTGCCATACGAAAACAAAATAAAATCCTTATTGACCAACAGTGGCATAGGGGTAATTTTTTTTTCCTTGTTATCTAAGATATTGATAACAAAAGAGTTGCTATTTCATATATTTCATCTTACATAAATGTGGTATAAATTTATTTTGACCTTATTGAATCTTTGCGTGTATTCTAAGCTCAGTTTACCCCATTCATGTGACATGTTAATGTAAGATGTAAACAATTATTAATTACCTGGTAGTATGGTATTAGTTATCTTTCTTCAGAGTTTGATCTTATGCTATGATGACCATTTTAATAAGCAAGAAAATAAATGAGAGGGACTTCCCCGGCGGTCCAGTGGTTAAGGCTCCGCCTTCCAATGTAGGGGGTGCGGGTTTGATCCCTGGTCGGGGAACTAAGGTCCCACATGCCATGGGGTGCAGCCAAAAATTAAAAAGAAAATAAGTGAGAAAGAGTTTAAAAATATGTTCAGAAAGCCTTGTAAATCTATTGTGGTTGGGTCTAACTATGATGTAAAAGATACTTTTTAGTGGCCATTGTTGGTGTTATTCTTAATAGTCCTTCCTCCCAACTTCCCATCAGTCACTAGATACACCAATTCTACATTCAAAATCTATCTTTATTTGACTTCTCATGTCCATTTTCACCATCACCATCGTTCGGTTAAAGCCACTGATCACCTCTCAGCTGGATTATCATAGCAGCCTCCTAATTGTTCCTTCTGTCTCTTCCTGTATCAGTCAGGATTCAGATGCACATATGAAAAAAACCACTTTAACTATTTTAAGCAAAAAGAGATTTATTAAAGGTAGGGGCACTCAATTTATATATTGTTTTTCATTTATTGTTGAATTAATGGAAGTGAAAGAGGGAGGTACATAGTCATAAATGTAGATGTGCGGTACACATTAAGCATGTGGCTATACCTAATGAGGTTTCAGACCACTTTTTATCAAATTTTTTTTAAAAGCTGCTTTCATAATTTTAAGATCTTAAATTTAAAATGTAAAGCTGTGAATAAATAACAAGAATCTCTAAAAATTAGTTAAAACATTTTTCAGAACGCTGTCAATTCGATACTGGCATTAAAAAAGTACTTTAAAAATATGTACAATCCAGTTACTTTCCGGGAATTTACAATTTTCTGCAGTGTTCTTTGAGACAAGTGTTAATATTATAGCCTCTGTTGTCATGGAAACAAGTCTCTGAAGGCAGCCTCCGAGGGCTAATGATTCCATGGTGTTGCTATGGATAGAAACAACTGAGACCGTTGTTAGTCACATGGTCAAGATTAAAAAAAAAAAAAAAAAACTCGTTGAAGCTGATCTTATTGAGTGATATATACAAATGGAGCAGAAGAAGGATGATGGCATAAAAGTCATATTGTCTAATAAAATATGTATGTAAGATTTTTCAAGTTTAAAATGCTTATGGTGAATTCCTTCTTTTCTGTAATAACCCATATATAATGGTTACTGTATATTGCTGCCTCATTATTTATATTAGGATCTTAAGTTTGCCATTTTCCAATTTAGAATCTTGTTATACAACTCCCCAGAATTTTACCATGCTCTCAATCCTGCACTGAAAATAGCCTCTTGTCTCTTCATATGTATTATCATATCTAACATCTATGCTGTTCCTCATCACTCAACCTTCATTTGATTAGATATTATTTGTTTAGCGTGGTATTTTTGTTTCATATGAACTAAATGACTTGTTGTTCTGTAATTCTGGGTTACCTGAACTGGTTATTGGCTGTGGCTAGGGAATTGTGTGTGTTGGTACCCATTTGGTTTTGAAGACTTTCTCATCAGTATTTGCCTTTCTTAAGGAAGAAGCAGGGGCATATGTTCTTTTTCAAAGTACTTGCTCAGCACCCTGTAGAGAGTGGGGTGGATTCAGATGGTGTACATTTTTTTAGGATTTTTTAAAAATGGTATTCAGATCCTCTAGATTATCGTATCGAAAGGAAATAGATTTAGAATAGGCTCTGAGCCAGTAATACAGTGAGGTTTAAATGTAATATTAAAGAATTTATAGTTTATCATAAAGGGTTTTGGAGAGCAACTGCCTAATGGAGGAAATTTTTGTACTTGGCCTTGAAATTTGATATAAGCATACAGCTATGTCTTTTTTATGTTAAAATGGATTATTAGCTAATAGCTGACCCTATTAAAGAGGCATAAAGAAACTTTTATAGGTGTTAGATATGTCTCCTACTTTGATTGTGATGATTGTGTCACAGGTGTATGCATATGTCCAAACTCATCAAATTGTATACATATGTGCAGTTTTTGTATATCAGTTATACCTTAACAAAGCTGTTTAAAAAAATTAAATAAAAAAAAGATAAACTTTAGACTTTCTTGTCTTTGATACTTTGGATGACTACAGCCAGTTATTGTGTAGTTTGTCACTCAGTTTGGGTTTGTCTGATGTTTAATGTTCAAGTTATGCATCTTTGATAAGAATGTCACAGAAGCGATGTATTCTTATTACATCCTATCAGGTAGCATATGATTTTGATTTGTCCTGGTGATGTTAACTTTAAGATAGTATCTGCTACATTTCTTCACTGTAATTAATCTTTGTAGGGGAGATATGTGTGTGTATGTGTGTGTGTGTCTCACATTCAAACTTTCTTCCACTAGAATGAAATGGAGGGTTCATTCAGCAGCAATGGAAGTTTTAACATTTGTTGATGTTTCTTGAATGAATTATTACTATGATGGTTGCCAAATGATGATTTTGTAACTCCATCATTCCTTCTACATTTCTTAATTGGCATTCTACTGTAAGGAAATGCTCTCTCTTCTCTCTATTCATTTAATTATTATGTAATTATATCAGTGTAGACTCTTGGAGTCCTGTTTAATTCAGTGGGATTTATGCCATCATTATCATTATTTATTTTGAGTCTCAAATTGTTCCCAATCTGACTGATAAGAGCCCTTCAAGCTGACTGTCAGTGTCCTTTGTCATGCCCTCATTATTCTTTGAGCACCTCCTTATTTTCTGGAACAGCAGAATGTTCTAGGCTCATATTGTACTTGCTAGACTCTAGCCCTGGAATCAGCCATTTCTCCAAAGATTCCTCTTTTGTTTTTTTTTTTAATCAAAGAATGGGTATTTATAAACCAGGATCTGAATGCTAAGTATTTTCATGCTATTGAGGTGTTACTGCTCCCAGGTCTTCTCTGTAGACAGAGCTAGGGTATATATGTACATATAAACACATGCATTTATTTCTGTATTTATATATATTGAAAACCATGCAGTCATACCAGTGCCTCCAAATCTAGTCTAAAACCGTAGATTTCAGACTAATTTTCTCCCTTTCCATATTTGTGACTCCGTTCTCTGATGTGAGGAACCTTGCTTCCTTTATCCTTGGATCAAAAATCCCCTGTATGTAAGCAATCTCCTGTCACTGTCGATGCTCTAGGTAGACATCCTTCCCACCCAGCTCAAGATCCAAGAGATATCCCCACCTTGTTCCACTGAGGTCCCTATACTTCGTGCCAGACTACTACTACTGCCACATAGATACTCCATCACACTTGGGATCCAGCAAAGCACATCAGGCTGCTGCCGCTACTTGCCCACGTGGGATACCCTCCTCATCCTGCTCAGACTCCGCAACACCCTGCTCCAGACTGCTGCCACCCTTCCACTCCCTGTGCACAGAGGCTCTCCTCACCCTGCTCGACTTCAACAACCTGTACTTTCCTATTCAGAAAGTCTTTGCCTACACCAAGACCCTGATGGTATTCTATCAATACTATCTTCTAGAAACCTAATTTTTGTACATCTCTTAATTATGTCAGTAAGCCATCTGGAATTAATTTTAAGTATGGTGTAAGGGAGTGAAGAGGGTTCATTTCATTTTCCATATGTATATCCAGTTGATTCAGCAGCAGTTTTCTAAAATTATTGAAATATAGTTGTTGTACAGTATTATGTTAGTTTCGGGTGTACTAAATGATTTGATATTTACGTACATCGTGAAATGACCACCACGGTAAGTCTAGTAACCATCTCTCCCCATACAAAGTTATTACAATATTATTGACCTTATTTCTTGTGCTGTATATATTACATCCCTGTGACTTATATAACTAGAGGTTTATACCTCTTAATTCCCTTCACCTCTTTCGTCCACCCCGCCCCCCCACTGCTTCCCTCCCTTTTGGCAACCACACATTTGTTTTCTGTATCCATGAGTCTCTTTTCATTTTGTTTTGTTTGTTTTGTTTTGTAGTGAGACCATGTGGTATTTGTCTTTCTCTGACTTATTTCACTTAATATAAATTCTTTTAAAACTAGTTTTTTCTCTTTGTCATAAATTAGGAGTTAGAATCTCTGGGTTTTTCAGACATTTTTAAAAAGTTGTAAGTATTCCATTGAAAATTGGTTGGCATTTAAATTACTTGTTTTAAGCTCATACTATGGAATTCGAATTTTTTTTTTCTATAGGAACAATGTATAATTGGTGACTGGAGTCCCAAGTAAGACCCACAGAGGCTTTATTCCTAATGTCCTTTTTTTAAAAAATTGTGGTAAAATATGCATAACAAAATTTTACCATTTCAACCTTTCTTAAGTGTACAATTAATTCAGTGTCATTAAATACATTCACAGTGTTGTGCAGCCATCACCGTTGTCCATCTCCATAACTTTTTCCATCATCCCAAACAGGGAACTGGTTTAGACTGGGAACATTAAAAAGAAAGAAAAAAAGGAAACAAAATCTAATGGCTTAAAATCTGTTTCTACAGGATATAAGAAATCCAGGTAACAGTAGTCTAGCAAGTTTTTTCCAAATTCCTCACAGGTTACCTTTTGTGAGCCTGGCTCAGTTGTAAAATGAAGGGTTAAACTTGATCCCTAGCTTCTTCAACTCTAATAGTCTTGTAAAATCATTGAAATTTGTTAGCATCTTTTAGAACAATTAATGGGAAATGCATTTTCAGTTTATTTTCTAGAGAATGAGATGGTAAAAGATCATAATAATTGTTTTTCTCTTAATATGAATAGATCTTCCATCCCTCACCCAGCATTATAGCATCACTGTGTATTCATTGTTGACGACTGGAGAAGTAGAATCGAAATAAAGAGGCAGGGGAGAAAAACGATTCATAATCCTGCCCTCAGAGGTTTACTTTTCAAACATTTCTTTCCATTTTTTAAATAAAAGCTTTATCTTCCCTCTTTTACTTAATGTCATGTCATAGGCAATGTCCTTTATGACTTACAGGCTGTTCTTACAAATGCTTGTTAACTGATGCATAATATTTAATCTTATAAAATTATCATTATTTGCTCAGCTATTCCGACACCTTATATTTAGGATATCCTACATTTCCCCAAGTATAAACAATGCTCAAAAGAATATAGTGAGTGTTAAGACATTTGCTTTTTGAATTATTCCCTTAGGATAGATTTCCACAATTACTAAGTCAAAGAGTTCAAACATTTTTAAAGCTATAGATAATTACTTAGATTGCTTTTCACAAAGTTTGTATGACGTTATATATCCAACAGCACTGTGAAAGGACATGTTTCCATGCATTAAAATTTTTTTGAGTTTTTTAATTGTGGTAAAATACATTTGCCATTTTAACCAGTTTTAACTGCACAATTCTGTGGCATTAATTACATTCCCAATGTTGCCCAACCATCGCCACTATCTACTATTTCCAAAACCTTTTCATTATCTCAAACTTACTTTGTAACCCTTAAGCAGTAAACTCCTTATGCTCCTCTCTCCCTGGCCCCCGGTAACTTCTAGTCTACTTTTTATGAATTTACCTATTCTAAATATTTCATATAAGTGGAATCACACAATATTGACCTTTTGTGTCTGGTTAATTTCACTTAGTATAATGTTTTCAAGATTCATCCATGTGTAGCATGTATCAGAATTTCATCCCTTTTTATGGCTGAATTAATATCCATTGTATAAATATACCACATCTTGTAGCTGTTTATCTGCTGATGGACACTTGGGTTGTTTCTACCTTTTGGCTGTTGTGAATAATGCATCATTGAACACTGGGGTAAAGTATTCAAGTCCCTCTTTTCAGTTCTTTTGAGTATTTACCTAGGAGTAGAATTGCTGGGTCATATGGTAATCCTAGGGTTAGTTTTTTGAAGAACTGCCAAACCAAACTGTTTTCCACAGTGACTGCACCATTTTGCATTCCCACCAGCAGTTTTTGAGGATTCCAGTTTCTGCACATCCTTGCCAACACTTGTTAACTTTCTCTTTTTGTTTTCACTTTTTTATTACAGCATCCTAGTAGGTATGAAGTGATATATCATTGTAACTTTGATTTACATTTCCCTAATGAATGATGATGCCGAGTATATTTTCATGTGCTTATTGGTCATTTGTGTATCTTCTTTGGAGAAATGTCTGTTCAAGTCCTTTGCCTATTTTTTAATTGTCTTTTTGTGGTGAGTTGTAGGAGTTCTTTATATATTCTGCATGTTAAACTATCATCAGATGTATGATTTACGAGATTTTCTCCCATTCCATGCGTTGTCTTTCCCCTTTCTTGATAATGCCATTTGGTGCACAAAAGGTTTTAATTCTGATAAAGTCTAATTGATTTTTTTTTTTTTACTTATGCTTTTGATATCATATTTAAGAATCCATTGTCAAGTCCAAGGTCATGAAGATTTATCCCTATGTTTTCTTCTAAAAGTTTTATGGTTTTAATGCTTATATTTAGGTCATTGATTAATTTCCAGTTAGTTTTTATATAGGATGTGAGGTAGTGGTTTAACTTTATTCTTTTGCATGTTGCTATCTGGTTGTCCCAGCACCATTACTGAAGAGATGCCATACATTTTTGATAAATCTTGATTGATTTGATTGACAACAAAAGGTCAACATTATAATTTTATTTTGTATTTCTTTATCAATGAGGAAAAGCATAGTTTCAAGTGTGGCAATTGGTTCTTCCTGTTTTAAGTGTCTTCTAATGTACATTGTTTTCTTATAGATTTGATTTTAATGTTTTTCTTATATATGTAGAATATGTCATTGGTATAGCAAATATTTATGAATTAATCCAGGTTATAGAGATTGGGACTTGTTACAAGACCCCTTTTCTGTGTTCCAGTTACCTCTTTTTTTAAAATAGTAATTAAGCCTGATAGAGTAATTGAGTATAAATATCAAAACTTCTTAGTTTAAATTATGTCACTAGAGTTCCCACTTAATGACTTTACAGGCAGGTTTACGACAGGTTATTACAGTTCTTGATAGTAGAGGTTAACAGCACAGATTCTTTAAAATGATATAAATTCAGTTTTTAAGTCCATTGAATCTTCTGTTTGTGGATTTATAGGCCCCAATTGCCTACCTCATGGGCTAATGAAATTACTTTTGATTCTTTGAATGCAAGGAGGAAAGTAGTCAGATACATACTGAATGCTACAAAAATATTTTGTAATCTGTCTATGAAGTGAGTGTCTTGCCTCCCAGTGGAGGAGTATTGTTAACTCATTATCTTTTATTATTTTCATTTAAACATCTAAAGAGTAGTCACTCGTTTTAACTACAGAGTCATTAAAATTATTATTGGTGGTATAATTGAGCATTTTCTCATTTAAATTGAAGTAATATATTACTTTACCTATTTCAGTTATTTCTGAAAACTATATCTTTATGACAAAACTTTCTATTATGTGTTTCCTTTTTATTTGATATTTTTCCTGATGTTTTGTCGTTGATGATTTTTAGCCAACAGAAGCTGTACCTCCCTCTCCTCCCACTGTCCCTGTGATCCCTGTCCTGCCAGTCCCTGCTGAGAGTACTGTCATCCTACCCACCATACCACAGGTTTTTATTAGTTTTCTTTTTTCTTTATAAAAACTTCATTTGTTTTTAATGTTTCATTTGTATTCTTTTCAAACCATTTTAACTATTTCTTTGTTAGATTTGGTAATTCACATTGGGCTTCAAATGGTACTTTTAGGGAGTTAAATATCTGGGATTTAATATAAGATGGGTTAATATTTGCCATTTTATCAGGTTATCTGTGAAATAAGATACATTCTAAACTTCATCATATTGAACCGCCTTAGATTTGTTTTCATGCCTTTTATACTTGTAAATCTGTTTGAAACAGTTTTTCAGTTTATTTGCTTTGGGAAATTTTGTTTATTTTCTAAACATAATAAAAATAATTGTCCTCCTGATCTTGTACTGGATGTGCCATTTTATATATAGCATTTTGTTTTCTAGTATATATTTATCTTTGGAAATACTCGTCTTTCTGTCATTGGGTAGGATAACATACTTCACATTTATTATTTAAAAACAATAGCTAATGTATACAAAGTATATGGGGAACTCTTCGTGGTATCTTTGCAACTTTTCTGTAAATCTAAAACTATTTTAAAATCATAAGTTCATTTTTTTTAAAGTTAATGTATAACAGTCAAAAAATAAAATGAAACAATAGCCAAATGTCAGAGAATCTGAACATTTTTAGCTTTCAGAGCTTTACTTAATAGTTCCAAGGGATGGCTTATTAAGACATTAACTACCCAGCCAACAGAGTCATCCAAAGTTAAAATAATGGTAGTATTATTACGTATAATAATAGTGATCTTTGGTATGGAAGATCTCAACCTCATTTAAAGTGTAAATAAATGCGTCTTTAGGTATTTTTATTATTATTGATCTATAGCATAAAATCTAGTAAAAATGGTGTTTTTGCTGTGAAAACACAGTGTCAAAGTAAGTCCTATTGTGGGAAAAAATGGGTTATCAGCTGTGATTGTTCACATCTCTGTGCCCTTCCCCTCTCCTAAAAAGTGAAAATCAGTAAGAACATTATACAAAATAGGATTCTAGGGGAAATTATAGGTATTACACTAAAACTTCAGTCCATGTTATTATGTTACTGCTTCTATATAATCTCTGACCCTTTATGAAAATCATTAAAAGTCAAATCATTGTAAAACTACCAAGAATTGAATAGAT
This sequence comes from Eschrichtius robustus, assembly GCF_028021215.1. NCBI lineage: Eukaryota > Metazoa > Chordata > Mammalia > Artiodactyla > Eschrichtiidae > Eschrichtius > Eschrichtius robustus. The sequence goes on from NC_090829.1 coordinate 73,793,004, forward strand.
AAGTCCAGATGGATATTTCCTCTGTATTGCAGAGAAGAAATTGAATTTATAAATAAAATATAATTCTACATAAGCAGCCAAAGGGTTATTGTAATATTGTAATAATGTAACACCTTTCCAAGTAACTAGGATTTAGTAGTACAATATTTTTTAAAGTAGGACATTTGAAGGTTTATTTTACTCTTGTCACCTCAATTTGTGTTTTGATGTTAAAATAGTTTTCTAGAATCCTTTGAAATTTTGTGGTAGTTTCTGTTCTTTTTTTTTTTTTTTAATTTTTTAATTAATTTATTTATTTATGGCTGTGTTGGGTCTTCGTTTCTGTGCTAGGGCTTTCTCCAGTTGTGGCAAGTGGGGGCCACTCTTCATCGCAGTGCGCGGGCCTCTCACTATCGCGGCCTCTCTTGTTGCAGGGCACAGGCTCCAGACGCGCAGGCTCAGTAATTGTGGCTCACGGGCCCAGCCGCTCTGCGGCATGTGGGATCTTCCGGGACCAGGGCTCGAACCCGTGTCCCCTGCATTGGCAGGCGGATTCTTAACCACTGCGCCACCAGGGAAGCCCCATAGTTTCTGTTCTTATATTCAATAGGGAACCAGTCCTTCCATTTCAGAGTTCTCTGACTTATTTACTCCAGTGTCCCTAACTTAGCATCACACTACACTTGGAAATTGTTGAGGCATTGCATAGCCATGTAGTTATAAATAAAGAACTTAGATTGATCTGGTTTAGAATTCCAGTCCTACCACTTAACTGGCTGTGTAACTGAGCAGTTTACTTAACACTGATCTTCTCTTTAACTCATCTGTAACACTGAAGATGATAGTACTTACTTGAAATGTTTTACAGTGATTGAAAGAATAAGAGTGTGTGTGTGCAGCTGGCACATGATCTTGGCTATTTGTATTATTAGTGTTGTTTCATATTTCCTTGAGACAGTAAACCAAGGAACAAGTTAAAAAAACAAATGAACAGAAGAGGCTTATTTATACTACCTAGCCTCATTTTAGGTTTTAAATATACTTACAAAAGTCCAAAAGTAGTTTAACCATTGATGTTGTTTATGTGAGAAGGCTGTGGAGTGTGCCTCATTTTCCAGAATAAGTGTGTGCCTGAGTAATTGAGTATAACGTGCATTATAAAATTAATAAAAGTGATTAAAATATTTGTCCCCAATTGAATTTTGAAATCCACACCTAATACCTAACCTGATTTTAACATTTTAAATAGATATTTTTCTTCTAAAGATCTACTACTTTATATTTTAGATGCATCAGGATGTAATAGAAATAGAAACAGAAGATACAAGATTTAGATTCTAGTCCTACTTTGAGACTCAAACAAGTTACTTAACCTCTCTTGAGTTTTCTACTCCCTTCATCTATTAAAAAGGGTGGCTGACGCCTCCCTGACTACTTCAAAATGAATTTGAGGACAAATGGGTAGATGATAATTTTTTTTAATATTGTCTTTGATTATTTGTAGAACTTCAAACTTTCACAGTACTTTTATATTGATCATGTCATTTAAATTTTATGATAACCCTCTGCAGTAGGAATTATCATGCTTATTACTCAGAGTGGTACAGAGAAGGATACATTGAATGACTTTTTGAAGTTGCAGAAAGAACCTGGACTTTATAGTGACACCTGACCCTACCAGTTCCTGGCCTCACCCTTGCCTGGTTGTGTGATGGTGGGGACATTACTCAGTTTCTCATAGCCTCAGTTTCTCCACATAGAAACTGAGCACATAGTAGTTATATAACAGATGCTAGCTCTTCCTGCTGGAGATAAAATCATATAATCTCTATGATACTGGCCTATTAAATATACACCCAGAATAAATACTCTGCTTTAAAACCAGATTCTTTAGACCTCCTTTTTTACCAGTTGTGAGGAGCTATCGGGTAATTAAAGTATTGTTGAAAATGCTTTATAGCTAATTTTGTGTGTCTGTGTGAAAGTCTCTGTTCACACGCAAACAGGTGCTTTGGAGGGATTAGTTTTTGTTCAATTATTTGTTATTGTTCCAATCATGTAGATACTAAGATGAATGTAACATTGTTCTTATCCTCTAGGAGCCTACTCTCTGTTTATGCAAATCACAACTTAACAAATAACTCCCACATGACATGAGAGTAGTTTACGTTAGAGGTATAACCAGTATAGAACATCCTGTTGCTTCTGGATAATTCAAGTTCCACAGAACATCTGAGTGTTGACTCTTAAATGATTTGATCATTAGTATAATCTAAAGCATGGCTTGATACATTTTCATTTTACTAGTAATCTTAAATAGAACAGTATACTTGGATTACCTTGATGAGCCTTTTTAAGCCACACACTAATATCTGACTGCAGTGCCACTGTTCTATTTGTGTTTTGGGGTTTTTTGTTGGTTTTATGTTGGTTTGTTTGTTTTTATATTATTTTCAAATCATTTCAGACTTACAGAAAGTTGCAGGAATCGTACAAAGAAACTCCATATACTTTGACCCACATCTCCCAGTTGTTAATATTTTTACCTGCCTCATCTGCTTTATCATTTCTGTTCTTCTGTAATTGAGTAAAATATTATTTTTTGTAAACCAGTTAAAAGGAAGTTTTATTCATGCCCCTCTTACCGCTAAATATTAATACTTTACAATATTAAATATTTTTCCAAAGAACAAAAATATTACCATAGTGCAGTGAGCTAAACCAGAAAATTAACATTAATATAATACTACCCACTGTAATTCTGTTTTACCAGTTGCCCTAATAATGTTTTTTGTATGAAAAACAAAAACAGGTACTTTGGCCCATCCAAGACCACAGTTAGTTTTCATGAATCTACTTTAATCTGAAGTAGCTACACAATCTGTCTTTCATGTGTGTGGCCTTTTACAAGAGAACAGGCTAGTCGTTCTGTAGAATATCCCGCAATTTGTGTTTGATGCATTTTAATAATTAGATTGAGGTCATATATTTGTTTTCCATTTTTTTTATTGTGATCAAATACACATAATGTAAAACTTACCACCTTAACTATTTTTAAGTTTACAGTTCAGTGGTATTAAGTACATTCATATTGCTGTGCAAACATCACCATCATCCATCTGCAGAACTTGTTTCATCTTGCAAAACTGAAACTCTGTACCCATTAAACACTTAATTCCCCATTCCTCCCTACCCCCTAGGCCCTGGCAACTACCATTCTACTTTCTGTGTCTGTGGTTTTGACTCAAGTACCTCATGGAAGTGAAATCATAACAGTATTTGTCTTTTTGTGGCTAGCTGATTTCACTTAGTATAATGTCCTTAAGGTTAACCTGTGTTGTAGCATATGTAGCATCAGAATTTCCCTTCTTTTGGAAGCTAAATAATATCCCATTTTATGTATATATGAGACCTTGCTTATCCATTCATCTGTCAATGAACAACTTGAGTTGCTTCCACATTTTAGCTATTGTGAATAATGCTACTGTGAACACAGGTGTACAGACACCTCTTCAAGACCCTGCTTTCAATTCTTTTGAGCGTATACCTGAAAGTGGAATAACTGGATCACTTTGTAACTTAATTTTTAATTTTTAGGGGAACCATCATACTATTTTCCACAGTGTTGTATCATTGTATATTCCAACCAGCGGAACACAATGGTTCCAATTTCTCCACATCCTCACCAACACTCCTTATATTCTCTTTTCATGATAGTAGCCAGCCTGATGGGTATGAGGTGGTATCTCATTGTAGTTTTGATTTGCAGCTCCCAAATGATTAGTGATGTTGAACATCTTTTCATGTGCTTATTGGCCATTTGCATATCTTCTATGGAGAAATGTCTGTTGAAGTCCTTTACCCATTTTTGAATTGCATTGCAGTTTTTTTAATTGAGTTTTAGGAGTTCTTTATATATTCTGGATATTAGTTCCTTATCAGATATATGATTTGCAAATATTTTCTCCCATTCTGTGGGTTGCCTTTTTAATTTGTGGATGGTGTCATTTGATGCACAAAATTTTTAATTTTTAGGAAGTCCAAATTGTCTATATTTTCTTCTGTTGCCTGTGCCTTTAGTGTTATATCTAGTGATTCACTACCAAATGCAGTGTCCTGAAGCTTTTACCCTGTGTTTTCTTCTTAGAGTTTTATAGTTTTTTAGGTCTTTTATTTAGGTCACGGGTCCATTTTAAATTAATTTTTGTATATGATGTTAGGTAAGGGTCCAAATTCAGTCTTTTGCATTTGGATATCCAGTTTTCCCAGCACCATTTGTTGAAAAGACTATCTTGTCCCCATTGAATGGTCTTAGCACCCTTGTTGAAAACAATTTGACTATATATGTGAGGGTTTATTTCTGCAGTCTCTATTCAATTCCATCGGTATATGTCTGTCTTTATGTCAGTACCATACTTTTGAGTACTGTAGCTTTGTAGTAAGTTTTGAAATGAGAAAGTATGAGTCCTCCAGCTTTGTCCTTTTTAGAATTATTTTGTCTATTCAGATCCCTTGAGATTCCATATGAATTTTAGGTTGGGTTTTTCTATTTCTGCAGAAAACATCATTGGAATTTTGATTGGGATTGGATGAAATCTGTAAATTGCTTTGGGTAGTATTGACATCTTAACAGTATTAAGATGTCATGAACAGGGAATGTGTTTCCATTTATTTCTGTTGTCTTTAATTTCTTTCAGCAACGTTATAGTTTTCAATGCACAAATCTTTCACCTCATTGGCTAAGTTCATTCCTAATTACTTTATTCTTTTTGATGCTGTTGTAAATGGAATTGTTTTTGTAATTTTCTTTCCAGATTGTGTATAGGAATGCAACTGATTTTTGTGTGTAGACCATATCCTGCTACTTTGCTAAGTTTATTAGTTCTAACAGGTTTTTGTGTGGTTTCTTTAGGGTTTTCTACATGTATGATCATATTATCTGAAGACACATAATTTTCCTTCTTTCTCATTTGAATGTCATTTTTTTTCCCTTATTTGTCTAATTGACTGATTTTTAATACTGTGTTGGATAGAAGTGGTGAAAGTGGGCCAGCTTGACTTGTTCCTGATCTTGGAGGGAAAGCTTTCAGTCTTTCACCATGGAAGTATGATGTTTGCTGTAGGTTTTTCATATGCGACCTTTATTATGCTGCGGTGATTTCCTTATATTCTTAGTTTGTTAAACGTTTTTATCATGAAAGAATGTTGAATACTGTCAAATACTTCCTGCATCGATTGAGGTGATTGTGTTGTTTTTTTCCTTCATTCTGTTGATGTGGTGTATTACATTGATCAGTTTTCATATGTTGAATTATCCTTCCATTCCAGGAATAAATCCCACTTGGTCATGGTATATAATCTTCTTAATATGATGCTGAATTCAGTTTTTGTTGAGAATTTTGGATCAATGTTCATAAGGGATATTTGTCTGCAGTTTTCTTATAGTGTCCTTGCCTTTGACCTTAGTTAGTATCAGGGTAATGCTGGCTCATAGGATGAGTTAGGGAATGTACCTTCCTCTTCAATTTTTGGGCAAAGTTTGAGAAAAATTGATGTTAGTTCTTCAGATGTTTGGTAGAATTCACCAGGAAAGCAATCAGATTTCAAGGGCTTTTGTCAGGAGATTTTTGATTACTGATTCAATCTCCTTATTAATTATAAAGTCTATTTAAATTTTCTCCATGATTCAGCCTTAGGAGTTTGTCCATTTTGTGTAGGTTATCCAATTTGTTGGCTTACATTTGCTCATAATGCTCTTATAGTCCTTTTTATTTCTGTAGAATTAGTAATAATGTTCATTTCTGATTTTAGTAATTTAGGCTTCTCTCTTTTTTCCTTAGTCCATCTAACTAAAAGTTTTTCAGTTTGTTGATCTTTTCAAAAAACAACTGTTGGTCTTTTTTCTCTATCATTTTTCTATTCTCTATTTTACTTATCTCTGCTCTAATTTTTATTATTTCCTTCCTTGTACTAACTTTGGGTTTAGTTTGTTCTTCTTTTTCTAGTTCCTTAATTTGTAAAGTTCAGTTTGTTGACTTGAGGTCTTTCTTGTTTTTTAAGGTAAACGTGTAGTTGTAAACTTCCCCCTTACCACTGCTTTTGCTGTGTCTCATAAGCTTTGGTATGTTGTGTTTTCATTTTCATTCATCCCTTTAAGTCTTTTCCAGTTTGCTTTTCTACTTCTTCTTTGATTCAGTGGTTAAGAGTATGTTGTTTAATTTCCACAGCTTGGTGAATTTTCTAGTTTGCTTCTATTATTGCTTACTATCTTCATCCATTTTGGCCATAAAAGATACTTTGTATGATGACTTTCTAAATCTATTGAGACTTAATTTGTGGCCTAATATATGGTATATTCTGGAAAATGACCCAAGTGCACTTGAGAAGAATGTATCCTGCTGTTGGACAGAATGTTCTAAATATGTCAGGTCAGGATGGTTTATTGTGTCGTTTAAGTCATCCTTTTCGATACTTATCTTTTGTCTGGTTATTTTACACATTATTTTGAGTGGGCATTGAAATCTCCAACTATTATTGTAGAACTGTCTATTCTCTTTAATTCTGTCATTTTTTTGTTTCATAGATTCTGATGGTCTGTCACTAGGTACATAAATGTTAGTAATTGTTACATCTTCTTGCTGTTTTGAACCTTTTATTAATATATAATGTCCTTTGTCTCTTGTAACTTTTTAAAATTTAAATTCTATTTTGTCTAATGTTAGTATAGTCACTCCTACTATCTTTTGGTTACTATTTGCGTGGAATATCTTTTTCAATCTGTTTGTGTCTTTGTCACTTTCAATCTGTTTGTGTCTTTGGATCTCAACAGAGTCTCTTGTAGACAACATAGAGTTGGGTCATGTGTTTTTATCCATTCTGCTGTTTTTTTTTTTTTTAATTGGAGAGTTTAATCAATTTACATTTAAAGTAATTACTGATAAGGAGAGACTTCTGTCATTTTGCTATTTGTTTTCTGTATTCATTATAGGTTTTTTGTACCTTATTTCCTGCATTAGTGTCTTATTTTTTGTTTGGTTGATTTTTTGGTAGTGAAATGTTTAAATTCCTTTCCCATTTCCTTTTGTGTATATTCTTTAGCTATTTCCTCTGTGGTTACCATGGGGATTACATTTAACATCCCAAAGTCATAACACTCTAATTTGAATTTAAACCAGCTTAACTTCAACAATATACAAAAACTCTGCTCCTTTTAACAGTGCCATCCCCACCCGTTTCAGTTGTTGATGTCACAGAATTATAACTTTATACATTGTATGTACAAAAACATAAATTAACAATTTTTAAATGCATTCATCTTTTAAATTATGTAGAAAACAAATGTGGAATTACAAAGCAAAGTTACTATAATACTAGCTTCTGGACTAGTAATTGATTTTAGTTATTTACTAACATTGACTTCACTTCTGTACTAAGAAGTAGCTTTTAGACTAATTTTTTAAATATAATTTTAAAAATATTAGTGTCTTAAATCATGTAGGTAACAAAAAGTGATGTTACAAAACACTATTAAAATAATAAGAGTTTTTTTGTATTTATCCTTACCAAGATCTTTATTTCTCCAAACACCTCAAGTTGCTATCCTGTGTCCTTTCATTTCAACCTGCAGGATTCCCTTTAACATTCCTTTCAGGGCCAGTCTATTGGTAAGGATCTCCTTCAGCTTTTGTTTATCTGGGAATGTCTTAATTTCTCCCTCATATTTGAAGGATAGTTTTGCCAGATACAAGGTTCTTGGTTGGCAGTGTTTTTCTGTTAGCACTTTGAATATACCAGCCCACTGCTTCCTGACCTCCAGAATTCTGATGAAAAATCTATTAATATTATTGAGGATCCCTTGTATATTGAGTCACTTTTTCATGCTGCTTTCAAAATTCTCCCTGTCGTTGTCTTCCAGGAGTTTGATTATAATGTGTCTGAGTGTGAATCTCTTTGAGTTAATCCTACCTTGAGTTTGTTGAGCTTCTTGGATGTTTATATTCATGTCTTTCATCAAATTTGGGAATATTTTAGCCATTATTTCTTCAGATATTTTCTCTGCCCCTTTATCTCTCTCTTCTTTTTCTTGGACTCCCACAATGTGTGTGTTGGTCCACTTAATGATGGCCCACAAGTCTCTTAGACTCTGGTCACTTTTCTTCAGTCTTTCTGTTTTCAGACTTAATAATTTATGTCGTCCTATCTTCAAGTTTGCTGATTCTTCTGCGTGTTCCAGTCTGCTCTAGTGAATTTTTCATTTCAGTTATTGTACTTTTCAGCTTCAGAATTTCCTTTTGGTTTCTCTTTAGGTTTTCTACCTCTTATCTCCATTTAGTTCATACATCATTTTCTTGACTTTGTCCACCTTGTCTTTTAGTTCTTTGGATATCTTTAAGGTGGTTGTTTTAAATCCTTTGTCTAATAGATATGCCACCAGCTCTTTTTCAGAGACAGTTTCTTTTTTCCTCTCTCTCTCTCCTTTGAATGGACCATATGTTCCTGTCTCTTTGCATGCCTTGTGATTTTTTTGTTGTTGAAAATTGGACGTCTGACTCTTACAATTTCTCTGGAAACCTGATTCTACCCTTTCCTAGGGTTTGCTGGGTTTTCTGTTTTTTGGTTTTTTGATTGCTGTAGGCTATCTCTGTGCTAAAAATCAGCCTATGGTATAACTTTAAGATCTTCGCAGATTTCTTCTATGCCTGTACCTTCCCCAGGCATACGCAGTGATTTTCTAATTTCCCTCATATATGTGGTTGCTTTTGAATATTCTAATCTTCAATGTCTGGCTCTCAAAAGGGGAAAGAGAGAAAAATGAAATTGTGGAAGGAGACACTTGCCCTTTAAATCTCTTGGGAGTCACTTCAGTCAGAGAGAGAGAGATTTACATCAATTGGGGGAGGTTCAGCAACAATGGCCACTGCCTCTTTGCACCTCCATGATCAGAAGCAGCAGTAAGAGCACAGATTCCCTATATTTGGAGGACAGGGTGTTTTGTTGCTGCCCACCCCCATCCCCACCCCGGTTTGTGCAGGCTTTGTGCCAGCTGCTCCAGGAACACTTAAGAGGGGTGGGAGTTGGGTAGCTGCTACTGTGCTAAGAACTGAAATTGACTGGATTAACCACAGTTTGCCATCGAATACTTACCCTGGAAGTTGTAAGCCTTCAATAGACTAGAATTCCAAAATAGTTACATCACACTGGCAGTTGCGTTTTTGCCAGTGCAGTTGTTATCTAGGTGGAGAGACAAAATTGTGGGACTTCTTGTGTTGCCATCTTCCCAGAATTCACCCTATTTGTTTTTACAATCACTTTAACTTACAGTGATCACTGAAGTGATAGCATTTAACTTTTAATGCAGTGTGTCTCAAATTAGAAGCCAAGATGTATCCTCTGGGGTTTGTGAGTTCTGTGTTTGAAAAACATTTCTTTTATAATTTAGTAGGGGAGAAAGAGACACTAAGCCAATAATATAATGAAACTTTGATACATGCTAAGAAGGAGAAATATAGTATACAGCGTAAAAGCATTTTCTAAACTCCTAATTTTGGCCTGTTTTTAAATAACTGGATCTTAGAATTAGTTTAACACAAAATTTTTAAGATGTAATATTGTGCTCTGAAAGTGTGTAAGGATGCTGCAGTGTGTTAACAGCAGCAGACCCTATGAGGCCCTTTATTAATGAAATAAAATAGTAAAAGTTGGATGAGCAAAATTATGTTTCTTAAGTCTTGTTATTAATTCATGGGTCATATTCTTTAGGGGTTTGTTAAATTTCTCTTTCTGGTATATCCCTGCCCCCTTACTAATCACCCCCCATTTCTAAGTGAATTATAGGACTTCATTATTGTCTAAGTTGAAACATACACAATGGTATATATTGTTAGTAAATAATAATGGATTAGCAATAGGTTTCTGTGGTTTACAACACATTTTTTTTTATATTGCTTCACTAAGTCCTCGCACAGTCCTCTTGGGTAAAGGTATGTCTCTTTACAGATGGAAAAAATAAGTTTCAGTAATACTTGTGATTTATCTGTATATTCAAAGTCATTGAATGGTAGAGTGAGGGTAGAGAGAGATCTAGAACCATGTCTTTTGATAAGTGTCACTTAAAGTGAGGTGCAGGGAAGGGTTTTTTTTCTTCATTTGAAGTAACTTTCACACAGATTATTCTCAAGTCTTGTTGCTATTGTTTGATTTCCTCCCTAAGCAAAGCTGATAATTTCATGTTACCTATTCTGCTATCCCCTGTCCTAGATACAGACCCTGAGGTCTTAAACTATCCATATTTGCTACTGTTTTTTATTTTAGTGCTCTCTACTTCAGCTATCTGAAAGTAGCAAATTCCATGGCCAAATTTGTCTCTATCTCTTCCTTCAGAAGTACCTGTTCTGGCTTTGGTGCTAGGTTATTATGTCTTTCTGAGTTGTATATCATACCCTCCAAGCCCATTGTGCTACCTCATTCCCACCACCTCCAAATTTGAGAGGAATGGAGTACTACTTTGTCAGATACCACTTCTGTATTCTGTAATATAAGAATTTAGAAAATCTCAAGTTAGTAAGGGTAAATTTTAAGGTAATGTTTTAAATCTCTACCTGCTAACACAGTCTTAAATATTTTTATCATTATTTTAGGCGGCTTAAACTTGAGGCCGTCAAATCATGCCTCTTGAGCTTCATTTACGTAGGCTTATTTTAGACTATATTTTGTGATATGTCTTTTTCAAATTGCTAGGTTGTCTTATCTTGACATTAGTTTTGAATGAAATTCTTGCTTAATCCTCATTGTGAACATTCCCAGTTTTTGTTCAATTTCAAGTCCTTTATTCCCATGCTTTCCCTTCAGGTGTGATCATTCACTCATATTAATTCTAAGATACATCTACAAATAAACTTATTGTACCTATATTAATTATCTAATCATATTCATTAAGTCAAAATTACAAATTATTTTTACTAGTCTGTATTATTCTTTATTCAGAACTGAACTTTAAAATTGAAATTAATTTTATGATGGGAATGCTAATATCTTAATAGCAACTCTAACCTATATTTCACAAATGTATTAGTTATTAACCTCTTACAAACTGAGTACTTGACTCAATATAATTGTTTTGCTGTATATTATGAAAAACTTCAAAAATGCTCAGACATAAAGGGAGTAGTACAGTGAACTCCCATGTATACTCATCACCCAACTACAACAATCCTCAATTCATGTACTCTTATATGATCCATAGCCCCTCCTTCTCCTGATCTCTCATTGTCATTATTTTATTTTGAAGTAAATTTAACCCTTTATATAGTTTGGTTTGTATGTATTTCAATATCAGTTAGACTTTTTATATGACTAGAATCAAAAGATAACTTACCTACAGTGATGATGAGTTGGTGATCATGAACAGCTAGTGTTGTGATAATTTTGGTATAAGTTAGATTTTGGTAATAAACAACTTTTTCCACTATATTTTTGGTAATAAATGAGCAGAGAGAACCAAATGGTTTTCTTGCCATAATTTTTGAAGAATGTAACTTCTTTTGTAACTTTAAATAGCCTTGTTCTTTCTTGCCCTCCTCTGTAATTTCTTAAGCAAAAAAGGTGAAGTACCATTAATTTTTTAATGAATTAAAATGTCAATTTGAGAATTGTCAGTAGTCATTGGGAAATGAATAATTTCAAATGTTCATAAAATCTCAAATGTCTGTTAGTTGACTAGCTTTGCTTAAATATCATTCTCACAAATAGTATTTTTACCTATTAGGTTTGCTTTTCACTGAATCATTCGAAAACAGACTATTGTAGTCAAAGGTAGGACTACACATAAAGTAGTTAGTATCATGTTTATATTTAATAAAGTATTCCCTACTCATTTTGTTTGTTTGTTTTTTTCAGGGTATTTTTTATTGTTTCAGGTGTACAGCAAAGTGATTCAGTTATATACATTTTTTCAGATTATTTTCCATTATAGGTTATTACAAGATATTGAATATAGTTCCCTGTGCTGTACAGTAAATCCTTGTCCCTACTCATTTTTAACTTGCTGCTTCATGTAGCTGAGATGCATACTGTACAATTATTTAAGCATGCATTGGTGTTGTCTTTAAGCATTTTATCATATGATCATCCAGATCTAGTACTTTGCTGAAAATAATGTAAAACATTTGAACGCTGAATATTCATTCACCTTTTAGAAAAGCCCATACACTTGGAAGAAAACGGTTATTTTGTGTATTATGTTTCTTTCATACAACCTTTTTTTGTAATTCTTTAGTTAGCGTAGAAGAACTGTGAATGTTTAAACACATCTCTTTAAAATTTATTTAAAGGATAGTCATCTTTTTGATTCTCTGAAGATGTCATTTGACTTGGTAATTTTATACTCTTAAATATGCAGAAGAAAGATAATTTTAAGAGGAATCACATCAGTTTTCTAGTATATTCTGGTCTGTTTTTCATTTGGTATTAATTGCATTTTATTCTTTAAATTTTATTGCACCTACATAATAAACACTTTTCAACTTAAGCAGAAAGCCAAGCTTTTCTCATTCCAAACTTAATTAGACCTATGTTATTCTACTTGGCTTTTTTGTTTTTTGTTTTTTTGTGGGTTTTTTTTGTTTTTTTGTGGGGTTTTTTGACCACTAGTTATTCTGTGAGTGGTCTAGAATAACACATGGAAAGCAGTAATTGCAGTTGATAACAATTGAGGTCTTTTACGTTGAGTGTGTTTCCAGTATTCTAAAAGTTTGCGATTGATTTCTTTGTATGGCTTTTTTTTTTTTTTTTTTTTGTAATTCCAGTGTTTAAACACAGTTCAGTGTGGGACAGAATTTTTTTTCTGGGTGATAAAATGATTGGAATCTTCATGGGATCCTTGAGACTAGAAAAGCAAATGATTTCTAAGCAATTTGGGAAGAGTTGTTTGTTATGCTAGAGAATATTTGTGGATTTTTTGAGAAGGCTGGTGAACTTCTTTGCAAATCTTAAGAAAATTGTGTCTGTTTTAGCAGAAATAAGAACTTATTTCTCAAAAGCAATTATAACAACTGCCTATACCTAAATCTTTCCATTGGTGCTAGAAACTGGATACATAGTTTAACATATGTAAAGTTCATATAAAATTATACTTTAAGAAATAGCAAATCTTTCATATGCTTCTAACATTTGTGAACATTATTATGTAATGTGTCAATTTTCCTGTTAAGCCTAACACATTTACAATTCTTTCTCTAAGGCAAATCCTCCTCCAGTACTGGTCAACACAGATAGCTTGGAAACATCGACTTATGTAAGTTCCATTCATTGCCATATTTAAATAATTCTGTTTTCTCTTTTGTAGGTTTTGATATAGATACAAAAATCACAGCATTATTTTCTCTAATACATTGTACTTACAGTGTTCTATCACTAAGCTGTAATTGTTAAAGTAAATGAAGCAGTACCGTCCTTCTTTGGTTGTTCTTTTTCTATACTCTTGCAAAGCAGAAATGTTGAAATAAGAAATTTTATTTTTAAATTAAAATGAATAACTTTCGCTGTCTCTGACCAATGGTCATTTACACAATGCCATATATTCAGAGAGTCATTTTTGAAGTCTAATTGAGTGACTAGATTTTTAGTGACCAGGTTTATAGGTGTTCACATATTAAAATAATTAGTTATAACTTTATAACTTTAAATTGATTAGTGCTTCTCTCTAAACTTCTTTTGTTAAAAAGCCTTCTTTCTCCTAAAGATAAATAGCCAGAACAGCAGAATCTAACATTTTTCACCCCAACTAAAATATCTTCGGAGATGTGTCAGTAGAAGTTGTGCTTGCGCATTTTAAAAAAAGCAAATGGTGCATAATTTAATAGGTTGTAAAAATCTTTTTCTCCCATTTTTTAACTATAGTTGATTTCAGTCTATACTTTAAAACATTATATTTGGCTTTATCTTCCATTTATATTTATATGGGTATGTCAAATTTGGGGGAATTTTTGAAAACTTCAAATAATAATACTTAATACAAACCAAAAATACTCTTTTCAGTCAGTCACCTTTCACATGGATAAAGAATACTTAAGCAGAATTTTGTTTGTACTTTTGTCAATATTTTCTTCTTCACATTTCTTTCTCCCTCACTTGTTCTTTTTGTTGACATATGTTTTGCTTAAGGACAGAATCAGTGATTAAATATTTTTATTTTAAAACCCTTTCAACTGAAAGGTTAATATGTAAGAACTAACAGATAAAATGATATCAACAAAGAAAATAAATACACATGCATTTTAGGGGAAATGTCAACAAATTAAAAACAGGATTAGCATACAAGCAGCAAACTTAGAGTAAAAGTTGTATTAATTTTAAGTTTGTATGACATATTATTCATAAAGTACTTTTCCTGCTAAAGCAGGGTATGTTGGGAGTCTTGAAAACCATTCACCACCCACGGTGAGAAATTTGCTGGAAGGATTCACAAGGCTCAGCATGTTGTACCTACGGCTAAGATTTATTACAGCTATGTGATAAGTCAGGATCTACAGTCAGATTATAAGGCTATATGTCTAGAAGAATCCATGTTTAGATTTCCTTCTACTTTCTTCCTCCCCAGAGGGATCCACAGAGCACTCTTTTCACCTAGCAGTGAAAATGTAGCAACACGTATGCAGTTTTTCTGCCCAGGGAAACCCATTATGGACGCAGCGCAAAGTTATTTATTGGTGGTTGGTCACATAGGCACCCTTTGTCCAGCGCATACCAAATTTCCAAGCTCCCAGAAGGAAAACAGGTGTTCAGCATAAAGTGCATTGTCTTTGCAAAGTCTAGCCACAGTAAGCAACCCTCTCAGTTAGGGAATGGTGGGAACACTCCCAAAATCAATTTCTCAAATACCTGCTAAGACCCTTCTAGTGATAGCACCCTTGGGCCTGCTTTATTAAACCTTTTCTGTACGTAAGGATATAAGATAAATTCCAATTCCTTAAGCAAGATTTTTCAGAGTGTGGTACTTTATCATACTTGAAGAACACTGTGTAAAATGTTTAGTAACTATTCTTTGCAGGTTTTTAATTTAATTCTGAAATTTAAAATATATTCCAGAATGGTTTATAAACTTATTTGCTATTCCTTTGTTAAGTCCTGATCATTTAATACTAGCTATGTGTTGATGAATAAAAATAAGAAAACTTGCAGCTATTGCTTTATAACACTTTTTTTCCTGATTGTTGTCGCCATGCTTTCTAAAATTAAGTAATTTATATATATATAATATATATATATATCCTTCTGTAAACATTCTGTGCATGTACAAGCATATATGTGTTGTTTTCAAACTTTTACCATATAAAAATCAATGCCCCCGCTGATAATTTTTGTATAGATATTTTTGTGTATATATGCAATTATATAATCAGAGTATATTTATATATTGATACATAGATTGCTCAAAGGGTATGTCAATTTTTAGATTTGATCATTATTGCCAAATTGTACTTCACAGAGTTATATCCATTTATACTTCAACAAAAATTATTACTGTTTTTACCCCATACTGTCACTAGCATGGTGTGTTAATAAACTTTTTGATCTTTTGTTAGCATAATGTTTAAAATGTATTAACTCATTGTTTCAACTTGAATTTATGTTATACCTCACCTTTTGCAACTTCTTCACCTTAAAAAATTTTACGTTGAGACACGTAACACAAAATCTACCCTTTTAAAGTATACAATTCAGTGGTTTTAGTCTATTCACAACGTTGTGCCGTCATCACCACTTTCAAATTCCAGAACATTTTCATCACCTTGTAAGGAAACCCTGTACCCGTTAGCAGTCACTCCCCATTCTGCCCTTACCTCAGCCCCTGGCAACCACTAATCTATTTTCTGTCACTGCGGCTTTGTCTTTTCTGGACTGTTCATATAAATAGAATCATACAATATGTGGCCTTTTGTATCTGGCTTCTTTCACTTAGCATAATGTTTTCAAGGTTCATCTATGTTGTAGCATGTGTCAGAATGTCATTCCTTTTTATGGCTGAATTATTTTTCATTTTATATATATATATATATATATATGTATGTGTGTATATATATATATATATACACACACACACACACACACACACACACACACACACACCATGTTTTGTTTATTCATCCTTCTCTTGATGGACTCTTGGGTTGTTTCCACCTTTTGCCTGTTGTGAATAATGCTGTGGTAAACATTGGCATACAGTACCTGGGGATTATTGTCATTTTATCAACATTATGTCTCTCAGTCCATGAACACAGACTGTCTTTCCATTCACTTACATCTTTAATTTTGTTACCAGTGTTTTATAATTTTCAGTGTACATGTCTTACACTTCTTTTGTTAAATTTATTCCTGTGTATTTTTATTCTTTTAATGCTATTATAAATGAAATTGTTTTCTTAATTTCATTTATGGATTTTTCATTGCTAACATATGGGTATATAATGGATTTGGGAGTACTGATCCTCTACCTGCAATGTTACTGAACTCATTTATTAGCTCTAATGGTTTTTTTCATGTAGATTCCTTTGGATTTTCTATATAAGATCATGTCATCTAAAAAGATAGTTTTACTTCTTCCTTTCCAGTAAAGATGCCTTTTATTTATTTTTCTTGCCTAATTGCCGTGGCTAGAACCTCCCTTAAAATGTTTTATAGAAGTTGCAGAGCAAACATTCTTGTTTTGTTCCTGATCCTTGGGAGAAAGCTTTCAGTCTTTTACCATAAAGTATGATGTATTATACTCAGTTTTAAGTATTAATTGGTATTAATACTTAAAAGGAGGAGGAGAGAAAAAAGAGAATATGTACATGTGTTTTGGAGGGATGGAGCTAGACTTAATGATTCATCTAGAGCTGCATCTTCCAAAATAGTAAGCCACTGGCCATGTGTTGGTATTTAATTTATATTGATCAAAATTCAATAATATTTAAAATATAGTTTCTCTGTTTCAGTAGTCACATTTCAAGCACTCAGTAACCATGTGTGGGTAAGTAACTCCTCTATTGGAAAAGGCAGATTATTTTATACTTCCATCATCACAGAAACTTCTTTTGGACAGTGTTGATGTAGCAAAGTTAAAAACTCAAAAATAACCAAATAAAATTTTAAGTAAAAGTAATTTGGGGGGATTTCCCTGCAGATAATAAAACACTATTTAATTAAAGCAGCATAGTTCTTTTTTTTTTTAAACATCTTTATTGAAGTATAATTGCCTTACAATGGTGTGTTAGCTTCTGCTTTATAACAAAGTGAATCAGTTATACATATACAATATGTTCCCATTTCTCTTCCCTCTTGCATCTCCCTCCCTCCCACCCTCCCCATCCCACCCCTCTAGGTGGTCACAAAGCACCGAGCCGATCTCCCTGTGCTATGCGGCTGCTTCCCACTGGCTATCTATTTTACATTTGGTAGTGTATATATGTCCATGACACTCTCTTACCCTTTCACATCTCACCCCACCCAGCAGCATAGTTCTGGTCCCAAACCATATTAGATCAGTGGAATACAACTCATCTTTGCTATATGTTATATAATCTGATTTTTTTTTCCTGGTCAGGTTTATTATAGAGTAGTTGTTCTTACTTATGACTTTATGGGACTTTTCCCCCGTTAATATTAAGATTTTTTTTAATATTTAGAAATTTACCACCGATTCTTAAGTGTCTTTGGAATTTCTTCCTTTTACCCAAATTATTGCCATAACTTCTTTACCAATTTACTTTTCTCCCATTTCTCTCCATTTCTGTTCCATACTGCCACAATTCTTTTTCTGGAAAATCTATTAAACCTACTTGATGCTCCAAAACTTTCAAGAATATTTCTCATTCATCAGGAAAGCATTCAAGACCTTTCACAATCAGGCTCCAATCCACTTCTAGTTTCTTCTCCAGCTTTCACCCCCGCCCCTGATACACAATCCCATTTTGTTAATAGGACTAAATTCAAAACCTAGGAAGTACTAGCAATGACAGTTCTCAAAAGTATTCTAAATCTATTCTGTTTTTAAGGGGGAAAAAAACCAAATATTTTGTCAGTAAAATATTACGTTGTCTAAAGATTGATCTCTCTTCTCTCATTTTATACCCAGCTTACCTCTCACCTTATCCTGTTAATTGAGAGTGATAAACCCATTAGCCAAGCATTTCTTTCCTGTTGGAAGCCACATTTTGTAAAGCTATTATAAAAAGAAGACTAAGCAAATCAAGCATTTTGTAGTTTTGCTGGAAACCATATAGCTTTTGAAAATATTACACCAACATTATTTTTGTGTACTTTTACTGTTAATGAAGTGGTACTTGTAGAGTAATTTGTGGTTTTGATAATGTATTCTTGGCATTTAGAAGCCCAGTTTGAATGTGTTTAATGATGTTATTGAATTGTGTCTATACATGAAATTATCAGACAGTTTCAAGTTATTAAGGGTATAGGAATAAAGTCATCTGGGGTTCATATGGCCGTCTCACATTTTACCTTTCTAAAATCACTCTGTGCTACCTGGAATCCTCACCAGATATCAATACATCATGACTTGGCATTAAGTGAAGCATCAAGGACGTTTACTAAGTACCTACCTTTTTTTTTTTTTTTTTTTTTTTTAAATACAGCAGGTTCTTATCAGTCATCAATTTGTATACACATCAGTGTATACATGTCAATCGCAATCTCCCAATTCATCACAACACCACCCACACCCCCCCCGCCGCGGCTTTCCCCCCTTGGTGTCCACACGTTTGTTCTCTACATCTGTGTCTCAATTTCTGCCCTGAAAACCGGTTCATCTGTACCATTTTTCTGAGTTCCACATATGTGCATTAATATACGATATTTGTTTTTCTCTTTCTGACTTACTTCACTCTGTGTGACAGTTTCTAGATCCATCCACGTTTCAACAAATGACCCAATTTCGTTCCTTTTTATGGCTGAGTAATATTCCATTGTATATATGTGCCACATCTTCCTTATCCATTCGTCTGTCGATGGGCATTTAGGTTGCTTCCATGATCTGGCTATTGTAAAGAGTGCTGCAGTGAACATTGGGGTGCATGTGTCTTTTTGAATTGTGGTTTTCTCTGGGTGTATGCCCAGTAGTGGGATTAATAGATCATATGGTAATTCTTTTTTTAGTTTTTTAAGGAACCTCCATACTGTTCTCCATAGTGGCTGTATCAGTTTACATTCCCACCAACAGTGCAAGAGGGTTCCCTTTTCTCCACACCCTCTCCAGCATCTGTTGTTTGTAGATTTTCTGATGATGCCCATTCTAACTGGTGTGAGGTAATACCTCATTGTAGTTTTGATTTGCATTTCTCTAATTATTGGTGATGTTGAGCAGCTTTTCATGTGCTTCTTGGCCATCTGTATGTCTTCTTTGGAGAAATGTCTATTTAGGTCTTCTGCCCATTTTTGGATTGGGTTGTTTGTTTTTTTAATATCGAGCTGCATGAGCTGTTCATATATTTTGGAGATTAATCCTTTGTCCGTTGATTCATTTGCAAATATTTTCTCCCATTCTGAGGGTTGTCTTTTCATCTTGTTTATGGTTTCCTTTGCTGTGCAAAAGCTTTGAAGTTTCATTAGGTCCCATTTGTTTATTTTTGTTTTTATTTCTATTACTCTAGGAGGTGGATCAAAAAACATCTTGCTGTGATTTATGTCAGAGAGTGTTCTTCCTATGTTTTCCTCTAAGAGTTTTATAGTGTCCGGTCTTACATTTAGGTCTCTAATCCATTTTGAGTTTATTTTTGTGCATGGTGTTAGGGAGTGTTCTAATTTCATTCTCTTACATGTAGCTGTCCAGTTTTCCCAGCACCACTTGTTGAAGAGACTGTCTTTTCTCCATTGTATATCCTTGCATCCTTTTTCATAGAGTAGTTGTCCGTAGGTGCGTGGGTTTACCTCTGGGCTTTTTATCTTATTCCATTGATCTATGTTTCTGTTTTTGTGCCAGTACCATATTGTCTTGATTACTGTAGCTTTGTAGTATAGTCTGAAGTCAGGGAGTCTGATTTCTGCAGCTCTGTTTTTTTCCCTCAAGACTGCTTTGGCTATTCGGGGTCTTTTGTGTCTCCATACAAATTTTAAGATTTTTTGTTCTAGTTCTGTGAAAAATGCCGTTGGTAATTTGATAGGGATTGCATTGAATCTGTAGATTGCTTTGGGTAGTATAGTCATTTTCACAATATTGATTCTTCCAATCCACGAACATGGTATATCTCTCCATCTGTTGGTATCATCTTTAATTTCTTTCTTCAGTGTCTGATAGTTTTCTGCATACAGGTCTTTTGTCTCCCTAGGAAGGTTTATTCCTAGGTGTTATATTCTTTTTGTTGCAATGATAAATGGGAGTGTTTCCTTAATTTCTCTTTCAGATTTTTCATCATTAGTGTATAGGAATGCAAGAGATTTCTGTGCATTAATTTTGTATCCTGCAACTTTACCAAATTCATTGATTAGCTCTAGTAGTTTTCTGGTGGCATCTTTAGGATTCTCTATGTATAGTATCATGTCATCTGCAAACAGTGACAGTTTTACTTCTTCTTTTCCAATTTGTATTCCTTTTATTTCTTTTTCTTCTCTGATTGCCGTGGCTAGGATTTCCAAAACTATGTTGAATAATAACAGTGAGTGTGGACATCCTTGTCTTGTTCCTGATCTTAGAGAAAATGCTTTCAGTTTTTCACCATTGAGAATGATGTTTGCTGTGGTTTTGTCATATATGGTCTTTTTATGTTGAGTTATGTTCCCTCTACGCCCCCCTTCTGGAGAGTTTTCATCATAAATGGGTGTTGAATTTTGTCAAAAGCTTTCTCTGCAGCTATTGAGATGATCATATGGTTTTTCTTCTTCAGTTTGTTAATATGGTGTATCAGATCGATCGATTTGTGTATACTGAAGAATCCTTGCATCCCTGGGGTAAATCCCACCTGATCATGGTGTATGATCCTCTTAATGTGTTGTTGGATTCTGTTTGCTAGTATGTTATTGAGGATTTTTGCATCTATATTCATCAGTGATATTGGTCTGTAATTTTCCTTTTTTGTAGTATCTTTATCTGGTTTTGGTATCAGGGTGATGGTGGCCTCATAGAATGAGTTTGGGAGTGTTCCTTCCTCTGCAATTTTTTGGAAGAGTTTGAGAAGGATGGGTGTTAGCTCTTCTCTAAATGTTTGATAGAATTCACCTGAGAAGCCATCTCGTCTTGGACTTTTGTTTGTTGGAAGATTTTTAATCACAGTTTCAATTTCATTACTTGTGATTGGTCTGTTCATATTTTCTATTTCTTCCTGGTTCAGTCTTGGAAGGTTATACCTTTCTAAGAATTTGTCCATTTCTTCCAGGTTGTCCATTTTGTTGGCATAGAGTTGCTTGTAGTAGTCTCTTAGGATACTTTGTATTTCTGTGGTGTCTTGGTAACTTCTCCTTTTTCATTTCTAATTTTATTGATTTGAGTCCTCTCCCTCTTTTTCTTGATGAGTCTGGCTAATGGTTTATCAATTTAGTTTATCTTCTCAAAGAACCAGCTTTTAGTTTTATTGATCTTTGCTATTGTCTCTTTGTTTCTATTTCATTTATTTCTGCTCTGATCTTTATGATTTCTTTCCTTCTGCTAACTTTGGGTTTTGTTTGTTCTTCTTTCTCTAGTTCCTTTAGGTGTAAGGTTAGATTATTTATTTGAGATTTTTCTTGTTTCTTGAAGTAGGCTTGTATAGCTATAAACTTCCCTCTTAGAACTGCTTTTGCTGCATCCCATAGGTTTTGGATCATCGTGTTTTCATTGTCATTTTTCTCTAGGTATTTTTTGATTTCCTCTTTGATTTCTTCGGTGATATCTTGGTTATTCAGTAACGTATTGTTTAGCCTCCATGTGTTTGTGTTTTTTATGTTTTTTCCCCTGTAATTGATTTCTAATCTCATAGCGTTGTGGTCAGAAAAGATGCTTGATATGATTTCAGTTATCTTAAATTTACTGAGGCTTGATTTGTGACCCAAGATGTGATCTATCCTGGAGAATGTTCCATGCGCACTTGAGGAGAACGTGTAATCTGCTGTTTTTGGATGGAATGTCCTATAAATATCAATTAAATCTATCTGGTCTATTGTGTTATTTAAAGCTTCTGTTTCCTTATTAATTTTCTGTTTGGATGATCTGTCCATTGGTGTAAGTGAGGTGTTAAAGCCCCCCACTATTATTGTGTTACTGTCGATTTCCTCTTTTACAGCTGTTAGCAGTTGCCTTATGTATTGAGGTGCTCCTTTGTTGGGTGCATATATATTTATAATTGTTATATCTTCTTCTTGGATTGATCCCTTGATTATTATGTAGTGTCCTTCCTTGTCTCTTGTAACATTCTTTATTTTAAAGTCTATTTTATCTGATATGAGTATTGCTACTCCAGCTTTCTTTTGTTTTCCATTTGCATGGAATATCTTTTTCCATGCCCTCACTTTCAGTCTGTATGTGTCCCTAGGTCTGAAGTGGGTCTCTTGTAGACAGCATATATATGGGTCTTGTTTTTGTATCCATTCAGCAAGCCTGTGTCTTTTGGTTGGAGCATTTAATCCATTCATGTTTAAGGTAATTATCGATATGTATGTCCCTATGACCATTTTCTTAATTGTTTTGGGTTTGTAGGTCCTTTTCTTCTGTTGTGTTTCCCACTTAGAGAAGTTCCTTTAGCATTTGTTGTAGAGCTGGTTTGGTGGTGCTGAATTCTCTTAGCTTTTGCTTGTCTGTAAAGCTTTAGATTTCTCCATCGAATCTGAATGAGATCCTTGCCGGGTAGAGTAATCTTGGTTGTAGTTTCTTCCATTTCATCACTTTAAGTATATCATGCCACTCCCTTCTGTCTTGTAGAGTTTCTGCTGAGAAATCAGCTGTTATCCTTATGGGAGTTCCCTTGTATGTTATTTGTCATTTTTCCCTTGCTGCTTTCAATAATTTTTCTTTGTCTTTAATTTTTGTCAGTTTGATTACTACGTGTCTCGGCGTGTTTCTCCTTGGGTTTATCCTGTATGGGACTCGCTGCGTTTCCTGGACTTGCATGGCTATTTCCTTTCCCATGTTAGGGAAGTTTTCAACTATAATCTCTTAAAATATTTTCTTGGTTCCTTTCTCTCTCTCTTCTCCTTCTGGGACCCCTATAATGTGACTATTGTTGCGTTTAGTGTTGTCCCAGAGGTCTCTTAGGCTGTCGTCATTTCTTTTCATTCTTTTTTCTTTGTTCTGCAGCAGTGAATTCCACCATTCTGTCTTCCAGGTCACTTATCCGTTCTTCTGCCTCAGTTATTCTGCTATTGATTCCTTCTAGTGTAGTTTTCATTTCAGTTACTGTATTGTTCATCTCTGTTTGTTTGTTCTTTAATTCTTCTAGGTCTTTGTTAAACATTTCTTACATCTTCTCGATCTTTGCCTCCATTGTTTTTCCGAGGTCCTGGATCATCTTCACTATCATTATTCTGAATTCTTTTTCTGGAAGGTTGCCTATCTCTACTTCATTTAGTTGTTTTTCTGGGGATTTATCTTGTTCCTTCATCTGGTACATAGCCCTCTGCCTTTTCATCTTTTCTATCTTTCTGTGAATATGGTTTTTGTTCCACAGGCTGCAGGATTATAGTTCTTGCTTCTGCTGTCTGTCCTCTGGTGGATGAGGCTATCTAAGAGTCTTGTGCAGGTTTCCTGATGGGAGGGACTGGTGGTGGGTAGAGCTGGGAGTACCTACCTTTTGAGAAGGCTTAATGGTGAAAATCTCAAATTCCTTAAAGCAGAAGTCCATAAGCTCACAACACAAAAATTTATACTATATTACATATTAACACCAAAAGGACTGTGTAAGTATACTGACTTGGAAATATTTTCCAGAATAAAATTTCAGGCTAATAAGAAATAAACAAATGAACAAAAATAGAGCCCAATGTAGCAATTTGGGGATTTGGCCAAAGCCATGTGCCAAGGAAAATTTATTAACTTTAACGGGTGTTTTTAAAAATAGAAAAAGTAATAAGCATAAATGAATTGCACATTCAACTCAAGGAGCTTTAAAAAGGGCCTAAGGAAAGAGTAAAGAATTGATAAAAAAAAAAAAAAGCAGAAAGTAATAGCATAGAATGTAATAAATCAGTGATGTTAAAAGTACTTCTTTGATAAAGACTGATAGACTTTTAGCAAGTCCAAGCACGAAAAAATATAGATGATACAAATAACCTTTAGAATAAGAAGAGTTGTATAGCTGCAGACACAGATTTTATATTTACTCATAAAAAAGAACTTCCAGTCAAGTTGGCAGGATATGCATATGTATAACCCTCCTGCACTCTATAGGCATATAAATCATAGATTTATATATATATATACACATACATATTGTGTGTATGTATATATGTTTGTATATATATGTATGTGTATATGTGTGTGTATACACACATATGTATAACGTAATTTCAAAAACAAGAAGAAAATATCTTCAGTTGAAAAAGAAGATGCAACAAAGTAGCAATTGGGTTTGAATCCATTAGAACCGTAAGAATTAAGAACCCAAAAAAGTAGTAGAGATGAGTTTCAAAAATCCTCAGGAAAAAAAACCCTAGCTCCTGCATTGGACCTGAATTAGGGGTTGCTTTCTTATAGTATGGTGAAGAAAACAGAGTACCTTACATAGATTTCATTATTCTTTTGTTTCATTATACTATTGCTGTATAACAAACCACCCTGAAACTTAGTGGCTTTAAAAATAATTCATTATTTCTCATGATTTTCTGGGTTAACTGGATAGCTCTGTTTTACATGATCTTGGCTGGGGCACTGGAAAAGACTGGAAGATCCAAAATAGCCTCATTGACCATGGCTGGCAGTTAGTGCTAGTTGCTGGTTAGAGGTGCAGCTGGGGCTTTTGGCCAGGGGTCTTGATGCTCCTTCATTTGAATCTCCTCATAGGATCTTTGAACTTCCTCACATTATAGCTTCTGGATTCTAAGAAAGTGCATTCTAAGACAAAGGCAAACACTACAAGGCATCACGTGACCTAGATTCAAAAACCACAAAGCATTTGTGCCACATTCTTTTTAACAGAGGTCATCTAGAACCTGCCTAGATCAGAGGGAAGGGGAAGTAGATAACATCTCTTGATGGTAGGATGGTTCAATCGTATTGCAAAAGAGCACTTTGGATGGAAGATGGGATGCATCTAGAGATGAAGTTTATCACAATCCCTATTTGACTTATTAGATTGGGTATTTTGCCCAGCTTTGTATCACCAGAAATGTTAAAGCAAGGATTTGAGTCCCAGCTAATCTGATTCCAAGGACTATTCACCCTTCACCAGTGGCCTTTGCTATGGGAATTACTTCTTCCAGGAGGAGATATGGAATAAATTAGAAGGAATGAGAGAAAGTGCTTGGTCTGGATGGTGTAAGCAAGAGTGTGAATGGTGAATCAAAGTTGGACATGAAATATGTAACTGAAATTTGACAGAGGAAGCAATAAAGTAACAGATGTGGAGGGAGGAACTTGCAGGATATGTAAAGGAAGGAGCATGTCATTCAAGTGTGATGGTATATAAGGCTCATGAAGAGGTGAGAAACGTGTTAGAATGAAGTTGAGTGATAGATTGGGGTCAGTTCATACAGAGCCTTGTATGAGAGTTTTTGAGAATTTTGGAGCAAGTATGTTATTATACATGGGCTCCATAAAGATCCATCTATGTAAAACACATTAGAATGATTTGAGCAATGGAGAATAGTAATCTAAGAGACTAGGTAGATTACACTTGCAGTAGTCCAGATGAGTTAACAAAGGCTTTTGAAGCAGGGTAATAGAAATGAAAATGAAGGGGTGATGGTTTTCAGGAAAAAATGAAATATTTAAGTCAGTAAGAATTGGCAGCTGATTAGATGTGTAGATCAAGGCAGAGAAGAGAGTCAAGAGTTCAGTAAGTATTAAAAGCTGAATGTACCCTTTCTGTATTTGAAAGTCACAATATCATGAGTGTCAACTCATTAATCACATTTCTACTGTTCCATTCCTTGAAAATCTTCCCTAAAACTGTTAAAATCAAGCTATATTATTTGATTACTATCACATTTAACAGGTTTTCATTAAGAAATCATGCAAAAATTATGTCTTGCCATTTTGAATTTCACACTCTAAATTTCTGTGCTACTTCTTTTTTCCCCCATTAGGTTAATGGCACTGATGCAGATTATGAATATGAAGAAATCACACTTGAAAGGGTAAAAACTATTAATTATCTTAAGTTTTTATGCATAAACCTGTTGCTTTAAACAACTCTTTAAATATACTGCTCTTTAATATAGGATCCAAGGAAGATCACCTTTCAGAACCATATAATATTAGTTTCTTTAATGAGTCCACGTATAAAATTAGCCATGGCAGTTTCAGAACAAGCTGCTTTTCTTTAATAACCTTTTTTTTAAAATAAACTTTTTATTTAACATAGTTTTAGATTTACAGAATAGTAGTACAGAGAGTTTCCATTTACCCTGGACTCAGTTTCACCTATTATTAACATCTTTGCATTACTAGAATACATTTTTTTCAACTAATGAATCAATAGTGATACATTATTATTAACTAAAGTCTGTACTTTATTTGGATTTCCTTACTTTTTATGTTTTTCTCTTCCAGGATCCCATCTGGAATACCACATTACATTTAGTTATGATGTCTCCTTGTGCTCCTCTAGACTGACAGTTTCTCAGATTTTTCTCAGTTTTAAATTTTATTATTTATGTTTCACATAATAAAATATTTATTTTAAATAAGTATTTAATATCCTAGTAATATGGTCATTGTATCAGTTTTGTTTCCCAGCAAGATAATAACCATAGATTTAATGGAAAAGACCTTATTGAAAACTTCTTATGCATTCCCCCAGTCAGAAAATAACTTAAGGATACAATTCAGATGTGTAAATTTTCTTGATGTATTTTCCCCTTAAGAATATCTGCATTCAATTGATACTGTATTTTAGCAGTGCCACCTTGTCTGACCAGCATTTTTGGGAAATGAAGTGCTCTGCATAAGTGAATTTTCTAAGTAACTGAATGTCTGTATATTTAAAATCCTAGATAATTAGATTTGTTTATGTTTGAAGCCAGAATAAACGGAGTAAAAATAGACCTCAGAGGGATAATAGATTTTTATTGCCTATTTACCTAAATTTGGGCCACCTGTTCAAGTGACATGGATGACTGAGTCCTACAAGTAAATAGAGTATTAATGTATTGTACACATTTTAATGTGGCATTTTGTTGGTTTTTTCCCAGCTTTATTGAGATTTCTTGACATATAGTCCTAACTTTTTATCTTATTCATCTTTTCATCTTTTCCCAGTACCTTTTAAATTCCTTTATTTAGTCAGAACTGTACATTGTATTTTTCACTGATTAAAGAGCTTGAGTACCAGGAATTGGGGAGATGTTGTTAAAGTATACAAACTTGCAACTAGAAGATGAATAAGTTCCAGAGATCTAATGCACAGGTAGTGAATATAATCAACAATACTGTATTGTAATCTTCAGATTTGCTAAGAGACTAGATCTTAAATGTTCTCACCACAAAAAATAAATGGCAATTATGTGACCTCATAGAGGTGTTAGCTAAATAAAGCTAAGGTGGTAATCATATTGTACTATATAAATGTATCAAATCAACATGTTGTACAACTTAAACTTACACAAAGTTATTTGTAATTATATCTGAATTCTTTTAAAAGCAAATAAAAAAGAGAACTCGAATACCTGAGTAACTTGGTAGCCCCATACAACCTATTGATACTATTATTGATACTCTAGTAACTCTTGAAGAGTTTAGACTGAAAAATTTTTTTTATTAAAATAGAATTTTAGGACATGTCATAGTCTAGTGAAATTTTAAGCTATTTAATGCAAACAGTTTAGTAATAGATCCAGATATACCCACTTATTTGAGTTACCTGAAAACCAAAGTTAGAACGTTCTTGCAAAAATAAACGTTTAATACCTTTGCTTAGATCAGTTTTGCTTTTTGTAGCAGTAGAACCCTTTCTTCAAAGAAAATATTATTCAGAAATCCAGTACGTAAATAAAATAAGAAGTAATGCTACTTTGGCAAAATTGACTGCTGTCAAGAAAGTACACCAATGTTAAGTTCTCCAGTTGGACTTTCAGTATTAAAAAATGCCTTTTGCTGGTCAGCTGTCTTGGTTAAACACATCAAGGATGATGGCAGTGTTACTTAGCTCATACAATTTGGTCATTTTAAAATAAGCTGATGGCAAAGTTAGCAGAAGAAAAGCACCACCCAGTACCCCTTTTTTAAAAAGGCTGAAATAATATATTGGTATTACCTACTCGGAAATAACAGCAGCAGAAGGATCACTTCATTGTTTTTCTCTTGGGAGCAATTTGCCTTACCAAACATGAGCAAGATGCAGTCTAAAAGAAAGAGAACTAATAGTGACACCTCTCCAAGGACAAACTGCACATAATTTTAAAGAAAGAATCGTAGACCAGACTCCAGAAGTACTCAGTACATCATCAGCCTCACCTTTTCAGCAGTAATACCTCTGAATTCATAGAGAAAAAAGAGCTTTCCTTATATTTCTTGATTTAAAATCATATTTCCTGTACATATGCCTTTATGTGTGTGTTCCCTATGTTAGTACAGTTTCTAGGTCCTATAATGACGGGAACCTATCAATAAAGATAATTATTATTCAGTGTCAATTTTTTTCCCCTCTATCCCCAGGGAAATTCAGGGCTTGGTTTCAGCATTGCAGGAGGTACAGACAACCCACACATTGGAGATGACTCAAGTATTTTCATTACCAAAATAATTGCAGGGGGAGCAGCTGCCCAAGATGGAAGATTGCGGTATGTTTTGCACTTTATGTTGTGATACCAAATCTTCTTTGTATCTTTTTCTTGAGGCAAACTGAACAATGAATAAATACAAATGAACACTATCATAATAACTAACATAAGGTAGATGCTCAGATATCAAATGAATGAATGAGATAATTGTGCTTTAAGCATTTTCCCTGTTTTCAATTAGGAATTCAATTTTATCTTAGAAGTTAAGCATTTTGAATAATAAATTTGTTTAAATATTTCTGAGCAAATTTATAGAAATCATAGATTTCCTATTGTGTGTTCAAATACCTTCACAAAATGTGTTATTTTCTGGGTGGGAAACATGTATACGCTTATTTAAGGTACAGGGAATCATATATATCTGAGTTGGTATCCCAGACCACAAAGAGTAGTAAAGATTATGCAAACTTTAAATAAATTAATCTATTTTCTAAATTGAATAAATGTAAGTAACATTGGTCTTTTGTTTAAATGTAGTGTTCCATTTCAGAAAATATCATTAGCATACTTTGTTGTTTCCTTAGACCATAGATTGTGGCACTTTTCCTGTTGCCTTATTTGTTGCTTTTTATACATGGTGATGGTTTCCTAAAGTTTTAGGACTAAGGATTATATATGGTCTGTTAAAAACAGTATCTTATTTTAAGGCTATTCATGCCTTATACAGCTTTTCAGTTTCTAAACTTCTCACTGGATATGATAAGTGGTATATTAATGAAATTAGATATGAAATCAATAATTTGACTTTCATGTAAATGTAAATATTTACTTCCTGATTCTGTTATTGGCCTCTTATTTGTGCTTCATGTGTGAAAATTAGTATGTTCCATTTGTTTCACTGGAGAACATACCTATAGTACTAACTCTAAGGTATCACTGTCTTTGGATATAGAATTTCTTTTCTCTAAAGAAAGTTAATTAGATATAGAAGTTTATCATGATCACTTTAAATGTTTTAATTGTTTTGTTCCCCGTCCCTGCCCAATTTGAGATGACCATCTTTTAATTTGTTTTCTTAATTGTTTTCTACATGAATACCATGCAGTTGAAACTGAGATTAGTTTATTTTTTGGTAAATCAATGAATTAATCTCAATTTTGCCGCTCTGACCTTAAGCTAGTTATTCAGTCTGAGCCTCAGATTTTTTATGTTTGAATCACTGCTCTGTTAGTCATTATCAGGGTGGCCTTGGGAAAGTTATTTAAACTTTGTACCTCAGTTTTCCTATCTATAAAATGGGAATATAAATATGTATCTACCTTACAGATTGTTGTAAGGGTTAAAACACTAAAAGAAGTTCCTAGCATGTGGTTAGTGCTAAATAAATATTTGCTGTTTTTCTAAAATATCTTAATTTCTACACGTAATCATACAAATTACAACTGTTGGGACTTCCCTGGTGGCACAGTGGTTAGGAATCTGCCTGCCAATGCAGGGGACACGGGTTCGCTCCCTGGTCCGGGAAGATCCCACATGCTGCAGAGCAACTAAGCCCATGCACCACAACTACTGAGGCTGTGCTCTAGAGCCCGCGAGCCACAACTGCTGAGCCCATGCACCGCAACTGCTGAAGCCCACGCCCTCTAAGGCCCGTGTGCCGCAACTACTGAGCCCACATGCTGCAACTACTGAAGCCCACGTGCCTAGAGTCTGTGCTCCCCAACAAGAGACCGCCACCGCAATGAGAAGCCCATGCGTTGCAACAAAGAGTAGCCCCCACCCACCGCAACTAGAGAAAGCCCGCGTGCAGCAACGAAGACCCAGATGCAGCCAAAAACAAAAAAAAAATTATAGCTGTCATTATTATTTAATATTTTTGTATAATGATCTATTATTTGCACTGTTTCCTTTGCTGGCCCTTGGAAAATGTTTGTATTTATATGAGTTTTTGATACATTGGAGTTTAACATGCAGTTTCTTATAAATAATTCTAGTAAATAATTCTCTAGTCAAGAAAAGAAAACTGGCTAAGAGAAAAATTGATATTAAATTTTTAATATTTAATGTTTTTTTTCCTCAGGGTCAATGACTGTATATTGCGAGTAAATGAAGTAGATGTTCGTGATGTGACACACAGCAAAGCAGTAGAAGCATTGAAAGAAGCGGGATCTATTGTACGCTTGTACGTAAAAAGACGGAAACCAGTATCAGAAAAAATAATGGAAATAAAGCTCATTAAAGGTCCTAAAGGTATGAAATAAATCAAACAAAGACAAATTATTAAGTAAGAAATCTCTAAGTGAAATGTAACTATGAAGTTATTTATGACACACATTCTAAGATTAACAATGCTGGTAATCTACAGAACTTAGTGAATTTTTAGAACTTCTGTGTCATTTCTACTGATTTTTGTCTTAAGGAGAATACTGTGCAAACATTTTGCAGTCATGTGTAGTGTTGATATTAACTTGTAATCATTAATCTACAAAGTGCATAAAATGCAGATACACAGGCTAAGAGAAGAAAATATTTATGATCATGTCATTAGTAGTTACATCTGCAATGAAGACTGTTAGGATGTGATCTGAATTTTGAAAACATGGATGGGATTGAGGATAAATGGAAATATTGATTCTAATTTGTGGCTTCATGGAAAAATGCATAGAGAGCTACAGGTTTGGCGTTAAAGCTATGGGATTTATGAATTATTGAAGTTCCTTAAAATTAATTCATAGAATATTGAAAAGAGAAGCATCTGCATTTCTGAAGCTGTTAGTTCTGCCCACCACCAATTTTTTTTTCTCAGTTTTAATCTTGTGGAAGTGTTAAAAGTGTTAGTAAGAAGTGCAATTATGATGGAAACAAAAGTGAAGCAATTTTACACCATCTCTTTGAACTAACAAATGCATTTCACAAAGACACTTTAAGAAGTAACCTGGGTGGGGGTGGGGGTGGGGGTGGGGATGGGCTTCCCTGGTGGTCCAGCGGCTAAAGACTCCATGCTCCCAATGCAGGGGGCCCGGGTTCGATCCCTGGTCAGGGAACTAGACCCCGCATGCCACAACTAAAGGAGCCTGCATGCCGCAGCTAAAAGATCCCGCACAGCACAACAAAGATCCTGTGTGCCGCAACTAAGACCTGGCACAGCCAATTAAATAAATAATTTTTTTTTTTTTTTAAAGTAACCTGGGGGTAAAAAGGTACTCATTTGTAACTATAGGAGCACTTACATTTGTAATTGCCCCTGATTACAAAATACTTAGGATTTTTAAAATAGGTAAATAGATTATTTTCTATTTTAAAAAACATTAGTTTGGTGAAATTATCACCTTCTAGTTTTCAGTCATTTGGACTTAAGTTTACATATATTGGTGAAATTCTAAAACTAGTGTTTTCCATACAGGTCTTGGGTTCAGCATTGCTGGAGGTGTTGGAAATCAGCATATTCCTGGGGATAATAGCATCTATGTAACCAAAATAATTGAAGGAGGTGCAGCACATAAAGATGGTAAACTTCAGATTGGAGATAAACTTTTAGCAGTAAGTATAAGAAATCCATTGTTTTAAAAATCACTTTGATGTCTTTTTTTTTCTGACAGACTGAATTTCTACATGCCAAAAATGTTTAAATGATATTTACATGATTTACATGAGTGAATACTAGCCTTGCTTTAGTCAAAACCTGAAAAATGATTCTTTATTTGCCATTACCATTTCCTCTACTAGCTCCCTTCTCTTTTTCTTTCATTCTGCTTAGGGGCTTGGATGCACAGAATTGTTTAGTCGTAATCCTTAGGTTCGTAACATCATCATCCTTTGTTCATGTGTGACCTTCTTTTTCCCTTTCTTACTTTAATTAATTAATCAATTATTTTATTTATAATATAGTAAAAACTGCTAGTCATTACCCAACCCAAGAACTAGAATATCATCAATTTGTGTTCCTCATTCCTTTGTTTTTTAAAGATTGCTTAATCACATACATATTCCTAAATATTTTGTTTAGTAGTGTTTGTTTTGAAAAAATTTTAAAGGCTGTTGTGCTGTATATAGTCTTTTTTAATACTTTTCTCACTCAATATTGTTTTACTGAGACTTATCCATATTGTTGCCTAGAACTGAGATTTATTCATTTACCCTCTTCATAATATTCTATTCTGGGACTATAGACTGTATCACAATTTATTTATCCAATCTTCATCAATAACTGTCTTAGTTCATGTTCCCTAGAAAAACAAAACCTGAAGAAAAGCTACTCTGCTAAGGTATTATTGGGAGGTATAACTTCAGAGAAGCTAGAGTGAGTGAAAATGACAAGTGAGGCAGAGAATGAGGGAAAGCCAATACAACATATTTGTTTCTGAGCTGGCTATAATTTCATAAGAAAATGTAGCTGATTGCTTGTCATGTAGGACAGTCTCCCAGGCAGGCAATGTGGAACTGCTAAACCTTAGATCCAGCCATCAAGGGAAAAGAAAGGATTTTATCTACTGACCCCTTTTAGTCTCTTGTCTCTTGTTAGTTAGAGTCTACCCCCACGGGGGTTAACTGTCCTAGAGGTCTCGACTGTGTTACCCAGCCCCTCTGGACAAATGCTAGGAAAGCCAGTTCCCACACTCTGGCACAGCACTTCCCCTGAACCCAGAAGTCATGAGAAGAGCTAGAGCCTCATGGTCTAGACAGGTCAGATGTGGTCTTCTAATATGTTACAGCTCTCACTATGTGGAACACGTCAGCCATACCCAAGCCCAGCCTTTACTCCAGAAAAGGTTGAAAGAGCTCATAATGGTAGGGGACAATATGAGAGTAGCAGTAGCTAGGACTCTCCCCTAAGCAAGCAGCCAAGGCCTAGTGGACAGGTAGGCTCAAGTGAATCTGAAAAGGCATACAAACAAAGTCTGGTATAATGGTGATTTGCTCTATCTGCTATTTATTTATTTGCCCTTTTTTAATAGTTCTGCTAGGAAGAGCAACTAATTATTTTTGAGTTAATGATAGGGAGGAGGAAGGAACTGTCCTTCAACTGCTTCTCTCTAACTTATCCTCTCACAACTATGACTTGCCGCTCTTTCCCCCAAGCTACAACCAACACTCTCTCATCATCGCATACACCCCCCCCCCCACCAACACACACCAGTTCCAAACAACCTTCCTTCTCCACTACGTTTCTCACTTTTATTTTTAATTTCTTAGATACTGTGTCTTCTTTATCCTTCCAGAATCAATTTTAGGGGTAGGGAGCCAGAAATTCATGCTGATTTACCGTTTAGGGAGGCTTTTGTTGCCATAATTCCACTGAAATTATTCAATTCTTAATTCTCACCTTAATTGATGTATCAGGCATTTGACACACCTTCTTCCTTCTTAAAACACTCTTTCCAGTTTGCCTGATAGTCACCCTCTATCTTGCTATTCCTCTTATCTCACCAGCCATTCCTTCTCATTCTCCTTTTTGGTGCATCTTCTCCCTAACCTCTAAACATTGAAGTGATCCAGGACTCAATACTTGAACATATTCTCTTCTCTCTTTGATAGGTAGTCAAATAACTTACTGGGTCTTATTGTACATGATAATAATAAGTACTGTTTTCTGAACTTCAGTCTCCTTCTCTGTGTCTCAAGAGTCATCTCAAATATAATATACAGTTGGCTCTTTGTGTCCATGGGTTCCACATCTGTGGATTCAACCAACTGAAGATCGAAAATATTTGGTGGAAAAAAATTCCAGAAAGTTCCCAAAAGGCAAAACTTGAATTTACATGGCATTTATATTATATTAGGTATTATAAGTGATCTAAAGATGATTTAAAGTATAAGGGAGGGTGTGCATAGCTTATATGCAAATACTACGCCATTTTACATAAGGAACTTGAGAATCTGCAAATTTTTTTATCCTCGAGGAGGGTAATGGCGGGTAGTGGGGTTATAGAATCATTCCCCCACAGATACCGAAGTACAACTGTATCTAAAAATGAACTTTCAAATCACGGCAACCCACCCCCACCCTGCCCCCCAAAATTCTGCTTTTTGCATAATTTTCACATCTCATTAAATGGGAACTTTATCCTTCTAATTTCCCCAAGTCTAAAACTTTAGGATCATTCTCTTTCTTTCCCACTCCACATTGAATCCCTCAGCGAATCTTGTCAGCTCTTTTATCAGTTATCTAATGCTGTATAAGAAAAAACAAAAATCAGTGGCTAAAAATGACAACAATTATTTATTTACTTACACTTCTGCAATTTGGGTAGGTTTGGCCAGGACAGCCTGTCTTTATTCCATATAATGTCTACTGGGGTGGCTCAACTAGGCCCAGGGGTCCACCTCCAAGTTGGGTCACATACAGTGGACCGGTTGGTTTTGGCTGTCATATAGGAACTCAACTGGGGCTGTTAGCCAGGTATTCAATTTTCCAGTGGGCTGTCCACATGGCTAACTTGAGCTTCTCACAAAATGGTAGCCAGGTTCCAAGAGGGACATGCCAGAGTGAGCTTTCCAAGAAGACAGCTCTAATGTGTGGCATTTATTAATCCTCTCTTTGCATCACAGTTACTAATGTCTCATTTCAGGCCATCAGAAGAACAGTATACCACAGTTGTGTATTTCAAAATGCAGCAAGTCCTCACTGTACACAGTAGGGTGGGACCATAAAAATGACCATGCAGTTGAAATCCTGTGAAGCATTATTTGTAATCAGTGGGGAAAGTCAGGATTGTTCTGTGACCTTTAGAAGTTTTCATCAAAACATTTAAAAGTCTCCTGCAGTCGATTATAAAGTCACATATTAGGGAAATGGAAAATATACTAAAATGAACATTTGTTTAGTGCACTGTAATTTAAAACACTAGAAACATTTATAGTGTTTTATTTCTTTTTTAAAAAAACTGTTTACCAAAAAGAGGAGCAGTCTAAACCTAATGCTAGCAGAAGAGAAAGGATTAGAACAGAAATTAACAACATAGGAAATAGGACAACCATGTTGTCTATGTTGGTAGAGAAGATCAACAAAACCAAAACTTGGGTCTTAGGAAAGATCAACAAAATTGACAAACCTTTAGCTAGACTGACCAAGAAAAAAAAAAAAAATGACTCACATTTCTAAAAGTAGGAATGAAAGAGAGAACATAAGGGAATACTTTTATTTATGAATAACTCTATACCAACACATTAGATAACTTAGATGAAATGGGCAAAGTCCTAGAAAGACACAAACTACCACTCCTATTCAACATTGTACCGAAGATTCTACCCAGAGCAATAAGGGGGGAAAAAAATGACGTTCCAAGTGGGAAGGAAGAAGTAAAACTTTTGGGATTTTCTTTTAGGTGAATAGTGTGTGTTTAGAAGAAGTTACTCATGAAGAAGCAGTAACTGCCTTAAAGAACACATCTGATTTTGTTTTTTTGAAAGTGGCAAAACCCACAAGTATGTATATGAATGATGGCTATGCACCACCTGATATCACCAACTGTAAGTCTGTTTGCTTAAATCTTGTTTCCTTAGATGTGATGTATTTTAATGAAGTTTCCCAATATAAAGTTTGAACATTATACAAATATTTTTAAAAGAACTATAAAGCATTTTAACCTAACCATTTTAAAAAAGCAATTTTAAGTCAGAATCTTCATAATAATAAGTGGAGATGGCTTTTTCACCTTTTCACCTGTAATTTCATAGCAGTAATTACTTTTAACATTTAAGGCATTCATTCTCAAACTTTTATATAAGTAACAGTCACCAAAGATATTTGCAAGTAATGTGGCTTCCTGTTTT
Source organism: Eschrichtius robustus (assembly GCF_028021215.1). Classification (NCBI taxonomy): domain Eukaryota; kingdom Metazoa; phylum Chordata; class Mammalia; order Artiodactyla; family Eschrichtiidae; genus Eschrichtius; species Eschrichtius robustus. The sequence continues at coordinate 73,829,589 of NC_090829.1, forward strand.
GTTCTAATAATTTTTGGATGGAGCACAGAAATATACTTTAACAAGCAATTAATTCTTTTAACAAGCAGGGCAATTCTGATGCTTCTGATGCTGCTGGTTCATGGGCTGCACTTTGAGAAACAGTAACTTAAAATATTTGTAAAACTTGGGCTTTTCTATACTCTCAACTGTGTGAGCACAGATAATATCTTTGTACTTCAAGCTCTTAGTATATCACCTAACTCTGTTCGTGCACAGTACAATTGTATTGCCTAGAAATGAAATGCAATGAAAGTACTTAGGTAATTTTAAGTTTCCTATTTGATTTTCTTTTTTAGTGTACAAGCCGAGATGAGATTTAAATATATTCTTAATGTGTTCATGTTGGTTGAAAACTGAAAGTTTTATTTGTTTGGTATGTTGAGTCAATACTAGAATCATCCATGTGTAATAAAGATCATAAATGTACTCTATAATCTGCTTTTCCAAGTTTTCCTTTTTTAAAATTGTAGAATTTTAAAGATATTTGTGATTTTGTAAGTGGCAATGTTTCCAGTTTTAAAATGTCGAAGTTCATTACAATGATTAATCATTAGAAGCTAAATACAAATTATATTTTAAAGTGTATATACTGTCCTCCAGTGATGCATCTTCATTATCTGCTCATTGATTCATTAATTACTCAAGTATAACTGAATTATTTTCTTAACAGTATTCAGTCTTTTTAATGGACAGAGATGATGTCTTATACATCATTTGTGTCAGAAAAGAACTTTACTACTTGTTTAAAATTCCATATATTTGGTCTTTCACAGAAGCTTTAAATAAGGGCTTGATGTATTATTTGTATTTGTTATTAGGAGATGCAAATTCAATGATAAGCTCTTTTATTCACCAATTTAAATATTAATCTTATTTATTATGCTGCTTTATCTGTTCAAGACAGCTATGTCCCAGTTGTTCCACAGATTGAGAATTGGCATCCTGATTATGGCCAAATATACAAATAGCCAGGCTGCTTCTTAAAAATATGTTGAACTGGAAAAAATGTTACTTTTTATTGAATAATCTCTTTTTATATAAGATAATATGACATTTAAAAAATGGGAGAGCTAGTCCTAAAGAGTAGTAAATAATGATTAATTGTTTTCCCTATAGGCATACGTAGGATATTTCGTCCCTTTTTTTCCATCTGTTATTAAACTAATAGAATATTATGAAAAAGTTGAAGTTTACCTTGCTAGTTCAACTTCTGTTTCTCTTCTTATGAATTTTGTTGTACACTTTCAGTCCTTGCTCATACTATAGACGCAATTCATAAGTAACTTATTATGTGTGTTTTAAAAAGCATTTGTATTTGAAAACTTTTTACATAAATGATTTTTACCTGTCAGCTCTTGTGAAGCCCTTGCCATCAGACTATTCAACTTACCTGCCTGTCCCTTATGTTGTTAGTCATGTAGTTTCCTCCTCATCAATCTGGCTTTAGTCACTGAAGATTTTAGTGTCGGGCCCATTGTCCTTTGATACACATTCACATTGTCATTCTTAGTGATGTCCAGCCAAAATGCACACTGATTCATTCAACAACCTGGCTTCTTTGTTGATCTCTTTCTTTCTAGCTCTCCTGCCCTCCACTCCAACTCAGATACTTGCTTCCAAGACAATAATTTAGATCTTATCATCGTCAATACCTTCACCACCTCCAACATCTTGATTTAAATCATCCCATTCTCTGACTACATCCATCAGTTTATTTACTCCTGTTCTAACAATTCATCCTCATTTTGACCTTCAATCATTTGACACCATTACTTGGTTGTCCCCTTGTGTTTCTACTTGTCTACTTTTTTTTAACTTAGCCTCCTTGGTTTGTTGTGATATTCACTTCGTTGCATATATCTTCTACTTTCTTGCCCTCTCCATCTTTACTGGCAGAATCCCAACCCTGGTTCAACCTGCTGTCTTCATCCATTCTTGCTCCCTAAAAAGCAGAACATGCCTGGAGAAAAGCACAGAATTGTAGTTTAAGTTATGACTGTAAATCTCAGATGGGGTCACACTCTTATAGCTGTAATCCACATATGGATAATAGCCAAAATATGGTACCCAGGAATAAAAGGAGGTTTATTACTGAAGAAAAAAAAAAAAAAAGTTCATCGGATCTAATAGAGAACATAGTTTCTTTGATGATATTAAAATTCTCATGCTTTTGCATTTATATATCTTTTCACTTTCAATTTATATTCTCTTCAGGTGGAAGGCCTTGTTAAACTTCTGATTTGGCCACTGCTCTCTTCCTGCTTTTACTTTAAGCTCTTCCACTTGGCTTCTTTCCTAAACTTTGGAGGGTTTGGGTCATTAATCTTGATATCTAAGGACAATAATTTAGCCTCCCTTGTTTTGTAGTTCTCTGAGGAATCTTTTTACTTAGGATTTGGGCTATAGGAAATAGCACTGTTTTAACTAATCATTCTTTAGGCAGTCATTTCTTTGACAGGAACATTAATTTTTAGTTCCTGCCGTATGAGATACTATGCCTTACATGTGAGAATGACTCCTTCAGAAAAGGTCCATTGAATAAAGGCACAGTCTGGATATGGTAGGGAAAAGGTACATTTTCTGGCTTGAGCAGTTGACTGAATTTCTTGTCCAGTTGGGTTTTTTTGTTTGTTTGTTTCAGCCAAACTTGATAATGCAGCAAAGAAATTTGAGTAAAAATTCAGTAAACTCTGGACTTGAAATGGCCAGTGATTATAATGGTTCACATGCATGTCTGTTGCTTTAGGGCAACATGCTGGTTCCCTTGAAAATCAACAGATATTCTTACATATCACCCAAGAAAGACTTTGGACTTCAGAAGAGCCATTGGTAGAAAATCCTTTGCCTCAAATGCAGAAGAGTGTCTTATACATGAATTGGACGGGAAGAAATTGCTATTGGAGACTGCAAACGTACAAAATCAAAGATGGCTCTGGACTTCTAAGCCCTATACTATTAATAGACATTATAGACTTTTTCCTTTTTGTATGATTACAGAAAGAGATGTATAGATGCTGTCTCCCTTTGATAGCACATAATTGTTTCCAGTACACCATACTTCCAGTCACTACCTACTGTCTTTCACGCAGGTTACTTCACTCATATATGTAACCTATCTGGCCACTATAGTAATTTGAAGTAATGATCCTTGCATTTTTGTTTTCCCAGTGGGTGTTATAATGCTTTGTGCATAGAAGGCACTCGCTAATGTAGTGAAAGAAGAGATTCATGGTTAAATAATAAATATACAGCTAGATTTTGAAATGCCTAGTAACTCTATCATAGTTAATACCTCAAGAAAGTTAAATATTGTTTCTGTGTGTTTTGATAATAATGCACATAATCCAGATGTGTTGTGCTTTTGGAAGTTACAACTGAAATGTGTTGCTTACCTGGGTCAGGAATAGCTTTATAATTTTCTGTTCTTAGCTCTCACTAGAATTACAGTCGATGAACTATAATGATGTTTTTTATTATTGAAATGAACCAATAATGTTTGCTTATTTTTTATTCCTGTTTTTTACCAGGTTTCCATTCTTTTATGGTGCATTAAAAAGAATAATTATAAATTGGGTTGACAGATATGAGCTGGTGTCAGGGCACGTTCTTTTTTTTTTTAATAGACTTTATATTTTAGAGCAATTTTAGGTTCACAGAAGTATTAAGCAAAGGTACAGAAATGTCCCACCTGCATAGCCTCTCCTATTACCAACATCTACCAGAGTGGTACATTTGTTACAATTGATGACCCTACATTGCCACATCATTATCCAAAGCCCATAGTATACATTAGGGTTCACTCTTAATGTTGTACATTCTATGGGTTTGGACAAATGTATAATGACATGTACCCACTATCAGTATCATACAGAGTAGCTTCATTGCCCTAAAAATCCTGTGCACTGCCTATTCATCCCTCCTTCCCCTCTAACCTCTGGCATCCACTGATCATTTTACTGCCTCCATAGTTTTGCCTTTTCCGGACTGTCATGTAGTTGGAACCATACAGTATGTAGCCTTTTAAAATCTTAACTTTTTACACCTAAAACTAACACAACATTGTAAATCAACTGTACTCCAATAAAAATTAAAAACAAAAAACAAATATGTCATATTTTACTTTTCATAAAATACATTTTAGATAATTTGATTAACATTTCCAATTTACCTGAAACTCACAAAATGGCATTGAATATATCACATATGTCCAATTGAAATACCCAAATTACACCAAAAAGCCTCAAACTCCTTAAAAACAATTAAAATAATTAATTAAGCCCTCTGCTGATTTTGTCAAATTTGAGATAACAATTCAGTAAATATATTAAAATATAGCACAGGCTAAAGTTTTCCACAAACTTTTGAATTAAAGAAGGCCTAGATGTTTGAAAAAAACAAACAAACCTTCTTTCACATAGTAATGTGCATGAGTTTTTAACTCCTTTGGGCAAATAACCAAGGACTGCAATTGCTGGATCGTATGGTATGAATATGTTTAGTTTTATAAGAAACAGCCAAATTGTCTTCCGAAGTGGCTGTACCATTTTGCTTTCCCACCAACAATGTATGAAAGTTCCTGTTACTCCACATCCTCACAAGCATTTTGTGTTATCAGTGTTCTGGTTTTTAGCCATTCTAATAGTTATTCAGCAGTATCACATTGATTTAATAAGCATTTCCTTGATGACATATGATAAGGAGTATCTGTTCATATGCTTATTTGCCATCTGTATGTCTTTTCTGGTGAGGTGTCTGTTAAGAGCCTTTGGCACATTTTTAAATTGGATTGTTTATTGTCTTGTTGAGTTTAAGAGCTCTTTGCATATTTTGGCTAAAGTTCATTATCACATATATTTTTTCCAGATATTTTCTCCCAGTCTGTGGCTTGTCTTTTCATTCACTAGACAGTGTCTTTCACAGAGCAGAAATGTTTAATTTTAATGAGGTCTATCTTGTCAGTTTTCTTTCATGGATCGTGCCTTTTGTGTTGTATCTAAAAAACCATTGCCAAACCCAAGATCATCAAGATGTTCTCCTGTGTTATCTTCTAGAATTTTTATAGTTTGGGGTTTTACTATGTCTGTGATCCATTTTGAGTTAATTATCACATGGTTTATATCTAGATTCTTTTTTTTTTTTTTTTTTGCATGTGGATGTCCAGTTGTTCTAATAACATCTGTTGAAAAGACTGCCTTTGCTCCTTTATCAATGATCAGTTGCCTATATATGAGTCTATTTCTAGATTCTCTGTTATGTTCCATTGATCTAATATTTTCCTTTTCTTTTGCCAATATCACACTGTCTTGATTACTGTAGCTTTTTAGGAGGTCTTGAACTCAGGTAGTATCAGCCCTCCAACTTTGTTCTGCTTCATTATTGGGTTGTCTATTCTAGGTGTTTTGCCTCTCGATATAAACTCTACAATCAGTTTGACAATATCCACAAAGTAACTTACTGGTATTTTGATTGGGATTGCATTGAATCTGTATATCAAGTTGAGAAGAACTAATATCTTGACAGTATTGAGGCTTCCTATCCATGAACATAGTCTCTCTCTCGATTTATTTAGTTCTTCTTTGATATCTTTCATCAGAGTTTTGTAGTTTTGCTCACGTAGATCGTTAGATTTATACCTAAGTATATCATTTTAGGGGATGCTAATGTAAATGGTAGTGTGTTTTTAATTTCAAATTTCACTTGTTCATTGCTGGTACACAGGAAAGCAGTCAACTTTATGTATTAACCTTGTATCTTGCAACCTTGCTATAATTGCTTATTAGTTCCATGAGTTTTTTTGTCAGTTCTTTCAGATTTTCTACATAGACAATCATGACATCTACAAAGACAGTTTTATTACTTCTTTCTCAATCTACATACCTTTTGTTTCCTTTTCCTATGTTAATGCATTAACTAAGACATCCTTCACTTGCTCCTAATTTTAGTGGTAAAGCTTCAAGCTCCTCACCATTAAGTATTGTTAGCTGTAGGATTTTTGTAGAGTATTCTTGATCAGGTTGACAATACTCCCCACTATTCCTAGTTAACTGAGAGATTTTCTTATAAATTGATATTTTGGATTTTATCAAATGCTTTTTCTTCATCTATTGATATGATTATGTGACTTTTCTTTAACCTGTTGTTGTGATGGATCATATTGTTTTTTGAATGTTGAACCAGCCTTGCATACCTGGGATAAATCCCAGATGCTTGTGGTATATAATTCTTTTTATATATTGTTGGATTTGATTTGCTAATGTCTTGTTGAAGCTTTTTCCATTTATGTTCATGAGCGATGTTGTTCTAGAGGGTTTTTTTCTTATGATTTCTTTGTCTGGTTTTGTTAGGATAATGCTGGCCTCATAGAGTGAGTTAAGAAGTATTCCCTTGGCTTCTGTCTGCTGGAAGAAGTTATAGAGAATTGGTGTAATTCCTTTCTTAAAAGTTTGGTAGAACTCACCACTGAAGGTTATCATTATTGATTCAATTTCTTTGATAGATATAGGCTTGTTCAGATTGCCTGTTTCTTTTTTGTGAGTTTTGGCAGATTGTGTCTTTCAAGGAATTGGTCCGTTTCATCTAGGTTATCAAATCTGCGGGCATAGAGTTCTTCATAGTACTTACTATTCTTTTAATTGCCATGGAATCTGTAGTGATGTGCCCTCTTTCATTTCTGTCTTCTCTCTTTTTTTCTTAGTTAGCCTGGCTGGAGGCTTATTGATTTTATTGATCTTTTCAAAGAACCAACTTTTGGTTTTATTGATTTTTTTAATCTGTTGATTTCCTGTTTTATTTATTTATTTTTAACTTATTTATTTTATTTATTTATTTTTGGCTGCGTCGGGTCTTCCTTGCTGCACGCAGGCTTTCTCTAGTTGCAGCGAGCAGGGGCTACTCTTTGTTGCAGTGCGTGAGCTTCTCATTGCGGTGGCTTCTCTTGTTGCAGAGCTCGGGATCTAAGCGCGTGGGCTTCAGTAGTTGTGGCACGCAGGCTCTAGAGCCCAGGCTCAGTAGTTGTGGTGCACAGGCTTCATTGCTCCACGGCATGTGGGATCTTCCTGGTCCAGGGCTCAAACCCATGTCCCCTGCATTGGCAGGTGGATTCTTAACCACTGCGCCACCAGGGAAGCCCAGATTTCCTGTTTTTAATTTCATTGATTTCTGCTCTAATTTTTTATTATTTTTTTCCTCCTGCTTACTTTGAATTTAATTTACTCTTCTCTTTCTAGTTTTATCAGGTGTAAGCTAAGATGATTCATTTTAGATCTTTCTTTTTTTTTCTAATATATGCATTCAATACTATAAATTTCCCTCTAAGCACTGCTTTTGCTGTATCCCACAGATTTCAATAGGTTGTGTTTTCATTTTCATTTAGTTCAAAACATTTTTTTAATTTCTCCGGAGATTCTTCTTTGACCTAAGCGTTATTTAGGAGTGTGTTTGTGTTATTTAATCACCATGTATTGGCGGATTTTTAGCTATCATATTGTTATTGATTTCTAGTTTAATTTCACTGTGGTCTGAGAACGGACATTGTATGATTTCTATTTTTTTTTTAATTTGTTAAGGTTTAATTTGTTAAGTGCTATGTTTCATAGCCCAGAACATGGTCTATCTTGGTGAATGTTATGTGGGAGCTTAAGAAAAATATGTGTTCTGCTGTTGTTGGATGAAGTAGTCTATAGGTGTCCATCATATCCAATTGATTAGTGATGTTACTGAGTTCAGCTATATCCTTCCTGATTTTCTGCCTGCTATATTTGTTCATTTCTTTTTTTTTTTTTTTTTTTTTCACCAAAAGTAATACATAGTTTATTTCCACACTCCAGGTATAAAATTTTCCAACAACTCATCTTTGTAAAATGTTAGAATCAGAAGCACTGCATAGTAAATGAAATGTGTTAAACAAAAGCTGAATTTTAAAAATCAAAACAATCTTGTCTTCTGCTTATAATTAGCACATTTTAACAGAGAAAGGTTATAAAGTAACATTCTGTAATACAGGAATATCTACTTAATCATGCAGTTTATAGTTTCTTAGAACATAGCCTCTTTTTTTTTTTTTTCACACACACACACTGTATTTTATTTTTACAAGAGATAAATAGACTGACACCAAGCATTGTACATGGATGACCACAACAAAAGCAACAATGATTGCAATTACCAAACATGAAACACACTCATACTATGTCATAATATTGACATTCAGTCCAGTAATCCTCCACTGTAACAGCTCCTTTACTTTGCAGTGAAAATTGATTTGTATATTCTTTGCCTCTGAGTCCTTGTTGGATTTTTTTTTTTTTTTAATTCAGACAGAAAGTCACAAAAATTATACTCATCCTCATCAGTTCACTCAGTCCCATGTAATTAAATTTTTTTTTTCATCTTGATCTTTTGTTAGCACTTTTATGAGTTCATCAGTTTTTCATTAGAGTTCTGAAAATGCTTATTCATTCAGTTCAGCAGTACAGTCAGTTACCAGAAACCTGTACTTGTATTTGTTCATTTCTGATAAAGAGGTGTGGATTAATCTATTTCTCCTTTCAGTTCTACCTGTTTCGGCCTCACATAGTTTGACACTTTGTTGTTGGGTGTTAAAGATTATTATGTCTTCTTGGAGAATTGATCACTTTATCATTAAGAAATGCCTTTCTTTAACCCAGATAATTTTCCTTACTTGGAAGTCTTCTCTGTCTGAAATTAATATAGCTACTCCTGCTTTCTTTTGATTAGTGTTAGCATGGTATATCTTTCTCCATCCTTTTACTTTTAATATATAGACCTTTATATTTAAATTGGCTTTCTTGTAGACAGTATATCTTGGGTCTTGGTTTCTTGACCCACTCTGACAGTATCTGTCTTTGAATTGGTGCATTTAGGGCATTGATGTTCTAAGTGATTATTGATATAGTTGGATTAATGTCTATGATATTTGCTACTCTTTTCTGTTTGTTGCCCTGTTCTTTGCTCCTGTATTTGTCATCCATTTTTTTCCTGCCTTTTATGGCTTTAATTAAGCATTTTGCGTGATTCTATTTTCTCTCCTTTCTAAGTGTATTAGTTACATTCTCTTTTACTTTTTTTTAATGGTTGCCCTAGAGTTTGCAATATACATGTATAGTAATCTAATTCCACTTTGAGGTAACACTGTACAGCTTTACGGGTAGTGTGAGTTCCTTATAATAACAAAATAATCCTAATTCCTCCCTCCCATCCCTTGTATCATTGCTGGCATTCATTTCATTTATACATAAACATATATACAGACATAGTCGAATACAGTATTGCTATTGTTTTGGACAAAGTGTTATTTGTTAGATCAATCAGGAATAAGAAAAATAAGAAAAATGAGTTTTATTTTACCTTTGCTTATTCCTTCATCAGTGCTCTTCCTTTCTTTCTGTGTAACTGAGTTTCTGACCTACTAACTTCCCTTCTCTCTAAAGAACTTCTTTTAACATTTCAAAAGGCAGATCTACTAGCAATAAATATTCCCTCAATTTTTGTTTGTTTAAGGAAGTCTTTGTTCTTCACTTTTGAAGGATAATTTCACAGGTGGGTTTTTTCTCTTAACACTCCACTGTCTTGCTTGAATGGTTTCTGAGGAGAAGTCATATGTAATTCTTACCTTGCACCTCTATCAGTAAGGTGAGGTTTTTTTCCCATGACTTTTTTTAGGGCTTTTCTTCCTTTTTTTTTTTCCTGTAGTTTGAAAAAGATATGCCTAGGTGTAACTTTTCTTTGCATTTAACCTGCTTAGTGTTCTCTGAGCTTCCTAGATCTATGGTTTGGTGTCTGACATTAATTGGAGGAAATTCTCATCATTATTGTTTCAGAGATTTCTTCTATTCCTTTCTCTCCTTTTTCTCCTTTTGGTATTCCCATTACATATATGTTACACCTTTTGTAGTTCTACCACCGTTCTTGGATATTCTGTTCTGGTTTTTTTCCCCCCAGCCATTTTTTTCTCTTTGCTTTTCAGTTTTAGAGGTTGCCATTGAGATATCCTCAAGCTCAGATTCTTTCCTCAACCATGTCCAGACTACTAGTAGCTCATCAAAGACATTCTTCATTTCTGTTACAGAGTTTTTGATCTCTAGTATTTTTTTTTTTGTTTCTTTCTTAGAGTTTTCATCTCTCCACTTGTATTGCCCATCTGTTCTTGCATACTGTGTTCTTTATCCATTAGAGCCATTAGCACATTAATCATTATTGTTTCAAATTCCTGGTCTGATAATTCCAACATCACTGCCATATATGAGTCTGGCTCTTATGCTTGCTCTGTCTCTTCAAACTGTGTTTTTGCCTTTTGTATGTCTTGTAATTTTTTCTTGATAGCCAGGCATGATGTACTGGATAAAAGGAACTGCTGTAAATAGGCCTTTAGTAATATGGTGATAAGGTGTTGGAGTGGAAGAGTGTTGAATAGGCCTGTGATTAAGTCTCAGTCTCTTAGTGACCTTGTGCCTCTGCAGTGCTCTTCACAGTGCTTCTCAGTATTCTCCCCTGTTCTGCTCCCTTAGGACAGGATGGCTAGAATTGGCTAGATTTGGTTATTTCCCTAACCCCAGCAGGTGAGGCTCTGGTTAAATAGTTTCTTCTGAGGACAGACTGTTAAGAAGAACAAGATGCTTTTAATATATTTCAAAATGGTTCCTTTTCCCCTCCTCCTGCCAGAAGCATGACAGAATTTTTCTCCAGTATTCACTGTGAGAACCTGTAGAGTTCTAGGAGGTAAAACTCACAAAAATGTGGGGTCCCTGATGATGGGGTCCCCCTGGAGTTTTTGACTCCCAAAGTCGTCCACACTGAGCCCCCAACAATTTGTTAATTACAGTTCAGGTTACTCTACCCCAGCACTTGTTACCACAGAGATTTCTGCTCTAGTAAGTTATGATTTTCTGTATTCACCTGTCAGTCTCCTTAATTTGGGGGACAGTGTTTTGCCCTATGACCTCTATTTTAAGCATCTAAGAAGGGTTGTTGATTTTTCAGTTTGTTCACCTTTTTAGTTGTTGTTAGGACAGAGTAATGACTCAAAGCTTCTTATATGCCAAGCTGGAAACCAGAAGTCCCTCAATTTATTCTAAAACTTTGTCAAGCATAGTCTTTTTGCACCTATTTTTAAGCTTTTGGTTTTCGTTATTCACAATCAGATTTTGAGTATACAGTTGATCATTGAACAACATGGGTTTGAACTATGTGGGTCCACTTATACGTGGATTTTTTTCAGCACGTACTAAAGATCTGCAGTTAGCCGAATCTGTGGATGCAGAACCATGGATATGGAGGCCCAACTATAAAGTTATATGTGCATTTTCAATTTTTTGGAGGGTCGGTGCTTCTAACCCCCATGTTGTTCAGGGGTCAGCCATATATACTTTCTAAAAACATTAATCTGCAAAATAACTTCTTAGAAAAATAAAGTTATTGTACTTAAGACTGATTTGGTTCAGTCTTTCCTATGACAGTCTTTTGAATAATCTTTCCTGGATTTCATTGTGCAAATCAGTTACTGTAACTCCAGTTACTGTAAAACTAAACTCCTTTTTAGTTCTGTTTTCTCAGAGAAACCAAATGGAATAAGTTTGCTTTACTGATCTGAATTTCTAAACTAGTTTTTACCTGGAAACTTGAGCTTCTCTAATTTTTTTACCTAATAAATAAATTTTCTCTACCAAATTCTATTATATAAATGAGCGAATATGAATTATACATTAATTAACTTTGAAACTGATAATCCACAAATGTGGTACTGAATGGTATGTTTCCTTTTTCAAGTGTTTTTTTACTTACTTTATTTTGAAGCTTCTTCTCAGCCTGTTGATAACCATGTTAGCACATCTTCCTACTTGGGCCAGACACCAGCATCACCAGCCAGATATTCACCTGTTTCAAAAGCAGTGCTTGGAGATGATGAAATTACAAGGTAACGAACTGAATAGTCATCCTTCTTACATAAAGCCAACTATTAGATGGAGTTATAATTAGCCAACTAAGATAATCACAGTTTTCAGGACTAATTTTATTAACAGATAATGAACTTAAACCTTATTTTTTTTTATTGGAGGGTTCATTGAAGGGCCATAAGTGTAAAAATATATTACAAATAAATCACTGCTTTTTTTTAATGTTGCTATTTATTCTGACACCTAAAATTTACTTCCATCTAACATTACTAACGTTACTCACTAACAGTTTTTTAGATTAACTGTCTTTTTATTCCCCAAAAAACTCTCATCTAAGTGGGAAAAAAAGTGAAAAAATATTTTAGATCTTTTTCACATTATTTAACATAGTAATATGATATTATGTTTGAACAGTTTGCTTTATAGCTTTTGTAGAAGTAAATTTTGTAGAAGTATTTCATATTATAGCATTTAATGTTAAATGTATGCCAATTCATGTCATTTTATGTTTTTATTAATTGTATTATTGTTAGCATTATTATTTTTGAACCTTTATAATCATAATTATTCTTTATTTGTCAGACTCCTGACTCTAAGCAGTGATCTCTTAAATGTCAGATAGGGGTGTTTGTCTTTATCCTCTTCTTCAGGAGTTAGCAATATTGAGAACTTAATTTAATAGGTGCTCAGTAATTGTTTTAGGATGAAAATTACCGGAAAGAATAGTGTTTGTGATTATATGTTTGTGGTGTGAATTTTCAAGGCTGTTAATCTTTAGGCTGTGCTAGTATACTGACCTATCATGGTCGTTTTATTGTTGCTGTTATTTTCTAATACTGCTTATTTATAGAAGTAAAGAGGAAGTAGTTAATGGCTTATCTAGTCTTTAATCAGCATATTTTTCAAATTAAAAATATGTCATATTAGCATCTTGATTGCTATTCCCCATCTTTTTTCGCTACATATATCTCTTGTCTAGAGTATTTGTTGGACTCTGTAGTATTACACAACAGGCCTACCTGTTTTCTGTATTCTTCTATAAAAATCAGGCAGTTGATTATTGAATATGTCTTCCTAAATGGTGAGTGTTTTATCACTCCCTTTTGATCATTATACTCCTTTGCCCAGATAATGAAGTACAGATATCTTTACTTCATATTAGAAGTTCTCCACAATTTAACCCTAAACAATTTTTCAGAGATTATATCACATTACCAATAAAAAGAGAAAATAAAAGAAATCCCAACATACAGTTAATAATTCTAAAGTTCATTTTTTAACAGCTTTATTGAGATATGATTTACAAACCATACAGTTTACCATTTAAAATGTACAACACAGTAATTTTTTAGTATATTACATTATAAATTTTTTAAATTGTGGTAAAATATATATAACATAAAATTTGCTATTGTAACCATTTTCAAATTGCGATTCAGTGGCATTAATTGCATTCACGATGTTTATGACCAACACCACTATCTTTTTCCAAACCCTGTTCAGGACTTCTCTGGTGATCCAGTGATTAAGACTCCATGCTTCCCAGCTGCACAGCACAGGGAGATCAGCTAGGTGCTTTGTGACCACCTGGGAGGGTGGGAGGGAGACGCAAGAGGGAGGAGATATGGGAATATATGTATATGTATAGCTGATTCACTTTGTTATAAAGCAGAAACTAACACACCATTATAAAGCAATTATACTCCAATAAAGATGTTTAAAAAAAAAAGACTCCACGCTTCCAATGCAGGGGGCGAGGGTTTGATCCCTGATCAGGGAACTAAGATCCCACATACCGCATGGCGCAGCAAAAAAAAAGAAAAGAAACCCTTTTCATCACCTCAGACAAACTCTATAACCGTTATGCAGTAATTCCACATTTCCCTGTTCTCCCAGCTCCTGGTAACTTCTTTTTTTTTTTTTTTTTTTTTTAAATGAAAGCTTCTTTCTTTCTTTCTTTCTTTCTTTCTTTTCTTTCTTTCTTTCTTTCTTTCTTTTCTTTCTTTTCTTTCTTTTCTTTCTTTCTTGCTTGCTTGCTTGCTTGCTTGCTGTGTTGGGTCTTCGTTCCTATGCGAGGGCTTTCTCTAGTTGTGGCAAGCGGGGGCCTCTCACTGTCGTGGCCTCTCTTGTTGCGGAGCACAAGCTCCAGACGCGCCGGCTCAGTAGTTGTGGCTCACGGGCCTAGTTGCTCCGCGGCATGTGGGATCTTCCCAGACCAGGGCTCGAACTCGTGTCGCCTGCATTGGCAGGCAGATTCTCAACCACTGCGCCACCAGGGAAGCCCTCCTGGTAACTTCTAATCTACATTTTGTCTCTCTGAATTTGCATATTCTAAATTGTTCATGTAGTGGAATCTTATAATAACCTTTTGTATCTGGCTTCTTTCACTTAGCATAATGATGTTTTCAAGATTCATACATGTTGTAGCATGTATCAGAACTTCATTTCTGGTTATGGCTGAATAACATTTCATTATATGTATGTACCACATTTTGTTTATCCATTCATCTGTTGATGAACACTTGGGTTGTTTCCACCTTTTGGGTATTGTGAATAATGCTGGGATAAACACTGGCATGCACATAGCTGCTTGCATACCTGCTTTTAGTTCCTTTAGATACATACCTAGAAGTGGAATTACTGGGTCATATGGTAACTATGTTTAGGTTCATGAGGAACCACCTAACTGTTTTCTGTAGCAGCCACCCCATTTTACATTCCCACCATCAATATATGAGGATTCCAGTTTCTCCACATCTTCAGCAACATTTGTTTTTTCTCTTTTGTTTTGTTTTATAGCCATTGTTGTAGGTGAGACGTATCTCATTGTGATGTTGATGCATTTCCCTAGTGCCTAATGATGTTGAGCATCTCTTCAAGTGCTTATGTTATTTGAAAAATCAATTAATTTTCCTCTGGAAATACTATTGGATTTCAGCAGGGTATTTTTTAATTATTATTTGCTAATGCAAAATTATAATTCATACATATGTTTTCATGTGTTATAGGAACCCTAAACCATGAGTACACAATCTAACAAGGAAATAAGACCAGTATAGTGAAACCTGTCTTGTGCCCCTGATCCTACCCTGCTTCTCCTACATTGCCCCACCAAGTTAACTCCTTTCCTGAATTTTGGATTTATTATTCCCTTTTTTCTTTCATATAGGTGTTTATGTATATATTTCCTAAACAACATATTGTTGAATTTTGCTATTTTTGACACGAAAATATTCAGTATAATTTTGTTAATCCTGTAAGTGAACTGACGAAGCTGATTAACGATGAATACCTATGTATGACTAGAAAACACCGCTTTAAGTTTTGAGCAGACAAATATTTAAGAAGATTAATTCCACATTATATGGAAGGATCCCTAAAATTCAGTTTTTAGAAATATTTACTTCTGTTAAGCCGTTTGTTACCAAAAGCTTTCTGCAGTGTTTTAGAAAAAGCAGATTAAATTTTTTAAATATTTACCAAATATGATACATTCTAATCTCAAATTATATTCTGTGATTCATCATATCTAAAACAGTCAGCTCTTGGAATTTTCATGGTCTTACCGGAAGATGTAAATGGTTTTCACACAGTTATGTATAAGTGGCAGCAAATGTGAAACGTTATTAGTGGTAAGATGTATTCTGATTTCAGAGATTTTAAATTGGGAGTTGGAGGGAACAAAAGAGATGCATCTTAGAATGGATGAAAAGCAGAGATAGGTAGATGAATTGGAGGGATGTGACTTAAGAAATAAAGATATTTAATTACTTTATATAGAAAGTCTAGAGATGGGCAATTTTAACATTTGTGTAGCAAAACTAGGTCCATGGTATCTCTGGGATTCTGCTGGTTATCTTCATGATTGTAATATGTCCAAACCAGTAACAGGATTTTATAGTTCATTCTTTTGTGTGGGAGTGATTTGGAATAAGGAGGGGAACAAATACGCTTCGTATGGGGACAGAATATGCTTTGTCCTTGTTAGAGTCTTTCTTTGGGAAGTGACAGTAAAATTTCCTGTTATTTCTTAGAGGCCAGAATAGGGTCATAGCCTCACCTTAGCAAACGGGAGTGAAATTGGAGTGACTGGCATAGGTTATTCATGATTCATCCGTTTGAGAGTAGAAAGGGGGCCTGCCTACCTTCTCTAAGACAAAGGGATATCTGCCTTTTACAACATGTAAGAAGTAGAGACAGTGACTGCTTCTTAGGCAGTAAAGTGTGTGCAACATCAGCTTTTCATGAGTATTATTTTTTGAGTAAGCTCTTTATATCATTATTTTTTAATTTCCACATTGTTTTCTCCTTTTTATTTAGTTTTATTTTTGTTTGTTAACAAGGATTTTTAGCTTCTATATAAAATTAGGATTTTTCCTTTTAATTTCTAGGCTTAGAAAGAATCTCTTTACCCCAGAGTTTAGAAAACTTTTAAATTTCATCTGACTTTTTTTATAATATGGAAATATGATTTATCAGTAGGGAATTCTCATTGATAGAAAGTCAAGTTCTCTATATGTTTTAAGGTATTCAATATTTTTTTAATTTTCAGGGAACCTAGAAAGGTTGTTCTTCATCGTGGTTCAACAGGCCTTGGTTTCAACATTGTAGGAGGTGAAGATGGAGAAGGAATATTTATTTCCTTTATTTTGGCTGGCGGACCTGCTGATCTTAGTGGAGAGCTCAGGAAAGGAGATCGTATTATATCGGTAGGATATGTTAATCAAAATAATGTTTTTATTATTTTAACTATGACCTGTTAATTATTAAACATTTTGTTTTTTATATTCTAAAGTTATGGGAGATATTTTGGCTATCTTCTTCTAACATTTTACAACTTAATTGTAGAATTACAGTGTTGACCGGGAACATGTTCTGTATGATAGATTTTCTTTTGGTATTTGACTTACTTATAAGAGGTCAGTCTTTATGAATGTGCTTGAAGAAAGTATGTATTCTCTATTTGTTGACTGCAAGGTTTTTCGTATGTCTGTTAACTCATCCTTGTTACTTGCATAGTTCATATCTTCTTTATACTTCAATCTGTTATCGCCTTATCTGTTATTAAAGGAGACTTTTTAAGTTTATCTGAATGGTGGGTTTAACAGTTGGTCCTGGCAGCAATTTTTTTCCTTATATCTTTGAAACTATGTTACTAGGTGCATCTAAGTTTAGAATCAGCATTCCTTCCTGGTGAGTTGAAATTTTTTACCATTAGGTAATGATCCTCTTTACTTGTAATAATGGTTTTTACCCTAGAAGCTATAATGCCTGATATTACTGTGGCTATGCTGACTTTTTTGCTTGATATTTGCCTCATCTTTTCTCCATTTTTCACTTTCAGTTTGTGTCTGTGCTTATGTGGCTATTACCCATACAATTTTAGACTTTATCAGTTATTCAGCTGTTCTCCTGAATGACTCAGATTTTGAGAAACCTTAATTATAATGGGGCTGTTTCTAGTATTTTACTTCTGTTTCATTTTTATATCCCTCAAACTTAGTCATTTTTCTTTTTGTTTTTTAACAGCTAATACAAGTGTTCTACAATTTTTTGTTCATCATCCTTTCTTGTATCTCACTTCTTTCTTATGTGTTTCTCAGCAGGTCACTAACAGCGTTGGGACTGGATTCGCAGTATAGGACTATCTTCATCACTGTAGAAAATTTAGCTTTTCTAGCTCCCATCCTCATGCTAGTAGAAGTCCTTAGTTATTTCAGAAAGCAAAAATGTCCCTCAAATATCCAAATGCACCTTAGTGGGAGCTCTTAGATTGTTCTTTCAGCAGTGATTTCTTGTTGGTAAATACTCTTAGCGTTTACCTGGAACTGTTTTTAATTTACCCTCACTTATAAATTTAGTCTAGAACTCTATGTTGACAAGTGTTGTCTCTCAATACTATGAACATATTACTTTATACTCTCTGTCTTCTTTTGTTGCTGTTTAACAAAAAAGATTACTCTTTGTTGTTTGTAGGTGATTTCTTTTTTTCACTGATTGCTCTTAAGTCTCTTAGTCTTTGGTACACTGCAGTTTTACTAAAATGTGTCTGTGTCTAGCATTTTATTTATTCTATCTGGAATTCGTTATGCTTGCTGAATCAGAGGAGTCCTGTCTCATCAATTCTGGAATCTTAGCCATTATCTTTTTAAATTTTGCCTTTCCCACATTGTGTGTTTCTATCCTTCTTGAACTCCTATGAGAGGACATTACCATTCTGCTCTCCATGTCTTTTAATCCCAATTTCATATTTATCAACAATATCTCCTTGTACTTAATTTCAGTCAGATCTGTTTTCTATCTCATAAATTTTCTTCATCTGTGTCTAATCTGCTCTTTAGGCTAAAACTAACTTTTTCATTTCAAAAGTACCATTTTCTTTCTAGAAGTTCTTTCTAATTCTTTTTCAAATCTTCCTTGATGGTTTTGGGGGAGTCTTGATTAAAGTTTCTTATGTTCTTTTAGGTTTTTCTTTTAAACCTATTTATCTTATACAGGCATACCTCGAAGGCATTGCAGGTTCAGTTCAAGACCACCACCAAAAAGCAGATATTACAATAAAGCAAGTCAAACAAATATTTTGGTTTCCCAGTACATGTAAAACTTATAATTATACTATATTGTAGTCTATTAGATTAACATTATATCTTAAAAAACAATGTCCATACCTTAATTTAAAAAAATACTTTATTGGTAAAAAATGCTAACCATCATCTGAGTCTACAGAAAGTCATAATCTTTTTGCTGGTGGAGAGTTTGAAATATTGCAAGAATTATTAAAATGTGACAGAGACATGAAGTGAGCAAATGCTGTTGGAAAAATAGTACCAATAGACTTGCTCAAAGCAGGGTTGCCACAAACCTTCAATTTGTAAAAAATGCAATACCTGCGAAGTACAATAACGTGAAGCACAGTAAAATGAGATAAGCCTGTATTCTATAAATAATAGTTCTATTTTCTGAAGTTTGTAGGTATCTAATACATGTTACTTTATGGTGACTTACAGTACATTGTTTTCCTATGCTCTAAATTTTTCATTGTGAACTTAATGTCAGTAGTACTTTATGTACTTCACATGCGGGTATTCAGTGCTGCCTGAAATGGGGAGTGGTATTCTTTGAAAAATATCTTAAGTCGATTGTGGTAGACTTGGGGGCATCATTCTTATCACCATTTTTCCATTGAGAAAACTGAAGTTTAGAGGTTGATTTGCTCATAGTAGCTAATAAAACCTAGTAAGTGGTATAGCCAGGATTTACCTTAACCACTGTATTATGCTACGTCGTTTTGTTTTTAATTAAAAATTTAAGTGACACTTTCTGAAATTTTAGGATCTGAGATATAGGGATAAAACCTATATCCTGGGTCAGCAATGCTATTCAGTATTGATAACTATTTTAAATCATTTTTTTCAATATAAAGTAAAGAAAATCAGAAAGTACTCTTCAAACTGAAGATATATGTGGCTGGAACATGATAGGAAAAGCATTCCAAAAATTGGATCTTTTATTGCAGTTTTCAGATTGCAGTCCCTCTTGCCACCTGATCCTTCCCTGCACATACTTAGACATATCATCATATTCCTGCAGCCTATCTTTTTGAGGATCCTTTATAATTCAAGATAGACTGAGTCCAAGACAGAAAGAAGGTGGCTAATCATTTACAAAAGAAGTAGAGCTCTTTCTGGTTTTAGCTGTTCTGAGATATTGGTATAACTAACTGATATTTGAATGAAAATCTTGGGAGTTTGAGTCTTCAAATAGGCTATGGTACTTTGTTAAGGATTATAGTCCTACAATTTTAGAAAATAAAGGAAATTAATAATATGCAATGCAAGTAAATGGAAATCGTACCCATATACTTTAGGCTACAGCAACTAAAATAGCATAGTACTACCCAAAAATAGTGATAATTGAACAGATTTGTAAAGCAGAAATACACCTTAGTTACAGTGTCAGAATGTTGAGGGCCTTAAGAGACCATCACTCTTACCATAACAACCAAAACCATCTGGATAAGTTTAGAAAAACTAAACTCATCAGAGAACTGAGGATTCAAAGTGACATAAGTAGAGTAACTTCCAGATAGTAACTAGCCCTACATAGAAGAGAAGACACCCATGGCAGCTGCTCCTTGGAAGAGTGGTGGGAGAAAGAGAAGGGTTAGACGGGGATAGCGAGGAACCAGCCAAACTTTACCCCAACATGTAATGGCCTCAGTGGACTGGTGAAACTGATAAAAAAATTCTGGGAAG
Source organism: Eschrichtius robustus (assembly GCF_028021215.1). Taxonomy (NCBI): domain Eukaryota; kingdom Metazoa; phylum Chordata; class Mammalia; order Artiodactyla; family Eschrichtiidae; genus Eschrichtius; species Eschrichtius robustus. The sequence continues at coordinate 73,849,777 of NC_090829.1, forward strand.
CTGCAGAGCAAGTCTGTACCTACCTGCCAACTCCTTTCCATGGGTCTTCACCGAGACCTCAGAGCTTATAAACCAAAGGTTGTGAAACAATAGGGAATTAAGAAAAAATTATTACTGAGTCATACAGAGCATCCCAAAATACAAGGCACCTGCCAGTAAATAGGGGACCTTGAGCAGAAGATCTGTGAAAACTAATGTCAGCAACTCTGTACTCTGAGCTGCTCAGGGATGAGAGTGGGGCAAGAAAGCTGAGAAAAAGCCCTCTGAGGCAGTGTGGACAGAGATACCTCCAAGAAACAGCAAGCCTGGGACAGGTCTAGAGAGCAAAGAAAACTTACCAGCAACCTCAGAAGCTGGCAGCAGGGTTATAAAGGTGTATGTTTGTGTGTGTGTGTGTGTGTGTGTGTGTGTGTGTAATGAGATGAGATCTTTACACCAGTAAAGGGAATTTTACCAGTGCTCATAGCCTAAGCGCCTCAGAAAGAAAAGTCTTAATTCTGCTCTCAAAACATTTGAAACTAAACTTAAAGCTACAACAAAATCCAGTAGCAGCTCAACTATAGATCATATAGATACAGCTGCCCCACTCTAGTGGCCTGGCACAAGGGTTATTCCCAATTCTGGAATTAAATATTATTTATTTTTTATTTCAACCTCTACTGTTATTTTATCCATAGTGTCTACTTTATAATTAAAAACTACAAAACATGCAAAAAAGAAAGAAAAGCTGGTTGTCAAGACAGAAAACAGTCAATATAAGTAACTTGAGAAAAAGCTCAGATGTTGGATTTATCAAACAAGTATTTTAAAATAAGATAAAATGATGATGATAAAAATACTAAAGGATATAGGAGTAAAGGTAGACAATATGGATGATAAGATGGGAGAATTTCAGCAAAGATACAGAACATATGAAAAATGAGTCACATGGAATTGCTAGAAATTTTTCTTTTAACTATCACAAGTGAAAATTTTGTCTGAAAGGCATAACAGCACACTGGAATCTGAAGAGGGAAGAATCAGTGAACTTGAACATAGGTCAAAGAAAGTTTCCAAACTGAAACGTAAATCAGGAGGGGTGGGGGGAAAATCAGGGAAAAAAAGTAGACCAGAGCATCCAAGGTCTATGGAAATAAAGAGGAGATGTCAGACAATAAAGAGGAGACAGAATCTTTGAAGACATAATGACAAAGAACTTTCAAAAACTGATGAAAGATATCAACCCACAGATCTGCGAAGCACAGCAAAGCTGAGGCAGAATACATGCAAAGGAAACCAGACCTAGATACATTGTAAAGTGCTAGAAAGCTATGCTAAAGAGCACATGTTAAAAATAAACATAGAAACACGTTACATATATAGGAACAGTACAAATGACAGCTGGATTCTCACTGGAAATATTACAGGACATAAAGGAATGGAACAGTATCTTTAAAGTGGTGAAAGAAAAAACCTTCAACCTAGAATCCTATATCTCCTGAAATTAGTCATCAGAAATGAAGTTGAAATAAAGACGTTTTCAAACAGACAGTATCTTAGAGAATTTGTTCTTGACAGACCTACAAGGAATACTAGAAGAAATTGTTCTGGTTAAAGAGAAATTATATCAGATGGAACCTAAATCTGCAGACAGGAAATAAGAATAACAGAAGGGGTAAATACCTGGATAAGTATAAAAGGTACATTTTTAGAAAATAATTTTACATGTTTCGTTATAAGATGATTGGCTCTTTAAAACAAAATAACTGCATCGTATTGTGTGAGTTATGGCATATGTAGAAGTAAGATATAAGGCCACCAAAGCACAAATAGAAAGGGGGAGGATGGTTCTTATACAGTTTGAGAAGTGGTATAAAATTAATTGGAAGTAGCCTGTGATAATTTATACTTGCATGTTATAATCTCTAGAGGAAACACTAAAAATACTCCAAAAGGGTATGGTTTTTGTAAGTCAATACAGGAAATAAAATGAAATATGAAAAAATACATGCTTCTTCCAAACAAAGGTAGGAAAGGAAGAAAAGACAAGGTAGAAAAAAAGCAGTGCCAAGGTGTGAGGTTAAAATGCAACTATATTAATATCTACATTATAGTTAGCACTTTAATTAAGATGCAGAAATTGTCAGCTTGGTTCAAAAAAAACAAGACCCAAATATAGACCCTTTATCAGAAATTCACTTTAAATATAAAGATGCATATGTTGTAAGTAAAAGAGTGGAAGAAATTATGCTATATAAACAACATATGAAAGATGGTGTGACTATATTCATATGAGACAAAATAGGCTTCAAGGCAAATGGTGTTATTACTGAGAGATTTTATAATAATGAAAGCATCATTTCTTCAAGAAGACATAACAGCCCTCATTGTGCATGTACCTAGTAATCATTTCAAAGCACATAAAGCAAAAATTCCCAGAACTAAAGGGAGAAATGGACAAATCTACAGAGTTGGGGATTTAAACACCGTCTTCTATAACTGGTAGAATAAGTAGAGAAAAGAAGAAAATAGCTTTAGCCTTACCACTCATCATCTATAAAAATTAACTTGAAATGCATTGTAGAACTAAACTTCTAGAAAAAAACATACAAGAAAATCTTAGTGAACTTGGATTAGTCAAAGATTTCTTAAGTGGTACCAAGGGACCAAGTCAGTCCAGTGGTGAAAGGGAAGTCTTTTTAATAAATGATGCTGAAACAGCTGGATATCTTTATGGAAAAATACAAATTTCAACTCAGTCTTGCTCCAGATATAAAAATTAACTCTAGATGATTATAAATCTTATAAATCTAAATGTGAAGCCCAGAACCATAATCCTCCTGGAAGAAAACATAGAAGGATATCTTTGCAACCCTGAGGTAGATGACAGTTTCTTGGACAAGATATGTTAAACACTAACCATAAAAAAAATGTGCCATTAGGAAACCAAATAGGCAAGCTATGCAATGGGAAAAAATATTCTCAGTACATATATCTCACAAAAAACTTATATCCAGAATATATAAACGTCTCCCACGAAGCAGCAGTGAAAGATGAGTAACTCAATTTAAAAATGAGGGGAGAGTTCCCTGGTGGTGCAGTGGTTAAGAATCCGCCTGCCAATGCCGGGGACACGGGTTCGAGCCCTGGTCCGGGAAGATCCCACATGCCGAGGAGCAACTAAGCCCATGTGCCACAACTACTGAGCCTGTGCTCTAGAGCCCACAAGCCGCAACTACTGAGCCCACGTGCCACAACTACTGAACCCCGCACCCTAGAGCCCATGCTCCACAGCAAGAGAAGCCACCTCAATGAGAAGCTTGTGCACCACAATGAAGAGTAGCCCCCGCTCGCTGCAGCTAGAGAAAGCCCGTGCGCAGCATTGAAGACCCAGTGCAGCCATAAATAAACAAATAAATAAATTCATAAAAATGAGGGGAATTTCCTTGTGGCGCACTGGTTAAGAATCCACCTGCCAATGCAGGGGACACAGGTTCAATCCCTGGTCTGGGAAGATCCCACATGCTGCAAAGCAACTAAGCCCATGCACCACAACTACTGATCCTGTGCTCTGTAGCCTGCAAGCCACAACTACTGAGCCTGTGCGCCACCACTGCTGAAGCCCACATGCCCTAGAGCCCACACGCCGCAACTATGAAGCCCGTGCCCTCTAGGGCCCGCGTGTCGCAACTCCTGAGCCCGTGTGCTGCAACTGCTGAAGCCCACGCAGCTGGAGCCTGTGCTCTGCAACAAGAGAAGCCATCGCAATAAGAAGACCGCGCACCGCAACAAAGAGTAACCCCTACTCGCTGCAACTAGAGAAAGCCCGCATGCAGCAATGAAGACCCAATGCAGCCAAAATAATAATACTAATAAATAAATAAATGAGCAAAAGACTTAAACAGATATTTCACAAAACAAGGTGTATCAGTGGCTTATAAACACATGAAAATTTACTTAACATTAGGCATTAGGGCAATGCAAAAAACACAATGAATAAACAAAACAGGGTTAGAGGAATTTTGGTGGGAGCAATGTCACTTTTTTACATCTTGATTGTGGCAGTGGCTCTACAGCATACACAGTTGTCAACACTCTTATCTGTAAACTAACAACGATTACTCTATTGAATGTAAATTATGCCTAAGTAAAAACATTTTTAAAGCCATAGTGAAATACCATATCCTATCCAGTTGAATGGCTAAAGAAAAAATAATGATGACAACAAACATTAGAGAGGATGTGGAGCAGTTATAACTCTTATTCATTACTGGTGGGCATGTAAAACTACACAACCACTACAAGAACTTTTGGGGAAGTTTTAAAGAAATTATACATACACCTAACCTTATCACCCAGATTTTATCCAAGAAATCTTATGTTTACACTATAACAAGAATGTTCATAATAGCCTATCCATAATAAAACTCAAACAGCATGGATGACACTAAAAAACATCGTGTTGAGTAAAACAGAACACACCACAAAAACACATACTGTATGATTCTTATTGTAGTCATGTGCAGGGAACACTAATTTGTATTGATAAGTCAGAACGTGGTTGCTGCTAATTGTCCTATTATAAAGAGGCATAATGGAGATTTCTGGGTTGGTTGATGGAAAAGGTATGTTTGGGGTTGTAGTTTCATGGGCATATACAGTTGTCAAAAATCCTTCCAACTTCCAACTGAACTGTTTAAATTTGTACATTTTATTGCTTGTAAGTTATACTGTAATTTAAGTTTTAAAAATAATTTACAGTATAAGGGCAAATTAGTGATAAGGAATGAATTTTTTAAAAATAAATGTTGGCGAAATTAGCTAGTTGCTTAGCGGAATAAAATTAGCTTAGAGCCTCACTTCACACCTTGTGTCAAAATAAATTCTCAGTTGGCTTAGAGGTATGTGTGAAAAACTCAAAACAAAAATATATGTTTTTTAAATTGTCCATGTGGAACCTCTTTATGTGGGTTACTGTCACACTGCTAGAATATGTTAGTCTGACGAACACAACGTGGTTCACCCAGAACTTTCCCAGTTTTAGCACTGAAAGCCCCATGTCTGGAAACCCCTTTAGGCTAAGTTTTAAAACTGAAAGTCCCAGACCCTCCCAACCAGTTGCTTGCCCTAATGTTACTGTAAATTAAATTCAGCCTTCTGTTTGGCAGTATGCATCCATAGTCTTAAATATTTTAATGGTTACTAAGCTGCTCTAGGGAAATACCCTGAGAAGCAATAGGAAAGACCTTAGGAACAAGAGAAAAACATGAGAAAAGATATTCAAAACTAAAATAAAACCCAGAAACGCTTATTTAAGTACCTCTTTACACAAAATTTAGCTATTTTCAGTCTTCAGCTTGTATCAGGATAGCCTCAAGGCCTTATTAAAAAACAGATTCCTAGATTCCATCCCCAAAGTTTCTGATTCAGTACGACTTGGATAGGATCTGAAATTTTATATTTCTTACAAGTTTCCATGAGATACTGATGTTGCTGGTCCTGGGACCAAACCTTGTGAACCACTGTTCTAAAGACATCCCTGTTATTGATGTTCTTAATGATAACCCACATTACTGAGAAAAGCATAAATATTTGGGAAGGCAAGGAAATAAATAATAATTTTTATAAAATATTCCCTTTGACATATTTAATTTTGTTGAAGAAAGAAGCTTTTGAAGTCAAGATTTATTATTGTACAGATGTTGAACAGTACATTTTTCACTATGGTATAAATGGAAATATTACTGTTATTTCCAGTGATGCCAAGCATAGGGCAGTATATTATAGTTGATATTCCCTGAAAATTTAGAAACATGGAAAGTGACCCAAGAGACTTCAACAGAAATTCTCTCCTTCATAAAAACAGTGAGAAAAGTGGCCAAAATTGTTTTTAGAGTAAACTTTTTCAGAACTCTGGAAATTAACCAAAGACTGACAGCCATTCAGGAAGTGTTTACTCAAAAAAAAAAAAATTGCTGAATCTCTGTAAGAATGAGCTTTGTGGAATTTTAATTTGCTTAAGTCCCACCCCTGGCTCTCTATCACCACATTAGCCTTGAAAAATAGCCCACCTTTTCAGTGAGAACCAGTGGCCCAACAGCTACTAGAGAGAGCAAAATGGTGGTAGAACGTTCAGAGCTTCTTTTCCAAAGAACTGTCATAATTTGACCTGTCTGGTGGGTTCTTGGAACATCCTATTTGAAAGGTTCTCTGTATTTGACCTGATTCAAAGCTCCAACAGTGCAAAAGCCTTTCCCCTGGGGTAATTGCAAAAACAATTACAGGCATATTATGGCTGCCTGAGACATTGGTAACAGTTGGGGCAAACAGTAGACTAATCAAAAACTTAAAAGGAAAAACTAGGGAGTGAACTCTCCATGGGACCTTTGAAAAAAGCTCTTATACTTTGGAATCTAGGAGGACACATGCATGGTCTTGGGCTGTGTTCCTGCTCAGGAAAGACCTGAAAAGGCCCTAAACTCTCACCTCTGGCTGACCATGAGACTCTGTGCAAGAAAGAAGTGAAGATTAAGGCAGAATTATCAGTTGCCTAGCTGATTGTTGAAGGCATTACCCAACATGCGCACATTTAATGAAATCTCTGTCCAGTCATTTACTGACCACTCTGCTAATCAGGCAGACACTTCACTGGCACATACAACAAAGAATACAAACCTTACAGAATTCAGAAAAGTCACCAAACAACTGCTATAACAGACAGCAGTAATATCAAGCCCTGGGTAGGAGGACAGATCTTATACCCAGAATTGCTACTTTATATTATTTTAAATGTCCGGTTTTCAACAAAAAATTGAGACATGCAGCAAAACAAGAAAATATACACAGGGGGGAAAGCAATCAGTAGAAACTGTCTGTAAGGAAGCCCAACACTATACTACTAGACAAAGATTTTAAATCAGATATTTTAAATATATTCTAAGAACTAAAGGAAACCATGTCTAAAGAATGTAAGGAAAGTATAGGAACAATATCGCACCAAGTAGAGTATGTCAATAAAGAGATTTATTTTATGAAAAAGAAACAAACAGAAATTCTGGTGTTGAAAAGTACAATAACTGAAATGAAAAAAAAAAAATCCTCTAGACAAGTTCAACAGCAGATTTGACCTGGCAAAAGAAAAAAATCCACCAACTTGAAGATATGTCTGTTAAGACTACCCAGACTGAAGAACAGAAAGAAAAAAGAATGAAGAAAAATTGTCAGAGGCTCAAAGACCTGTGGGGTTACCATCAAGTGTACCAATGTATGTATAATGAAGTCAGAATGACAAGAGAGAGAGAAAGAGGCAGAAAGAATATTTGAATAAATAATGGCAAAAAACTTCCCAAATTTAATGAAAAACATTGTACACATCTGAGAAGCTCAGTGAACTACAAGCAGAATAAACTTGAAGAGATCCACACCACAGATAAATCATAATCAAATATCAAAAGACAAAGGGAGAATCCTGAAAGCAAAGAGAAATCACTGATTACAGGGAATCCTCAGTAAGATTAACAGTTGATTTCTTGTCAGAAGTCATGGAGGCCAGAAGGCAATTCTGAAAGAAAAAAGCCATGGTCCAAGGTTTCTATACCCAGTCAAACTATCCTTCAGAAACGAAGGACAAATCCCAGTCCCAGGTAAACAAAAGCTAAGGAAGTTATTAATCTCCTTAACTTCTCTTATAGACCGTAAACCTGCCCTACAAGGAGTACTAAACAGAATCCCTCAGACTAAAAAGAAAGGACATTAGAGAGTAGCCCAAATCCATATGAAGAAATAAAGAGAACTGTTAAAAGTAACTATATAGGTAAATGTAAAACAGCACAAGTGCATTTTTTGTTTGTAACTCTTTTTTTTCTCCTTTATAATTTAAACAACAACTAAATAAAGCAATAATTTTAAATCTGTGTTGATGGGCACACACACACACTGTATAAAGATGTAATTTATATGACAGTAGTATCACAAGGGGTATAGAGGGCACAGAATTATAAGAGCAGAGTTTTTATATACTATTGAAACTAAGTTGGTATTAATTCAAAGTAAATGGTTATAAAATGTTAATTATGACCTAGAGAAACCACTAAGCAGATAACTCAAAATATATATAATTTTTAAAAGGGTATTAAGATAGTACAGTGGAAAATACCTATTTTACAAAAGAAGTTAGTAATGCAGGAATAGAGGAACAAAAAAGACAAGGTGTGAAGAAAACAAATAGCAAAATGGATGGCATAAATCTTTTTTTTCGTTAAATTACATTGAAGGTAAATGGGTTAAATACTCCAACTAAAAGACAGATATTGACAGGGTAGATTTAAAAAGATCAAATTATATACTTTCTACAACAGACACACTTTAGATTCAATCTTCGTTGAAAGTAAAAGGTTGGAAAAGATATGCTGTGCAAACAGAAACCAAGAAACACATAAAATGGCTATACAAGTGTCAGACAAAGTAGACTTTAGGACAAAAATTGTTTCTCAAAATCTAAGGACATTTTATAATATATGTGCTATATAGATTATGTGTGATATATAGTTATACATATTGTGTAATTGTTGATAAATTTCTAGAAAGACATAAACTTTTGAAACTGACTCAAGAAGAAATGGAAACTATAACTGTAGACCTGTAACAATTAAGGAGATTGAATTGATAAACAAAACTTCCCACAAAGGAAAAAACCCAGGACCAGATGGCCTCACTAGTGCAATCTATAGAACGTTTAAAGAAGAATTAGCACCATTCACAAACTCTTCCCCAAAAAAGGAATAGGTGTGAAGAACACTTTCCAACTCATTCTACAAGGCCAATATTATTCTTATATCAAACCAAACAAAGACATCACAAGAAAAGAAAACTACAATATCCCTTATGAATTTATATGTAAAAATCCTCAACAAAGTAGCCATCTGGATTCAGTAGCATAAAAAGATAGTACACCAGCATTAAAAAAGGATTATACCCTGTAACCAAGTGGACTTTGTCCAAGGAATGCATAGTTGGTTCAACACAGGGATAACCAAAGTAAAACACCATGTTAATAGAGTTAAGGATATAAGCCACATGACCATCTAAACAGAAAAAGCTCCTATCAGAAACCAACAGCTTGCATCATAAAAGCACCAAACAAATTAGGAATGGTAGAGAACTTCCTCAACCTGATAAAGGACATCTATGAAAAACTGATAACTTATGTCACACTAAATGCTGAAACACTGAAAGCTTTCCCTCTGAGATCAGGAACAAGACAGAGAGGTGTCCACTCATGCCACTTTTATTCAACATTGTGCTGGAGTTTCTAGATTGGGCAGTTAGGCAAAAAAAAGAAATAAAAGCTTTCTAGATTAAAAAGGAAGAAGGAAAATTATCTCTTATTTGGAGATGCCATGATCTTATATATAGAAAATCTTAGGAAATCCAAAAAAACTATCAGAGTTAATAACCAAGCTCAGCAAGTTTGCAGGACAGAAAATCACTATACAAGAAACAGTTGTGTTTCTATATACCAGAGTTGAACAACCTGAAAGTGAAATTAAGAAAACAATTTTATTTATAGTAGTATCAAAAAGAATAAATTTAACAAAGTGGATAAACAAAATATGGAATATCCATAAAATGGAATATATGATTCGGCCATAATAAGTAACAAAGTACTAAAACAGGCTAAAACAAGGATGAACCATGAAAACAAGCTAAGTGAAGAAGCCAAACACAAATAGCCACATATTGTAATATTCCTTTTATTTAAAATGTACAGAACAGACAAATCCTTAGAGTTAGAAAGTAGAATAGTGGTTGCCAGGGTCTAAGGGGGGGAATGAATGCTAATGGGTAGTGGGTTTTTTGGGGGTGGGGGCTGATGAAAATGTTTTGGAATTAAAGCATGGTGATGGTTGCACATGCTTGTGAATGTACTGAAAAACACTAAATTGTACACTTTAAAAGTTTGGATTTTATATAAATTGTATCTCCATAAAAAAGTGACCCTAAGTCTGTTTACACGATATGTTTCTCAGTACCAGGATTTCTTCTAAAATATCCTTGATAATGTATTCCATTAAAATGTTTGGTGTTATTTAGGAACATTTTTAATTTGTAGTCTTCTTAACAAATTATTCTCCTTTGAATCTATGTAGGTTGTTTTCAGATCTTTTCTGTAGCAAAGGGATCCAATGCTCAGGAATAATTCATTAAAAATTGTGATCTTCTCTAAAATAATCTATGAAAGTTTGTCTACCTTTTATATTTCTTCTCTAATTTTTTCTGCTATAAATTAGGAGGATTTTCTTTATGTTCAATGTAGAACTATTTATACATTGTGTTGAGTTATTCTCTAATAAGATATTAAGCTAGAGATATTCTCTAATAAAGCCACATTATGTTACACTTGTTTAGATTAAGGTTTTTGGATTTTTGATTTTCATTCGAGAGGTGTCTGTACATTTTAACTTAGTTACATAGTAATATCCTTTATAGATAATGTAAAAACATCAGGTCTTTAAATGTTTTACATTAAACATTTAAAATGTTCTTTTATGTAAATTTTATGATCCCAGGAATTTCTGGGCTATAGTCAAATTTTCCAAAATTGGTATGTCATTTTTAACAGGTTTTAGATTAGTTGTCAATGAAGCAGGCTGTCATATTAAAATTGTGTGACAGCTCTTCTTTCCAAAAATATTCAGTAAAGGTCCCAAACATTGCTGTATTTTATTCATTCATGGTTCTTAGGGGGAAAAGCCAACTTAAATATTTAAAGTTAGTTACATTTAAGTTTAATGCTCACATTAATGTCCTATTAAGTTTTTCTTGTAGTGGAAAAGGTTCAATCTCTAAAGATAGTGTACCTTGCAGTGTACTAGGTGCTGGCAGCCTTTCAGAAATAAGAATGAAGTTGCCTATTCTTCTGGAGTGGGATTGATCACCTCATTAATTATTTTACCCAAGGAAGGTCCCTGTGTTCAAAAAAAGTCTCCTTGCTCATTTAATAACATTTACTGTATTTAAATGTCAGTCTGTGAAATCTGAGCTATTTTAATACTTAAAGTAATTGCTTTCCTGTTACTCCAAAAGAATGGAAGCTTTAGTTTGGGAAAGGAAGGAAGAGAATTGAAACTGAGATGAGTAATAGTAAAAATGTGGCAGGAGTTGAATGGATGCTGTAAACAAAATGAATTTCCCTCTCATTGCCTGAGTTACTAGTGAAATGAAATGTACAAAATGATGACACTTGTTGATTTTTCAAGTTGTCAAATTAAGGTACATGTCTCAAGAGATTGATAGACAACCTTGTGGAAAACTTAGGGGAAAATGTTTTGGATTTGTTCACTTGACAGTAAACATAGTATTTTAAGTGAATAAAATTGTCTTGATTGACTATACAATATATTTTTGTTTTACTGTATAACATATTTTTAGTAAATCAGAACAAGAAAATATTTTAGTGATAAAGTAATTGCAAGTAATTTTTTTTTAATCTATGCCTGCTCAAAGAATAGGCTATTGTGATTTCTAATCAGTGTGATGATTTTCTTTCAAATGTAATATGTGGTTTGATTTACAGGTAAACAGTGTTGACCTCAGAACTGCCAGCCATGAGCAGGCAGCAGCTGCTTTAAAAAATGCTGGCCAAGCTGTCACGATTGTTGCACAATATCGACCTGAAGGTAATAAATTCTTGTTGTCTGTATTTATTTTTTATTTCAGTTTTAAGAAGTCTTCCTCTTAAAAATGGTTAACTTCCCAAGCTTAACTTTGTTTTTATATTTTTGTCTGATTTATTAATCTGTTATTTGTTTAGTTTGAACTTAATTCACTATCCAGATCAAAGAGTTTTTAATAGAATGTAGGAACTTGTATCTGCCAACTCTTTGAATATTTCTCTATTATTTGGATTAGTTTTCAGGAGTTTATCTTTTTAAATGTGTCATCTAACCAAACACATACCTTTAAGTATACCTTTGACTAACTCAGTGGTTGAAAAGCAAAGATAGTAATTTTGCCAAAGAAAATTAGGTTATCTCAGTATTTTCTGACCTTTGAATTAGGTTATATTTATTAATAACAGGGTTTAAGATATGTTTCTAATAGCCTTTATTGTTACTTAAAGGGAAAGAATGCAAGTTTGAGATATGATATTTTTCTAAATAGTGAGGTATCATGGACTTGACCTTACCAAGTTTCTACCGGGAGAAGGTGATAATGGAAAATTTGAGGTCATATTAAACATACATAAGATTCTAGCGTACATCAACATAACCACTTCAGTAAAACCTCAGTGGAATTTAAGAAGCTTAAACACCCAAAAGAATACATAGCATACTAGTTAATGTTCATAAACAAGGTGAAGAGGGAAAGAATGATGTGACTAAAGGAGCCAGGCAAATCATTCTATGATTTAGCAGCTGTTACATGTATTATTCTTTTCTTGGAGTGGAATTTATTTCTGTAACAAAACCTAATATGTGTTTTACCTGATCAAAGTAGTATGTTGGGCATTGCTTGCTATTTCATAATATTTCTTATAAACCTCAGCATTCTAGGTTCAGTAACTGAACAAGAATAAATTCATTTATGTAAGGGGTAAGTTCCAAATAAATCACATTAATCAAGCAAATAGGGATTAATATATGAAGTCAGAATGCCAATTCATTAATTTTTGTGAGAAACAAAACTACCAGTGGGACTACACATGCTTTTATCTTCTGGCCAACACATTCTTGCCCAATAGGCATATTATACGGAAACAAATTATAATCAATGCTTGCTTAGTATTATAGAAAGCCTCTTATTTATATGTTTATGAGGAATATAGACTATTTAGGTATGATTAAGGGTAAGTCAATATCTGCTCCTTGACCTCCCCAGAAAACACACAAAAGCAACAAGGAAAATAAAAAATAAACACATATTTCTACCCATACAGCTTCACTTCACATTAAGCAAAACTGAGAAGACAGGTATAATACCTGGACAACAAAATACAGGCAAAGGCTGCTTAAGCAGGTTAAGATCTGGCAAAAGCTACATGTAAAGAAGGGAAGAGTAAAAGCTTGGAATGTTGAGAATGCTCAGTGGTAGCAGAACGTAGAATATGACAGAAAATTGTACTTCCTAAAGGTGGGGGGCTTGTTTTTGAAGTATAAAAACATTATCCCTTGTTTATGGCAGGCCACATAGAAATTGGAGTGAGCAAGCTAGAGCAGAAGCCATCCTTGATGTGGTTTTGTTTAAAGGAGGTATTTGGTTAAAACAGTCTGTCAGATTATCTGATGCTATCAAGGCAGTCTTTTGGTTTTAAAGGCTGTAAAAATAACCTGTGATCCATCCCCACCCTGCACCCCAAACTTTCTGGTCCAGCCAACTCATTCAGTAATAAGCAATTTAAAAGGAACTAGCCTGGCATTCATACAAAGATATTAATAAGGAGACATGGAAACAAATAGCAAAGCTTAACAAGAGATAAAAGTTGTCACAAACATGCATTTACACACACACAAAAAAAATTGGCACATATCAGATGAAACTTTGATTTTAATGTTCTTCAACAATTTATGCATTCAATTCTTTGAAAGAAGACCACAAAGTAGATATGTAAAGAAATGTAGGAAGAGATGGCTTAACAACCAGAAGAGTTTAATTTTGAGCTAGCAGAACCCAGGAAAGAAGAAAGCAAACCATTTTCTTAAATTGGAACACAAAGGCAAAGAGACACTGCAGAACAATCAATAGGGGACATAAAGGATACAATAGGAAAAGTAAACAAAATTAAATAGAAACAAAGAGAATTTTTAAAGATTAGAGAGAAAAGACAGGCAATTATATATTATATATATATATATATATATATATATATATATACTTTTATATATATATTTATATATATACACACACACACACAGGATATACTTATACTTTCTGGAAAAAGTAAATTTTTTTAAAAGAAAAGAATAAATGCTTGCAATTATAATTCATCCAAGAAAACTTTACTAGATTAAAAAGAAGTAACTTTACATTGAAAAGACACAGCATGATAGAAAATTAACTCAGAATGGTCAAAATTCAGACATATTCCAGTTAATTTTTATCAAGAAAGAATCTTCTGGAGTATTGGTTCAAGATGGCGGAGTAGAAGGACGTGTGCTCACCTCCTCTCGCAAGAGCACCGAAATCACAAATTAACTGCTGAACAACCATTCACGTGTCACAACAAGACACTGGAACCCACCAAAAAAGATATCCCACATCCAAAGGCAAAGGAGAAACCTCAGTGAGATGGGAAGGGGGGGCACAATCATGATAAAATCAAATTCATACCTGCCAGGTGGGCGAACCACAAACTGGAGAACAATTAAACCACAGAAGTTCTCCCACTGGAGTGAAGGTTCTGAGCCCCACGTCAGCGTCCCAGCCTGGGGGTCCAGCAACAGGACTAGCAATCCCCAGGGATTCTGGCTTTGAAGGGCAGCAGGATTTGATTGCAGGACTTCCACGGGACTGGGCAAAACAGAGACTCCATTCTTGGAGGGCACACACAAAGTCTTGTGCACACCAGAACCCAAGGGAAAGGAGCAGTGACCCCACAGGAGACTGAACCAAACCTACCTGCTAGTGTTGGAGGGCCTTCTGCAGGGGCAGGGGGAGACTATGGCTCACCAAGGGGAACAAGGGCACTGGCAGCAGCAGTTCTGGTAAATACTCATTGACGTGAGCCTTCCCTGAGGCCGCCATTAGCCCCACCAAACAGGCTGTAGGCTCCAGTGCTGGGTTACCTCAGGCCAAACAACCAACAGGGAGGGAATACAGCCCCACCCGTCAGCAGACAAGTGGATTAAAATTTTACTGAGCAAGGCTCTGCCCACGAGAGCAAGACCCATTTCTACCCACCACCAGTCCCTCCCATCAGGAAGCTTGCACAGGCCTCTTAGATAGCCTCATCCACCAGAGGGCAGACAGCAGAAGCAAGAAGAACTATAATCCTGCAGCCTGCAGAATGAAAACCACAATCCTAGAAAGTTAGACAAAGTGAAAAGGCAGAGGATTATGTTGCAGATGAAGGAACACGATATTATCCCAGAAAAACAACTAAATGAAGTGGAGATAGGCAGCCTTCCAGAAAAAGAATTCAGAATAATGATAGTGAAGATGATCCAGAATGGAGGCAAAGATTAAGAAGATGAAAGAAATGTTTAACAAAGACCTAGAAGAACTAAAGAGCAAACAAACAAATGAACGATACAATAACCGAAATGAAAAATACACTAGAAGGAATCAATAGCAGAATAACTGAGGCAGAAGAACTGATAAGTGACCTGGAAGACGGAATTGTGGAAATCACTGCTGTGGAACAGAATAAGGAAAAAAGAATGAAAATAAATGGAAGACAGCCTAAGGACAACATTAAACACACCAACGTTCGCATTATAGGGGTCCCAGAAGGAGAAGAGAGAGAGAAAGGACCTCAGAAAATATTTGAAGAAATAATACCTGAAAACTTCCCTAACATGGGAAAGGAAACAGTCAACCAAGTATAGGAAGCACAGAGAGTCCCAGGCAGGATAAACCCAAGGAGAAACACACTGAGACACATAGTAATCAAATTGACAAAAAGTAAAGACAAAGAAAAATTATTGAAAGCAACAAGGGAAAAATGACAACATACAAGGGAACTCCCATAAGGTTATCAGCTGATTTCTCAGCAGAAACTCCGCAAGCCAGAAGGGAGTGGCATGATATATTTAAAGTGATGAAAGGGAAGAACCTACAACCTACAACCAAGAATACTGTACCCAGTTCGCATTCATATTTGACAGAGAAATCAAAAGCCTTACAGACAAGCAAAAGCTAAGAGAATTCAGCACTACCAGACCAGCTTTGCAACAAATGCTAAAGGAACTCCTCTAGGCAGGAAAGAGACTAGCAACTTTAAAAAAAAAAAAAAAAAAAGCCTTGTACATATAGACTGTTATATCAAAACCTCATGGGAACAGCAAACCCCAAAACTACAATAGATACACACACCAAAAACAGAAAAAGCAACTCAAACGCAGCACTAAAGATGGTCACCAAACCACAAGAGAAGAGAACAAAAGAGGAAGGGAAGAAAAAAGACCTACAAAAACAAACCCAAAACAATTAAGAAAATGGCAGTAGGAATACACATATCGATAATTACCTTAAACGTAAATGTATTAAATGTGCCAACCAAAAGACATAGACTGCCTAAATGGATACAAAAATAAGACCCGTATATACGCTGTCTATGAGAGACCCACCTCAGACCTAGGGACACATACAGACTGAAAGTGAGGGGATGGAAGAAGGTACTCCATGCAACTGGAAATCAAAAGAAAGCTGGAGTAGCAATACTCACATCAGACAAAATAGACTTGAAAGACTGTTCTAAGAGACGAAGAAGGACACTACATAATGATCAAGGCATCAATCCAAGAAGAAGATATAACAATTGTAAATATGTATACACCCAACATGAGAGCACCTCGGTATATAAGGCAAATACTAACAGCCATAAAGGGAAAAATTGACAGTAGCACAATAATACTGGGGGACTTTAACACCCCACTTTCATCAATGGACATATCATCCAGACAGAAAATCAATAAGGAAACATAGGCCTTAAATGACACATGAGACCAGATGGACTTAATTGATATCTGTAGAGCATTCCATCCAAAAGCACCAGAATACACATTCTTCTTAAGTGCACATGGAACATTCTCCAGGATTGCCCACATGCTGGGACACAAGGCGAGCCTCAGTAAATTTAAGAAAATTGAAATCATATCAAACATCTTTTCCAATCACAATGCTATGAGATTAGAAATGAACTACAAAAAAAACTATAAAAAACACAAACACGTGGAGGTTAAGCAATATGCTACTAAACAACCAGTGGATCGCTAAAGGAATCAAGAAAGAAATCAAAAAATACCTAGAGACAAATGAAAATGAAAGCACAATGATACAAAACCTGTGGGATGCAGCAAAAGCAGTTCTAAGACGGAAGTTTATAGCAATACAATCTTACCTCAGGAAACAAGAAAAATCTCAAGTAAACAACCTAACCTTACATCTGAAAGAACTAGAGAAAGACAAACAAACAAAACCTAAAGTTAGTAGAAGGAAAGAAATCATAAAGATCAGAACAGAAATAAATGACATAGAGACAAAACAATAGCAATGATCAATGAAACTAAAAGCTGGTTCTTTGAAAAGATAAACAAAATTGATAAATCTTTAGCCAGACTCATCAAGAAAAAAAGGGAGAGGACTCATATCAATAAAATTAGAAATGAAAAAGGAGAAGTTACAACTGACACCACAGAAATACAAAGGATCATAAGAGTACTGCAGGCAACTACATGCCAATAAATGGACAACCTGGAAGAAATAGACAAATTCCTAGAAAGGTACAGTCTCCCAAGACTGAACCAGGAAGAAACAGAAAATATGAACAGACCAATCACAAGCACTGAAATTGAAACTGTGATTTTAAAACTCCCCAACAAACAAAAGTCCAGGACCAGATGGCCTCACAGGCAAATTCTATCAACATTTAGATAAGAGCTAACACCTATCCTTCTGAAACTGTTCCAAAAAATTGCAGAGGAAGGAACGCTCCCAAACTCATTCTATGAGGCCACCATCACCCTGATACCAAAACCAGACAAAGATACCACAAAAGAAAATTACAGGCCAGTACCACTGATGAACATAGATGCAGAAGTCCTCAACAAAATATTAGCAAACTAAATCCAACAATACATGAAAAGGATTATACACCATGATAAAGTAGGATTTATCCCAGGGATGCAAGGATTTTTCAGTATCTGCATATCAATCAGTGTGATATACCACATCAACAAATTGAAGAATAAAAACCATATGATCATCTCAATAGATGGAGAAAAAGCTTTTGACAAAATTCAGCACCCATTTATGATAAAAGAAAAAAAAAACTCTCCAGAAAGTGGGCATAGAGGGAACATACCTCAACATAATAAAGGCCATATACGACAAACCTACAGCTAACATCATACTCAATGGTGAAAAGCTGAAAGCATTTCCTCTGAGATCAGGAACAAGACAAGGATGTCCACTCTTGCCCCTTTTATTCAACGTTGTCTTGGAAGTCCTAGCTATGGCAATCAGAGAAGAAAAAGAAATAAAAAGAATCCAAATTGGAGAAGAAGAAGTAAAACTGTCACTGTTTGCAGATGACATGATACTTTACATAGAAGATCCTACAGACGCTACCAGAAAACTACTAGAGCTCATCAATGAATTTGGTGAAGTTGCAGGTTACAAAATTAATACACAGAAATCTGTTGCATTACTATACACTAACAATGGAAGATCAGAAAGAGAAATTCAAGAAACAATTCCATTTACTGTCACGTCAAAAAGAATAAAATACCTAGGAATAAACCTACCTAAGGAGATGAAAGACCTGTACTCCGAAAACTATAAGACACTGATGAAAGAAATAAAAGAAGACACAAACAGATGGCATGGATTGGAAGAATCAACACTGTCAAAATGACTACACTACCCAAGGCAATCTACAGGTTCAGTGCAATCCCTATCAAATTACCAATGGCATTTTTCACAGAACTAGAGCAAAAAATCTTAAAAATTGTATGGAGACACAAAACACCCTGAATAGCCAAGGCAATCTTGAGAAAGAAAAACGGAGCTGGAGGAATCAGACTTCCTGACTTCAGACTATACTACAAAGCTACAGTAATCAAAACAGTATGCTACTGCTACACAAATAGAAATATAAATCAGTGGAATAGGATAGAAAGCCCAGAAATAAGCCCATGCATCTATGGTCAATTAACCTACAACAGAGGAGGCAAGACTACATAATGGTGGAAAGACAGTCTCTTCAACAAATGGTGCTGGGAAAACTGAACAGATACGTGTAAAAAAATGAAATTAGGTCATTCTTTAACACCATACACAAAAGTAAGCTCAAAATGGATTAAAGACCTAAACGTGAGACTGGACCCTATAAAACTCCAGAGGAAAACATAGGCAGAACACGCTCTGACATAAATCGCAGCAATATCTTTTTTGAGCCATCTCCCAGAATAATGGAAATAAAAACGAAAATAAACAAATGGGACCTAATTAAACTCAAAATTCTTTGCACAGCAAAGGAAACCATAAACAAGATGAAAACACAACCCACAGATTGGGAGAAAATATTTGCAAATGACGTGACCAACAAGGGATTGGTCTCCAAAATTTACAAATAGCTCATGAGGCTTAATATCATCAAAACAAACAGCCCAATCAAAAAATGGGCAGAAGACCTAAATAGACATTTCTCCAGAGACATACAAATGGCCAAGAGGCACATGAAAAGATGTTCAACATCACTAATTATTAGAGAAATGCAAATCAAAACTACAGTGAGATATCACCTCACGGCAGTCAAAATGGCTATCATCAAAAAATCCACAAACAGTAAATGCTGGAGAGGGTATGGAGAGTTGGGAACCCTCCTACACTGTTGGTGGGAATGTAAATTGGTATAGCCATATGGAGAACGGTATAGAGGTTCCTTAAAAAAGTAAAAATAGAACTACCATATGACCCTGCAGTCCCACTCCTGGGCATATATCCAGAGAAAAACATGGTCTGAAAGGATACATGCACCCCAGTGTTCACTGCAGCACTGTTTACAGTAGCCAAGACATGGAAACAACCTAAATGTCCATCAGCAGAGGAATGGATAAAGAAGATGTGGTACATATATACAATGGAATATTACACAGCTATTAAAAAGAATGAAATAATGCCATTTGGAGCAACCAAATGGATGGACCTAGAGATTGTCATACTGAGTGAAGTAAGTCAGACAGAGAAAGAGAAATATCGTATAATATCCCTTATATACGGAATCTAAAAGAAATGATACAAATGAACTTATTTACAAAACAGAAACAGATTCAGAGACTTAGAGAATGAACTTATGGTTACCTGGGGGAAAGAAGTAGGGGAAGGGATAGTTAGGGAGTTTGGGATCAACATATACACACTGCTATATTTAAAATGGACAACCAACAAGGACCCTACTGTATAGCACAGGGAACTCTGCTCAGTGTTATGTGGCAGCCTGGATGGGAGGGGAGTTTGCGGGAGAATGGATACATGTATATGTATGTCTGAGTCCCTTTGCTGTGCACCTGAAACTATCACAACATTGTTAATTGTCTATACTCCAATATAAAATAAAGAGTTAAAAAATTAGAAAAGAAAAAAGAAACTTCTGGAACCCAATAAAAATATTCAGTTATTAATAAGGAGGTAAAAATTGATTGATAAAAGGAAGAACTGCTCTAATGCTTGGTGAGCATAGATCTGGACAAGCATCGTTAATTTTACCATTTTTATGTTTAGTGACTCTTAACTAAGCCTAATGTACCCCTGTATGCAGTAGGTATACTTGCCACCGATGGTTGTCAAGGGTGGGCTACCCTTTTCCTAGGATAGTTATTGCGTGGGCCTAGGAATCTCTCTTTCAGATTATCTTTTTCTGTGCTTGTACTCTGTTTTGTCTTTTTTTTTTCTTTTGCTCTTTTTTTGTGATTTCTATACTTTTCTTCTGTATGAATCTTTCTGATTGATACTTTTTCTTTAGTTGTATTCAAAACTTTAAACTATTCTCATCTTGATGGAGCTATTTTTGTATCAAGGAGAATTTGCACTGTATGTTGATTATTCAAGTAGCTGCTATTTAGCAAACATCTTCTGTGTTTCAAGGTTAGGCCCTTATGTTAATTACTCTTGTATATATATCTTTTTTTCCAAACATCTCCTAAACACCTGACTTTTTGTCCTGTTTGATTTCTCCAGGTGTATATCTCTTTAATGTTCAAAACTGAGCATGTCTGAAACAATTCTTTTACTCCCTCAGTAAATGGCACTGCCATTGATGGTTAAGCCAGAAGACGAGGAGTCATCCTTGACTTCCCTCCCCTTTTCTCAACCTCTATGTCTCGGCCACTACCCTTACCAAACCCACTACCATATCTTACCTATTCTAATAACCTCTAGCAAGTCTTCTTACTTCTTTCTTGACTTTCTCCAATCTATTCATCAGCCAAAATGATCTTTTTAAATACAAAGATTGGATTGTATCACTTTCTATTTAAAACACTTCCAATTATACTCTGAATAAAATCCAAAGCCTTTAATAGTGCCTGCAAGGCCCTGTGTGATTGAGCATAGCACAATACATTTGGCTTCACTGCATGCCCTCTATTCATTCCTTTGCTCCTTCAGCTCTAACCACACAGGCCTTCTTCTTTCAGACCCTTGATTACACCAGGTATTTTCCTAATTCTCTGTTCATTCTGTTCTTAGAATATTCTTTCCCCCTATTCTTTATATGATTGGCTCCTTCTCATAATTCCATTTGTCATAGCACTGTGACATTTTTTTCTTTAAACAACTTAACACAGTTTATAATTGTATGTTTATTTAGGTGCCTATTGGCTTTTTGTTTATTTAAGCCTTGCTCTAGAGCCTTATGAAACACATAGCTATATCCCTACATACAAGTGATGATATAGAGTCAAATAACAAAGCTAGTAATAGCTAGGCTTCAGTCCCAGGTCTATTGCCTTCAAAATCTGGATACTTTTCACTGGGAATATTTTGATGAGTGTTTAGTCTGGCAGTATTGATTTATACTATATTCTTTTACCATAGCTATGGTTGTCATTGCCTAATAAGCACAAGGTAAATACCAATAGAGCACAGAAAACAAACATTGCCTTAGGAATTCAAAAGGAGGTAAATCATATTGCCAGGTATGAGGAAAAAATGCCATAGAGTACAATTGGGGCTTAACTGGAAACCTGAAGAATGGGTAGTCTTTAGATGGGCAGAGAGAAGAAATGACATTCTATAAAGAATAACAGAAGACCAAAGATAAGAGAGTTAAAATTTAAAAGCATCTTTTGGGTACTTTCAAAACTTACCTGTCCTCCTTGCTGTATTGCTACTTACCTTATGTTTGTTTATTAGGCAGTGACTCGATGGCTTTATGTTTTGTTTTAATACTATGTAGTTTTAACAAATGTATTTTGGTTGTACAGCACTTTTTCTAAAAATCATGTTCCACGTCATCAGTGTGTAAGTGCTGTGAGGGCCAAGGATATAAATTGTAGATAAGAGTCAGATTTTCTTTCTTGGTGAGGGGGCTGTTTTACAAAGTACAAAAGGAGTCGCCTGATACTCTGATAATCAGTCATCTCCTTGCAGTTAGTATCTTCACTTTATTAATGACGAATCCATCGGGATTCTCTACTTCATTGATAATCTGACATATATACATACATACAAACAGACAAAGAGCGAAGAGGGAAACTTTTTGGTAAGAGTAAGTTTTTATCTTTTAGGATCTATAGCTTGCCTGTTGGTCTCCCATGAAATACTGTTATGAGTTTTTCAGCCTGTATACTTTGAACTTTTATGACATAGGCTCTAAGTATGAAAAAATAATCTCCACAATACATTTAGAATGACTTTAACTCCTAGCTCCCCTAGTTTTGCTAACTCCAAAGACAAGCAACAATTTGTTTTTAGAGCTTTACTACTAATCATTCTGGGGAATTATAATCAGAAATCAAACATGGGCACTGGAAATACTATTTTAGTTTTTTGCTCCATATCCAGAAGTTACAAAATTTTGATACATAGTTCCTGGTCTATAGTTATAGACTCTCCTATGGACTGGGTGATAGACTATAATAGGAAAAAATGTGTGCCGGGCATCTAACCATGTTATATTTATTAGCTCTTTTAATTCCCATAAAGCCCTATAAAGTAGGCACTTTTACCATCCTTTTACATTACAGTTGAGTAAAATAAGGCACAAAAAGGTTAAGTAACTTGCCAGTTACATAGCTGTTAAGTGATTAAGATTCATTCTAGCCCTTTGTAGAGGAGGAAAAGCTTTTCCTCTACCCTTTTAGTTTCAGTAGCTGGGGCCTATGAATTAAACTGACAGAAGACAGATTAACAGAAGAAAATATTTTATTTTGCCTGCGTACACAGAGCCAACAAAAGAAGGAGTTGGCTCATTAAATGATTAAAGTTAAAGGCTTACCTACCTAACATAGTATGGAAAAGGAAGTGGAGATAAAAGCCTTCTGTGGGAAAAATAAATAGGTTTCTTAAGGAAAGAAAAGTACATTTTTAGGAGAAAGTTTGTGATAATGTTTGTCTCTACAGTATGAGTGGTCTTTCCATCTTCTTCAAGGCCATAAAGCTCCCCAAGAGAGGAGATTTACAATAGCCTCATTTCCCAGAAGTTGCTCCTTTTAGTCAGATAAGGAAAGCTCTAAGAAGGCTTTTTTCTACATTTGTTGAACCTCAGATGTCTTCAGTGTAAAATAATCTCTGTGACAGCTCTGGGGTTCCAAGTGGTCCCCACACCTTGAACACTTCTCAACTACACATTAAAGCTACCTCCCTTCACAGAAAAGCCCTAAACTCAAAAATGTTTTATCTCAGTGTTCCTCAAGTATACTATACCAACTTCCAGACCTTATTTTTTGGTTCAGAAAATATTAATTATATTGATATTATAAAGGAAAAAGAGCAAAGGGAAAGAATTAAACTTATATTAAATGTATGTTCTGTTTCCCATTGGACATGTCTTAAATTTGTGAGGTATTTTTATTTCGTTTTTGTAAGAAGAAAAAAAATCTTTGAGATTGGTGTTACTGTCCCTAATCTTCAAGTGACTGAAGTCTAGAAAAGCTGAGAGGTTTGGCCAGAGCCACTTTTCTGTGTTTCAAAGGTTTAATTTAAATCTGAGTTGCAGAGATGGAGTTTTAACCCATCTTCTCATTTTATTTTCATAATTACTTTTGGTAACAACCAAAGAGAGTCTGGAGACTGAATGGAGAAGTTGTATTGGATTAGTGGCATTTCTTTGCAAACATACGTCATCTCTTAACATGGTTTTCTGTAGCAGGTTCCTAATTAATTTTTTTCAGTATCTTACTTTCCTTCCTATACCTTTCTGCCCTTTCCTAACTACTTAAAACAACCAGCCTGACTTCTTACTCAGAAACTTTCCATTTTTCTTTTCTAGACCAGTCATAATATCCATTCTCTGATACTTGTTGCTCTCAGATGTTAACTGTGTATTTAATTAATATATTTCATTATAAAGTATAAATGAGTTTTATTCTTCATAGTTGGGATTGCGAGTTTCAGAGAAATTGGGGGAGGTGAAATTTCTCCCCACTCTCCTGCCCTCTGCTTTCCTCCATCTTTTCACTTGAAGTGTGGAGGTGCAAACTAAGATGAGAAGTTGAAAAACGGAATAAAATGCAGAAAGTTAGCTATTAAACATTTTCTCTCCTCTTAAAACCATACACATATTATTTAACTTACAGCCAATAGTTCAGAGACTCCCTAATATATTTCATGACAGGAAATATAGTTTGGTTCAGGAATTTCTGAAATGCTTAGTGGAGATTATCTCTTAGGTAACATTTTAGCTCTCTCCAATGGTAGCTTTCCTGAAATGAGTTGTGGTGTAATTTCTAGAAGAAGGGTGCAAATGACTTAGCAGAAAAAAAGAAATGAGACTCTTCCTCCAAAATAAAATATAAGAAAGGGTACACAGGATGGGTATAAGGTAGAAATTGTTAGAGCTGAAAGTATGAATTGATTGAAACAAAAGGAAAAGATGGGAATCTTAGCTAGGTGAATGAAATGGAAGACTTAAAGGAAAAGTAACTTTGAGGAAAGTATTGAAGTATGTTCAGAACAGACAGACAGATGGTTATGAGGAATTATTAATAGTAAGTAAAGACCGTAAATATGAAAATCTGAACAGAGTGAACAAAATAAGTAAGGCACATATTTAAGAAATTATTAGGAATTGCATTTAGGTCTCCAATATCTTAAATGTTGACTATCTGAGACTGTAACTGCTTTGTAGTAACTTAGTTCTTAGGAAAGAACATTTTTTGCCTCACTATAAAATAAGGTAATGTGATCTTTTTACAGAAAGTTTTTAAATTTCTAAAATACAGAATGTTTTAAATCACTAGGACTTTGGTTAATTCAGTTGGCAAAATGGCTGAAAACAACTAATAATGCACATGAAATACAATGAACATCTTATTAAAAGCATCAAACTGCTGCTAAGGCAGTAAGGAATTATCAAACAAAAAGTGAAGGGAAACTGGGAACTCAGAGAACTAAAGAATCACAGAAGTCACTTTTGAATAAGTGCAATGATGTACTGGCTTACAAGGGTCAGTTGAACTTTCAGGAATTTTGCAAACTAGTTGTTAAACATGGTCATTATTTTTTTTATATATAAATTTATTTATTTATTTTTGGCCGTGTTGGGTCTTCGTTGCTGCGCACAGGCTTCCTCTAGTTGCGGCAAGTGGGGGCTACTCTCATTGCAGTGCATGGGCTTCTCATTGCCGTGGCTTCTCTTGTTGCAGAGCATAGGCTCTAGGGTGCGGGCTTCAGTACTTGTGGCATGTGGGCTCAGTAGTTGTGGCTTGTGGGCTCTAGAGCACAGGCTCAGTAGTTGTGGCACATGGGCTTAGTTGTTCCGTGGCATCTGGGATCTTCCTGGACCAGGGCTTGAACCTGTGTCCTCTGCGCATTGGCAGGCGCATTCTTAACCACTGCGCCACCAGGGAAGTCCCAACATGGTCATTATTAAAAATAAAATTAGACAGGCTCTTTGATGGGGCTAATGGTGGACTCTGGGAGGGCT
This sequence comes from Eschrichtius robustus, assembly GCF_028021215.1. NCBI lineage: Eukaryota > Metazoa > Chordata > Mammalia > Artiodactyla > Eschrichtiidae > Eschrichtius > Eschrichtius robustus. Next base: position 73,875,563 of record NC_090829.1, read on the forward strand.
CATGCCAAGGAGTACGTCCCAGAACTTCTGCCAGTGTTCTTGTCCCCGCGGTGAAACACAGCCAACCCCTGCCTCTGCAGGAGACCGTCCAACACTAGCAGCCATGTGGCTGACAGGGTCTTGGTGCTCCAGCTGGGTGTCAGGCCTGTGCCTCTGACCAGAGACCTCCCGGCTCCATGTAATATCAAATGGCGAAAGCTCTCCCAGAGATCTCCATCTCAACGCTAAGACCCAGCTCCATTCAACAACCAGCAAGCTACAGTGCTGGACAACCTATGCCAAACAACTAGCAAGAAAGGAATACAACCCCACCCATTAGCAGAGAGGCTGCCTAAAATCATAATAAGGTCACAGACACCCCAAAACACACCACCGGACGTGGTCCTGCCCACCAGAAAGACAAGATCCAGCCTCATCCACCAGAAGACAGGCACCAGTCCCCTCCACCAGAAAGTGTACACAACCCACTGAACCAACCTTAGCCACTGGGGGCGGACACCAAAAACAACGGGAACTACAAACCTGCAGCCTGTGAAAAGGAGACCCCAAACACAGTAAGTTAAGCAAAATGAGAAGACAGAGAAACACACAGCAGATGAAGGAGCAAGGTAAAAACCCACCAGACCAAACAAATGAAGAGGAAATAGGCAGTCTACCTGAGAAAGAATTCAGAGTAATGATAGTAAACATGATCCAACATCTTGAAAATAGAATGGAGAAAATACAAGAAACATTTAACAAGGACCTAGAAGAACTAAAGAGCAAACAAACAATGATGAACAACACAGTAAATGAAGTTAAAAATTCTCCAGAAGGAATCAATAGCAGAATAACTGAGGCAGAAGAACGGATAAATGACCTGGAAGATAAAATAGTGGAAATAACTACCACAGAGCAGAATAAAGAAGAAAGAATGAAAAGAACGGAGGACAGTCTCAGAGACCTCTGGGACAACATTAAACACACCAACTTTCATATTATAGGGATCCCAGAAGAAGAAGAGAAAGAGAAAGGGACTGAGAAAATATTTGAAGAGATTATAGTTGAAAACTTCCATAATATGGGAAAGGAAATAGTCAAGTCCAGGAAGCGCAGAGAGTCCCAAACAGGATAAATCCAAGGAGAAACACACCAAGACACATATTAATCAAACTATCAAAAATTAAATACAAAGAAAAAATATTAAAAGCAGCAAGGGAAAAGCAACAAATAACATACAAGGGAATCCCATAAGGTTAACAGCTGATCTTTCAGCAGAAACTGCAAGCCAGAAGTGAGTGACAGGACATATTTAAAGTGATGAAAGGGAAAAACCTACAACCAAGATTACTCTACCCAGCAAGGATCTCATTCAGATTTGATGGAGAAATTAAAACCTTTACAGACAAGCAAAAGCTAAGAGAATACAGCACCACCAAACCAGCTTTACAACAAAATGCTAAAGGAACTTCTCTAGGCAGGAAACACAAGAGAAGGAAAAGACCTACAATAACAAACCCAAAACAATTAAGAAAATGGCAATTAAGAACATACATATTGATAACTACCTAAAACATAAATGGATTAAATGCTCCAACCAAAAGACATAGACTGGCTGAATGGATACAAAAACAAGACCTGTATATATGGTGTCTACAAGAAACCCACTTCAGACCTAGGGACACATTCAGACTGAAAGTGAGGGGATGGAAAAAGATATTCCATGCAAATGGAAATCAAAAGAAAGCTGGAGTAGCAATTCTCATATCAGGCAAAATTGACTTTAAAATGAAGACTGTTACAAGAAACAAAGAAGGACACTACATAATCATCAAGGGATCAATCCAAGAAGAAGATATAACAATTGTAAATATTTATGCACCCAACATAGGAGCACCTCAATACATAAGGCAAATGCTAACACCCATAAAAGGGGAAATCGACAGTAACACAATCATAGTAGGGGACTTTAACACCCCACTTTCACCAATGGACAGATCATCCAAAATGAAAATAAATAAGGAAACTCAAGTTTTAAATGATACATTAAACAAGATGGACTTAATTAATACTTATAGGACATTCCATCCAAAAACAGCAGGTTACACTTTCTTCTCAAGTGCTCATGGAACATTCTCCAGGATAGATCATATCTTGGGTCACAAATCAAGCCTTGGTAAATTTAAGAAAATTGAAATCGTATCAAGTATCTTTTCTGACCACAACACTATGAGACTACATATCAATTACAGGAAAAAATCTGTAAAAAATACAAACACATGGAGGCTAAACAATACACTACTAAATAAGCAAGAGATCACTGAAGAAGTCAAAGAGGAAATCAAAAAATACCTAGAAACAAATGACAATGAAAACACGACGACCCAAAACCTGTGGGATGCAGCAAAAGCATTTCTAAGAGGGAAGTTTATAGCAATACAATCCTACCTCAAGAAACAAGAAACATCTCAAATACACAACCCAACCTTACACCTAAAGCAATAAGAGAACGAAGAACAAAAAGACCCCAAAGTTAGCAGGAGAAGGAAATCATAAAGATAAGATCAGAAATAAATGAAAAAGAAATGAAACGATAGCAAAGATCAGTAAAACTAAAAGCTGGTTCTTTGAGAAGATAAACAAAACTGATAAACCATTAGCCACACTCATCAAGAAAACAAGGGAGGAGACTCAGATCAATAGAATTAGAAATGAAAAGGAGAAGTAACTACTGACGCTGCAGAAATACAAAGGATCATGAGAGATTACTACAAGCAACTATATGCCAATAAAATGGACAACCTGGAAGAAATGGACAAATTCTTAGAAGAGCACAACCTTCCGAGACTGGACCAGGAAGAAATAGAAAATATAAACAGACCAGTCACAAGCACTGAAATTGAAACTGTGATTAAAAGTCTTCCAGCAAACAAAAGCCCAGGACCAGATGGCTTCACAGGTGAATTCTGCCAAACATTTAGAGAAGAGCTAACACCTATCCTTCTCAAACTCTTACAAAATATAGCAGAGGGAGGAACACTCCAAAACTCACTCTACGAGGCCATCACCCTGATACCAAAACCAGACAAAGATGTCACAAAGAAAGAAAACTCCAGGCCAATATCACTGATGAACATAGATGCAAAAATCCTCAACAGAATTCTAGCAAACAATCCAACAGCACATTAAAAGGATCATACACCATGATCAAGTGGGATTTATCCCAGGAATGCAAGGATTCTTCAATATACGCAAATCAATCAATGTGATAAACCATATTAACAAATTGAAGGAGAAAACCCATATGATGCTGTCAATAGATGCAGAAAAAGCTTTCAACAAAATTCAACACCCATTTATAATAAAACCCCTCCAGAAAGTAGGCATAGAAGGAATTTACCTCAACATAATAAAGGCCGTATATGACAAAACCACAGCCAGCATCGTTCTCAGTGTTGAAAAACTGAAACCATTTCCACTAAGATTAGGAACAAGACAAGGTTGCCCACTCTCACCACTATTATTCAACATAGTTTTGGAAGTTTTTAGCCACAGCAATCAGAAGAAAAATAAAAGGAATACAAATCAGAAAAGAAAAAGTAGAACTGTCACTGTGCAGATGACATGATACTATACATAGAGAATCCTAAAGATGCCACCAGAAAACTACTAGAGCTAATCAATGAATTTGGTAAAGTAGCAGGATACAAAATTAATGCACAGAAATCTCTTGCATTCCTATACACTAATGGTGAAAAATCTGAAAGAGAAGTTAAGGGTACACTCCCATTTACCACTGTAACAAAAAGAATAAAATGCCTAGGAATAAACCTACCTAAGGAGACAAAAGACCTGTATGCAGAAAACTATAAGACACTGATGAAAGAAATTAAAGATGATACAGACAGATGGAGAGATATACCATGTTCTTGGATTGGAAGAATGAACATTGTGAAAATGACTGTACTACCCAAAACAATCTACAGATTCAGTGCAATCCCTATCAAACTACCAATGGCATTTTTCACAGAACTAGAACAAAACATCTCACAATTTGTATGGAAACACAAAAGACCCCGAATAGCCAAAGCAATCTTGAGAAAGAAAAACTGAGGTGCAGGAATCAGGCTCCCGGACTTCAGACTACACTAAAAAGCTACAGTAATCAAGACAGTATGGCACTGGCACAAAAACAGAAATATAGATCAATGGAACAGGATAGAAGGCCCAGAGATAAACCCACACATACATGGTCACCTTATCTTTGATACAGGAGGCAAGAAATACAACAGAGAAAAGACAGCCTCTTTCCCAGTGCTGGAAAAGCTGGATAGCCACATGTAAAAGAATGAATTAGAACACACCCTAACACCATACACAAAAATAAACTCAAAATGGATTAAAGACCTAAATGTAAGGCCAGACACTATAAAACTCTTAGAGGAAAACATAGGCAGAAGAGCACTCTATGACATAAATCACAGCAAGATCCTTTTTGACCCACCTCCTAGAGAACTGGAAATAAAATCAAAAATAAATGGGACCTAATGAAACTTAAAAGCTTTTGCATAGCAAAGGAAACCATAAACAAGATGAAAAGACAACCCTCAGAATGGGAGAAAATATTTGCAAATGAAGCAACTGACAGAGGATTAATCTCCAAGATTTACAAGCAGCTCATGCAGCTCAATATCAACAAAGCAAACATCTCAATCCAAAAATGGACAGAAGACCTAAACAGACATTTCTCCAAAGAAGACATACAGATTGCCAACAAACACATGAAAGGATAACATCACTAATCATTAGAGAAATGCAAATCAAAACTACAATGAGGTATCAGCTCACACCAGTCAGAATGGCCGTCATCAAAAAATCTACAAACAATAAATGCTGGAGAGCGTGTGGAGAAAATGGAACCCTCTTTCACTGTTGGTGGGAATGTAAATTGATACACCACTATGGAGGTTACTTAAAAAACTAAAAATAGAACTACCATATGACCCAGCAATCCCACTGCTGGGCATATACCCTGAGAAAACCATAATTCAAAAAGAGTCAGGTACCCCAATGTTCATTGCAGCTCTATTTACAATAGCCAGGACATGGAAGCAACCTTAGTGTCCATCGACAGATGAATGGATAAAGAAGGTGTGGCACATATATACAATGGAATATTACTCAGCCATAAAAGGAACGAAATTGAGTTATTTGTAGTGAGGTGGATGGACCTAGAGTCTGTCATACAGAGTGAAGTATGTCAGAAAGAGAAAAATACCATATGCTAACACACATATATGGAATCTAAAAAAAAAAAAAAAAATGGTTCTAAAGAACCTAGGGGCAGGACAGGAATAAAGACACAGACATAGAGAATGGATTTGAGGACATGGGGAGGGGGAAAGCTAGGCTTGGATGAAGTGAAAGAGTGGCATGGACATATATACAGTACCAAATGTAAAATAGATCGCTAGTGGGAAGCAGCTGCGTAGCACAGGGAGATCAGCTTGGTGCTTTGTGTCCACCTAGACGGGTGGGACAGGGAGGGTGGGAGGGAGACGCAAGAGGGAGGAGTTATGGGGACGTATGTATATGTATAGCTGATTCACTTTGTTATACAGCAGAAATTAACACACCACTGTAAAGCAATTATACTCCAATAAAGGTGTTTAAAAAATAAATAAATAAATAAAAATCCAAATCTAAAAAAAAAAACAAAATAAGATAGATTTAAAACTGAATTGCCCAGACCTCCCCACTCCCCACACCCAGAAAAAAATTAAGATAGCAAAACCAGATGAAAAGGTATCCCCATGAACCTCAATATAAAAGCAGGTATAAACAAGCTGTCAACAGCTGTAAGACCCCATGATACCAGCATCTGTACTCGGAGAAGCAGTAGAAGAAGCCCAAAAGCCAATCTGTACTCATTTAAAAAACGAAGTGGATCTATTGAGAACTGCCTCTGAAACTATAAGGGTTTTTGTACAATCTACATGTGAGTGCAAGGGATCTGCAATAAGGTGTGAAGAAGCTGGAGCAGTCTGAGCCTCATGACACAATTAACCAGCTATAGCTCTCTTTTAGTTCAAAGCCCCACACCAAGGAACAATTACTAGGAATAAAATCCAAATTGAGCAGGATAAGGATAATAGAGCCAAAGGATATAGAAAGTCCAGATGAGTGGGGGGAAAGAAAGCCCAGGAGATCTCACAGTATATGAGATATATCTTTGAACACTTGACATAGACAGCAAAAGGGAGTTCTAGAGCTGTGGAGATAGAAAAGCCATCCTGATGCAATACTCTTATCTAAAAAAGTTCAGGAAAACTAATTTCTCATAAAAATGAACAACAGAAAAGGATCAAGATTGAATCCAATGGAAACCTATTTGAAAAATGAAAATAAGAATCAGAATAATGTATCTATAATGAAAGTATGCCAGAAAGACATGCCCACAAAACAAATGAAAAGTATAACCTAATATTGCAAAACAAGTTAAAGGAAAATGATGAATATATGGAAGAACAACATAAATGAGTTAATAGAACTCAGGAAATTATTAGAAATAAAGAAAAATTTTATTTCAAAAATTAAGTTTAACTCGAAGGAGCACACAATAGTTATTTAAAGCAAGTAGGTAAAAAAGAGGAATTTTTAAAAATCAAAAACAAAGAGTTGTTTCCCTTCCACATCCTGATCAATTTTGTATTAAAGCCATTAGGTGAAGCATAGCAAGGTAATTATGTGCATTGCAGGGCTGGGAAGGTGGGGGACATCTATGGTAAACCGTTAGGACTTAACCATGATGAGGGCTTCCACACAGGCAACTTCCTGGTGTGAGGAGTTGGAGCCTGAGCAGAGTGAGATGGTTACACATGGGACTGGTCAGAGCCCAGTCTGGAAAGTAGATGGTACTAGAAGCAGAAGGCTAGTTACATACAGAGAGATTGATCGAATGAATATATATTTTAAGGGTAATGTTGTCTGTGATTTTCAATGTTGGAGAAGAGAGTTATAAATATTGAAAGGGAGAAAACTAAATATAGACCATATATTATTAGATTAGAATTGGAGAAATTGTTATGAACATATTGTTTTCAGTTTACATAATATAAACCTATAGTTATAAATGTGTATCTATTTTACATATATATATGTAATTCCCTGGCTCTATCCACTGAGAAGGCCTGGGCTCAGTGCCACCCCAGTAGCAATGAGCACACCTAAGCCTCATCTTAGCTTCTAAATACTATTCCCCATCTAAATTACCAAGGCTGTTTGGATAAATGGCCTGTTCCAGGAGTGGGGCAGGGAAATATTACAGATTACTCTGTAATATTTTATGCCAGAAAGCAAGGAAGTGCTCAAGGAATGATGCAGGCATGTCAAAGGGCACATAATCCAATTTGAAAGGGTTCCCACTGGCCAAATTGGGAACAATTTGAACATCAAATTGATGATAATAATACCTGATAGTAATCCACTGAATAAACCAAGATATCATGGGTCTTTACTAATATAAATAAATGAATTAATTGAAAGTTTGATGAGAATGGAGATGTGTACATGGTTTCAATAACTTGCTATTTGCAAATGGAAAAAAGAGTAATTTTGCAGTAGAGAGACCTGGCAGACACAACCTTCATCAAGTGCTGAAAGTTTATAGCATGAGTAATGGGACAAATCAAAAATGTATACCACCTGGTAGGGTGCATTGAAAAGAACATACATCTCTTCTGTGACATTCCTGCCAAAGTTGCAGGACTAATCATGTGGGAACATCAGACATATCTAAAGAGACATTCTACAAAATAATTGGCCTCTAATTTTCAACAGTAGCAAGATTACAAAGTCAAGGAGAGACTGAGAAACTGCTCTGACTGGAGGAGACTTTAAAAATATGACAATTTTAATGCCTATATGCTCTGATATAACTCATGATTTCGAAATGGATCCTTTTGCTATTAAGGACATTATTGGGGAAACTTCAGTGGGATGTGAGCATTAGATGTAGTAATGTATTAACATTACTTTCTTGATTTTGATGGTTTTGTGATTGTATAAGAAAATATCTTTATTTGTAGGCATTACACACTGAGAATTCAAGAGTGACATCAGAGTAGCATGTTACTCTCAAATGGTTCAGGAAAAAGTTTGTGATTGCTTCAATCTTTAAAAATATATTAATTTTTAAAAAAGAATAAGAAAGGGTTTGAGAGTGACAGATGTAGAAAGTAGGCAGAGAATATTCAACATGCATATAATAGGAGTCTCATAGGAAAAAACCAAAACAGTACAACAAAACAAATAATAAAAATATATAAACAAGAAAACTTTTCTAAAATTAAAAATAATAATAATTTAAGCTACATATTGAAAGGACAATCCAGGTACCTAAGGTAATAACCATCACTGAGAAACATTCTAATAAAATTATTGGAATTAAGAGAAAAAAATTTGGTGAAATTCCAGGCCCCCAAAAAATGTTTTTTAAAGAAAAGAAAATGAGGTTGTCATCAGAACTTCATCAGCCATCGTTTATAAGAGACAATGGAGTCAACGTACTTAAGAATCAAAGAAAGAAACTGTGACTCAAACAGGCTTGAAATATAAAGACTGCAATCAAATGTATCAACAAAGAATTAGGATGATATTGTTCACATAACCCTTCCTGAGGAGAAAGAACAAACTTCAGACACCAAAAATGGAAGAGATGCTGACATAAAGACTCGTGTTAGTAATTAAGATAGTTATAAGGAAAAGAATGTATAATATGAAAAAACTGTATGCTATGACAATTTGGAAAAAATTCAGTTATCAGAAAATGGGGGTAGAATTGTAGATAATGTGAAAATAGAAGGACTTCCCTGGTGGTGCAGTAGTTAAGAATCCAGCTGCCAATGCAGGGGACACGGGTTCAAGCCCTGGTCCGGGAGGATCCCACATGCCGCGGAGCTACTGAGCCTGCGCTCTAGAGCCTGCAAGCCACAACTACTGAAGCCCGTGCACCTAGAGCCCATGCTCTGCAACAAGAGAAACCCGCGCACTGCAACGAAGAGTAGCCCCCCCTCGCCGCAACTAGAGAAAGCCTGCATGCAGCAACGAAGACCCAACGCAGCAGGATAAAAAAAAATAGAATAAACTTTCTGATTGCTTTGAAGTTATTAATATAAAAGGATAATATTTCAAATTAGATCTGGGGAGATTGCTCATAGTAGGGGGCCGAAAGCCAAACCAAGAGTTATCATTAGAACAACAGAATAAAACTTCCTAATTTTATATTTATATATTTACTTTTATAAATATTTAAATTTTATTTAAATATATTTTATTAAGTATATATAAATTTTTATAAGTGTTTTATAAACATATTTATTAAAATATAAATTTTATATAAATATTTTATATATTCATATAATATGATCCCTTGTTTAGGAATCTAATGTGCGTGTGTACGTGTATATATATGTGTGTGTATATATATATATAAATAAATTTAGGAAGGCTTGTCCTTGTGTGTGTGTGTGTATGTGTGTGTGTATAGATATATGAACAAATAGACTGCACAGTGAAACTGTGTTCCAGTTACTATTACTTCATAACCACCCCTAAAGCTCAGTGGATTAAAACAACAGTCATTTTATGGATTCACTATGTTAGGAATTCAGCCGGAATTTTGGCTTGGATGGTCCTTGTGGCATAGACCGAGGTCACTTAATGGGATTCAGCTGATGGGTGAGCTGCTTTGGAAGGTCCAAAATGGCTTCACTCCCCTTGTCTTGGGACTTTGTTGGCACCAGCTAGAAGTTTGGGCTCAGAGAACTATCACATGAGCTCTGAAGAGTGGTGCTTTGAGAGTAGTTGGACTTCTCACATGGTGTCTGGCTTCCTCCAGATCAAGCATCCCATAAGAACCAGGCAAATGTTCCATGGACTCTTCTGATGTAACCTAGAAAGTCACATAAGATCGTTTCTACCACATTCACTTGCTTACAATTGAGTCATAAGACCAGCCCAAATTCAAGACGGGGATTAGACTCCACCTCTTGTTCGAGGAATGGCAAGGTCACATAGTACAAGAACATGTGGGATGCCAGGCATCTTTGGAATATATAATCTGACACAAGCTATGTGTATAAAAGTCATATATATATATATATTCAACATATGAACATAAAATATAAAACATAAAATAGAATGAATAGAACTGGAGATTACACAACTTCAATTATATCAAAATTTAATTCACCTTAATTGTTACAAGAAAACAATTTTCAGATTTGCTAGTAAAACAAAATCTAACCCTATATAGTACCTTGTTGTAACAAAGAGATAGAGGTTAGAAATAAAAGAACCATATAGCTATAAAAAAAGAATGAGGGATGTCTGTATATGCTGCTATGGAGCATTCTTACTATTACTGCAATAAGACTACTTATTATTAAATAAAATAAGCAATGTGGAGAAATGTATATGTTACTGTTTATTAAAGAAGGAGGAACAATACATATATGTGTGTGTACATATACATATAATTATAAAATATATGTATAGTTTAAATATACATATATTAAAATAATATAGAATAAGTGTAAACATTTGTTTGTTACATATATGTTTACTTATATTATTAAAAGTGGAAGGATAAACATTTCTTTAAATGTTTATAATGACGAGGACAGAGTAGGGTAGGGAGAGAGGGATATTCTTGTTTGATATCCTTGTTTTATAGATTTGACTTTGGAACTGTTTTACCTGCCTATAAAAACAATGAAAAATGTAAAAAGCAACCCCTAAAAATTGAAGTTGAAAATTAAAATGAACAAATGAACCTGGATGTATATCCAGCTGGCAGCCTTAACACCTAGGAAGGAACTATTCCCAGTGACTTTAAAACAGTATTCAACTGTATATTCCTAATAGGCCATACTCCAAAGATAAAAAGAACTAGGAAAGGTAGTTAATTGTTTTTAGTAATCATGTCATGGTTGTAGTTTTGGTGTTATTTTAAGACTGTTGTGAATATAATATGGGTTAAAACAAGTAAGTCATGATGGGTCCTCTAATTCTGTTATCCCCAGTGTCTTGAGAACCAGGATTCTTCATATGCAAGGAAGCATATAAAGTAAGAAGAGATTAAGTAAAAACCTAATGGCCCTAATTTTTAATTAGAAGAACCAGTATAAACTAAGGATTCACTTCATATTTTTAATCTTTATCTTCATCCATTGATCTGTCTGTATCTTAGCTGTGTCTACATAGACTAAAGATTTGCCATGAGTTGATAATTGTTGAATTGTCAAGGATTCATTTTTACCAATCAGTCTACTAATGTTTATACTTTAAATTTTATATTATATTTTTAAAGGACAATAAAAAATATTTTATTACATATTATTGTGAGCATTTAAATATTTCTGAGTTTTTTGATGAATTGTTGCTTCAGTTCCTTAATCTTGGTATCCAGAAAACAAGCTTGATGACTGTGGTGAAAGGAAGAGTAACTCAGCAATAATCATGTTTACTCTTACTCTGTCTCCTTAAACTACACACGCTCCAGACAAGATACTTGCTCTTGCTATAAGACTGGTTTTATAAGAAAATCTAATGGAATCTGACTTGTCTGTTAGTTGTTTATTGTAAATAGAGAAAAAGGTATAAGTGTGTATAACCGTGTAATTGCAGTATTTTTGAAAAAGTGCTTAAACTTTTTGTTATTAATAGGTTTTGTAGCTTTTAATGTATGATATAGTTTAAAATAGTCCATCTTCAAAATCATACTTGTTTTTGTATAAAAAGTATCTTAAATAAAATGTTTATTCCTTCAGATTGCTTTTGTGCATCTTATTTTAGCATTTTGAAAATTTATAAATTATAAAATGAGTTGAAGTAAATTTAATTTCATTTATTAACTTATTAAGGCATATTTTTCGCATATTATTGACCCTGCACAAGTTCTATAATTCGAAAATATAGGATTAGCTGACTTCTTCACAGAAAAAAATCAGTAAACAAAGCATCTAGTATAAATTATTTTAGGCTTTTTTTAAGTATAAAAATTAGAATAAATCCTACTTTTTAAAATTTACAGTTAAATTCGACAGTAAAATTGATACTGCTATTTGATGCATGGAAATTGTCTTTTATTAAATGTGATACGAACTTTAAAATAGCATACTGAAAATACTGTTTTCAACCAGTTCTAATTCATGGTACACTTAGAGATTGTTAAGTTTTAAAATTTGCATATTGGGCAAAATCTTGTATAGATTACTCTTCTAAGGTTCTGACCACATTTAATCAATTATAAGACAGCTTACATATTTAATACTTTATCTTCAAGTAACTTATTTTTTTAGAATATAAAATATGAATTTATTTCTCTTTTTTCTTCCATCAGAATACAGTCGTTTTGAAGCCAAAATACATGACTTACGGGAGCAGATGATGAATAGTAGCATTAGCTCAGGTTCAGGTTCTCTTCGAACTAGCCAGAAGCGATCCCTCTATGTCAGGTAAATTTTTTGAATTTCTAATTATTGCAGTCTTTATGCATGCATGCAGATTCTTTCAGGTTTTTCACCATGACTTAGTTTTACTATAGAAAAGTGTATTGCAAACCAAGGAAATGTTTTTTTATGATTGATTTCCTGATAGTGTGTCTTTCAGGTGTTGGAATATTATTATAATTTTATTAATGAAAGTTATATAACCTCTTGAATAATAATAGTATGATAAAGGAAGACAAAATAAATACAAACCAGAAAATTTTTTAAGTTGATATTTTACTGGGTGACTAGTGTAGCTTGATATGTCATACCATCCAACGCTTCTGTTTACCTGTATCTTTTTATAATAAAGTATTCTTCATTTGAGTAACATTTAATTTCTATAGTAATTTCCACCAGTTCTTCTGTTTTCACGGCAGTAATTTATCTCTGCCTACCTGGATAGTGTACACCTCTAATTTGTGAGCATTTCTAGGGTCTCGTGGAGTAAATCTTGTTTCAATATCCTTCTCTTCAGGCACCCCATTTAGAGCTTCCTCTGCTCTGCTAAATTTACCGTCATCCAAAACCATGTTAAACTCTCTTTCCTCCTTCTTGTCATCTCTCTTTTGTATTTGTTTTTGGTGGTGGTGGTGGTGTTGTCATCATTTTAGTGAGTTTCAGGATGGAAAGGAAATACAAGCATTACCTCAGAGATTTTGCAGGTTTAGTTCCAGACCACTGCAATACAGTGAATATCACAATAAAGCGAGTCACAAATTTTTTGGTTTCCCAGTGTATATAAAAGTTATGTTTACACTATACTGTCGTCTGTTAAATGTGCAATAGAATTATGTCTTTAAAAAAAATACATACCTCAATTTAAAAATATTTTATTGCTAAAAATGCTAACCATCAATGAGCCTTATGCAAGTCATAGTTTTTTTTCGCTGATGGATGGTCCTGCCTCCATATTGATGACTGCTGACTGATCAGGGTGGTGTTGCTGGAGGTTGGGGTGGCTGTGGCAGTTTCCTAAAAATAAGACACCAGTGAAGTTTGCAAACTGACTGATTCTTCCGTTCATGAACGGTTTCTCTGGAGCATGCAACGCTATTTGACAGCATTTTACCCACAGTCAACTTCTTTCAAAATTGCACTCAGCTCTCTCAGATCCTGCCGCTGCTTTATCAACTAAGTTGATGTAATATTTCCATCCCTTGTTGTCATTTCAATAATCTTCACAGCATCTTCACCAGGAGTGGGTTCACATCTGTAGTTACTTCCTCTGCTGAGGTCTCAAACCCCTCAAAGTCATCAGTGAGGATTGGAATCAACTTCTTGCAAACTCCTGTTAATACTGATATTTTGACCTCTTCCATGAATCACCAATGTTCTTAATGGCATCTAGAATGGTGAATCCTTTATGGGAGGTTTTCAATTTACTTTGTCCAGATCCATCAGAGGAATCACTATCATAACTAGTTAAGTCTTGAAAGTCAAACATGGGCTACAGAATGAAAGTTGTCTTAGCAGGCATGAAAAAAGCATTAATCTCATTTTACACTTCCATCAAAGCTCTTGGGTGACCAGGTACATTGTCAATGAGCAGTAATATTTTGAAAGAAAAAATTTTTTTTGAGCAGTAGGTCTCAACAGTGTGCTTAAAATATTCAGTAAACCATGTTGTAAACAAATGTGGTGTCATCCAGGCTTTGTTGTTTCATTTCTATAGCACAGGCAGAGTAGATTTAGCATAATTCTTAAGAGCCGTAGGATTTTCAGAATGGTAAATGAGCATTGGCTTAACTTAAACTCACCAGCTGCATTAGCCCCTAACAAGAGAGTCAGCCTGCCCTTTGAAGCTTGGAAGCCCGGCGTTGACTCCTCTCTAACTATGAAAGTTCTAGATGGCATCTTCTTCCAATATAAGGCTGTTTTGTCCACATCAAAAATCTGTTGTTTAGTGTAACCACCTTCATTACTTATTTAGATCTTCTGGATAACTTGTTGCAGCTTCTACATCAGCACTTGCTGCTTTACCTTGCACTTCTATGTTAACGGAGATGGCTTCTTTCCTGAAACCTTATGAACCAACCTCTGCTAGCTTCGAACTTTTCTGCAGCTTCCTCACCTCTCTCAGCCTTCATGGAATTGAAGAGAGTTTGGGCCTTACTCTGGATTACACTTTGGCTTAAAGGAATGTTGTGGCTGGTTTGATCTTCTATCCAGACCACTAAAACTTTCTCAGTATCAGCAGTAAGGCTGTTTCACTTTCTTATTATTCCTGTGTTTACTCAAGTAGCACTTTCAATTTTTTTCTACTTAGCTAACCGTTTGATGCAAGAAGCCTAGTTTTTGGCCTATCTTGGCTTTCAACATGCCTTCCTCACTAAGCTTAACCATTTCTAGCTGATTTAAAGTGAGAGACCTGTAACTCTTCCTTTCATGTGAACATTTAGAGGCCATTGTAGGGCTATTAATTGGCCTAATTTCAATATTGTTGTGTCTCAAGGAATAGGGAGTCCCAAGGAGATGGGAGGGAGATGGGGAAGGGCCAGTTGGTAGAGCAGTCAGAACACACACATTTATCAGTTAAGTTACCATCTTATAAGAGCATGGTTTGTGATGCACCAAAATGATTACAATAGTAACGTTAACGATCACAGATCACCATAATAAATATAATAATAATGAAAAAGTTTGAAATATTGGGAGAATTACCAAAATGTGACATAGAGACATGAAGTGAGCAAATGTCGTAAAAATGATACCAATAGACTTGGGATTACCACAGGGTTATGCCGTCCCAATACAGGGTTGCCACAAAACCTTCAATTTGTAAAAAAAAAAACAAACCACAATATCTGGCAAGTGCAATAAGGTAAAGCACAATAAAATGAGGTATGCCTATAGATACATGTAGCCAATCTGCCATAGTTAACCAGAAGTCTTATGGTTCTTTTTAGTAAATGTATTTTTAATTTCAAAAGTAAAAATAAAGTTAAGGCTACCAATGACTACATACACTATGGTACCTTTTTATAAAGCTCTGAAACAGGTAAAATCATACATAATTACTTAGTCATCCATATGTGTGTGATAAAACCAAACCAACAAAAAAGGGTAAGGAGCAAGGAAATAATAAACACTGTATTCGGAACGGTGGTTACCTTCTAATAGTGCTTAACTCTTAATCTGAGGGAAACAGGATCAAGGGGAAAAATACATAGGTGAATATAAGTTACTGATAAAAGTTTTGTGTATAGTCTTAGGTTGGAGAGTAGATTAACAGGTGTTCATTATATTCTTATGATTAATAGCTCAAATAAGTATTCCATGAGTTCCTTTTTTTTATTAATCAGAGTACTAAAAGACAAAGTTTAAGTGCTAACATAGGGAGTAGAGATTGTGAGTGATTTCTTCGTTGCTCATCGGTAATATAGTTGTGTTGATTTTGTAATTCAAAAGATTAATTTATGATCATAAAAATGTTGCGATGTAGTATTTTCCCTTTTCTGAATATCCTGTGGCATTTGTTCTACCTCTTAAGGTACTTTATTTGCTATTTTATATTCTGTTTATTTGTATCTTCATCATCTTTGTCATCTGTATCTTTGCCATATCTACTTAATTACCTTTTTAAATGAATATTTAGTAAATTACTAACTATATCAAACCTTTGTATTATTTGAAGTTAACTATATTTTTCCAGTAGAAAGACGTTTCCTTAGTATTCAGAATTTATTGAGGTAATGACTTCGCATTTATATCATTTATAATCTTTATCTTACAGTTGTAGAATTCTTTCTTCAAATAAAATCCAATGTATTGGATATGTTTTAATATATGTTTAAGCAAGCCTTCCCACTTTTGATTCTCACCTACTTCCTTCACACTGTTAACCACTGAAAAGTCTTGAAAGAACACATTTGAAAACCATTAACTAGTTCATTCATTTAGCCATCAAATCATTTCACCCCTCTTCAGTTTTACTTCAAGAGATAGAGTCTTAAAAGTTGGGTAGCATGAAAAGGAATATGATTTGTATCCTAATTTCCCATTGCCAAATTAGGACAAAGGAATGAATAAATTGTATTATAAATGTAATTCTTGGGATCCTTCCTGTACTCTTGTTAGAGGTTTTTTGAATGTAAGAATTTAATTTGTCACCATTCTAAAGCAATTATACTCCAATAAAGATGTTAAAGAAAAAGAATTTAATTTGCTTAAATATTGTACACTAATTAAGTATCAGGACACAATTTTCTTGTTATCAAATTTTAAAATATACCTGACATTTTGCAATTACTATATTAAATTGATACAGTATTTTTTCCAAGATGGTTGGCAGCTGTTAAAGTCATCATATCGTCATCTGTAGTTAGTTTTCATCATTGTTATTGACTCTGAAAACCCTATTAATTATAGTTTTATGAACAAATGAAAGGAATAGTTAACTGGGAAAATAATCACTCTGTTGATCTAGTCTTAAAGTCCACAAATGATGAATCAGATCAATCAGGGAATTTGTTTACCCAAGTGTGTCTAGTCAAAATAAAGAGAAGAGTCTCTTTTAATATTTACTTTATTAATTTAGAACTACTGACCAGATTTGTCTTCATTTTAGAATTCAATACAGGTTGCCACTGGATTGTACTAAAAGTATTTTTTTTAATTTCTCATACAGTATTGAGAGAAATAAGGTAGTATATCTATTAACATAACAAGTTAATTTTGCTGTTTCTTTTTAGTCTCATTGTCTTCTTGTATTGGGTTGGCCGAAAAGATCGTTCGGGCTTTTCTGTAACGTCTCACGGAAAAGCCCAAACAAACTTTTTGGTCGACCCAATAATATAGCGCAAAATTGAGCTTGGCATTATTCTGCCTACCATGGTACATTGTTTAATTATCTACCCAGATTATATATATATTTTTAGGATCCTGTTTATTTAATATTCATAATATCATTATAAGAAATAATTATGGACTTTTTTCTTCTTAATCTAGGGCCCTTTTTGATTATGACAAGACTAAAGACAGTGGCCTTCCTAGTCAGGGATTGAACTTCAAATTTGGAGATATCCTCCATGTTATTAATGCTTCTGATGACGAATGGTGGCAGGCCAGGCAGGTTACACCAGATGGTGAAAGTGATGAAGTTGGGGTGATTCCCAGTAAACGCAGGTAAATATAAGTCTGTTACAGTCTTACCACTTGAAAATTGGACAACATAAATAATTGCTGTTTCTTTCATTTTCTTTTACTGAAGTGGTGATTTTATGCTCGGTTTTATATATTGTGTTTCACAACCATTTAATTTTATTCACCTTATATTGTAACCAATGACATAGTAAGAGAATATGATGCCCCCAAATAGAAACTTCTCTAAAGCTCCTACTGGTTGCTAAGAACAAAATGAGTATATTTTAAGTCACTGTGCCATATATCTATACCAGTGGAGGGAGAGAGAATTAAAAGCCTCTGTGGTTTTCCTATGTAGATGGTGTTAAAACCTAAATTTCCAGGGGTTTTGATTGTGTGAATTGCCTCCTCTAGACTTAAAAAATGAAAGCATTTTAACTAAATGCAAAATTTTTAGAAATATCTAAGAATGTGTTTCACATCTCTGTTTTCTTGTTTAATTTAAAAGTATCCATGCATTCACTGCTCTTTCCTCTTTGCTTTTAACTGTTCATTGTAGTGATTCACTCACTGGTACGTACTTACCACCTAGTGGCAAAAGTGGTTAAGTGCAGATTGTCTTTGAAAAGGGTGATCCCAATTTAGAACCCCCTCTAAGGTCAATGAAATGCTATTCAGTGTCTACTTCTATGGGAAAGGTATTAAAACATCAGTTCATAATTTCCTCAAAAGAGCTTATTTATGAGATCTGATTCATCCAAATCATTGCCTAAAACTTAAAAGTTTTAAGATAGCCAGTAAAAATTGTCAATGAAACATTAATGTTTATTATAGCCAGTTAATTCACTTCAAGTCAAGCTTATGACGTAATAAACTTGTTCTTTTCTTATTAATAAGTTGGACTTATACTTATTTTGTTAAGAGTCTCTAAAATCGATACTTATGCCAAATCATATGCCTGTTTATAATCCTCTCTACCTTATCTGTATTTGTACACCTGTTTTTAGACATTGAAGAGTAGAAATGTTAAGATATTGCCTAGGTTTGTAATTGTGGTTTTGGAATTTATGACTGTTGTTGGCTAGATCCATATTTTTAGCAAGATCCAACTATTTGGCTGGATCTTACATTTGGTGGCAACTCCTCTTTTAGCAATGCAGCCCTCAGCTGCATAACTTTTTTCCTGGAATAGAATGTAGTATACTTTAAATCCAGAAATGCTTCCACTGTGCCTTGTTGAGTCAGTAGAAACCTCACATCTTAAATATCAAGGTCAGAGTTCCTAAAAATTGTCTTTATCCCTTGGAGTCTTATATCTTGCAAAGGTTTTACATGTGCTTGCAACAAATGAGAAATACAGCTGACTTTGGTGGAAAGAGATATTTTTCATTTTGTGTATAAAAATTCTGTGAGGTTGGATTTTGAAGCCAGAAGTGATAAAAGAGATGAGATATACCTTGAGACCTCTACAGATCCCCAAATTCATGAATAATATTATAGAATATAATTTTCCTTCCATAAAATGCAGTATGAAATCACAACCAATTATGCCATTTCATTCTTCAGTGTATTCTAAACTTGTATTTTCTTAAATAGAATGATATCTTTCTTAGACCTCTTTATGTCTAATAATAGCACAAGGAATTGTAGTTCCTACAGTTCTTAGCTTTCTTTTGGAAACAGTGTTGACAAATAAACACAATTGAAGTCACTCAACTATTTAGCGAGCAAGATAATGATTAGAAAACAAAGCCATTTTGAGCTGTAAATGTTTACCTCACTAAATGTTAGTTTTTCAGTGCCCTCAGTAAGTGCCTAGGCAGAATTATAAATTAATTATTCATATCATGGACCCTCAGGATTGCTCTGGAATAGAAAAAGCAAGTTTTAAATCCATGACTGCTAGGGTTCTTCTGTACCCATGGTAAAACTGTATAGCTAGATAATAAAAAATAAAGATATGCATTTATTCATAGGCTGTTTCGGTACGTTTTTCTGCTATATACTAATATAATTGCTATGTTGAAATCAAGGATTTGTAAAGCTTAATTTATATGAAATTTTGCACGATTCATATTGGTGTTACAATCTACACAATTGTAGATTGTACATTTGTTGTAGTTTTGTTTGCTTGCTTATTTCAAAGGTAACATTTTTAACAAGGTTTAAAATTCAAAAGATTTAAAAGCTATACAGGCTATCTCTTAACTCTGTTCCCCAAGCACCCATTTCACCTTCTTAGGGATAACTAAGGTTACCAGTTCTTCTATATCCTCCCAAAGATACTTTAAAACTGTATTTTGGGGACTTCCCTGGTGGTCCAGTGGCTAAGACTCTGCACTCCCAAAATAGGGGGCCTGGGTTCTATCCCCGGTCAGGGAGCTGGATCCCACATGCCGCAACTAAGAGTTTGCATGCTGCAACTAAAGATCCTGCATGCTACAACTAAAGATCCCACATGCCACAACTAAAGATCCCACATGCCACAACTAAAAGATACTGCATGTCACAACAAAGATCCTGCGTGCCTCAACTAAGACCCAGCACAGCCAAATAAATAAATAAATATTTTCTTAAAAAACTCTCTATTTCGTACACTATAATTGGTTACTTTATGTATTTACACAACTATATCATTGGAATTAAGCTTAATTTTTTTTATTTCCCTCCTTTTTATTTTCAAAAATTTCAGAGCTATAGAAAAATAAGAGAAATGCAAGAATAGTACTTAGAACACCCACATATCCTTCACCTACTTTCATCAGTTAATATTTTACCCCATCTGCTTTCTCTGTAACACTGAGTTTTTAGCATATGTGTTCCATGCTAATATAACATTTAAACAACAAAACAAATGGAAACCTGGAAAATAGCTAAACTCAGAAGTGGTGCTTCATAATTTCAGTGTAATTATGGAGTAGAGTGTATATATAAGTACACATACTTGTACTGTATTTTGATATTTCACAAGTGGTTTTGTTTCATAATAAAATGAGCCCTGTATTTCATTTCTCATAATTTCTTATAAATTATGGGATTCAGATGACTTCTGAAGGCTTTAGAATATAAAATGCTCCATATTAAAGTCTCAGTTCTGATGATTTCTAGTTAGAGCTTTAGATATGTTTATTATACTTAAAAAATAATCTGTGCTTTGCCAGGGTTGAGAAGAAAGAACGAGCCCGATTAAAAACAGTGAAATTCAATTCTAAAGCCAGAGGAGATAAAGGGGTGAGTATGTGAAATCTATTATTTCTAGAAATTAATAATTGAAGGTAATAGGCCTTTTCATAATTCTTGTTTGAGGCACATTATTAAAATGAGAAGGATTTTGCCATAAGAATTAACTATCAACTGCTCTTGCTGTGGTGGCCTACAATAGTAGATATGCTAAAGTAAACAATTTATTAACTTAAAGCATCCATTTCACAGATTTTTCCAAATTATCAAAACTGTCGTTTGATATATTCTTAACAACATACTTTTGGTCGTTATTTTTATAAATGAAATGAATTCAGCCTTCACTCAGATGAACAATTAACTATAAATGTGTGTCACCAGTATTAGTCATGAAGCTAATAAATAATACATCTGAGAAAATAGGCCTTCCCAAAACTATTAATTAGTTCATAATGTAAGTTTACGGGTTTTTGCAAGCGAATTTATGGAAATTTTCTTATTTTTTCCCCATTTATTGCTAATATTACTCACTAATAAAATCCATCTTTTAAATGTTTAAATCAGTATGAATTTTTATCTTAAGGGAATAAAGAAAGGGACAGTCAAGAGGAGGACTTTGTAGGAAATATATCAAGAAATATATCAAAGAAATATATCAGAATTCTTTTATATATATTTTAGACGTGTTTTTGTTTTCATTTACTTTGTCCTTCTTGAATCTAGTGGATGTCAATGGATGATATCACAGGCTTCACCCTATAGTATGTGTGTAATTAGTGCAATGGAATATTCTAGCAATAGGCCTGAAGAAAATGCTGAAACACATGTTGTGTTGAAATACTATTTATAGCAATGTTTTGTGTTTTGGGGTTTTTTTATCTAAAGCAAAACTTTTATACATCTTTTGATCAAATTTCAAATGAATATGGAAAGTTAACTCAGCAAATAAATTAACCCTACTCTTTGTACATGTCTGATATCACTAAGCACTCAGACTTAAAGCTTTAAAATTTTAAAGGAATATGACCCTTGATCAAAGAAATTAAATCTGAGTAAATTATATATAATGCATTCAGTTATTTTAGAAATGATAAATTCCTTTAAAATTTACTTGTACCTTTCAGAAAATACGAAATTATATAGTATAATCTGAAGCAATATTTAAAATAGAAAATCTTTGGAGGAAAAAATCCCAAGTAAATGCTGAGTATTTGAAATGTATACAATGGTTTTTGTGCTTGTTTTATATGTCTTTTAAAGTATTTTAGTAAAATATACTGTCAGTGTATTGTAAAAGAGGTTGCATGTTGTAACTTTTCTTTCAAACTGTAAGAAGTTAACTGAATTAACGACATATTTAAATCTTAGTCTTGTTTGTTGACTATAACCAACTTTATACACAGTCACTGTGTTCTAACACAGCACCAAAAGTATGCATGATACTGAGTGGGGTAAAAATACGCTTGCCATTGATACAGAACTGCGTTTCTCTCTGTAATACCATTTCCCATTCTAAGCTCTTCTTTTCCTTTCCTTATATGGTGGGTTATGGACTTTGTTTCCAATACAGACTTTTTTAAAACATTTCAGTTTCTCATTAACATTTTTAACATTCATTCAGCTATTTTGAAATACTACATATGGAAATTATATGTTTAGATATTTGATATATGTTTCATGAATTTGTAATATTTTATCAGTCCTCATATTTATTATACTCTCTTGCAATATAGCATTAATAACAATAAGTAATTAAACAGATTGTTTTGTATTGAAAATAAAAAGGAACTAGAGTTAGTATGTTTCTTCAGTTTTGTGTTTTCCCTACACATTTTTGTCCTGTTTGCTTGTGCTATTTTTCACTTTTAATAAATTCTTCACCTGCAGGATGTTAGATGTAATACAGTTAATACATTTCTTAACTAACAAGCATTTCTTTCTGTCCTATATTATGATATCTTTACGATATCTCATTTTGGCTAACTGCAAAAGATATCAAAAATCAAAACATTTTAAACTTCATGTTTCTTTTGGTTGTTTGCTGTGAAACTGACTCTGACCACTATATATGCAGTAGGAGAGGTAAATAACCTTTTATTAAAAATGTATCAGTTTTATCAGTTAGCATAAAAATTATTACTAAATTCAAAATCAATGATTGTCATGAACAAAAAGACTTAGTCCTTCCATAAATTAGATTACCATAAATTTTTCTCTATTGAAACTTGTTTTCTTCTCTTTCTCTTTTCTAAAATTTGGATTCAAGCAAAGATTTTTATTCAGGTAATGCTACTTGACAGTTTATAAAACAATTATAAGCTTAGATTTCTCCACAGTATTTTTTTCTCAACTTAATTTTTAACTTCTGCTTAGGGTTATCTGAGCCTTCAGATTTTAAGATTGATATCAAGACAGTCTGCTTGTCTAATGACTATGAACTTATTAATTTTGAATTATTGATATGAAAAAGATAAAAATGAAAGTTTTTGTAAAGATTCTTACCAAAACAAATCTTTTCAAGTAATAGAATTTGAGCTAAAAAAGTCACTTTAATCCATTTCATCACCTTAATCACCTGGCATCACATGACTAAAAATACCGGCACGCCAGAAAAAAGTACTGCCTGGTGTTGATATACTTCACAATATTGATAGCATCTTATGACATGGATAAACGCAAGAAAAATTAGAACAGAATTTCTATCCTTTATATTGTTCCCACTTTAAAAAATAATAAAAATTATAATTCCTATTGTCACTGGTAGGCAAGGCCATTTCCTTCAAGACATGGGTGCCTGTGACAAATTACAGAAGCTGTTCCTCTTTAGCCTCATCTTTCTGTGTGCTACCTGCTTTTAAAAGTGTGAATGCACAAATGGGACATTCAAGAAGGGAAAAAACTTGTCTCAGACATCTGTGCAACAAGGGACGTCACATCAGCTGTCATAGCAATTATGTATAAACTACTAGATTTTTAATTGCCTCTTTGACATTATGAGCACCAAACTTTTTATTCCCTATTCAGGACATGGTGCTAATGAATTGAATTTGGTTCTATTTTATTTATATATACTTTAAAAATAGATAATATGGTAGAGCTTAAAGGCTAATAAATGAGTTATGATGCCATTTAAATTGGCCAGGAGAGTTGACTCTTCTTCCTTGGTTAGATAGCATTGATAATTCTTTTGCTGGACTCTGTGCTTGATGGACACGTCTTAGTTTTCTTCCCATTTTCTGATAAGCGTTTAGTTATCCTAATTCTCTTCTTTTAAAAAAAAAAAGATTTGTTTTTAAATATTCAGCACTAGCAACTTGCTCAGTTGTTTTGGTTCTCTTTTTTAGTAGTGGCTTTTTGTTAGTTTGTTGGAGCCACAAAAAAAAGAGAGAGAGAAAGGGAAAAAATGTGCTAAAGCCAAAGGAAAATGAAGGAAAGGAAAATTTAAAATATTTGAACAGCTAAAGTAATAACTTTTGCTGTAGAGCACCTAATACTTGGAAATCTAGAAAAATATGGATTGATATGAACAGATGCAAGCTTGATTTGGACTATAGTAGTAGCTAATCTGATTTACTCTTCCCTTTTTTATCAAATAACACTTCCTCCTTATTTTTAGGTATCAATGAATTATACTCTTGAAATTTTTCTGTGTTTTCAGTTATAAAATATTAGAATTAGAGCAGTTAATACTAAATTAAAAATTCACTGTGTATGTGATTAAAGCAAAATTCATATACAAACTGCACACTGTGGTCACAAGAGTCAGCTTTCACAGAGCTACTAGGCTGGGCCTTTGTACACACAGACAGTAGACATCCCTTTGTTTTGCCCCTCCTTCTCTTCTTCAGCAGTCATTCAATGACAAGCGTAAAAAGAACCTCTTTTCCCGAAAATTCCCCTTCTACAAGAACAAGGACCAGAGTGAGCAGGAAACAAGTGATGCTGACCGTAAGTATGTGGATCCAGTGGTCAACTGAAGATAAATGTAGAGGGACCTACTGCCCTGCAGTTGGTTGTTACCATGGAGACAGTTTCAAGAGCTGCAACAGGTTACTATTTGTCTTAAGTAGGGACAATTTAACAGGCATAAATTAATTTGCATACCAATCTTAACTTTTTCTAGCACCTTAGGAATTCTTAATTTAAAGTAAATGGTATTTTTAAGCTATGTTTAAAATAGAATTTTTTTATGTAAAGGTTCTTATAAGAAACACTTATACTCTCAAAAAAATATTTTAGAGGAAAAACATGGGTACCTGAGAAGCTACTTATTGATTTCTAGGTATAACATTGCCAATCTTTGATAATAGATTATCTCAAATCATTCCGTTTTATCCCATTTCTTCAGTATATGTAGACAATCTGAATTTTACTTTTAAAATAGCAAGAAATAGTCAAAATTTTTGCTTCTCTACTCTAATCAGCTTCTCATATAAAACTTTCATTCTTTTATTAGATTATATCTAGCTGCTAGCTTATTTTAAACTTTCAGAAATACACAAAAATGCTCTGTAAGATACGTGCACCTGTAATGGTCTTGGAACTGTCTCTTATTGTAGCACCAATTTTATGCATTACTGACAACTATTTTCTTTGATTATCTTTTTATTGCTTGCTCTCTGGGAACTACTCTCTACAGGAGATCCCTGACGACATGGGATCAAAAGGCCTGAGTAAGTGATTAAAATACTCCCAAGTTATTTTTTAACCTCCATCTACAGACCTACCTTTTTCAGATACATTTTGAGATTCATGGTAGCGCCCTTCTGGCATGAGGAGGTGTATGATTTAGATTGCTTTTAGATTCTTCATGTTAATAATATGCTTGGGATTTTTATTTCTGTAATACACACCTTTTATTTTTCTCCATTTTTCACATGTCATTTGAAAAACTGCTCATAATTATATTTTCCTTTTTGTAATTTTTATGGCAATTACTTTCTCTAGGAATTTTTTAAATATGAAGAAAGACTTTTAATGTTTTTTAAAATACTGCTATCTGCCCTCATTATTAGAAGGTAGAATATAATCTTCCTTACAGTTTTATGTCCCCCCCCTTTTTTTTGTTAAAACAAGTTAAAATTGCTTTGAGCCTGTGTTAGAAAAGCATTGCTATAAGGTGAAACTATAAAACACAATAGGCCTTAAATATTAAAGAAGAATTGTAGAACTCAAGTTCAAGTAGCAGTCTATGTAGTAGGTAAATTGTATATCTTTTTTTAAGGAAGTTGTAAGTTATGAAAAGAATTATAAGAAATATTATCCTTTGTTTTTTCTTTAACCAAGGTGTTGTCTCTGTTTGGGGGGAGTTTTTTTGTGTGTGTTGTTCTTGTTTAATTTTCTAGCTAGTACTTAATCTTCATATAAAGCTTGGTACAGAGTCTGATAATGTAGGAGTCATTTAATAAATGTTGGAATGAGTGAATGAAACAAGAAGTCATTTTAGCAAACAAAATTTTAAATGTGAATGTTTACAAATTGATTAAATGTGAAATTTTACCAAATATTACTAAGTTCTTTCAGGTGACAATGACTCATAGAAGTAATCTTTTAGGCTAAAGTTTTTTTCTAAGTAGTTGTTTCCGTTTGCATTATTAAGCATTATTAAGCATTATTAAAACTTATTTCTTCACAATTCATTGACCATTAAGGATATAGCCAATATCTTTTAACTTTCTAAGTTTACCTTAATAAACATTAAATTTCACAGATTTTTTTTTCCTGATTAATGCTAACTTGACTTTTAACCTTAACTATAGGTACTTGACTTTTATTTCAACTTTAACAATTAAAGGTTTATATTAGATTGAAAGCAGTATGCTTTATATGTAATTATTTCTATTACACACACTTTATTATTTATGCATTTGCCTTTTTAGGATCTGGCAAGAGCCACAAATTTACTATCACTAGTTGGCACCCTTTTTTAATCTTTTACCTTTGGGAAAAATTATCAGTGAAATCTTCAGAAACTTGGAAAATATTTCCACAGATTCTTAATGCTATAGAATTTATTTTGAGAATGATCATGAGGTGGTGTGGATCATCAAATGAACCCACATATTTTTGTTACCTGTTGAGTCATCAGAGAACTATGGAAAGCTCATGGAAAAAGGAACTAAATGAAGAATTTGGTTCCTGCATTGATATTTTTATAATAGAAAACTACACCTTGACCACATCGTATTTTCATCTCTCATTTTAATTGAGGTTTGAGACTTGGGAAGAGAAACAAATGAAAAATGATAACTGATTACCAATGTCGTTGATTTAATTTTCTGGTCAGTGACTTAAGATCCCTTGAATAGTAGGTTTCTGTGCTTCATCTCACAAGAACTGAAAGAATTTATTCACGTGGTAACTTGATCAGATCAAAAAGATTTTATTTAGAAAAGGTTGACGGAGGCAGAAAAATATCAGTAAAATTCTAAACTGGATATGATGGAGGTTATCACATAAAACATTACTAGCAGCTGACAAGATGCTCATTATTATACAGTAGAAAATACTGGGAAGAAGAGTGGGTTAAGGGCATTATTTAAGATCTCAGTTATCTATATTCTAAAGTTCAGGATACAGGGAAAAAACTAAGCAAAATCCTGTGTGATTTTAATGTAAGAAAATAAATGTGACCTCATATTGGTATTCATTAAGCCTTGCTGGAACAGGACTCATGAAGGGACTGAAAACAGAAGGACAAATTATTCCAGATAAACCTGTTGAAGAGATGTGGAATAACACTGAATATCAAGAAAGATGTACACCTGCGTGTAATTTCACACAACCTATGAAAAAGTAGGGTATTTAATTAAAGAGCAGAGAGGGAAACAAAAGTGGTACCCTAGAATACTTTTCATAGACAAGAATTCAGTGCTTCTGCAAAGACGAGGATCAAATAAATTATTGATTTATCCTGTTGACAGTAGACGAAACAATAATAGAAATTGCCTTTCCAAACCTAATTTTGACTAACAGAACTAATTAAAGTATGATGGAAATCTGGGAGGATACAACTAAATTATCATACTTGTAAAAAGCTAGAAATAGAAATCTGTGCAGCTTTTAGAAGGCAATTTTGAAAAAATTCAAGAGGAAAAAAGTGGGTAAGTTTCCTTTAAAAGAGACTAAAAGTAAGTGTAGTTCAGGAGCAGTTATATAAGGTGCTCAGAAATGAAATTATGGTATACAGTTTCAGACAAGGTTTGTACCTGTCTTTTGTATGCAGTTTATTTTTATAGCTTTCCACTTTGTAGAACACCTCAGAAACTTATACAGTTAGGCACATAGGTTTCCTATTACATCTCTTCTTTTTCTATTTTAAAGACTTATTTAAGTAGATTGGTACAGAGCTCTTAAGATGCCAAAACCAGACTTATTTTCATTTGTGTTAAGAATAAGTGTAAGGGTAGTAGTATTTTTTAAGACTGAGGATGTGTCGTATTTAGGGAGAGCAAAGAGAAAACACATGATATAGTCTCAGGAAGAAATGTTTGACTAGAAAGGTGAGACTTGGTCAGAGAGATTTGAAATGGTTGTGATCAGCAAACATATAAACAAAAATTAAAATTTTAAGAATCTGATTATACTATCTATGTCAAAAGGATAATATTCTTGCACATAAATTTCTAACAGATCAATAAGAAACAAACACTCCCTGTTAGAAAACTGGACAAAGGATATAAGAAGAATGCTCAAAAGATAAGCAAATGAAATAAGCATATAAGAAATCTTTAACAGCCCTAATAATCAATAAACAAAATGATATGTTTTACCCATCACCTTAGCAGACTTTTCTTTTAAAGCAGAATCCAGTGATAGAGATAGTTCTGTGGAATGACTACTTTTAACATATTACTACTGGGAGTGTAGATTGGTACAGCCTTTTTGGAAAAGCATATCTTCTGATCTACTAATTCTTTTTCAAGGAATTTATCCTAAGGATGTAATCAGAGGTGGAAACAAAGGTTTATATATCAGGATGTTTTGTTTAATATTATTTAGAAAGTACAGCACCCCCAAAATTGAAATAATCCTAAAATGCCTTACAGTTGGGAAGTGGTTAATGAAGTATGACTTACTATATAGTATAATATTTTATAGCCATTGAAAATCATATTAAAACATAATGGCGTGGAAAATGCTCACAATATAAATGAAAAAAGTAAACTATGAAACTGTACATATATTGTCTCAGATTTGTAAATAAACATATATATTTAGGGCTATTTTTGAATAGTGTTGCTTTGAACATTTTTATACATATCTTTTAGTATGCATATATGCCTTTTATGTTGAGAAAATACCTAGGAAATGAATTGCTAGGTCACAGATATATAATATGTTAGGTATTAGTAGATAGTGCCAAGTAGTTTTCCAAAGTGGTTATACCAGTTTACCCCACCCCCACCCCCAAGTAGTATGTGAGTTCCAGTTGCTACATATCTTTCTCTACTCTTGGCATACCTGTTTTGTTTTTGTTTTTTCATTTTGGTCATTCTGGTGGATGGTAGAGATATCTGTTGTGGCTTTAATTTGCGTTTCCCCGATAATAAGCTTGAACACTTTTTTATACTTATTGGCTATTTAAATATCTTCTTTGATGACATGCCTTGAAAAAGATTATTTTTAATTATCAGGAAAAAAGCATTTTAACTTTCTAACAAGCTCCCAAGCAATGATAATGATGCCATTCCGAGGACAATACTTTAAGTAGCAAGAGTTTATTATAGAGGAGTTACTTAAAGGATACTTGAAAGAACTTGAAGAATTTGACTGCTTCATAGCTATTGGTAATCTTAGAGAACTCAAGATGAGTAGGGGAAATTCCCAGAAAAGAGATTGTAGTAACTTCAGTTTTTTATACATGTATAACATGTCAGACATATTCAATAGTAGAGGAATAATAAAATAAACCCCACAAGTATTCATTTATCCAACTTCTCTAATTGTCGAATCATGATTAATTTTGTTTCTTCCGTACTCCCACTTTCCCCTCCACTCACTCAAGTGCAATAACTAACATTTCTTTCTTTTGTATATTAGAGATTGCACAGTGTAATACCAATCCTAGTATAAATTTAAGAAATTTTTTTTTCTATGTGGCATTCCTACTTCTGGGAATGAATTTTAAGGAAATAGGACAAAAGGTGAAAGCCATATAAATGAAGACGTTCATAATTGTTGATGTTTGTGGAAAACAATTTAAAGCAAACTAAAATATCTAAGTTAAGTAGTAAGGTAAATCATGATGTAACAGTCCAATAAAACATTATACAACAATTTAAAATGATTGTTTTGACATCTGTGTGATAACATGGGAAGAAATTTTTAAATATAAACTTTAGAAAACCACCATTTTATATGTGCTATCATACATTATTCAGTCTTGTAATTTTTAATGTTCTTCCTTCATTTAAAATATACATAATAATGATTAAGAAAGTTGTATCTTGTCTTTGTAGGTTAGAATAGCAGACTTACTTTTCACTATGACAGTTATTCAAGAACTGTACTACCATTAAGTTCTACCATTCTCTAAACTTTTCAGTAGTGCTACTTGATTTTAGGAGACTGTGGGTGGTATGGTACAGCAGATATCTCTCCTCAAGCTTTTCCCTTTTCCGTTAATTTTTTTTTCCTTTGCCTGACATAAGAAATTTAGATTTACCTCTCTCCCATGGAAAATTTTGTTTTTTAGTTTTTATAGATAAAAGTACCTTTTTTTATTCAAAGGAGACACGTGTTGAGAGAACGCAAGAGATTACATTTACATGAAAAAAGTGCTGGCTGTTTACTGAACAGTCAAGTTATGAAATGGGGGTCACTTTGAAGAAGGGGCCAGGCAGGAGATGGGTGTGTTTACTTTATCCTTTTTGTTTTGCAAAGTAGCCATTGTCAGTTTTGTCAAAGCAGAGTTTCTCAAATAGTTAGTCTACTTGAAAATACAATCCCACCTTCTAGAATTCCGTTCCATTTGACTTTTTTTTTGAGGCATCTGAATCTATGATATCCAAAATGCTTTATCTGTATGATCTCAGACATGAATTTTCATTTCTCTTCAGGAACAAGAAAGAAGCTGAACTAAAAGCAAGATCATTTATTTATTTTTTAAGATATCACTTCACTGAAATGGGCATCTGTTTGCTCACATATAACTTGTCTCCTTTGTTAGTCATTACTGTATCATAACCTAAATTAAATGGTGTCAATGACATTTTCTCTTTGGGGTTTTTATGTCGACAGTTGGACTGATGTAGGAGCACTTTGTTATATTCTACTTTGTTATATTCTGTTATAATCTATTCGTAATAAGATTTTGTTCATAAACTGTTGAACAGAAAATGAGACATTTTCCTTGATTGCAGATTTTTTTTCCTTGCTAATTCATATTCATTTATTTGAAATAATTAAACTTTTCAAAGAAAATCAGAAATGTTTTTAAAGACTCTTTGGGTATCTGTGGTTTATATCTCGACATTTTGTTAAGTCGCCTT
Organism: Eschrichtius robustus; assembly: GCF_028021215.1. Classification (NCBI taxonomy): domain Eukaryota; kingdom Metazoa; phylum Chordata; class Mammalia; order Artiodactyla; family Eschrichtiidae; genus Eschrichtius; species Eschrichtius robustus. Next base: position 73,906,851 of record NC_090829.1, read on the forward strand.
GTGTTTATTTTGATAATTTGCTTTTTTTAAACTCATGACACTGTGTTTTCTTTATTTTTTCCATTGTCCTGCAATTTCAGAACATGTAACTTCTAATGCCAGTGATAGCGAAAGTAGTTACCGTAAGTGTTTTAAGTTGTTTGTTCTTTTGTTATCTCAAGTAATATATCCTTTGGGTTTTTTTCCCTTAGTGATGTATTCTGAAAACTGAAAATTAGGTGCTTAATATTTTAAAATCAGGGAGAGCCAAGTAAAATTCTTTACTTGATAAATAAAATCACACTCTATGTACAGAAGTTAATTTCCAAAGTTTTCATAAAATACAAAAGTTCATTTTACAAAAATGCTATTCGTGTACACAGTATGTGTATGTGTGTTTGTATCTTTTATAAGAAGTAAATATCTAGTTAAATGAGTAGTAAACTTGTGTTTTGCCATTTTATTTAGTAATTCTGTTTCTAACTAATCATTAAAATATTTTTCGGTAATGCTAAATTATAATTAGCTTTATTTCCTTTTTTATTCTGTGTCACCAATACTGGTGTGGGTCAAGATACTATTTATCGCCAACTTTTGGTGAACATAAGAAATGACTAAGGGAAAATTTTCAACAGTTGCTCAAACAGTAATATGGATTTCCTTTTTGGTTCTTATGTTACTGTCTTGGTATTATATTATTAAGGGACCTATATAAGCGTGTGAACTTTTTAAACATTTGGGCATGGGAGGAGGGGAGAGTACATGAATATTATCAGTTGTAGCACTTTAAAAATTAAAATTGCTTTTCTAACTTTTTTTTTTTTACTGCTGTCTAATATGAAAGTAATCTTGATTACAGATGAGTATGGCTGCTCAAAAGGTCCATCCTGTTAATATCAGTCTCTAATATTTTTCATGTTGACAGTATATACTTTTAACCCTCATTCATTTGATTGGTTGTTATTTTTCCTGCATAATAGTTATTTAACGATTTTCTTTTTTGGTATGGGAATGTGATTTCTCGTATTTTAGCATTTTATTAACTTACAGTCAGAACTCACCAGAGAGTAGTTGAGTAGCTTTCTAGACTAAAAAGAGGTAATGAAAGTATATACTGTCTGTCTCACCATTTGCATGAATTATTAGGTGTGGAATATTCAAATTGCATGTTTCTGATAACATGTAAAACATGTTTTACATACAGTACTTAAAAAAGCAGCTTGTAAATATATTTTTATGTATTATAAATTTTAAAACAACAAAATACACTTTAAAGCAGGAAAGAATATTTATGTTGGTATATGAATTTAAAAGATTTACAGCTGCATACATGTAATATAAACCAATGACAAATTTAGTGAAAAGATTGTTATAGAATCATAATAATCAAGAAGAAAATTTTCAAATACATTCTGCAATATTGATGGATTTCATTGAACCACTTAAATTTAACAGCTCTTCCTTGTTTGTTTTCTACACGTGTGTGTGTGTGTGTGTGTGTGTGTATGTGTGTGCTAAGAACTCCTGAAATTTTTAACTCTTTTAGTTATTTTCATTGAGTCGAGATATAATTCGTAGACTTTTCTATTTAGGATATTCATAAGCTCTAATCTTTTAAGTTAATCCTAGAGAATTTAACTTCTGAAGTGCTTTTAAGATCAAAGCAAAATATATTTTTTCTCCTTTACTATCTATGTGATTCATTTTGCTGAAAGGAAAGGATTTAATTTTATCTAAAAATTTTTTTAACTCAAAATGTTATTTTTTAAAAATTGAATAAATGAATTATTATAATGATCAATGAATTTTTTTCATCAATGAAATAGTGACACTAGTTTTACCTTTGCATTAAAATCTTTTGGTTAGAAAATAGTTGTAATTATAAAAATGTATGTGCTATGTTAAATGTTATACCTGGTAGGACCAAAAAAAGCAGCATATTAATAACAAAATTACCTAATATGCATATATGTAGAACTGCTCATTAAAGTATTAATTTTTAAAGAACTATTTAATAGCTCTTAGATTCTAAATAAAAAATTAATAGCTTATACTTGACATCCCAAGTGAAGATTTTAATTCGGTCTAATGATAATCTGTAAAGCCCAGAATAACAGAGAGGTAGTTATTAACTAGGACATTTATATTTTGTTTTTACACATACCAAACTTTATAATTTATCACTTTTTTTCCTAAATCTTGCCATAATTAATTTATAAAGTACCCTTTATTTTACATCTTTGCTACTTTTCTCGAGAAAGTTCTAGTAATTTATATGTTATAGTAAAGAATTAAATTAGTATAGTTTTCTTTATAGATTTTCTCATCTGTATTTTAACTTTCTAATAGGTGGTCAAGAAGAATATGTCTTATCTTATGAGCCAGTGAATCAACAAGAAGGTTTGTGAAGCCTGTTGATGTTTTACAATCTTACCGAAAAACGTAATTTGGAAAATAGGTCTAACTCAACTCATACCTTAAAAAAAGTTTTATTAGAATTTTAGCCTTTTTTCTTACTATACATGTATATATATATAGAAATTTACTGTATGTATTTTATGAAACATGGTTTAGCCCATAGATTATTAAAATCTAATCATTTTATATTGGCTATTTTATATTGGTGTTTTATTTCCTAAGCAGCTTCTTTCCAGTGTTCATAATAGTATCACTATCCTTGTTCAAAATCTTGTAATTATCTTTGATCTTTCTGTTCCTCATCTCCCTTATCTAGTCAGTTTCTAGGCCCTATTTATTCTTATCATATCTTTCTTATTTATAACCTCCTTTCATCCCTCCTACCACAATGTTAAGTCTGATTTTCACTACCAATCTCCCTGCTTCCAACATGGTCCCTTACAGTCCAGCGTATACACTTATATTAGATCATCTTTCTCGATGACTACTCTGATTATACCCAGTTTCTTTTTTGCCCTTCTTTGATCTGCTTCCCTACAGTTTCTACTTGAAAAGGGATCAGTAAAACACTGTACTGTGTTTTCTCATTTGTAGTGAGATGATGTTAGCAATGTATAGAAACATTATCTGCTAAAGTGCTGAATTTAACTTGGTTGAATTATCTAAGTGTATGACTTCCAACAGGAGATTGACTGAAGTGTAAGATTTTAATAAAGGTTTGTAAACTATCAAGTTAGGCATCATTGGTGGAGAAAGAATGAAAAAGAAATTCTTCATAACAGTTAAGGATACTTTTGTTTTCTAGTGAAGTAAAATACACAGATGTTTGTTGAGTGTTTATTTCTTTTAACATGCAGTATATTTTTATAGTTAATTATACTCGACCAGTGATCATATTGGGACCTATGAAAGACAGGATAAATGATGACTTGATCTCAGAATTTCCTGACAAATTTGGATCATGTGTTCCTCGTGAGTAACCCACATAAAAATTCTTAATTATTGTTCTTAACATTTTGTCACTGTGTGTGGTCAGAGTAAACAGTACCATTTTTTAATGGTTTATACTTATTTTATCAGTTATTCATCCTCCATATATTATTGTCACTTTTCAAATTTAAATCAATCTCTTTTGTAGTGAACTTTACAAAACGATTCTTTAAGTAGAAAATGGTTTTGTTGTGCCTTTAAATATTAAATACTTCCTCAAGTTTTTTTCTATTAAAGATACAACTAGACCAAAACGAGATTATGAGGTAGATGGAAGGGATTATCATTTTGTGACTTCAAGAGAGCAAATGGAAAAAGATATCCAGGAACATAAATTCATTGAAGCTGGGCAGTATAACAACCATCTGTATGGAACAAGTGTTCAGTCTGTGCGAGAAGTAGCAGAAAAGGTAAGCATCAAAGTGATCCCAGGATAAAGTTTCTAATCAGATATGCTTTTTTTTTTTCAGATATGCCTTTGACAGGATGAAAGAATGATGGATAGAAACTTTTAATTCATGTTTTTGAAAAAATATAGATACATGTTGCAACATTGATTACTTTAAGCAATGTTATGAATTTATTCAACTACATATTTACTTTTAGGTGACTTAGAAAAATATATATAAGATAAAGTAGAATAAGAAGATCAACAAAGAAAATAAGAATAGAAATGATAACATGAATCTCTGCAGGAGGGGAGGTTATTATTTTGGGGTCCTGTACATTTGCTAGAGATAGACCTTGTGTTTAGCCCTAGATTTCCAACAAGTAGCATAATTAAGAAGCTAAGATCATCAATAAAAATGAACCAGATGTTCAAGATAAGTGTAAGTTGCTCCTGGTACTGACACTAGGCAAAAATTTCTCCTGAATGGTCATTTAATAAAAGACAGTGTGGAAAAATACTCAGTAACATTGTAACAGCAACAGATTTTTTGAAAGCAATCTGATGATATTATTGACACGGGGTTAAGGCAGTTTTATGGTAAAGCCAAAACTGTGTACTCCAGATGTGCTGCTATACTTAAATCAGTCTTTGGGCCTAGAAAATAAACATCAACAAATTATTTTATACTTTCAAAACTATAGTAGTTTAAGACTTAGTCATGAAATACCTACAAAGCATAAAGCAGTAATTCAACATCTCAGTTTTCCATCTTTAAGTGCTCCTTTTTTTAATAAGAGGTTTGGTTAATTGTGATTAGTTATAAAAATCGAAAAAATGGACATGTTCAGTGATGGCAAGAATTTGGGAAAATAGAAAATCTTATTAGATATTGTTAATGGGGGTAAAATTAGTAGAACTTCATTTGAGAACGATTTGGCAATACCAAATAAATGTACATAACCTGTGACTCAGAAATTCTATTTCTTGGTATCTAAGTAGAGATTCACACGTAAGGATTATGTATAATGATGTGCATAGTAGCACTTTATAGTAGTGAAGAATTGGACTCAGCAAAGGGGAATGGATAATTAACTGTTATTTACTCATGCAGTAGGATACAGAAGCTAGAGCGAATAAACTAGAATATCCACTAATTAGGTGTATCCACATTAATAAATCTCAAAATTATAATGGTGAACGAATGAAGTTGCAAAGGATATATACAGGATGACACTATTCATATAAACTTTAACATAATGTAGTTCATTAATACATATTTCATGTTTTCATAAACATAAAAACATGCATGGGTATCAAATAAGCTATGAGGATATATGCTACAGCCCAGGGAATAATTATAAATAGAATATAACCTTTAAAAAGTGTGATCACTATGTTGTATACCAGAAACTTATATAATATTGTACATCAACTATACCTCAATTTAAAAAAAAATATTTACCGGGAAAAAAAATGCATGGGAATGATACACATCTACTTCAGGTGTATATGTAGCCACTATTCAGTGGTTTTCCTTTGGGAGAAAAGGAAGGAAATTGTAGCTTTAGCTTTACTTGTAATATTGTATTTCTTTTAAATTTTTTAAAAATTTAAAAAACACACCTCAGCCTGACAAATAATATCCAAACTTCAGATTATTGATAAATAGAAAAGTAACACCCTATCATAGCAAACTATTTCTTCTGCAAACCTTGCGGAGAAGAAAATATCAGGAGGTGCCACAAAGTAGAAATATTCCAAATAACACTGTGATCACAATGCAGTAAAGCTATAAATTATTAGAAAATCAAAAACTGAAAGCCTGGCCAACTGGAAAATTTTTATTATTTATTTATATTAAAATATAGTTGATGTACAATATTGTATATGTTAGAGGTGTCCAATATAGTGATTCACAGTTTTTAAAGGTTGTACTCCATTTATAGTTATTATAAAATATTGGCTATATTCCCCATTTTGTACAGAATATCCTTATAGCTTATTTTATACATAATAGTTTGTACCTCTAAGTCCCCTACCCCTATATTGCCACGCCTCATTTCCTCTCCCCACTGGTAACCACTAGTTTGTTCTCTGTATTTGCGAGTCTGCTTCTTTTTTCTTATATTCACTAGTTTGTTGTGTTTTTAGATTCCACATATAAGTAATGTCATACAGTATTTGTCTTTCTCAGTCTGACTTATTTCACTTAGCATAATACCCTCCAAATCCATCCATGTTGCTGCACATGGCAAAATTTCATTCTTCTTATGTCTGAGTAGTATTCCATTATGTATATATACCACATCTTCTTTATCCATTCATCTGTTGATGGACACTTAGGTTGCTTCCATATCTTGGCAATTGTAAATGATGCTGGTATGAACATTGGGGTGCATGTATCTTTTTGAATTAGTGTTTTTGTTTTTTCAGGTATATCCCAGGAGTGAAATTGTTGGGTCATATGGTAGATCTATTTTTAGTTTTTTGAGAAACCTCCATACTGTTTTCCACAGTGACTGCACCAATTTACATTCCCACCAGCAGTGTACAAGGGTTCCTTTTTCTCCACATCCTTGCCAACATTTGTTATTTGTGCTCTGATGATAGCCATTCTGACAGGTGTGAGGTGGTATCTCACTGTGGTTTGATTTTCATTTCCCTGATGATTAATGATGTTGAGCACCTTTTCATGTGCCTGCTGACCATCTGCATTTCCTCTTGGGAAAAATGTCTATTCAGTTCTTCTGCCCATTGTTTAAACAGGTTGTTTGTTTATTTGATGCTGAGTTGTATGAGCTGTATATATGTTGTATATTAATCCCTTATCAGTTCTGCTATTTGCAAATATCTGCTCCCATTCAGTACGTTGTCTTTTCATTTTGTCAATGATTTCCTTTGCTGTGCAAAAGCTTTTATGTTTAATTAGGTCCTATTTGTTTATTTTTGCTTTTATTTCATTTGTGTTAGGCAACAGAGCCAAAAAAATATTACCGTGATTTATTTCAAAAAGCGTTCTGCCTATGTTTTACTCTAGGAGTTTTATACTATCCAGTCTTGCATTTGGGTCTTTAATCCATTTTGAGTTAACTTTTGTATATAGTGTTAGAGAATGTTCTAATTTAATTGTTTTACATGTAGCTGTCCAATGTTCCCAGCAGCACTTACTGAAGAGAGAAGTCTTTTCTCCATTGTTTATTCTTGCCTCCTGTCATAGATTAATTGACCATTAGTGCATGGGTTTGTTTCTGGGCTTTCTATCCTGTTCCATTGGTGTCAGTTTTTGTGCCAGTACCATACTGTTTTGATGACTGTAGCTTTGTAGTATAGTCTGAAGTCAGGGAGCATGATTCCTACACATACATTCTTCTTTCTCAAGATTGTTTTGGCTATTTGGGGTCTTTCGTGTTTCCATAAAAATTTTAAATTTATTTGTTCTAGTTCTGTGAAAAATGCCATTGGTATTTTGATAGGGATTGCATTGAATCGGTAGATTACCTTGGGTAGTATGCTCATTTTAGCAATATGAGTTCTTCCAATCCAAGAACATGATATATCTTTCCATGTATTTGTGTCATCTTCAATTTCTTTCATCAGTGTTTTATAGTTTTCTGAGTACAGGTCTTTTATCTCCTCAGGTAGGTTTATTCCTACATATTTTATTCTTTTTGATGCAGTGGTAAATGGGATTGTTTCATTAATTTCTCTTTCTGATAGTTTGTTGTTAGTGTATAGAAATGCAACACATTTCCATATGTTAATTTTGTATCCTGCAACTTTATACCAAATTTATTGATGAGCCCTAGTAGTTTTCTGGTGATGTGTTTAGGAGTCTTTGTATACAGTATCATGTCATCTGCAAACAGTGACAGTTTTACTTCTTCAGTTCCAATTTGGATTCATTTTATTTCTTTTTCTTGTCTGGTTGTTGTAGCTAGGACTTCTATTACTAAATAAAAGTGGCAAGAGTAGATATCCTTGTCTTGTTCCTGATCTTAGAGGAAATGCTTCAGCTTTTCACCTTTGAGTATCATGTTAGCTGTGGGTTTATTGTAAATGGACTTTATTATCTTGAGGTATGTTCCTTCTGTGCCCAATTTCTGGAGAGTTTTATCATAATGGGTGCTGAATTTTGTCAAAAGCTGTTTCTGCATCTATTGAGATGATAGTATGGTTTTTATTCTTCAGTTTGTTAATGTGGTGTATCATACTGAGTGATTTGTGTATACTGAAAAATCCTTGCATCTGGGATAAATCCCAGTTGATGGTGGTGTATGATCGTTTTAATGTACTGTTGGATATGGTTTGCTAAATTTCTGTTTAGGATTTTTGCATGTATGTTCATCATTGATAATTCACCTCTAGTTTTCTTTTCTTGTGATATCTTTGTCTGGTTTTGGTATCAGGGTAATGCCAGCCTCATAGAATGAGTTCAGAAGCATTCCTTCCTTTGCAATCTTTTGGAATAGTTTGAGAAGGGTAGGTGTTAACTGTTCTCTAAATGTTTGGTAGAATTCACCTGTGAAACCATGTGGTCCTGGGCTTTTGTTTGTTGGACGGTTTTTTTTTTTTTTTTTTTTGGATGGTTTTTAATTACTAATACAGTTTAATTACTGGTAATGGGTCTGCTCATATTTTCAATTTCTTGCTGTTTCACTCTTGGGAGAGTGTACCTTTCTAAGAATCTGTTTATTTCCTCTACGTTGTCCATTTTATTGGCATATAGTTGTTTGTAGTAGTCTCTTATGATCCTTTGTATTTCTGTGGTGTCAGTTGTAACTTCTTTTTCATTTCTGATTTTATTGATTTGGACCCCCTCTCTTTTTTTTTTTTTGATGAGTCTGGCTATAGGTTTATCAATTTTATTTATCTTTCCAAAGAACCAGCTTTTAGTTTCATTGATCTTTTCTGTTGTTTTCTTCATCTCTATTTCATTTATTTCTGCTCTGATCTTTATGATTTCTTTCCTTCTGCTAACTTGGAGGGTTTTTTTTCTTTCTCTAGTTCCTTTAGATGTAAGGTTAGGTTGTTTATTTGAGATTTTTCTTTTTTCCTGAGGTAAGCTTGTATCTCTATAAACTTCCCTCTTAGAACTGCTTTTTGCTGTGTTCCACAGTTTTTGGATTATCATGTTTTTGTTTTCATTTGTCTCTAGGTATTTTTATTTGCTCATTGATTGCTTCAGTGATCCATTGGTGGTTTAGTAGCTTATTATTTAGCCTTCACATATTTGTGTTTTTTGCAGTTTTTTTTCTTGTAGTTGATTTCTAGTCTCATAGCGTTGTGGTCAGAAAAGATGCTTAATATGATTTCAGTTTTCATAAATTTACCAAGGCTTGTTTTGTGGCCTAGCATGTGATCTGTCCTGGAGAATGTTCCATGTGCACTTGAAAAGAATATGTATTCTGCTGCTTTCAGATGTAATGCTCTTTATCAATTAAGTCCATCTGGTCTATTGTGTCATTTAAGGCTAGTGTTTCCTTATTGATTTTCCATCTGGATGATCTGCCCGATGGTGTAAGCGGGATGTTAAAATCCCCTACTATAACTGTGTTACTGTCAATTTCTCCTTTTATGTTCTTAAAATTTGCCTTATATATTTAGGTGTTCCTATGTTGGGTGCATATATATTTACCGTTGTTATGTTTTCTTGGATTTATCCCTTGATCATTATGTAGTGTCCTTTTTTGTCTCTTGTCACAGTCTTTATTTTCAAGTCTATTTTATCTGATAAAAGTATTGCTACTCTGGCTTTTTTTTAATTTCCATTTGCACGGAATACCTTTTTCCATCCCCTCACTTTCAGTCTGTGTGTGTCTTTAGATCTGAAGTGAGTCTCTTGTAGGCAGCATATACACCAGTCTTATTTTTGTATCCTTGATTCCAGCATTTAGTCCATTTACATTTAAGATAATTATCAGTATGTATGTTCTTACTGCCATTTTGTTAATTGCTTTGCAGTTGTTTTTGCATGTCGTTTTTTCCCTTCTTTTGTTCTCTTGTGATTTAATGACTGTCTTTAGTGTTATGTTTGGATTCTTTTTTTCTTTTTTGTGTGTATATCTCTTATAGATTTTTGGTTTGTGCTTACCATGAGGCTTTTATATAGCAGTCTGTATGTATACATGATTGTTTTAAGTTGCTGATCTCTTCATTTCAAATGCATTTTAAAGACCCGCCATTTGTACTCTCTTCCCCTCACGATTACTGTTTTTGCTATCATATTTTATATCTGATTGTTTTATATAACCCTGAACTGCTTATTGTGGATGTAGATGATTTTACTACTTTTCTCTTTTAACCTTCCTACTGCCTTTACTGTATATTTGCCTTTACCGTTGAGTATTTTCATTTTGTAATTTTGTTTCTTGTTGTGGCCTTTTCTTTTCCACCTAGAGAATTTCCTTTAACATTAGTTGTAGAACTGATTTGGTGGTGCTGAACTCTTTTTTTTAACTTTAATTTATTTATTTATTTATTTATTTATTTATTTTTGGCTGCATTGAGTCTTCATTGCTGGGCTACCTCTAGTTCCGCTTAGTTGCAGAGCAGGGGCTTCTCATTGCGGTGGCGTCTCTTGTTGCGGAGCATGGGCTCTAGGCGGGCAGGCTTCAATAGTTGTGGCGCACGGGCTTATTTGCTCCGCGGCATGTGGGATCTTCGTGGACCATGGATCGAACCCGTGTCCCCTGCATTGGCAGGCGGATTCTTAACCACTGCGGGTGGTGCTGAACTCTTGGCTTTTGCTTGTCTGTAAAGCTTTTGATCTCCATCAAATCTAAATTAGAACCTTGCTGGGTAGAGTATTCTTGGTTGTAGGTTTTTCCCTTTCATCACTTTAAATATATCATGCCACTTCGTTCTGGGCTGCAGAATTTCTGATGAAAAATCAGAAATTTACGGGTGTTCCCTTGCATGTTATTTGTTGTTTTTCCCTTGCTACTTTTAACATTTTCTATTTATCTTTAATTTTTGTCATTTTAATTACAATGTGTCTTGGTATGTTCCTCTTTGGATTAATTCTGTTTGGGACTCTGCACTACCTGGACTTGGGTGACTCTTCCCTTTCCCAGGTTAGGGAAGTTTTCAGCTGTTATGTCTTCATTTATGTTCTCAGCCCCTTTCTCTCTCTCTTCTTCTGGGACCCATGTAATGCAAATATTGATGTGCTTGATGTTGTCCCAGAGGTCTGTTTAACTGTCCTCATTGCTTTTCATTCTTCTTTCTTTTTTCTCTTCAGTGGCAGTAATTTCCACTACTTTGTCTTCCAGCTCACTAATCCATTCTTCTGTATCACTTAGTCTACTATTGATTCCTTCTAGTGTACTTTTCATTTTAGTTATTGTATTCTTCATCTCTGTTTTGTTGTTCTTTATATTTTCTAACTCTTTGTTAAAAACTTCTAATTTGGAAATACCCAGATGGTCCAGCGGTTAGCACTCCACACCACTGCAGAGGGCACAGGTTCAATCCCTGCTCGAGGAACTAAGATCCCACAAGCCACACAGTGCAGCCAAAAAAAAAAAAACAAAACAAAACAAAACACTTCTACCTGCTCACTCTGTGCATCCATTCTTCTCCCAAGTTCTTTAATCATCTTTACAATCATTACCTTGAATTCTTTCTTGCGTTGATTGCCTATCTCCACTTCACTTAGTTCTTCTTCTGGGGTTTTATCTTGTTCCTTTGTCTGGAACATGTTTCTCTGCCACCTCATTTTATCTAAGTTGCTATTTGTATTTTTATGTATCTGGTAGGTTAGTTACATTTCCCAACCTTGGGCAAGTGGCCTTCTGTAAGAGATGCCCTATGTGTCCCAGCAGCACACTCCCATCTCGTCACCCAAGATATATGCTTTAGGTGATCCCCCTATGAAGGGGGGTCATTCTGTTGTGAGAGGCTGACTATGTGGGTAGTGTGGTAGGCTTGGTTGGCCCCTAGTCCGGTTGGTTACCAGGCCCTGCCTTGTGCAGAGGCTGCTGGCTGTTGGTTAGCATGGCCTGGTCACACAGTGGGTGACTGCAGAACCCCAGGATGCCTCAGGGCTTATGCGAGCTCACTGATGGGCAGAGTTAGGGCCCAAAAGACTCTGGGGCTGTTGTCCACCCACTGTTGGGTGAAGCCAGGTCCTGGGGTTAGTGCCGGACTACTAGCAGGCAAAGCCAGGTCCTGGAGTCTGGCTGCAGGGCCCTGGGATCCCAGAGCTGGTGTCAGATCACTGGTGGCGGAGCGGTTCCTCACACAGTTGGTTACAGTGTCCAGGGAGTCCCAAAGCTTCTGTTGGCCTGCTGTGGGCAGGCTGGGTCCGCAGGCTGCAGGATTGTGGTTTTCTTGCACCTGGTGTCTGCCCCCTGGTGGGTGAAGCTGGTCTAGAGGCTAGTTCAGGCTTCCTGGAAGGCAGAGCTGGTGCCTGCCCACTGGTAGATGTAGCTGGGTCATGGCCCTCTCTTGGGCAGGGGCATGTCTAGAGGTGACTGTGCGTTCAGGAAGTCTTTAGGCAGCCTGTCTGCTGATGGGTGGAGATGTATTCCCACCCAGTTAGTTGTTTGGCCTGAGGCATCACAGCACTGGCACCTACAGGCTGTTGGGTGGGGCCAGGTCTTGGCACTAATGAGCTAGAAGGAGGATCCCACTATGACGACCACCCACACCAGTGTCCATGTGGTAGAAAACTCCCACTGTGAGTTGCCACCAGTGTCTGTGTCCCCAAGGTGAGTGGCAGCCACCCCACCTCTCCAGGAGATTCTCCAAGACCAGCAGGTAGGTCAGCCCAGGCTCCCATCAGATTACTGCTTTTGCCCTGGGTGCTGGTGCATGTGAGATTTTGTGTGCACCCTTTAATAGTGAAGTCTCTATTTCCCCCAGTCCTTTGGGACTCACAAAATTGATCTCCACTGGCCTTCAGAACCGAATGCTGTGGAGACTTGTCTTCCTGGTGCAGGGTCCCCAGGCTGGGGAGCCCAACATGGGGCTCAGAACTCTCATTCCTGTGGAAGAACCTCTGTAATATAATTATTTTCCAGTTTATGGGTCACCCATCCAGGGGTATGCAACTTGATTATATCACAACTACACCCCTCCTACCTGTCTTGTTGTCATTCCTTCTCTATGTGTTTAGTTGTAGATCTTTTCTGGTAGGTTCTGATCTTTTTCATACATGGTCGTTCTGCAGGTAGTTGTGATTTTGGTGTGCTCATGAGAGGAGGTGAGCTCAGGGTCTTTCTACTCTGCCATCTTGGCCAGTCTCTCTCCCAGTTAGAAAATTTAAAGCCACCTCTTAACTCTTAAGTGAAGGAGAAAATACAAAATGAAATCACAGAATTTCTTAAAAATGAACATAGTACATATCAGAATACATGGGATACATTTAAAACAGTGATCAAAGGAAAATTTATAGCCTTAAAAACTTTTCCAAAGTAAACTGAATGCGAATAGGGATTTCCGTGGTGGCGCAGTGGTTAAGAATCCTCCTGCCAATGCAGGGGATACAGGTTTGAGCTCTGGTCGGGGAAGATCCCAGATGCTGCAGAACAACTAAGCCCATGCGCCACTACTGCCAAGCCTGCGCGCTGCAACCACTGAAGTCTACGTGCCTAGAGCCCGTGCTCTGCAACAAGAGAAGCCACCACAATGAGAAGCCCCCGCGCCGCAACAAAGAGTAGCCCCCACTCACCACAACTAGAGAAAGCCCACATGCAGCAATGAAGACCCAACGCAGCCAAAAATAAAATTAAATAAATAAATAATTTTTTTTAAATGAATGAGAATAAGTAAACCAAATCCCTAGTGTAAAGTGCTAGAAAAAGATAAAGGAAGAACATGATATAAATAAAAGCAGAAATTATGTGGTAAGCAGAAGGAAGAAAATGAAGATCAGAGAGGAAACTAATAAAAAAGAAAACAAAAGCAATAGATAAAATCGATGAAACCAAAACTTGTCCTTTGAGAAGATCAAAGTTATTGATAAACCTTTAACCAGACTGGTCAGAAAAAAGGAGAGAAGACACGAATTACCAAAATCAGGAATGAGAGGATAACAAAATCTACAAATATTTAAAGAAAAGTCAGAAATTAGTAACAACTTTATACCACTGAGTTCAACAATTTAGATGAAAAGGATAAATTCCTTGAAAGGAATAAACTACTTAAGCTCAAGAAGAAATAGATAATTTGAATAGCCCTACATCTGTTAAAGAAATTGATTTGTATTTAAAAACCTTTCCACAGAGAAAACTCCAGGCCCAGATGGCTTCACTAATAAATTTTACCAAACGCTTAAGGAAGAAATAATACCCATTTTCTACCATAAAATTTAAAAAGAGGGAGTGCTTCCCAATTTATTCTGAGTCCAGCATTACCTAGATTTCAAAACCTGACTACACATTACCAAAAAAACTACAGACCAATTTCTGTGAACATAGATGCAGAATTTCTAAACAAAATTTTTACAAATTTGATCTAACAATATAAAAAAGATAATATAACCACCAAGTTAGGGTTTATCCAGTGAATTCAAGGTAAATTTTAACATGAGAAAAGCAGTCAGCTTACCTCACTATATTAAACTAAAAAAGGAAAACCACATTATTATCTCCATAGTTTAGGACAAGCTTTGACAGAATCCAACATCCTTTTTTTTTGGCTGCATTAGGTGTTCATTGCTGTGCGCGGGCTTTCTCTAGTTGCGGCAAGCGGGGGCTACTCTTCAATGCGGTGCACAGGCTTCTCACTGCGGTGGCTTCTCTTGTTGCGGAGAGCGGGCTCTAGGCACGCGGGCTTCAGTAGTTGCAGCAGGCAGGCTCCGTAGTTGCAGCACACGGGCCCTAGAGCACACAGGCTTCAGTAGTGGTGGCACACGGGCTTCAGTATTTGTGGCTCATGGGCTCTAGAGCGCAGGCTCAGTAGTTGTGATGCACAGGCTTAGTTGCTTCACAGCATATGGGATCTTCCGGACCAGGGATCAAACCTGTGTCCCCTGCATTGGCAGGCAGATTCTTAACCACTGCACCACCAGGGAAGTCCCCCAACATCCATTCTTGATTAAACTCTCCACAAACTGGGAATAGAAAAGAACTTTCTCAAACTGATAAATAATATTCTAAAAATCCTACACCTATCATCATACTTAATGATAAAAGAAGCTCAGTGTTTTCCCCCTAAAATCAGAAACATGTCAAGGATACCCACTCTCACCACTTGTTTTCAGCATTGTACTAGAGGTCCTAGCCAGTGCAGTAAGACAAGAGAGAGAAATAAAAGTCATCCAAATTGGAAAGGAAGAAGTAGAATTGTCCTTAATTGCAGACAACATGATTGTCTATGTAAAAAATCTGATAGAATCTACAAAAAAAAAAAAAAAATGCTACTAGAACTAGTAAATAAGCTTAGCAAGATCAAAGGATACAGTATTGATCAATATACAAAAATCAATTGTATTTCTATATACTAGACCAAATTGAAATTTTAAAAAACATTATTTGTAGTAGCATTAAAAATATATTAAATACTTAGAGATAAATCTGACCAAAAAAATTTGCAGATCAGTACACGAAAAACTACAAAGCATTGCTGAGAGAATTAAAGAAGACCTAAATAAATGGAGAGATGCACCATGCTCATGGATTGAAAGGCTCAGTGTTGTTTAGATATCAGTTTTGTTCACTTGCACTTTAGGCTCAGTACAACCCCAATCAAAAATCCCAGGAGTTCTTTTTGTAGAAATTGACATGATAATAATACTAAAGTTCATATGGAAATGCAAAAGATCTAAAATAGCCAAAACAACTTTGAAAAAGAACAAAGCTGAAGGACTCACACTACTTCATTTTGAAATTTATAAAAATACAGTTAATCAAGATGGTGTGCATAAAGATATTGGCATGAAGATAGGTAGATCAGTGTAACATACTAGAGAATCCTTAAATGGACCCACGTATATATGGACAGCTGTGGTCAAAGGTGCAAAGACAACTCAGTGGAGAAAGGGATATTCTTTCAACAAATGGTGATGGAACAATTGACTAGCCACACCTCATACCATACACAGAAATTAACTCAAAATAGATCCTAAATCTGAATCCTAGAACTATAAACATAGGAAAAATCTTCATGACTTTGGGTTTGGCAATGATTCCTAAGATAATATACCAAAAGCACGATCCATAAAAGAAGAAAAATGGTAAATTGGACTTCATCAAGATTAAAACTTCTGCTCTTGGGGGGGAAAAAAAAAAACACTGTTAAGTGAATAAAAAGACAAGCCATATACTAGGAGAAAATATTTTCACATCATATATTTCATAAAAGATTTGTATCTAGAATATGTAAAGAACTCTTTCATCACGATAATAAAGACAACCCTATTTTTAAATGAACAAAGGACTTGAAAAGACGTTTCTCGAAGGAAAATATAAAAATGGCCAATAAGCACATGAAAAGATACTCAACACAGTCAGTCATTAGGTAAATGCAGATTGAAACCTTAATGAGGAGCCACTACATACCCATTGGAATGGCTAAGTTTTTTTAAACTGACCATTACCAAGTTTTGACAGAGATAGGAGGAAAGAAATCATATGTCCATACAGAGACTTAACATGAATATTCGTAACAGCTTTATTTATAATGGGCAAAAACTGGAAATAACCCAGATGTCCCTCATCTGGTGAATGGATAAAGTGTGGTATATTCATGTAATGGACTACTACTCAGCAATAAAAAGTAATAAATTGTTGATGTTACACAACAACATGGATGAATCCCAAAGTAGTTTGCTGAGTGAAAGAAGCCAGACAGTAAACTACATACTGAATAATTGTACTTACATAAAGTTTTAGAAATTTCATACTAATCTATGGTAACAAAAAGCAGACTAGTGGTTGCTTGGAGAAGGACAGGAAGGAGAGGTTACAAAGAGGTATGAAACTGGGGAGTGACTGATATATTTATTATTTTGATTATGGTGATGATTTCAAGGTGTATATACATGTCAAAACTTACCAAATTGTATACTTTCAATATCTGCAGTTTATTGTATGTCAGTTATACCTTAACTGAGCCTTTTTTTTTCATTTAACTGACATTCCTCCTAGTGCTTTGGGGGAAAACAGAACTTGTATCTTTAACATTATATGCTTTCTGAACTACTTAAGTTTTTTGTCACTTGCATATATATTCTTTATAATAAAAATAATAAAATGGATTTTTGTAAGAAATTAAGGTGGAGAATAGAAGAGCAGAAGATCTAGAAAGAAATAACACAATAGACAAACTACTAGCTAACCTGATTTTTTTTAAGGGGAAAATCACAAACACTAGACACAGGAAATGACAAGGGGACATAACCATTGAAATATTATGAAATCATAAAAGACTATATTGCATATCTTTATATAAATAAAATTTTAAACTTGGTTGAGATGGATAATTTCCTAGAAAAATACAGTTTACCAAAATTGACCTATTAGAGATGGAAAGATTTCTATAGAAGAAGAAATCTTTAGAAGAAATAGAGCAAGTTATCAAGAAACTATGCCACAAAAAGCATCAGGCCCAGATGACTTCATGGGGGAATTCTAATAAATCTTGAAAGATTAGATCATCCTAAAGCTCCATAAATACTGTTCAAGAGCATTCTTTTTATGAAGCAAGTCTAATATTGATATCTAAACCTGATGAAGACAGTGAAAATTATAGATCAGTATCACTGATAAATATTAATACAAAAGTGTTAAATATTTTAATAAACAGAATCCAATACCACACTGCAAAAATAATATACCATGACCAAATGGGATTAAAGGTACTTAAAGTCAGCTCAGTATGAGGAAATCCATTAATGTAATCTACCACATTAACAGATCTAAAGAGAAAAATCATATATTCACAGATGCCTGAAAAGCATTTGGTAAAATCCAGTACCTCTACTGGGAGGGGGAAATCTCAAAAATACAGAGATTGTTGATATTTTTTTAAAGAGAACAAAAGAAAAAGATTGAGATGGACGGATCAAAATTCTTAATGGGAGAAACATTGAGGCAGTGCCATTATGATAGGAGCAAGGCAAGGATGTCCATTATCTCTACTACTACTCAAGGTATTAGTCAATGCTATTACACAATACAAATCAATCAGAGGCATAAGAATTGGAAAAGAAAGAAAACTATCTCTGTTTTCAGATAATATGGTAACCTAGAAACCATACAAAATTTATTATAAAATTTATTTTGTAAAATATAAGTTTATTATAAAATTAAAGACTTATAAAATCAAAGACATAAAATAAAAAGCTAGAGTAAGGTAGCATATAAAATTAATATGCAGAAATTAATAGCTTTCTTTTACATGAACAGTAATCAGAAGATGATTATAGAGAAAACCCCATTTATAATGTAAGAAATAGCATGTAAAATACTTAGTAGACTTAATGAGAAATATACAGACGTACATGAAGAAATCTGTAAAACACTCCTGAAAGACAGAATATTAGACTTGATCAAATGTAAAGACATCCCTTGTTCTTAGCTATGACAATTCAACGTTGTAAAGCTGCCAGTTCCGTCTAAGCTATTTATATATGAGCACAATCCCGGTAAAAATAACTACCAGCTTTTTTATGGGGTTAGACAAATGGAATTGAAGTTCATAAGAGAAGCCAGGACAACACAAAAAGAAAAGCTACAAGAGATTCTAGCCCTACCAGATATTAAAGAATACTATTAAGACTTCTTAATTAAAACAGTGTGTTAATGACCCATGAATAGGACAAAAAGACGAGTAGAATAGAAAAGAGAATCCAGGAAAGACCCAAATACATATGAAAATATAGTATATGACAAAGGTGCAATCTCATATCACTGGGGCTTTTAATAATGGGCTTTTAAGTAAATAGTGTTGGAACAACTGGAGAAAAGGTAAATTAGAACCATACTTCAGGGGGACTTCCCTGATGGCGCAGTGGATAAGACTCCATGCTCCCAATGCAGGGGGCCCGGGTTCAATCCTTGGTCAGGGAACTAGATCCCACATGCATGCCGCAACTAAGAGTTCGCATGCCACAACTAAGGAGCCCAGGTGCTGCAACTAAGACCCAGTGCAACCAAATAAATAAATAAATAAATAAAAGAACCATACTTCACACCATACACAAAAATTGGCTCTAATACAATTGACAGAAGAAAATATAACCTGGGCATAGGGAAGGTTTTTTAACCATGAATCAAAATTCAGATGCAGTAAAAGACTGATAACTTCTGAACGCATGAAAACAAAGACTTTTGCTTGACCAAAAAACTTTTCCTAAAACTAATAGAAAACACCATTACCAATGTCAAAAAACAACTGACAGAAAAAATCTTCAAGAAAAGGGCTGATATTCCCGAATATTAAAAACTGTTAAAAATTGAGCGAATAGAGACCAAAATCTATTAGAAAATGGACAAAAGATATAAATACACAATTCACACAAAAATAAGATATAAAAATGATAAATCAAACCTGAGATCGGTTATCTACGAGGGAGGAGTGGAAAGGATGGGAGATTGGGATTGAGGTAGAAGGGATGGAGGTGTAGCATTTCTCCAAGTATACCTTTTTGTATAATTTTGACTTTAGAACTGTGTTAACATTTTGTATATTAAAAAAACAAGAAGAGAAGATGAAGGGAAAGCAGAATGATATATGAGCAAACTAAACCTAGTCTGTTTGAAATAGTTATTTTTAAATTAATTTTCAAATAACTTCATTGAAGAGAGGAACGGAGGGGAGAAGTCTTAATCCCAATAATCCTTGAAGACAGGCTAAAGACAGAAAGCCTATGAACAAATATTGAACTCTAATTAGAGTGGTATGGGTTAATAGGTCTGAAACTACTTTAAGTTATATTTTAGAGTTGAGCAAATAAATTAATATATTGACAATTGGTGGGAGCTAGATTTCTCGCTGTCAAAGAAGGGATTTTAGAAATATGGAAAGGGGAGAGGGTAGAATAAACTCTATGGTAATTGGATTGGAATTAGAGATATGAATATAAACCCATGCATCTTAATACAGATATAGAAATATAAATGTGTATATATGTTTTCTTGCTCTGTCCACAAAGAAGGCCTAAAAATGATGACTCCTCAATAAACAATGAGAATATCTACTGTCGAGATCTTGGCTTCTAAATACTATCCTCCATTAAAAAGGTCCAGAACTCATTAGAATAATGGCTGATTCCACTGGGAAAGTACAAGATGAGCCTAGAACATTTTGCTCAGAAAACTAAGGAAGTGCTTAAAGAATGATACAAATATGTCAAAAAGACACTGAAACCAACCTGTAAGGCCCCCCAGTGGCCAAGTCTGGCATAATTGAAATATTAAAATAAGTGATTATAACATAGAGAACAAGAATCCAAGAGTCCATAATGGTACAAATAAATATATGAATAAATAAATAAGTAGATAGAAGGGAAAGCTTTACCTTACATTATTAGAATGTCTACTAATAAGGTTAGAAGGAATGATGGAATTAAGAGAGCTCTCTTGACAACCACCATGATAATAATTGTTTCAGGCAAGAATCATCAGTGTATGCTAAAATTAATGAGTGAATCAATACCTGATGAGAAACAGGATATTTACATAGTTTCAACATATCCTTCCCCCAAATACTTATCAGCTACAAAAGGAAAATAGTAATCTAAACCTGGCAGACAAAAACCTTTAAAAATTGATCAAAATTAACATCACTAGTAGACATCTTATGCTTCCTGATATGATGGACTGAGAAGGATGCAACATCACTTCTGTGGTATTCCTACCAAAAATGTGTATCCTGCCATCTGATGGGAAACATCAGGCAAACCCAGGTTGAGGCATATTCTATGAAAAAAAATGTTCTGTACTCTTGAAAAATATCAAGATCATGAAAGACAAAGACTAAAGAACTGTGCCAGATTGACAGAGACTAAAGAGACATTACAACTAAATGCAATATGTGGTCCTGGATTGGACCCTAGAGCAAGAATACTTTTTTTCCTTTTGCAGTAAAGGATACTAGATGACCAACTGAAATTATACTGTGGTTATGTAAGAGATGTCATTGTGTTTAGGAAATAAGGGGTAAAGAAGTTTTATGTTTGCAATTTACTGTTAAACTATTGTGTACATATATATAGAGGGAGATAAAGCAAACAAGATAGAATGTTAATGTTTCAATGTAAAGTTTTTTAAAATTTCTAAGCAATCAGGTAAAATAGTAATAGCTAATAAAAGGATGTGGTGGGTACATGTATATCTGTTATTTACCTTCTATATGTTTGAAGTATTCATAAAATATTAATTTTTTTATTTTAAATAGTCCTACTGAGTTGAAATTATCATTCATTCAAGTGGATTCAAGCCCTTAGATTACAAGACGCATTATGGGGTAGTACCTGACTTTAAATGTTATAATAAAATCTGTTTGATAAATTAGAAGTACTACCCTATTTAACATGGAAATGCTCATCTTTACTAAAAACCTTAATGGCCTTTGGCAGTGAATTTAAGCATGTCAGGAAAGCGTCTTAAACTCAGAATTGGGGTTTCCAAATGCTTCAGTTTGTGATAAAGTTTTTACTGGTCACCAGTAAGATGAAAAATAGAACAGAGAGTGGTAGTGAGGTTTTATAAATTTAAATTTATTCAGTTTTAAAGATTCTCCTTTATCCTACACTTTTACATTCTTGTTTGATCATATATTCTTTTATGAAATGATGGTTGTGGTAAGATGGTAGCTTAGGGTATTTTTTAGTGCCCTTTCTCAGCAAAGTAAAAGATAGGAACCCCATATTGGTTGCCATTTTGAGAGATTACTGATCTGTGAAAGCTAGGAGTAAGGGAACTGTATTTTCATTCCTTTTTAAATGTAATATTTGAGAATAGAAAACCAGTTATCCATAGTCATTATTCATTGTCTTCATAACAGAAATGACAAGTTTGCTTAAAGTGAACAGGATCCAAACATATCATAATTCAGATTTTGTACTTGTAGGAAATGTACCTTTGAAATAGTTGAAAATACTTGGTTCACTTGTTTTTCTTCCCTATTCCGTCTGTTTTAGGGCAAACACTGTATCCTCGATGTGTCTGGAAATGCCATAAAGAGATTACAGATTGCACAACTTTACCCAATCTCCATTTTTATTAAACCCAAATCCATGGAAAATATCATGTAAGTGTAAATGCCTAAGGCACAGCCTCTAAATACAAATCCAGTCTCTGTTACTTATTACATTGGGTAATTTGCTTACCCTTCTTGCATCTCAATTCCTTTATCTGTAAATTGCAGGTAATAATAGTATACCCACCTCAGAGGGTTGTTGTGAGGATTAAATAAGCACTCTTGATATTAACTATCATAATCATCAACATTAATATACTAAAGTATAAAGTAACATATGTTAGAATTTTTAGGTTTAAATAGTCACATGTGTCCAGTACCTACTTAATTGGGCAGTGCAGCTCTGGGTAACCATTAAGAGAATAAAATAATGTATAAATAGTTACCTAATAGAGGACAAAAAATAGAATTTAAATAAATATTAAAAGAAGAGAGGAATGAGCAAATAGAAACATAGTATTAGGTGGGGCAAAAGGATACAGATAGTAAGATAGTATAAATTAACCCAAATGTTTCATTAAATTCTAGACTAAATGGTCCAATTAAAATACAAAAATTGTCAGAATAGAGGAATGAAAAATCAATAACTATATGTTGCTTTTGTAGAAAAGGAAAAGAATCTTTACCTTCTACTCCTCCAGGTTCTCAGCTGGGCCTCTGTAACAAAAGACAGATGAACAAGAGAAAAGCATGCAAATTTATTTAAGTTTTACATGACATAGGACCCTTCATAAGAAAATGAAAATCCAAAGAAATGGTTAAACCTGAACATTTTTATACTAGGTTAGATGAAGAGTGGAGAGTGATGGGAAAATGTGACAGGACCAGACGATATGACTTAAGAGTAGTAAACTAGTGGAAACTTAGTAAGGCTTGTTCATTCAGATTCCTCTCAGCTTCCCTCCATCGTCAGAGATAAGGATAAGGATAAGGATAAGGATGGTCCTTCAGATATAGGGAGGTCACCTCTCACATGAGGGTCTTTTTGACCTGCTTCAGGTGAAGGTCAGAGAGTCCTTCCTGTACCTGTCATTTTTCAAATTCCTTCAACATAAAATATTCAATATGCCAAGGTACCATATTTTGGGGTAGTGTGCTATAAAACCCATCAATTATATGTTGCTTTCATAAGACATACCTTAATTATTAGTCTATGGAAGGGCTGAAAGAGAATAGAAAAAAGGGATATACCCTGCAAACACTAAATAAACTAAGCTGGTTTATACTACTTTCAAAGTATACTTTAAGGTAAGTATTACTAGAGATAAAGAGGGACATTCATAGAAATTAAAGGTTCACTCCATTAGGAAGATATATTTATACATTTGTTTTACACTTTTAGTAACACAGTCTCAAAATATCTAAAGCACAAATTGACAGCTATGTAGGAAAAATAATAATAATTCCACAATCATAGTGGGCGAACATAACAAAAGAATCACAAAGTAATACAATAAGAAAAGAGACAAATAAAAAAATAAATAAGGATATACAACAACACAAATTAGAAACTTTACCTAACTGACATACATAGACCACTGCACTCAACATCTGCAAAATTTACACCTTGATTTCAAGTGCACTTAAAATAATTACCAAAACTAATTATATGCTAAGCCACAGATTTCAAATGATTAAAAATAAATATCTCTGAGCATGATGAAATTAGAGTAGAAATGAATAATTAAAAGATCACTGGAAAATCCCCAAATATTTGGAAATTCTGTGGATCAAAGAATAAGTCACTCTATAAGTTAATAAATGTTTTGAACTCAATGGTAATAAAATTGTCAAGTAAATAAATTTGGAGGATATAGTAGCCTAGAAAACAAACATATGGTAGAGAGGATTAACAAATCAAAAATGTTTTCTTTGAAAATACTATAAACTGTTAATAAGAAAGATCAAGGAAAGAAAATTTTAAAGGCATAAATAACATCAAGAATGAAAATGGGAGGGCTTCCCTGGTGGCGCAGTGGTTGAGAGTCTGCCTGCCAATGCAGGGGACACGGGTTCGAGCCCTGGTCTGGGAAGATCCCACATGCCACAGAGCAACTAGGCCCGTGAGCCACAACTACTGAGCCTGCACGTCTAGAGCCTGTGCTCCGCAACAAGAGAGACCGCAATAATGAGAGGCCCGCGCACCACGATGAAGAGTGGCCCCCGCTTGCCGCAACTAGAGAAAGCCCTCACACAGAAACGAAGACCCAACACAGCCATAAATAAATAAATAAATAAATAAATTTTTTTAAAAAAAGAATGAAAATGGGAATATCACTACACATCCAGTAGACATTAAAAATGTTAACACAGGCAATCCAGTAGAAAAATGAGCAAAGGACTTGGACACTTCACAAGAGGATCCAAATAGTTAATAAACATTTTAGATAGTGCTTAATCATGGAAATGCAAGTTAAAACCACAAGGTCATATATTATACTAAAATAGCTAAAATGAAAAGGTACCAAATGTTGGCAAGGATGTGGAGCAACTGAAGCTCATAACACTGATAGGAGTGTAAATTGGTACATCCACACTGGTAAACTTGTTTACAGTATCTCCTAAAGCTGAACGTACACATAACTTAGGACCCAAAAGTCTCATTCCTAGATATATACTCAACAGAAATGTTTATGTATGTTTACCAAAGACATGTACTAGATTAGATGGAAATACTGTACTAAATAACTAAAAGCTTGAAACTATCCAAATACCCATCAGAGCCTATGTAAATATGACATTCACACAAAATGAAATATTCTACAGTAATGAGAATGAGCAATCTCCAATTACACACAGAAGTATAGAAGAATCTCACAAACATAATTTGAGTAAAAAAAAATTCAGACCTAAAAGTATATATACTCCATGATCCCAAATTTAATCATTGCTTATAGAAATCAAATAGAGGTTACTCTTTGAGGGTAGGTTGGTGACTGGAGTGAAGACACCCAGATTCTTAGGTGCTGATGTAATGTTCTCTATCTCAGTCTAGGTACTGGATATACAGGTAAGCGTTAAGTTGCTGAAAACTCATCAAGATATACATTTATGATATTTCTGTTCTATGTTTGAAAATTATACTTTAAAAAAATCTGAAGAAATAGAAAAGGAAAAAAAGAAATAGAAAATCTAGACCTGTACTCCTAAAGAACTTGACTTTGTTATGAAAAGCCTTCCCACAAATAAAAGAGCCAAAAGGACTTACTGAATTCTACCAAAAGCTAAGAAGTAATACCAGTCTTATAAAGATTCTTCAACTAATTTTATGGGCATTAATTTAATACCAAAACCTGTGAAAGATTTCACAGGAAATGAAAATGACAAACCAGTCTTACCATGAATATAGATACAGAAATCCTTACCAAAATAGAGCAGTTTGAATCCAACAATTTTTTTTTTTAACTGAAAGCTTCTTTATTTATTTTTGGCCGTGTTGGGTCTTTGTTTCTGTGCAAGGGCTTTCTCTAGTTGCAGCGAGCGGGGGCCACTCTTCATCGCGGTGCGCGGGCCTCTCACTATCACAGCCTCTCTTGCTGCGGAGCACAGGCTCCAGATGCGCAGGCTCAGTAGTTGTGGCTCACGGGCCTAGTTGCTCCGCGGCATGTGGGATCTTCCCAGACCAGGGCTCGAACCCATGTCCCCCGCATTGGCAGGCAGATTCTCAACCACTGCGCCACCAGGGAAGTCCTCCAACAATTTTTTTAATAAGATAAAATACAACAGCCAAGTTGGGTTTATTTAAGGAATGCAAGGGTAGGTTAACATTTAAGATTAATCAGCGATAGAGCTAGAGAGAAGATGGAGTAGGAAGCACCAAGGAATCTATCTCCCCACCTAGACAACAGTTGGACTCGCAGAATCTGTCTGATGTTGACCCTTGAACATCGCAGGTTTGAACTGCATGGGTCTACTTAAACATGGATTTTTTTCAGTAGTAAATATTGCAGTACTACTCAATCTGCGGTTGATTGTGGATGCGGAACCATGGATACAGAGGAACCAAGCACATGAAGGGCTGACTGTTATACATGGATTTTCAACTGCATGGAGGGTTGGCACCCCTAACCCTGACATTGTTCAAGGGGCAACTGTATTTTGGAACTCAGGAATTCACTGAAGGCTTGCAGCTTCTAGGGGATGGTTTGAACTGTCAAATTTGATTTATTTCACCTCTTACCACGGTAGCAACTTCCCATTTCCCCACCTTCAGCCCCCTAGCAGGTAGCCTTGCACTCATTCCTTGAGCAGCTTACATAAAGTTTGTGGAGCCAAGGTGGGGAATAAGGACCTTGTCCTCCAAACACTGGGGAATCTCTGCTCAGATAGCTGATTCCTGCTTCTGACTGTGGAGGTGCAGACACAGAAGCAGGGAGCCATTGTTGCAAACCCCACTGCCACTGTTGCAGGGCCCCACCTCTCAGGCTGAAGTGACTTCTAGAGAGTTAAGGGGCTGGTGGTGCCTTTTTTCCCCCTCTTTTACGTTTTCTTTTTCCCATTTGGGAGCCAGACTAGGACGTTCACATATACAGGAGTATTCAGAAAGTCAACACACATGCCCAGGGAAAGGCACAGGCTCAGAAAAGATCTGAGAAGACCTTGTGTATACCTCAGGCTAATCCCTGGCATGGAGGCATCCTACAACAATTAAAAACAAACAAAAAACCCTAAAGGAAGGAGAATTTTACCTCTGGCATTATCACATTATAAGATTCCAATGTCCAGTATTCAACAGAAATTTATAAGGCATACAAAGAAACAAGAAAGTGTGGCCTATTCAAAGGGAAAAAATAAATCAATAGAAACTGTCCCTGAAAAAGACCTAATGGCAGATATACTAGACAAAGACTTTAAGACAGCTGTCTTAAAGTTTCTCAGCAAACTCAAAGAAGATGTGGAAAAAGTCAAGGAAACAATGTGTGAACAAAATGGAAACATCAATAAAGAGGTAGGAAACCAAAAGGAAATTCTGGAGCTGAAAAGTACAATAACTGAAATGAAAAATTTCATTCAAAGAGGGATTCAAACACAGATTTGAGCAGGCAGGAACAAAGATTCAGCAAACTTGATAGAAGAATGGAAATTATCAAGGCTATGAACAGAAAGAGAAACGACTGAAGAAAAGTGAACAGATCCTAAGGAACCTGTGGGATACCATCAACCGGAAGAACATATGCATCTGGGAGTCCCAGTATTAGAAGAAAGAGAAAAGGCAGAGAGAATATTTGAAAAAATAATGGCTGAAATTTTCCCAAACTTGATGAGAGATATGAATATAAACATCCAAAAAGCTCAACAATCTTCAAGTAAAATGAACTCAGAGAGACCCACATTGAAACACATTTTAATCAAACTATCAAGAGACAGAGACAGAATTTTGAAAGCAGCAAGAGAAAAGTGAATTATCACATACAGAAGTCCTTATTTTCAGTAATTTATGTAAGTGGACTAAACTCTCCAATCAAAAGACAAAGATTGGCAGACTGGATAAAACACATGCAATCCAAAGACACAAACAAGTTGAGAAAGTAAAAGAGATATTCTATTCAAATAGTAACCAAAAGAGATCAGGAGTAGCTATACCAATATCAGACAAAATAGACTTTAAATCGAAAAAGGTTATATATGACAAGAAAGACATTGTATATTAATTAAAGTTTCAATATGGCAAGAAGATATAACAATTATAAACAGTTATGTACCTAATAACAGATCATCAAAATATATGAAGGAAAAACTGACACAATTGAAGGGAGAAACAGCTCTACAATAATAGTTGGAGACTTCAGTACCCCACTCAAAATAATGGATGGAACAACCAGACAGAAGATACATAAGGAAATAGAGGGCTTAAACAACACAATAAACCAGATAGACCTAACAGACATATACAGAACACTCTAGCCAGTAATAACAGAATACACATTCTTCTCAAGTGCACATGGGACATTTGCCAGGGTAGACCATATGTTAGGCCACAAAAGTTGATTCTTCAAAAAGATCAAGAAAAATGACAAACCTTTAGGTAGACAGACTAAGGGAAAAAAAGAAGACTCTGAAACTAAACTCTGAAATGAAAGTAGGGACATTACTACTGATTATACAGAAATAAAAAGGATTCTGAGAGTATTATGAACAATTGGGCACCAAAAATATGGGTAACCTAGGTGGACAAATTGCTAGAAACATAAAACCTACCAAGACTAAATCACAAAGAAATAGAAAATCTGAATAGACCTGTAACTATAGTAAGTTTTGTATACATATAACTTATACACCCTATATTAAGAAAATTGAATCAGTAGTCAGAAACTCCCAACAAAGAAATGCTCTGGATCTGATGGCTTCTCTGGTGAATTATAACAAACATTTAAAAGAAGAACTAATGCCAATCCCTCCTAACTCATTCTATGTGACCAGCATTACCCTGATACAAAAGCCATACAAAGAAACTACAAGAAAACTGTAGACCAATATCCCTTATTAACATTTATGTAAAAATCCTCAACAAAATATTAGCAAACAATTCACCAACATATTAAGAGGATTATACACCATGAGCAAGTGGGATTTATTCCTGGAATGCAAGGATGTTTCAACATATGAAAATGGATCATTGTAATAAACCACATAACAAAATGAAGGGGGAAATCACATGATCATCAACTGATGTAGAAAAAGCATTTGACAGTATTCAGCACCCTTTCATGATAAAAATATTCAACAAAATCAGAATAGAAGGAAACTATCTCAACATAATAAAAGCCATTTATGAAAAACTGACAGCAAACATCATACTCAATGGTGAAAGACTGAAGGCTTTCCTTCTAAGATCAGGAATAAGGCAAGGATGCCTGCTTTCACCACTTCTATTTAACGTAGTACTAGAAGTTGTATCCAGAGGAATTAAGCAAGAAAAAAAAAGCCATCCAAATTGGTAAGGAAGAAGCAAAATTATCTCTGTTTGCAGATGATATGATCTTATCTGTAGAAAACCATAAAGACTCCACACAAAAGCCATTAGAACTAATAAATTCAGCAAAGTAGAAGTATGCAAAGTCAACATACAAAAATCAGTTACATTTCTATATATAAACAATGAACAATCTGAAAAGGAAATTACAAAAACAATTTTATTTACAATAGCATCAAAAAGAATAAAATACTTGGGAATTAACCAAGTAGGTGAAAGACTTGTACAATGAAAACTATAGAACATTGCTGAAAGAAATTAAGATATAAATAAGTAGAAACACATTCCATGTTCATGGATTGGAACACTTAATATTGTTAAAATGTCAGTACCACCCAAAGTGACCTACACGTTCAATGCAATACCTATCAAAATCCCAATGATATTTTTTGCAAAAATAGAAAAATCCATACTAAAATTCATATAGAATCTCAAGGAACCCCCAAATAGTGAAAACAATCTTTAAAAAAGAACAAAAAAATGGAAGACACACTTCCTGATTTCAAATTTTATTGCAAACTACAGAAATCAAAATGCTGTGGTACTGGCATAACGACAGAGATAAAAAACCAGGGGGAAGAAATGGTCAGTTGATTTTTGACAAGGATGCAAGACCATTCAATGAGGAAAGGACAGTCTGTTCAACAAATGGTGCTAGGAAAACTGCATATCCACATACAGAAAAATGAAGTTGGATCCTTACCTAACACCACATACAAAAGTCAACTAAAAATGGACCAAGGACCTAAATGTAAGACAATAAAACTCTTAGAAGGAAACATAGGACAAAAGCTTCATAACACTGGATTTTGCAGTGATTTCTTAGATATGACACCAAAGACACAGGTAACAAAAGAAAAAAAGGAAGGTTAGACTTCGTGAATATTTTAAAACTTTTTATATCAAATGACACTATCCACAGAATAAAAAGGCAACCCACAGAATGGGAGAAAGTATCTGTAAGTCATATGTCTGATAACAGATTAATATCCAGAATATATAGAAACTAAAACTCAACAACAACAAAAAACTTGATTCAAAAATGGGCACAGGACTTGAATAGACATTTCTCCAAAGAAGATAAACAAATGGCCAATAAGCACATGAATAGATACCTATCATCACTAATCACTAGGGTAATGCAAATCAAAACTACAATGACATACTACCTCACACCCATTAGGATGGCTACTGTCAAAAAAACAAAATAATTGCTGCCAAGGATGTGGAAAAACTGGAATTCTTGTATACTGTTGGTGGGAATGTAAAATGGTACAGCTGCTGTGGAAAATAGTTATGGCACTTCCTCAAAATACTAAAAATAATAATTACCATATGATCCTGCAATTCCACCTCTGAGTATATACCCAAAAGTATTGAAAACAAGGTCTTAAAGAGATATTTGTACACCCATGTTCATGTTATCATTATTCACAATAGCTGAAACATGGAAGAAACTCAATGTCCATCGACAGATGAATGGTTAAGCAAAATATGGTATATGCACACAAAGGAAGGAAATTCTGCAATGTGTTACAACATGGATGAACCTTGCAGACATTATGCTAAGTGAAGTAAGCCAGTCACAAAAAGACAAATACTGTATGATTCCACTTATATGAGGCAGCTAGAGTAGTCAAAATCATAGAGACAGAAAAAATGGTGGTTGCCAGGGGCCAGGGGGAGGCAAGAGTGCGGAGTTATTTTTAATAGGTATAGAGTTTTGGTTTTACCAGATGAAATGAATTATAGGTATGGATGGTGGTGATGCTTGCATAGGTACTAATGCCACTGAAGTGTATACTTTAAAATGGCTAAAATGGTAACTTTTATATTGTGTATATTTTACCACAATTTTTAAAGTAATTTTTAAAAATCAGTGTAGTGTAAGACTCGCAGACATAGAGAACAAACATGATTACCAAAGGGGAGGGGGAGGGATGAAGTAGGAGTTTGGGATTAACAGATACACACTACTATATATAAAATGGATAAACACCAAGGACCTACTATATAGCACAGGGAACTATATTCAGTATCTTGTAATAACTTATAATGGAAAAGAATCTGAAAAAGAATATATATATATATGAAAAGGATAGATACATATATAACAGAAACACTTTGCTGTACACCTGAAGCTAACAACATGGTAAATCAACTATACTTCAGTTTTTTAAAAAATCAGTGTAGTGTACCGCATTAACAGATTTTACGGGGAATTCCCTGGCAGTCCAGTGGTTAGGACTCGGCGCTTTCACTGTGGTGGCCCAGGTTCAGTCCCTGGTTGAGGAGCTAAGATTCCGCAAGCCGCACAGTGCAGCAAAAAAAAAAACAAAAAACTTTTAGTATAAAAAAATATCATTTTAATAAATGCAGGAAAAGCGTTTGATAAAATTAACATCTATTCATGACAAAAATATTTTGTAAACTATGAACAGAAGGGAATTTCCTTAATCTGATAAAGGTCGTCTACAAAATATCAAAACAAACATCATATTTGATGATGAAACATTGAAAGCTTTCCCTCATAAGTTGGGAGCAAACTTCCATTTATCCATCATCCAGCTGTAGCATTAATTATCAACTGTGACCAATCTCGTTTCATCTATCCCCCCACCTCCTTATCCCTCCACTCCAGATTATTTTGAAACAAACCCCAGACATTATATGATCTCATCCATACATCTTTGTATATATTTGAAAGATAAAATTCTTTATTAAAAAACATCACTATGATGTCACACTAAAACATATATACACTAATATGTATAAAATGGATAACTAATAAGAACCTGCTGTATAAAAAAGTATGTACACATTGTAGAAGGTTCAGGCAATATGAAAAAGCATAAAGAAGAAAAAAAATCACTATGTCACACTAAAACAGTAATTCCTTGATATCATCAGTTCATGTTTTCTTGATTGTTTCATAAGTTTTGTTTAATTTTTTTCAATTTGTTTGAATCAAGTTCCAAACAAGATCTGTTTGTGACAGTTGGTTGTTAAGTCTTTTGATCTACAGATTCTCCCTTCATATCTTTCTCTTTTTTCTGTTTATTTGTTGAAGAAAACAACTCATTTATTCTGCAGTTTTCCCCAGACTATATTTTGCTGATTGCCTTCTCATGGTATTATTTAATGTGTTCATGTATCCCCTTTACTATCTATAAATTGGTAAGTAGATCTGTAAGTCATATTTTAACATGAAATTTTCATCGAAGTCAAAACTGTCAAATTAATGCTTAGTTTTTTTGACTGTCTTGAACTAATGCAAAAATGTGTTGAAACCCTTCTGTCATTCCAAGTAAAAAGCTACATAGTCAGTGACTGGACGTAGTTTTTAATGACATTAAGATTCTCAACAGAGCTCAACTTTTCATGATTTTATATGTCTTCTCTCCTCTGTCATCCTTTTTCAAAAGTATTATAATGTAGTAATTACTAATTTCTAAATTTATTTGTATAGGGAAATGAATAAGCGTCTGACAGAAGAACAAGCCAGAAAGACGTTTGAGAGAGCCATGAAACTGGAACAAGAATTTACTGAACATTTCACAGGTTGGCATCATGTGTAGCAGAGCCCTTTATGGTAGAATTTTGCTTTGGAGCCATATGAACTGACCCATTGAAATGGATTTTGAACTATGCCCACATTTAGCAGTAGTAATAATAAGTGCTATAAGTTTCAGAATAATTCATCTAATCTAGGTTGCAGTGATGAGGAATCTTGAAATTTAGTGTTTCTTAGGTTGTCGATGAGGACAGCGTGTACAGGAATAATTCATACTGACCAGAAGAAAACATTCAGACTTGACTTCTTCAATGAAACTGACTTTTCTCTTATTCTTTATAAATTTTGATCCATTTTAAGATATTATTTGTTTAAAAAGAGAAGAATAGGTAGCAATTCCCAAATTCATTTTATTCTTTAAATTATTCCTTAGGTATCTTTGGATAGGTTTTTGTTGTTGTTTATTGTTTGTTTGAAATAATGATTAGCTTATATTTGGTGTTCATATTAAGTACCATTAAGTGTCATGGTGTTGTAACCCATGTGTGTGTGTGGTTTTTTTTTAAGGATTTTTAATAATTTCAGACTTACAGAAAAATCACAAGAATAGTACTAGCAATTCTCATATACCCGTATTCCACAAATGTTAACATTTTACCACATTTATAATTTTGCTGAAACATTTAAGAGTAAGTTGCAGACAGATGCTCTTTTGCCTCTAATTACTTCAGTGTCTATTTCCAAAATACACAAAACAAAGTAAAACATCACCAAATCTTGCTTTCTGATAAATTTTTAAAATAAAATTTTTTCTGTTTTACAAATAAGAAAATTCATGAAATGAGCCTTTTCTAAGCAAACAATACATAGATGGTATCTCTTCCTGAATGAGTATTTCTAAGATATAGCTTCTGCTGTTTTACCAACAATTGTAATGGTGAAGATAGACAATTTTAATGGAGGTTTCTGATTTTGTTTCTATCATTACAGCTATTATACAGGGAGATACGCTGGAAGACATTTACAACCAAGTGAAGCAGATCATAGAAGAACAGTCTGGTCCTTACATCTGGGTTCCAGCAAAAGAAAAGTTATGAGGACTGATGTTTCTCTGTTTCTCTTTTCCACAGTCTCATTTTCTCTGACACTTCTTTGCCCTTTCCTTCTGGAGTCTGTCTTCAATACTTCTTCCATGTTGATTCATATCCCACTCATCATGGTCTGCAGTTGCACTTATTTTTGACATCTTAGTGTCTCCTTCAAGTTGTAACATCTGTATTATTTTATCTCACTATTGGTTTGTGGCCATTTTTCACAAATGAAGATGGAATGGCCTGACCAGCTATTAATAGGATTTGGGGAGACGGGGAAATTGTGGTAAAATTCCTTAATGTTTAAGGGAAAGTAACTTTAAGAGATTTTCAGAGAAGCTTTATATACATTCTTTCCAAATTTCAATATAAATGAAAGAAAAGTGGTTTTAATCAATGATTTAGTAAACTTTGAGCAACAATGCATGCTTAACTTTAATAGCATGGTTTGGCCAGCATATTAGCTCTCAAGTCCTTTTCTCAATTGACTTCTGTTATCAAAGCAAATATTTCATTATAGACAAATAAGGAAAATATGTTTTTTAATTTCAAAATTAATATCTGAGTTAACTTTAATAATTTCACAAGGGATATTCATATTCATATCTTCTTAAAGTCTTTTATTGTTTGAAGTTTTTTTTTTTCCTCCCAGTAGATTTGCTAGGAATAACAATGTTTAAATGTTTTTAATCTACTTGTGCAACACTATTTATAGTGTCTTACAAAAGTTGTTCATACATAATGATCATCACATTTTCTGAATTGAGGCCATGTTTAGGTGCTAGGGGAGTTCATCTTTTACACATAAGGTTGAGAAAATTTCATAGACATAAATACAAAACAGACATTACAGTGATGATGTAATCATTATGGCAGTGGGAAAGGAGTCCAATTCATAGTCTAAAATTTTAAATGCATTCTTAGGGGTCAGATTTTAATGAAT
This sequence comes from Eschrichtius robustus, assembly GCF_028021215.1. NCBI lineage: Eukaryota > Metazoa > Chordata > Mammalia > Artiodactyla > Eschrichtiidae > Eschrichtius > Eschrichtius robustus. The sequence goes on from NC_090829.1 coordinate 73,941,297, forward strand.
ATTTTACCCACAATAACTATTTTGTTATAATAAAATATATATATATAAATATATATATAACTTTCTTTAAACTCTGTAACTATGGGAATTATTTTCTTTACATAGTTGCACACACACATATATATGTATATTTAAAATATATTTTTTTTCTTTTGCCACCTACTCTCTTGGTTTGGTTTTAAGTTAAATATTAATTGATTGGACTTTATCTTCCTTAATCGTGTGAAGTGAAAACAGGAGGATGGTGGTTGTGGAAAGAAGCCCTTAGGGAAATTAGGTTATACATAAAAACATGGGCATGTTCTCCTCTTTTCTATAAAAGTTTTCAAATGGTTCCTGGTTGGTTTTTTGTGGGGGGTTTTTTTCGGGGGGATTGGGTGTTGTTACCGTTGTTCTTGTCACTGGCTTTGGATTTGGTCTCCACCTCTTTCCAGTTCTCCTTTCATTAATAGGCAAACAGGCAAAAACCTCATGTGTATGAGTGTTTTCCCCTCAGACTGTACACCTTTCATCTCTTGTAGCTGCTCTGCAGTAGAGTTGCACAGATCTTCATGGTGAGCAATTAAGAAATTTTAGTGAAAAGTAGATAATTTCAGAAATCAATTTCTCTGGTCTTTTATATTAATAATACTGTTTGGCTTCCCATTGCTTTTTTTGGAGTTTATTAAATATGTGTTTTTGACAACCTCCTCATTACAGTTTCTTAAACAAATGAGTACTGGTTTGTAAAGAATTATCAACATTATCCATTCCATTTATGAGAAAGAGGAGAACAGCTAATAAACTTTATTGTAAAATCTGTATGTTAAATGTGTCTTGTATTCTGAAAGAAAAAATTATTTTACAAGCTAGCGTTTTCTTGGAACAATTTGGGGCATCACATCATTTGTAAACTGAATTCAAGAATCATTAGGCAACCTAATCATATTTCTTCTGTAGGTTTTGGAATTGAATATGTTAACACATTGAAATATATACCATAGCTGTTACATGCTAATATAATAAGTTGTTTCCAAACATAAATAGATTAGAAGAAAACTATTGTAAAATGATCTCAAGAGCCTCAGAAATCACCTCATAGCAGGACCCCAGCATAAGCCATTTTGAAGTATTTACTGGTCGAATGTTGTAAAATATCAAGAGATTATAAAATGACACCATTTATGTGTTAAAATGTATATTACATTGCTTTCTGAATGTCCTTGTTAAGTGATTTTTTGTAAGAAGATACTTTTGTGCACCTTTCTAGATTGTATAGAATTATTAATAAAAGTACTAATTGTTTAGTACTACTGTGCAACAGACACTTTAGTATCATTTAATTTTTCAAAAGAAGATAAGAATTACTGGCCGCACTATAAGGCTTAAGCAGAATCTCTTGGCCAAGATTACTTAGCTAGTAAATGGCAGTGCTGGGTATTGGTATCGAAGTTTCTCTGTCCCAAGTTCTTTCTAATATAGTATGCTGCCTCATTTTTCAGCCCCTACTGTGGAAGGCACTATGACTTAAATTATGCTATGTTACTGCCCCTTTACAGATAAAGATAGACTTAGATGAAGGTCCTTGCCCAGAGTCTCATAGTAAGTAAGGACAGACCCACAGAACAAGTCATTCCCATCACAGCTGGAAGGACTGTTTCTGGGAAACAAGTCAGCCCAGCACTGTCATAGTGACATACAAGGAAAGAAACTCTTTAGAACCAAAAATGGAACACTATTCATTAGGGGGAAAAGTCCACTATTCTAATACACAGGGAATAATACTATTTTGAATGTTTTATGAAATAGTCCATATTTTTAATATGCTTCTTAATACCCTTAATTCAGCAAAAGTAAAAATGCCTCTTAAATGTGACTACACGTCTTTGGTTGCTTTCCTACTCCATATCTGCGCAGGGCTCTTCAAAAAATGATGGGAGCGAGCTTGAAAGGCTCATTCCAGCAGAATACACTCTGGTCAGCAAATACCTGCTGAACCACCACACAGTATTTAAACTCCAAACGTGGCAATTTGGGGACTTTATTAATGAGGAAAATTTGTTTTCTAAAGTACTAAACAGCTACCTTCTAAGATTCTGCCTTGAATACTCTTAACTTACAGGTGGTGAAACAGAAGCCCAGAGATCCCTGTGTCCTAATCAAAGTTGCACTGCAACCAGGAACAGAGCCAGGATTAGAGCCTTTAACTCCTGGCTCCTGGAACAGTTTTTCTACCATTCCAGTTACTTTTCCTCCCTTGCTGTGAGCTGAATTTAGTGGGCTCTTCAGTCCCTCGGGATTTGAATTATTGACTAAAAGAAAGTAAATATTAGTGAAATTAAGAGATTTTATTGAGGTGGTCGGATTTGAAAGATATCAGGGAAAAACACAAATGTCACTTTTCTGACCCAAATTTAGATTATCTGGTTTAGTCCAATGTTGAATCTTCCATCGATCTCCCTCCAGAATCGCACAACGTAGCTCTCGTTGGCTTTGGCAGCAGAGTGCTATAATGTAAAGAAGGTGGGCTATGGAATGACCTGACTTGAATGCCAGCTCTACCACTTACTGGTTATGTAACGTTAGTTGGGCAAGTCATGTCATCCCTCTTTCTGTTTATCTGTAAAACGGAGATATTTTGAGAATCAGTAAGATTACAAATAAAGGGGGCACCCTAAAAGTTAATTCCCTTTTCCTTGGAATCAGAAGCCTGGAATTGTTCCAACTCCCCTTGTATAGATTAACTTGAGACTTCATTTTGCCATATTTTAAATGAGATTTGATTGACTACCTTGCAGGACTATTAATAAGGATTAAATAGAGCAGTGTGTACAAAACACCAATCACAGCATCTGATACTTGATTCTCAATATCTGTTCTTCCTCTTGCTCTAGAGTGTGTCTATGGTTGCAGAAGAGTGAGAAAGAAGAATATGGTGCACCATTCTTTATCCCTATAGAGAAATTTTGACAGACTTTTAGTTAAGAAATTATTTACATTTCAGTCTCTATAATCTTGTTAACTCATCTCTTCTTCTAAGGATTCCTACTCTTTGTCAGAGGTGCTGTGATTGTGACCTACCGTAACTCAGCCTTAAACATGGAACTGGAAGACATCAAGATTTCATAAGCCATTCTCACATCTCTGTACAGTGTTAGACCCTACCATCCCTAGCGATTCTCCAGAACATTAATTATTGAGAGTCTAGAAACAGGTCTGGAAAAAATTACTTAAATTGCCCAGATAAAATACGTTGTCTTTCAATTTAAGAATAAAATAGTCACTACTTACTCACTGACTGGTTTCTCATTCGTTTCCTACTACTACCAGCTCTTTCTCCATTCCACCCCCAAATATGGTTACCTGAGAACTGGCAAAACAAATCCTGGTCTGCTAAACAGCATTGTGAACAGAATTGGTGGTCAGGTAACCTGGTATTATTGTTTGAGACTTTTAGGAACAGGTACGAAACCTTACCAGGGTGAGTTTCACACTAGGATTTTTCCAGCCGTTTCTGTCACCTACAGTAGTAGTAAACAGATACGTGAAGAATTAGGGGGATGAGACCAAAGGACAGTAAAGGCTGGAATTCTCTCTCACCCTCTCTCTTGTTTACTTTTTCTTTTTTTTGTTTTTTAGACATTGACTTTTTTTTTTTAATTTTATTTATTTATTTATGGCTGTGTTGGGTCTTCGTTTCTGTGCGAGGTCTTTCTCTAGTTGCGGCAAGTGGGGGCCACTCTTCATCGCGGTGCGCGGGCCTCTCACTGTCGCGGCCTCTCTTGTGGAGCAGAGGCTCCAGATGCGCAGGCTCAGTAGTTGTGGCTCACGGGCCTAGTCGCTCCGCGGCATGTGGGATCTTCCCAGACCAGGTCGCGAACCCGTGTCCCCTGCATTGACAGGCAGATTCTCAACCACTGCGCCACCAGGGAAGCCCCTGTTTACTTTTTCTTGAAGTATAACATACATATATAAAATGCATTATTATAAGTGTACATATACCTCAGTGAGTTTTTACAAACCAGCGTCGTGCGTGTAATAACCAGCGTGAAGCTCAAAAAACAACGGGACCAGCACCGCAGGCACCCGTACCCCTCAGCTCACTCCCAGTCACTACTTCCTGCTGCAAGGGAAACCACTATCCTCATTTTCTTACTGTATATACTTCTTAGTTATGTACAGTAAAATGGTGTACAATTCTATGGGTTTTGATACATGCGTGGAGTCTTGTAACCATCCCCACAGTCAAGAATACAAGAGTTCCATTATCCCCAAAATTTCTCTTATTCTTGCCTCTGTGTAGCCAATACCCCCTCCAAACCCCAGCTTCAGACAACCACTGATCTTTTCTTAGTGCCTCTACTAGTTTTGCCTTTCCCAGAATGTCATATAAATGGAATCGTATCATATGTAGCATTTGGAGTGTGGCTTCGTTCACTTAAGCAAAATGCATCCGAGATTCATCCCTGTTGCTGCAATAGTTTGTTAATTTTCACTTCTGAGTAGTAGTCCATTTATGAATGTGCTGCAATTCATTTATCCATTCACTGATTGAAGGACTTTGGGATTGTCTCCAGTTTTCCCCACTATACTTTTGTACTTCATTACAATGATAGGCCTGCAGGAACAAGCAGCAAAGCCAGAAATGGGCCTCGGATCTGACAGCCACAGCAGGCCCTCCCCACGCCCACCTTTATCTGCCATGAGCATCCATGCATTTTGGCAGTTGCACAGGAGCCTTTCGTCCTAAAACAAACTTTAAATGCAGAATAATAGATCCCAAGAGCCTGTTTACAGAACAAACTTGTGCCTAAAGTAGGAGACTGCTAGAATAAGCAATTCAGGATTTGTAGAATTTCAAATTCCCGGGAATAACAGATGATTCAGTAGCTGGATGTGCCAGTTCCTAGTGCCAGATTCTCAGTGTCCTAAGGGAAATGTAGTTTGTTTAGGACGGTAGTGAGAAGAAGGTAGTCTGAGCAACAAATGAAAAGAGCTATTTGTCAAACATGAAATTGTCCAATAGACTTATAATTCAGAAAACAGTCCATGGAGACAGCCCTAATCTCTTAAGAAAATCTAGTTTGTTGAACACCCTAAGGACTGTAGTTTTTTAAATTATTAACTACCAATTTTCTTTAGGTGGTAACCTCTCTGCATCTTTTTTCTTTTTAAATAACTTTATTGGAGTATAATTGCTTTACAATGTTGTGTTAGTTTCTGCTGTACAACAAAGTGAATCAGCTATATGTATACATATATCCCCATATCTCCTCCCTCTGGAGCCTCCCTCCCACCCTCTCTATCCCACTCCTCTAGGTGGTCATAAAGCACCGAGCTGATCTCCCTGTGCTATGCGGCTGCTTCCCACTAGCCATCCATTTTACATTTGGTAGTGTATATATGTCAATGCTACTCTCTCACTTCATCCCACCTTCCCCTCCCTGACCCCATGTCCTCAAGTCCATTCTCTACGTCTGCGTCTTTATTCCCACCCTGCCACTAGGTTCCTCAGTACCGTTTTTTTAGATTCCATATACGTGTGTTAGCATACAGTACTTGTTTTTCTCTTTCTGACTTACTTCACTCTGTATGACAGACTCTAGGTCCAACCACCTCATTACAAATAACTCAATTTCTTTCCTTTTTATGGCTGAGTAGTATTCCATTGTATATATGTGCCACATCTTTATCCATTCATGTGTCTATGGACATTTAGGTTGCTTCCATGTCCTGGCTATTGTAAAGAGTGCTGCAATGAACACTGTGGTATATGTATCTTTTTGAATTACGGTTTTCTCAGGGTATATGCCCAGTAGTGGGATTGCTGGGTCGTATGGTAGTTCTATTTTTAGATTTTTAAGGAACCTCCATACTGTTCATAGTGGCTGTATCAATTTACATTCCCACCAACAGTGCAGGAGGGTTCCTTTTTCTCCACACCCTCTCCAGCATTTATGTTTCTAGATTTTTTTGATGATAGCCATTCTGACCGGTGTGAGGTGATACCTCATTGTGGTTTTGATTTGCATTTCTCTAATGATTAGTGATGTTGAGCATCTTTTCATGTGTTTATTGGCAATCTGTATGTCTACTTTGGAGAACTGTCTGTTTAGGTCTTTTGCCCATTTTTGGATTGGGTTCTTTGTTGTTTTTTTTTTTTTTTTGATATTGACCTGCATGAGCTGCTTGTATATTTTGGAGATTAGTCCTTTGTCAGTTGCTTTGTTTGCAAATATTTTCTCCCATTCTGAGGGATGACTTTTCATCTTGTTTATGGTTTCCTTTGCTGTGCAAAAGCTTTGAAGTTTCATTAGGTCCCATTTGTTTATTTTTGCTTTTATTTTCATTACTCTAGGAGGTGGGTCAAAAAGGATCTTGCTGTGATTTATGTCATAGAGTGTTCTGCCTATGTTTTCCTCTAAGAGTTTTATAGTGTCTGGCCTTACATTTAGGTCTTTAATCCATTTTGAGTTTATTTTTGTGTATGGTGTTAGGGTGTGTTCTAATTTCATTCTTTTACATGTAGCTGTCCAGTTTTCCCAGCACTGGGAAAGAGGCTGTCTTTTCTCCATTGTATATTCTTGCCTCCTTTGTCAAAGATAAGGTGACCATTTGTGTGTGGGTTTATCTCTGGGCTTTCTATCCTGTTCCATTGACCTATAGTTCTGTTTTTGTGCCAGTACCACACTGTCTTGATTACTGTACATTTGTAGTATAGTTTGGAGTCAGGGAGCCTGATTCGTCCAGCTCCATTTTTCTTTCTGAAGATTGCTTTCACTATTCAGGGTCTTTTGTGTTTCCATACAAAACTGTAAAAATTGTTTGTTCTAGTTTTGTGAAAAAATGCCACTGGTAATTTGATAGGGGTTGCATTGAATCTGTAGATTGCTTTGGGCAGTATAGTCATTTTCACAATGTTGATTCTTCCAATCCAAGAACATGGTATATCTCCCCATCTGTTTGTATTGTCTTTGATTTCTTTCATCAGTGTCTTATAGTTTTCTGCATACAGGTCTTTTGCCCTCTTAGGTAGGTTTATTCCTAGGTATTTTATTCTTTCTGTTGCAGTGATAAATGAGAGTGTTTCCTTAATTTCCCTTTCTGATTTTTTGTTGTTAGTGTATAGGAATGCAAGAGATTTCTGTGCATTAATTTTGTATCCTGCTACTTTACCAAATTCATTGATTAGCTCTAGTAGTTTTCTGGTGGCATCTTTAGGATTCTGTATGTATAGTATCATGTCATCTGCAAACAGTGACCGTTTTACTACTTCTTTTCCAATTTGGATTCCTTTTATTTCTTTTTCTTCTCTGATTGCCATGGCTAAAACTTCCAAAACTATGTTGAATAATAGTGGTGAGAGTGGACATCCTTGTCTTGTTCCTGATCTTACAGGAAATGCTTTCAGTTTTTCACCATTGAGAATGATGTTGGCTGTGGGTTTCTCTCTACATCTTAATTATTACTAATATGTGATTAACAGAAATCTAATTCTAGTGCAGTGTACTCAAGGAATCTGAACCAGAGCTGGGCCCCGATTGATTGGTTTGACCCTCAACATTTTTGCATGCGGATGGCACACTCAGCCTTGTTGGTCTTTTCCATTCTTATCATAATATGACTTATTTCTCATGTGTGTGTTTTCAAAAAAAAATTAGGTCATGCCTTTAAGCTGGTTCTAGACTAAACCTTAGGAACTACCTGGTGTTTACCCAAAGTAGGAATAAAGTACTCGAGCATATAATCATCCCTACTTCTGCTATTTAGCTGTTAATGACAAATTTCATTTGGACAGTTTTTAACCACAGTAGAATGATTTTTTTTTAACTATACAGAAGTCAGTGTGCAAAGCAATTAGCATGTGAAACAAGATATAGTGAATTTGCTGGTGGAAGGAAAGATTAGAACAAGTGATGTAATCTTTCTTTAGGATGTCTAAAATTAGGTTCATTTACCTCACAGATGGGAGGGCTAAAAACAAGAGAAAGGTCCCATATGTTCCACACTATAAATCTCTACAGAAAAGTTTTCTAAGTCTTGTGAGAGGCATTTGAACAAAAATATCTACTTCCCTAGTGGTATTTAAGACTAGAAAATATATCTCTTGATGATAGGTCCATTTCTTTCTCTGAAAGTTCAGTGCTTGGTTCACATCTAGTTTATCTGACATTCCTCACTACTTTCTTACTAGGAAAAAGCTTTACTAACCTTTTAACTATTTTTCTACCTGTGGCTAATAATAGTTGTACTTAATACAATATTCTTTCCATCACTCAGGTTTTTAACTTTAGTGCTGCTTGACATTCTCTTCCTCAAATATCCAGTCACTAGATACTATTGATTCTTCCTTAACATCATATTTTTTCTTGCTATCATTTCCACTGTCATCACTGTAATCGAGGTCCTTAACCCACCCTCACCCCCAGGCCTGAATTACTGCAGTGGCCTCTTAAATCATCTCCCAACCTCTAACTGCTTCCTTGCTAATCCAGTCTGTCAGCCACCAGATGACTTTTCCAAAGATGCAACTTAGATTGTGCATCTCCTCTCCTCCATGACCTTCATGGGTACTAAATCCAAACGAATCAATTGACCTGTATATATAGTTTCTGGAACGTAGTATGTGGTCAATAAATCACCTACCTCCACAGTCATCTTTAGTCACACACCCCCTGCAGTGCTTGTCTTGTGGCTGGTGGTCATGCAGATTCTTACTGTGCTGATTGCTGTGTCCTCCCCACCCAAGTCCCCTCAACAAGACTCTACCTGTCTTCAAGACCCACCCTAGGGACTTCCCTGGTGGCGCAGTGGTTAAGAATCTGCCTGCCAATGCAGGGGACACGGGTTCGAGCCCTGATCCAGGAAAGATCCCACATGCCACGGAGCAACTAAGCCTGTGCGCCACAACTACTGAGCCCGTGTGCCACAACTACTGAAGCCCGTGCACCTAGAGCCCATGCTCCACAACAAGGGAAGCCACCGCAATGAGAAGCCCACGCACCACAATGAAGAGTAGCCCCTGCTCACCGCAACTAGAGAAAGCCTGTGCAAAGACCCTATGCAACCAAAAATAAATAATAAATAAATTTAAAAAAAAAAAAAAGACCCACCCTAAATCCTTCCTACAGAAGCCTTCCCAGTTACAGCCCTTGATGCCTGAATTCCTGCAGTACTTATTGGGTGTCCACTTAATACTGAGCGTGCACTCTCTGTGCTGCCTTTACAGATTAGGTGGCCTTCACCTTGTATTCCTCCCCCAGTGAAGTGCCCGGGACAGGTGATCAGGGCACACAGCTCCTCTACTTGTCCAGAGCCTGCCGGCCTCTGTACAGCATGGTCATCTTCACTGCTGTGGTTTTTAATGGGCTGAAAACAGACTTGTATAAGTGTTGGCAATGACTTCATTTGCAAATTGGTAGAGTTGGGGGCATGGAGTAGGGGATGAGAATGGATAAAAAGGTCTGACTATAAATCTCTAAATTAGCTAAAATTTTTTGTTTAATTATAGTCCTTTCCTTTCTGGTTCCTGGAATAACAATCTCCCTCCCTGAACATGTTTTGTGACTTTTTTTGTATCAGTTTTATCTTTCTTGTGCATATGTTTTCATTATAAGTCATCTGAAACCTCCTCGGAAGTAGCTGGGTATGAATAATTTCTCTGAAAGTCTTATTGACAAAGCCAAATATAGTATTCTTGATTTTACTCTTTAGCCTCCTTTTATACTGGTTTCCACTCAGATTAAATCTTATATTCAATGAAATAGATGGAGATTTATTAATGGCTTTAGAGCTGTATCTCCAGAGTTAATCTTGGAGCCTTCTAATCTTCTAAATTTTAAAGTCTGGACTGCAAGGAGAATTTTCAGGGGGAAAAAAAACTTTTGTGGTTTGATAATTAAAATAATAAACTGAGCTCCAGGATGAGAGACCTACCCTTGAATGCAGGTCTGACGCCCAGTGGAGCCTTTTCCACCCTTCATTTTACCCATCTCTGAGGAAGAAGCATTTTCTCTTTTCCTTTGAAGATCACCCTCTGCTTGTCCTCCTGGTCTTATTCCTCATATCTTCTTCCATTACCCTCTTTTCCTGTATTGTTATTCTCCTTCCTCCATGGGCTACCTGTGCTCTGACTATATGATCAAATTTCTCCTATCCTATAAAAACTTTCCCTTGACCCCAAATCTCCTGAAAACAACCCCTCTTCTCTTCCTTTCCTAGCCAAATATCTTGAAAGAGACACACTGTCCACTTTTCACTTAAATAATATTTATTGAATGCCTACTTATCCCAGACATGATGCTAGACATTGGGAATGATGGCAGACAAGACACCACCCAGGCCCTTGTGGAGTTCAGCCTCCTGTCCAAGGCTCAGCCCTTGCCATGCCACTGAAACAGCTCAGACAAAGCTTCTGGGGACCTAGTCCCCAAATTCTGTGGCTCTTCTCAGCCTCCCCCTCCAGCAGTACAAAACACCTTAACAATAGGTAGTAACATCCTCAAACCTAATAGCTCGCACTTAGAAATCATCCTCCCTGTTCAAGGCCCTGTGATGAGTACAGAGAATCTGCCTTTGAAAAGCTTACACATAGAATATCATGTAGCCCAAATACACAGGGCTTCCCCTAAGTCCAGTTTCATAGGGAAAATACTTCTGAAGAGGCAAAAGCTTTTATTCACAAAACTTGCTTAATATGCCTACCATTGATCTCAATATACAAATTCAGATGTATTAAACAGCAAATACTTGGGGAGTGACATCAGGAGTAAGAATGTAATATCCTTTTATAACACATTTACTGCTGCAAATGTTCACCATTCCTGATTTCTCTGTGCATACCAGCCCTTCCAAGTGTCCCCCAGAATAAAAATTGTCTGGACTTTTTCTTAGTCATAGACCTGAAAACCCATAGAAATAGAAAAATACAAATTATGGTTTGTTGAAATGAAAAAATACGAATTTTCCTAAGACTCTGGGTAAAAGAATTGTTCACGTTTTGTTGTCTCATTAGGCCCCATATCTGCCAATACAGGTTCTCTGCTCCCTGTCAAAGGCCCCCTCTTCTTTCTGAGTCCCCAGAGGCTATCTTTAGTGTGTTCCATCCAATAGCATCTGCTACTGTTCCTGAGTTCCATAACAAGCAAGCTCCCGAATCCTTGGAGAACGAGAGCTGTGTCTTTGGTAGAGAAGAGCTCTCTGTATTTCATATTATGGAATAGGGTCAGGAGGTCCCAAAGCATTGTTGCTTAGGCCCCAACATCTTACGGAAGTGTTAGTGAAACCAGTTCTTATATTTTTTATACTCTCCCTCTAACCTCAGTATGAGTCCAGAATGAGGACCAAACTATCCTCAGTGCTTCTGCTCCTCTATAAGGCTATTCCTGGGTTAAACTACTCTCACTGCATCCCATCCACTCCTCTGATTCACCCAGGTATGTCTGCACCCCAGAAATAGGATCCAGGCTCAAGCTGAGGCAGAGTTCCCCATTACACACAAGTATCAATACAAAGCTATGTCCATGCTAAGACCAGGCAAATGGGCCTGATGTAGAAGCCCCTGGAGTCCAGCAACAGCGAGTTCCCTGATGAGCCAAAGTTGAGGAATAACTCCTGAGAGATAGGGAAAGGACCCGTTGTGAAAGAGCTCACCCAAGCTCTTAGCTTGTAGCTGTTGACACCTTATCGGTGTCACCAGGAGTTTTACTAAAGGACCGACTTGATGAACACAAATCCTGCCAGTAACTTCTGGTTGTTCCTGAGTGTGACAAAGTGAGCCTCTTCATCCTCATGGGGTGAGGCTTGCTAAGGACACCTATTTATACCATCCCCTTAGGACAAGCCATAGCCCTGCTGCCAGGGCCATCTACTATCAATTCGTGCAAATTAGAAAGAGGTGCCCCTCCTTCGGATGGATCCAGCTGGGGATGAAAAAACAGCTTCCACCAAACATGCCCCCCTCAGATTCTCCAGAGCAGACAGCTATTGGGGAAAGAAGAATGGCACATCAGAGCCATCATGACCTGCCTTTTACAGGGGAAACAAGCCCAGAGAGGAGAACGAACTTGCCCAAGGTCACACAGTGAGTCAGTAATAACAAGAGTACAGCTCAGGTCTCCTAAAGCCCAGCCATGTAACATCCACAGATCATCTCAGGGTGTGACAGTTTCATGGCCCAATCAGAGGACCCAGGGCTCCCTTCCCCAGGGAGCAGAGCAGGCTCAAGGACTGACAAACCCAGACCCAAGTTCCCTTCTCTCTCACTCAGTGTTCTTTTTACACATGTCCTCTACCCAAGACAGGGAGGAGCTCATTCCTGGGTACTCATGGGGGTGGGGGAGGGGTGGCGATGACAAAAGATGAGGACATATATGCATTACTGAGTAACCATTTCTGCAGTCCAGCCCCCTCGTCCCCAGTACACATGGAGAACTGCAGTTCTGGTCTACATAGAACAGTGCTTCTTAAACCCTGCTGTGCACCAGAATCAAAAACATAGATTGTTGATTGTCTTCCCCTAAAGTTTTTGATTCAGTGGGTCACATGTGGGCCTGAGAATCTGCATATCTAACAAGTTCCCAGGTGAAGCTGGTGCTGCTGATTTGGGGACCACACTTTGAGAACCACCAGCCTAGTCCATCTTTGGTCTTCTTCCCATCCTCCAAAGCATGATGGAATGAGCGAGGCTCTGCCGGAGACCTGGGTTCCAGTTCCAGCACTGTCACTGACGAAATATGTGACCGAGGGCAAGTCACTTCCTGTCTCTAGGCCCAAAGAGAGGCAGTGAGATACCCCCACTGCCAGCTCCTCCCCAGTCAGGACCACATCAACCTGGGTTCATCTCTGTAGCCCCAGATCCTTTGTACAATCTGTGCTTGAAGAGATGCTGGTGAATGAATGTGATTGCCTTCGAGCTTCCTTCCAGCTCAGGCCCTAGGATTCTGACCTCTTCTTCTTTCCAAATCCGAACTTTTCCCTCTCCAGTTGGACCAGATATTTGGGATCTTTCTAGGACAAGAGGAGGGGAGGATGTTCTGGAATTCAGGGCAGATTGTTGAGTTGAGAGAGCCCTGGAACACCTGTGAGTTGGGGGAATCAGGCCCCAGACAGCAGATACCTTACTCTCAGAAACAGCTGAGGGTGTGTGTCCAGGCCTAGGAGCATGGGGATCAAGAGAGGCCTGCGGTTAGACTCAGCCCCCGCACCGGCACAGGCTCCAGCAGGGGGCGCCAAAGAGAAGCGTAAGGCCAGTCCGGTCAGCGCCCAGGTGTCCAGTCGGGGATGGGCGGGTGCACGTTAGGGGCGTGGACACCGCTAAGGCACACCCCGGCCGCACTTAAGGAGCTGAAGGCCAGTGCTAGGGAAGAAGGAGGAAGAAAGCTCCGGCTGCTGTTGACCCACTTGGACCCACACCTAGACAAAACCCGCGCCAAACCCAGCCCCAGCTAGCTCTAGACTGCGCCATGCGGGGCCCCAGCGTGGCTCTGTGGCTCATCCTGGCTCTGCGCACTGGTGAGACCCCGCCGCCCGGCCCTGGGAGTAGGAGCTGGGCCGGGGGTCCTGGAGTTCTCCAGACACACACACCCACCCACCCACCCAGGAGGGTCCCGCGGGCTGGAAAAAGTGTCCTGAACCTTTGTCTCCCAGGAAAGGGGGGAGGCTAGAGAGGCGCGAGGCGCGAAGAAGGACGGGGGAGGGAACGAGCACTGACCCGGGCAGACCAGGATGTCTGGAGGGCTTCTTGGAGGAAGGAGAGGCGCGGGCAGAGGCGTGGAGTGGAGAGCCCTGGAGTGTCGGGAGGAGGGGGGAGGTCCGGAGGGTGAATGCTCTTGATGGGCGAGGAAGCCCAAGGAGGGTTTGGGAGCCAGAATGGCTCTACTTCTTCTGAGCCCCCGTGGGGAGGGAGGCGGGAGAAGATTCGGAGGGATTGGAGGGGAGGAGGAGAGAGATACTGCCCGAGAGACGGCTCCAGGGCGCCCTGCATGGATAGGGGGTGGGAGGCGCAGACCGGGACTCCTCGCGTCAGCACGGGCCGCTCCCAAGGGAGTCACGGTCCCGGACGCTGAGACGTGAGGCCGGACCTCCGGGAGCGGCTCGCGGGGGCCGCGGGCGGAGGCTGCTGGAAGGATGGCTTCAAGCCACCGCTCTGACCTCGTCAGTACGACAAATGGACCTGCCACCCCGGTCCGGGCCCGGCAGTTGCTAGGCCTACCAGGGTGCAGCCTTGGAGCACTAGAGAGGGCGAGGGCACCTCCACGTTCCAGGGGGCCGCCCGGAGCTGGGGGAGGCGGAGGGGGCCAAAAGGAGGCTGTGGAGGAACCGGCAGTCTTGACCCTTGGGGTGGGGATGGAAAGCATAGGCTGCCTTGAGAGGGTCCCTGGCGGGTGGAAATGGACCCAAAGCCTCAGGTTTCCCAGGAGCACAGGCATGCCTAGCAGGGCTGGCTGGGAGGGTGAGTGGTGGAGGAGCTCGGGTCTGCAAAGGCAGCAACCTCAGGGAGCTGGGCACCACTTCTGCTGGGCCCACAGGATCCCCAGATCACGGGACCCAAGAGGGTCCCCATCAGGAGGAGGGGCCTAAGAGGCAGTCCACTGAGGACCTTGTGTCCTGGCTCTACAGAGGTTTACTTACAACGCAGAAGGTGGTTTCCTCATCTGCTTTCTCAGATGACAAAACAGGCTCAGAGAGGTCAAATAGGTTACCTGAAGTCACCAGCTGGAGGAGCAGGAAACTGAACCCAACCTGCTGACTCCTCAGCCTCCCCTTGTCAGGGGCCTGGCACTGTCCCCACAGAGGGTAGGTCTGCAGGGGGCATAATCACAGATGCTCCAAAGGGTGCAAGGCTCCTCAAGGGCAGCCACAACCTCTTCCCAGTCTCATGTCCCAGTTCATTAGGAGGGCCCAGGGACACCACTGGGTGAGAGAGCCCAGTCCAGCACCCTCTTGCTGGAGACACACAGGCCCAAGAGGGGCAGGAAACAGCCAGTGCTCCTTCCACCCACCAGGCTGTGCTCCAGGCCAGGGAGGGGTGGGCGGGGGAAGCCCAGCTGCTACCTAGGGAAACCCTCCCTGGCCTATGCAAAGGGCCCGGCTCTGAGCCGCGCTGGGCAAGTGCGGGGAGTGCATGGCCCACGCACAGCTTTGCCAGTGAGCCCGGCCCCCTCCCAGCCTGTGACGCCTCTTTGTGCCCCAGCACCCCACAGTGAGAGGGCAGGGCTGCTGCATAGGACTGGCTATACGTGCTGACGGGACACATGGGCTGGGGCTGCTGGAGCCGGGCCTCACTGTCCCCCATCCCCAGCACTCGGAGGGATGGAGGTGCGATGGTGCACAATCTCAGACCCGGAGCAGCAGAAGTGCAGTGACATGAGCAAGGCCTTCCAGCAAGCCAGCATCCAGCCCTCCCTCCTGTGCGTCCAGGGCACCTCAGCTGACCACTGCCTCCAGCTCATCACGGTGAGTCCTCTCCCTTCCGCTCTGCACAGACGAGAGGGCTCTGACTCAGGAGGGAGCGCACAATGGCCTCATTCACCGGGAAAGGCTCCGGAGTCCTCCCCACCGCCAGGGCCGGTCGATAGGATCTCCTGAGTTTCCCCGGCAACAAGGGCCAGATTGTTTCCTGCCCAGGCCCTGGGAGGCCGAGGGAGGGCCCTGCTCAGGGCGCCGGTGGGGAAAGGTGTCTGAGAGGCAGAGTTTCCTTGCACAGAGCCCCTCTACATGGGGGACATGACCCGCCCCACCCAGGGGAGCCCAGACAGCAGACCCCCTCCGTGGCCCATGGCAGTTACTCACTCCTTGGAGTTTTCCAGAACTGGGCTTGTGTGTTTTCTGGGGCAGGAGGAACAGGGCCAGCAGTCCTGGGTGGGTGCATGGTGGGTCGGAGAGCTGTTCTGAGGGGCAGGAGATCTGCTAACTGGCACGGACTAAATTAAGAGGCAGGACTTCAGTACAGGACAAGGTGTGGAGAGAAGCACTGGGGGCAAACACAAGGGGACCCGGGTTTCCATTCCAGCTTAGCCCCTGGTGCGCCCCCAGAGCTAATCCTGTCACCATCCATGTGGCCAAGGGCTTGGGCCAGGCTCCACCGTGAGGGTGGAAACCAATTATGTTGAGCTATCATTTTACCCGTGGACCCCATTTGTGTTTTAAAACAAAAAGGAAACAATTGAAGAGGATATTTGTAGGATTCAATCTGCATCTTAGAGAGAAAACCCGAGAAACAGGTTAGTAGCAGAGGCAGGGAGTTTAGAAACAAGGAAGTGAGGGAGACTCACTTCTCACTACTTTTCATTTTGTGCTATCTGATTTTTAACTATGTGTAGTCCTATAAAATTAATATTTTTTAAATAACATAATTATAAAAACAAGGTGAGCCCTTGGTCCTGGTCGGGGGAGACCCCTAGGCCCTGGCGGGAAGGGGCCTGAGAGGCTGAGCCAGGACAGGGCTCCCAGGCCAGTTGAAGAGGACTACGTGGACCTCCAGGGCTTTTCAAGGGGCCCTGGGCAGGTGTCCCTGAGCTCCTGGATGAGTGCCCCGGGGGCCAGGCTGCACTGACCCACCTGTTCCCAGCAGGCCCGGGAAGCTGACGCCATCACTCTGGATGGAGGAGCCATTTACGAGGCGGGGAAGGAGCACGGCCTGAAGCCCGTGGTGGGCGAGGTGTATGATCAAGGTCAGAGGGCCAAGTGGGAGGGGGCTCGAAGGAGAGAGGAGGTCACCCAGCAGTATGTCCTTGCTGGGCCCGGCCCGACTCTGCAGCCCCCTAGCTGGTCAGTAGTCCTGTCCCCAGAGCCGGGGGTGCCAGAGACAAGAAGGGCTGACCTGAGTTTGTTCTTCCTCATGGGGAGCCCAGCAGCCCCCTAACCGTCACCCACAAGCTGTTACTGAGGGGCTACCCCATGCCTGGTGTAGTGCGGGGCATGATTGCCAGGTGAACGAGGCATCAGTGATGCCCAGCTCCCCGCACTCTCCAGTGCCCTGTCAGATGCAGCGTGGAGTGGGGATGTGGCCAGACAGGAGGTGGTGTCTAGGAGCTGCAGAGCCCAACAGGCCAACAAGGAATCCCAGTTCTGCCCCTTCCTGTCATCTTGTGTGACCTTGAACAACTTCCACTTCCTTGACCATAAAATCAGGATAGAGGTCCCTGCCCTGTCACATGGATTAAATGAGCCGGTCTGTGTGCACCTGACACGTGGTGTGTGCTCAGAAATGTGCGTTTCTTTGCCCCAGCCCTGCACTCACACCAGACATGCCTCTGGCACAGCCTGCCCTTTGGATACCCACCCCTCGCTTCTACCTGTCCAGTGTCTAGCGTCTGCCACAGCCCAGCTCAGCTGTCACCTCCAAAGAGCTCCCCTGGGTCCTCTCACCCCTGCAAAGGGCCGCTCTTTCCTGCTTTCCAGAGCACTGACTCACTCTACAAGGTCCTTTCCCCTCTGTTTTTTTTTGTCCTCACCACAGCGAGTCCCCTGAGGCAAGCCTGGTCTTCATCCTTGTATACCCCTGGTGCCTGGTACCCAGCACGGGGCCTCGCTTGGTCACCTGTTGAATTGATGACTGTCAGATGACACAGGACACAGTCCAACCCTGCAAACCAGCCAGGCTTTCCACTCAATGGCCAGAAACAGCCCTGCCTCGTGGGCCACAAACACAGCTCTTCCTTTTTAATCAATTCAGCACATTCATTGAGCACCTACTACATGCCAGTCATGAGCATAGAGTAGTAAGCAAGAGAACCCATTCCTGCCCTCAAATAGCAAGAGTCACATAGTAAATAAACACCAAAAACTGTAGTTACAAATGTGCTGGGTGCTGTGAAGGAAGTAAAGGCCATGAGGGAGAAGATAAGGGCTGTGGAAGACCGACTAAAATAGAGCAGACAGGAGGGCTTCTCTGGAGAGGTGACATTAAAGTTGCACTCTGAAAAGTGTCCCAAGTAGAAAAGAGCTTGGTGATCTCAAGAAACTAGAAGGAGAGTGGGGAGTTAGAGAGTGGGACCAGACAGGCAGCTTAGGTTGACAGGGGCCAGGCTCAGGGGTGCAGGAAATAACACTGGCTTGGTTTTCTAGAACTCAGCTTCGTTATGATCATGGGCATCTGACCACCCCCGGGCAGACATGTACATGTCTGTGTGTGATGGATGCCCTCTGGTCATCAGTCCCATAGAGGAGTCATCCCTGTCTTGTCTGAATGGCCTCTTCCAGGCAACCTCTGGCCCAGGGGAATCTTCCGCAAGGCTGTAGACCCTCGCCCACCCACATGCACCCCATTCGGGTCTTGAGTGATTTGGGGCCAAATCGTTCGTGTTTCTCTGCTTCTCTGTGTGTGAGTGAGTGTCTGTGTGCCTGTCTCTCTCTGTCTCTACCCCTTCATCCCTGGCCCAGCACTGAGAAATCACTTTTTCTAATCTGAGGGAAGTCCCTGCCCTGCTCCCTCTGCTTCTCCCAACCACCCTTCTTCGCATAATGTGATACCATTCCCTCACATCCTCTAAGTTCTCCTAAGGGGCTAGACTTCTGGAAAACGAAAGACTTGCAGGCTACTTCTGCTTTTGGTCTGACTACAGAGCTCCCTTGATGTGTGCAAATGTAGACCCGGCTGAGTGCCAGCTGGCTCGGGCAGGACAAGGGGGAAATCAATGAATGAATTAACATCTCAAGATAATAGCTACCGCAGAGGCTGGAGGGGGCGGGGTCTTGTGATACAACACGTGGATTGCACCCACTTGCTCTCTTGGTACTAGAATGCCATGCACGCACACACGTGCACATCCACATACATGCACGCGTACACACATGCATCCGTGCACACACCCGCACCCTCCTCCCGCAGCCTTCCCAGGCAGGGTCCCAGCCTCCTTCCCACCCTCACTCCTCTCCTCTCCCCTCCTCCTAGAGGTCGGTACCTCCTATTATGCCGTGGCTGTGGTGAAGAGGGGCTCCCACGTGACCATCAACACCCTGAAAGGCGTGACGTCCTGCCACACGGGCATCAACCGGACGGTGGGCTGGAACGTGCCTGTGGGCTACCTGGTGGAGAGTGGCCGCCTCTCGGTGATGGGCTGCGACGTGCTCAAAGGTGAGGGCTGGCCGCCAGCGGCTTCTCCCGCAGGGGCTCTGCATTTCCCCTAGTGGGACAGCCTCCCTCCGGGCTCACCTTCACAGCCGCCTCCCCTGGGCCTCCCCGGACCCCTCGTCGATGGCATCACTCCCTCCTGTCCGCTGGCTGGCCTGGTGTTGGCCCCACTTACATTTCCGCCTGGTTGGCTCCTCCAGGCACTCAACCCTCACTCACTCCTCCCGGGGCCCCGGCACAGCCAAGCACGGGGCCTGCAGGCCCACCCCGCGGGAGGCAGCGAATCGCCCGGGAGCACCTCTCCCCTGGTGTAGACGTGGTTGCCCTTGCCACGAATGATGTCCTTAGCTTGACGGGGTCAGAAGCCCTGTTCTTTCAGGACCCAAACAAGCTGCGAACTTGCGCCCAGAAAGATCACAAGTGGCTAATCAGAGACCCACCACTGATTCTCAGGTGGTGAGAATAGGGCCATCCTGCAAGCAGCATGTGCCCCGTGAAAGTTGAGCGAGGGCAGGAGGTGCTGAGGGGACCTGGCTGGGAGCCCAGAGCCCTGGTTCTGGTGACCTGGACCCTGTGAGGATGCAGGTCACCTTTTCCTGGACTCCTGCTGGCCACCCAGCTGCGCCAGTCTGAGGTGGCCCCTGACACATGACCACCACCTTCTCAAACTGCCCTCTTGGGACCACACCACCCCTTGAGGAGAGTTTCAGGTGTCCCCAGACCCCTTGTTCCTGAGTGTGCTGCTTCCTGGTTTGCTCTGCACATAGGCGAGCACCTCGTCTCTCAGAGCCCAGACTTCGCTGTGGGTACATGTGAGTTTACACCCTGGCTCAGCGTGACCTGCCCTTAGAAGGATTACTCCACACACTGAACTTCAGTTTCCTCACCTGTAAAATGGGGAAATTAACACTTACTCCAATGCTGTGGCGTTGGGAGGACTGGGATAATCTACACAACATCTTTGCAGAATGCACGGCACAGGGGCTGTGCTCACTGCAGGGAGCTGACGTTATTATGAGCTCAGCTTCCATCCCTCCCGGTCACTGTGGTGCACACACACGTGCACGCATACACACATGCACACATGCACAAACCCACACACGCACATACACACACGTGTGCACACGTGCATGCATCCGCGGGCACGCCCATCCATGCAGGCACAGACCCACACACTACACACCGGCATGCTGCCCCCACCTGCACACACGTGGATACTCTACCCCCATACAGCACCGCGCACAAGGGCCTGGAAGCCATGTCCTCTCAGACGGCGCCCAGCTGTGGGAGGTTTACCAGTCATTTGGCACATTTATTAAATATCACTCCCCTGCGAGGATGCAGAAAGACCAAGAAAGGAACCTGCCCTGGAAGAGCTTGGTTTAGCCGAGCACAGTGCAACTGGCTCACCCTACGTGGCACTAGGGGGTCCTTGGCGCAGGATAAATATTTGCCAGGAGGGTGGACTCGGGGCCTGGGCGTTGGCAAGGGCCCCAGAATCCTGCAGATCCTGAATTCGTCCCCAGCCAGGCCTCCTTCTCCGCTGTTTCCCTCCCCTCCCTGTGTTTTGAGAAGTGTAGTCTATCAAATGAATTATACTCTTTAAGTAATCATTTACTTCCCTACTTTCACTGATTACACGTAACTCCTTCTGAAGTGAAACCCTCAGTGAGAACACTATCTGGCTGATGGTTGTCCTGTGTGGCCATTTGGGGGTAAGCGTTTTATCCCTGAGCCATTTTTAAATAACAGCAGTCACTCTCCGACGCCCACACTTTTGTGGCCCCCGTCTGGGAACCACTGAGCAGATCCAGCGCTCCAGTTTTGCTCAGACTGAAGCCTGGGGAGTCCAGCTGGGTCCCTGGGGAGCCCAGCCCTCCTGACTCCAACCCGAGTGGCCTGAGCGCTCCCTGGAGGATGGGGCGGGGTCTGATGCTGTGTGACCGACCCCCTCTGTCTCTTTCCCACAGCTGTCAGCGACTATTTTGGGGGCAGCTGCGTCCCCGGGGCAGGAAAGACCAGTTACTCAGAGTCCCTCTGTCGACTCTGCCGGGGCAACACCGCCGGGGAAGGGGTGTGTGACAAGAGCCCCCTGGAGAGATACTACGACTACAGCGGGGCCTTCCGGTGAGAGGGGCTGGGACGGGGCCACAAGCGAAGGGGAAAAACACCTCGGCACAGGGAGGGCCCCTGGGGGAGTGGCGATGTCAGCTGCCTCTCATCAAAGCACCCTTTATATAGTCCATGTGCCTGGTTAGTTTAAAAACCTCAAACTGGTATGTGCCAGGCAGGATTTGCTCATAAAATCAACATGTTTGGTATATTTAGAGAAGTAAGGGCTCAGAGAGAAGAAAACGTCCAAAACAGCCTTTGGCTGCTCCCAGGTCCCCGTTCTGGTGTCTGAGACCTGGAGGGAGGATGCTGGAGTTGGGGAGCATGGGGGGGACCCCCGAGGCCTGACGCTCAGGGCTGGCCTCTCTCTGCCCCTGTTCAGGTTGGCACTTTAGAGCAGCCCTCCATGGAGACAAGAGAGTCTCTAACTGCTTGTGGTGCCCTTCCATCTGTCCCCAAAGGAGGAAACACTCGATGGGGGCTGGCATGGGAGTCTCCCAGGTCCCTCTGACTGCCCTGGCCACGGTGTTTCCACCTGGAACCTGAGAGCCTGCTGGGCCCCCATGCCCCAGGGTGTTATAAGGGAAATGTAGTTTGGGGCACAGAGAGAAAAACAGTTCTTGGTCCTCCAAGCCAGAGACTCTCGCCCACCCCATCTCTCCTGGTGTCATCCCCCCAGTCCAGTCCCTGCTTGTCTGCTGGCTGTAGGGACCCAGGCAGCCCCTTTGCCTAGTAGGCCCTGACCTGCCTCCCTCACTGGGCAGTGACAGATAGAGGATCCACGAAGTCCTGGTCCCTTCCACTCAGGGTTTTTGGTATGACCTCAGGGGTCATCTTCAACACATCCTGAGTGTTAAGGCTGCTGATCAAGCAGCTGCCATATGAGCACCCACTCCTTTCAGGCCCCAAGCTCAGCTGTAGAGGACCTATACGGATTATAAAGGATCTCTCCCTACGGGAGCCACTTTCTCATCCCCACTTTACAGGCGATAGAGGCTAGGAGGGCTCCACCACTTGCCAAAACCACACGGCCAACAAACTGGGGAACTGGAACCCAGAACAGCATGACTGCGAAACCCGTGCCCTCTGTGACCCCACCCCCCATGGCCCAGGCCAGACCTCCCAAGGTGGAGGATGGCAGCTCATTGGTTCCACCTGCGCAGGTGCCTGGCAGAAGGGGCCGGGGACGTGGCCTTTGTGAAGCACAGCACGGTGCTGGAGAACACAGACGGTGAGTGGATGGGCTGCCCCCGGCAGCAGATCTCAGGCCCCACAACCCTCCCTGACAGAAAGAAAGAGGTGGGGCTCACCGATGGAGCTCAGCTGCTCTGTGGGCAAGGGGACCGGGTGAGCGGCTCTGCCCCCCTCTGATACGTTTCTGGCCTTGGGTTCCATTTCCGTGTGAAGATTCTGCTTTTGAAGAACGAAAGTTTGCAAACCTCTGCACTAGCTGTCATCTACTGTCCCTTCCAGCCTTTGGTCCTTTTCCTGAAGAAGCCATCCCTTATCCCTGGACGAGGACTTATTAAAGATGGGTTGGTGTTAGGTGTTGATCCATTATACCGTTGTCATTTTAAAATTTTTAGATTTTGAAATAATTGAGCTTTAGAAAAGTTGCAAGAATAATTCAAAGAACCCCCATTTATTCTTTATCTAGATTCCAGCTTTAAGCATTTGCCACATGGAATTGATCATTCTTTCTGTACGTGTGTGTGTCTTTCCGAACCATTTGAGAATATGTTTGCCCACATCACACCCTTTAATACTTTAGTACATGTTTCCTAAGAACAAGGTGATGTGGACCTCACCAGAGTGCAGTTATCAAGTTCAAGAAATGTAACATCAACACAATATTTAAGCTACAGTCCACGTTCTAGATTCACTAATTGTCCCAATTCTGTCCTTCGTAGCAATTTTTTCAGGCCAGGGCCTGATCTTTGATCACACTGGTATTTAGCTTTTAGGTTGCTTTAGTTTCCTTTAACTTCGAACAGTTTCTCAATCTTTGTTTTTAGTGACATTGACATTTTTGAAGAGTCAGGCCAGTTATCTTATAGAATGTACCCTAATTTGGATTTGCCTAAGAATCTTCTAGGTTTTTTTTAATTGAGGTATAATTTACATACAGTAAAATGCACCCTTTTTGAAGTACTGTTCTATGAGTTTTGCCAAAAACATACTGTTGTATAACCACCACCACAATCAAGATAGTGACTGTGGCAGACCTTTCACCCCAAAAGTTCCTTCATACCCCTTTCTGGTCAATCCCTTCCAACCTCCTCCCTGATGCCCACCAGTCAGACTTTTGTCTCTACACTTTTGCCTGTTCCATAATGTCTAATCATTTTTTTTTTTAAAGAATCATTATCTCTTTTTTTTTGTTAATCTTTCCTTTTAAATCAGAAGGTCCATCATATAGTCTGACATTCATGAAGGCAAACAACATGAACCAGATTTGAGAAAAAACTGATCTGAAAAAGGAAACATAGGATTGTCTTCAGAGCAGGACGATCCTATGATGAGTCAAGCAAACGAGAATTTGGAAGATGGAGAAAGAATTAGGGGTGTATTGGGTTAAACCCATCTCTTTTAAAATGTTGATGATAGTCTAAGGAAACCTAAGGAAGTAATTTTTTAAAGAGTTGTCTTCAGGCAAAAAGGTTGGTAAGAGCAAAAGAGTGGAATTGACATAAATGTGCAAAGTAGTGAAGTAATATGGTTTTAATTGTCCCTAGTGAAGAAAAACAGGAGTGGCAGATCGAAATATCTAAATGATGCATTTGTCTCGAGGGAAGGCCAAATGATCCCTTGGAGCTCTACTGCAAAGGTTTTGCAGCAGTTTATAAATAGAGGAAAGTTGGGGAGTGGGGAGAGAATGACACTGAGTAATTGTTGAAGGTGCTATAAATTATCATGCAGTCATTAAAAATGACCTTTATGGACTTTTCCAAACTATTACTCTCTTGGTTTTCTGGTTTATTTTTAAATAGTGAATAGAGTGTTCATGATCCCACAAATTATCTTTTTCCCTCCTATTTTCTAGCAGAGGTTTATCCTCCTCATTTTAAAATTTAAAAGTCATTAAAATATTGTTATGTAGGGCCATCTGTGGTATATCTTATTGCATGAGTTACAATCCTTGAAATTCGTCTTCTTAATATTCCTATTTGGTGTTGATATTCACTCTTATAAATGAGTTTTATGGAAAGCTTCCAGTAAAAATATTTTTAAATAAGTATGATGCAAAATTGCCTATCATGTATGTCCTTAACCATATTTAAAATAGTTAGAAAATAGAATAGAAAAAAAGGACATGGAGGAAAAAGACCAAAATATTAATAGCTGGAGTTGTGACTGAAGCTTTGGGAATTTACCATCTTCTCTCTGGGCCACGATTCTGGTGAATTCTGTCGGGGTTTGTTTCCACCATGGCCCCCGCGTCCCCTGCCCTCTGCTCAGGGCTAAATTTAGTGCCAGACGGCAGTGGTGAACTCCTGACACATTCCTCTCTCTCATCCTAAGCTTCTCTTACTTTCTTACTCTTTTTACCTTTAATGAGCAGTTCTGTTTATATATATTGTGTTATTGTCAGAGATCTCAAATCCATTTTATTACTAGAAATTGGTGACAAATAAAAAATGTAAGTAAATAGACACAGTCTACAGAGACATCTGGTTTTGTACGGTGCGGCCACCAAGCTCCTCTTCATTCTGAGTTCTGGTCTCACCTCCTGGTGTGGTTCTGGGTTCTCAATTCTTGGTGTGGTTCTGGTTCTCACCTCCCGTAAGGGTTTCTTTTCACTGTGGGCCTGTGGCCATGAAACCCTAAGCTCTCCCCAGGCTCCCTCTCGAGGGTCCTGCCTGATGTCCCCACCAAGCCCCACCCAGGACAGGAGTTGGCTCACCACAGGATTCCCATCTTCCCAGGGAAAACCCTGCCCTCCTGGGGCCAGACGCTGCTGTCACAGAACTTCGAGCTGCTGTGCCGGGATGGCAGCCGGGCTGATGTCACTGAATGGAGGCGATGCCACCTGGCTCGGGTGCCTGCTCATGCCGTGGTGGTCCGAGCCGACACAGACGGGGGTCTCATCTTCCGGCTGCTCAACGAAGGCCAGGTGAGTTCAGGGCACCCCACACAGCTTCTCAGGGTGATGCTGGACCTTCTCGTCTCTCACCGGGGTTGGAGCTCAGAGCCATCCTGGGGCTGGGCCAGCCAGACTAGGAGGGGCAGGACCCAGAGGCCCTCCCCTGGGACAGACCCCAGCTGGGGAGCCAGACCTCTGTGGCCTTCAACCTCAGGCCAACTCAGAGTGAAGAAGGGACCAACTGTGCCAGCTGGCAGCGAGGAGGGCTGGCCAGAGTGGGGAGACCAGGGGACTCAGGCACCCCTCAGAGAAAGCTCCTGGTACTTGTGGCGCTTAAAACCAAAATCAGAACATATAAGCAAATAAACTAAATGTCAAAGTATACCATTCATTAAATGTGGTGAATAATGTTTTGCTGAAGCCGCTGCTTACAAGAGCAGCCAGTTTCTGCCCGTGGGCCACACCAGCTTTAGTTAGTTTTGCTCATCCATACCACCGATGCTCAGCCCCACTGCTTGTGCTGAGTACCATCGCACACCTGGGCCACAAGCCACGTGTTCAACCGGCTGAGTATGAGAAGGCAGAATGCACCGGGGGGAGCACAGGGGAAGGAGGGAGGCAGAGCCTCACCTGGTCCTCAGAGTGGGCGCCTGGCCTGAGAGCCCAGGAAGAAGGAAATGGTGGCTGAACTGGGAGGAAAGGATTCGCCCCTGCAGCTCCTCACCAGCCCACACCCCAACCCCTTGACACACAGCGCCTGTTCAGCCATGAGGGCAGCAGCTTCCAGATGTTCAGCTCTGAGGCCTACGGCCAGAAGAACCTGCTGTTCAAAGACTCCACCTCCGAGCTGGTGCCCATCGCCACACAGACCTACGAGGCATGGCTGGGCCGCGAGTACCTGCATGCCATGAAGGGTCTCCTCTGTGACCCCAACCGTAAGTCCAGCTGTCTCTTCTCCCGCCGGCCCTCGCCTCACCGCAGGTGTGGCCAGGCCTTCTGGAGAGGTGGCCAAAGGAGGACACTCACCCCAGAAGGTGTGTGTGTCTCTTGGCCTCGATGGGAACCTGTTGCTTCCACCTTCCTGCCTCTGGGGGTAGGGGAAGAAGACTCTCTGGAGTCGCATGGCCTGCTGTACCCTGGAAACCCCACCTGTTCCAGGGGGTGGGATCCAGACCCGAAGGGTCTCCTTGCCCCTCCATACGGAATGTGTCAAGTCCTGTCATTCTCCCTCCACCGTGCCTCACTCCTCCTCACCACATGGCCACAGCCCTGGCTCTGGCACTCTCTCTCTCCTGGACCCTTAAAGTAGTCTACAAATGGCTTTTGCATCTATCCCCCCCCCCCCACGTATCCACCACCTACAGCCAGGGAGATGGTATGCCAGGCCTGAGTTGTATATATGACAGCCATGATCTGCCTCGAGCGTCCTCACAGCCCCTTGAAGGAGGTTCAGTGGTCCCCTTTCTGGGTAAGGAAACAGGATCAGGTGGTGAAATAACTTACCCCTGGTAGCTAACCAGGGAAAGAGCCAGAATTTCCCTTGGGTGTGGCTCCAGGCTCCTCCTGCTGAGGGCCAGCCCCGAGGCAGGCCAGCGTGACCACACGCCCACGCCCATGCCCACACAGGGCTGCCCCACTACCTGCGCTGGTGTGTGCTGTCCACGCCCGAGATCCAGAAGTGCGGAGACATGGCTGTGGCCTTCAGCCGGCAGAGGCTCAAGCCGGAGATCCAGTGTGTGTCCGCCGCGTCCCCCCAGCGCTGCATGGAACAGATCCAGGTGGGAGCCGTGTCGAGAGGGGCAGAGCGGGCCCGGTGGGCGGGCAGGGGCAGTGCCTGGGATGGTCGGTCCTTCCCGGCCCTCCCTCTGTCCCACCTGGTCTGGAGGACACAGGGCAGCCTGGGGAGGAGAAGAAAGTCTCCCGTGACAACGCCACAGAGGAGGGGGAAGAGGAAGTGGCCGCAGGAAACAGCCACCCCACCCAGGGGGCGGGGCAGAGGGGGGCTCCCCCGCGCTGAGCAAGTGGGCAGGGGGCAGAAGGACCGTGAGACTGGCTCAGCTTGGCGCTAATGACCCTGTGGCCTTGGGCAAGCCCCTTCCCCTTTCTGAGTCTCAGTTTCCCCTTGTGCACAATACGGGGTGGACTTGGCTCATCATTTATTAAACTGCAAGCCAGTCAGAAATACATTTTCCATCAATCACAGTCTAGTACACAGAAACTGTTCTTTCAGATATAAACATGTAAAAACATGTTTTCGCTATAGAGAGATATGAAGCCAAACAGTACTTACCTTTACTAAGTACAATGTGCGCTGATAGTCTCTGGGGTAGTCTATCCTAGTCTTTTTTTTTTAAGCTTGTCATGGCCCATTAAATTGACTAAGCCTTCGTTAATATGCCTGCCACCTGTAGTTAAAAGCACAGGCCATGTCTCTGAAAGCCCATTCAGCTCTGTCCTGCTTCGCTTCTCTGACTGGAGACTGAGACCAGGAGTGGGAGACGCGCCTGAGGCCCTGCAGTCAGGGATGAAGTCCTACAGGGTTCTCCTCCACCCCTGGGTTCCTGGACTCATTTCCTCCTGCTTTTCAAGAGCTACTAGGTGGGGCCTGATGGTGAGGAGCCCTTTTCAAGGTGGTCCCCAAGTGCAGGCCAAGTCACAGCCCCTCAGGTGTGTCCACCCTGCCCCAGCCAGGCAGCACATGGCTTGAGAAGAGACGAGTGGGCAGGAAGGACAGGGGCCCGGGATCGTGACGCTAACAGTCTCATAAGCACGCACCTCCTATGTACCTCGCGCTGTGCTAAGCCTTCGTGTGGGTTTTCTCAGTTAATCCTCACAACGACACTGTGGGGTGGATATGATTACTATCGTACGTGGAGACTGGGACTGGGAGAGGCTGAGGAAGTAACTTGCCCCAGGTCACCCAGCTCAAGGGCAGGGGAGCCCCTATCCCCAGGGGTTGCCGAGAGCTAGATGTGGCACCGAGGGAGGGGAGCCCAGCGGGGATCGAGGAAGGGGGACTTAGCGGTGGGGACTCTTTTCCTAACCCTGGGCAGACTGTCCTGTGGAGGAGAGGCTGTTCCAGGGGCACCAGAGCAGGGAGAGATGCAGGGAGATGCAACTGTCTCCAGGCACAATCCTTCTCTCCACCTGAGCTCACAGAGGGCCAAGGGGCTGTGCAGGGGCCTGTGGGGAGAGGATTAGATTTGGGGGGTCCCTGAGAACCCCAGCCAAAGGCTCAGAGATCCTCAGTTCTAACTTCTAAGGTTCTCAGAGGTGATGTCCAGTGTAGCTCTAACACCCATTTCCTGTCTGACCACAGTGATGCAGGCAAGGAAGGGTCAGCTGGCCCAACCCCTGGGCTGTGGGTTAGGGTCTGGATTCCTCCCCGGCACCACACCACTGTGGACAAGGCCTGGGTGGGGGCAAAAGGGGTCCCCCAGAGAGGCACCCTCCAGGCTCAAAACATCAGTGCCACTGCCCGTTATTCCATCGTCATAACCTCATGCCTCTGGCCCTGAACAGCGTCGGGCACCTTCCTGGGGTGCCGGTGTCCCCTCTGTCCCCGGGGCCCAGCTTCTTCCCTTGGGGTATGGCTTAATTATCAGTTAACCTCTTGGCAGGGTCTGAGGAGCCAGCTGTCCAGAGACTTCAGAAGGGACACGCGGGGTGGGGTGCAGGTGACCTGGAGGGCTCTAGAGGTTTCCGAGGGAGGAGGGTCCTGGGCCCCTCCTGCTGGCTTCTGAGGCAGGGCTCCATCCCTCAACCCTGGAGCCTCCTCCCACAGACCCTGAGACTGCCGTCTTTTCAGACCTGGCTCCTTCATCCATTCACATACGCATTTGAGAAATATGTATTGCATTCGTGCTGTGTGCCAGCCCTTGGCCAGGTGCTGGGGATGCAGTACAGTGCCCCAGGTCTCTGAGGCTGGCAAGCCGTGGGGAGACCCACACCGAGCATGAGAGCAGGCATTGTGCTAGGTTCTGCTCAGAACAGGGCCTGGCAACAGGAGACCCTCAGAAAACACTTGCTGAAAGATTGAAAGACACCCATGAATGGGAATGCTGGTGGTGGTTTGTTTCAGGCCTCTGGTCCTCCAAACACCTCTCTTGCCTGCCCATCTTCACAAGGAGAGGAAGGGGCAGATAGGGCAAGATGGGGTTCCCAGGGGAAGGGAGCCTGAGGCCAAAGCCCCCGAGAGACCCAGCCTTGGCACCTCTGTCAGATCCCGACACCCAGAGCTGCGCTGGGGCCCACTCGAGCCTGGCCACTCTTTCTGTCCCCCTGCAGGCTGGGCAAATCGACGCTGTGACCCTGAAGGGCCAGGACATTTACACAGCGGGGAAGAGATACGGCCTGGTTCCAGCAGCCGGGGAGCACTATGCCCGTGAGTGCAGGTGCCAGCCACCTGGCCTCGGCTGGGAGGTGGTTGATATTTTTATATTTATAAAAACGACTCATCAGAGCCTTTCTCCCCGGGCCAGTTGCTGTCTATCACAGGCAAGCCACTCTGGCCCCGGGCACAGTGTGCCCAGCCAGTCACTGGAAGTCTGGCAGGCTTTGGAGAACTTTCTGTAAAGGGTCAGAGAGTAAGCACTTCAGGCTCTGCAGACCACATACAGACTCTGCTGAATGTTCCTCTTCTTCTTCTTTTTTCTTTTTAACAACCCTTTAAAAATATAAAAATTATTTTTAACTTGCAAGTCAGGCTGTACAAAAACAGGCTGAGTAATTTGCCAAGCCCTGAACTAGAAAGCCTCCTTGGCCTCTTCCGTCCAGACCGTATGGCTCACGGAAGGTGGCCCTGGGACCCTCCTTCCTGTCGGCTCATGAACACCTTCCCAGTGGCCTGGGCCAGGGCCCAGGTGCTCTGTGCTGAGATCTAGTGACCTCAGGTCTCCTCCACTTGGACGTGAAAACTCTCTCATCTTAGGGAAAGCGCTTCTGCATCAGCTATGCCTCCACCTTTCTCCTAGGGGGTGAGAAACATACCACCTGAGTGTAAGGAAAGAAACAAATTCCTCTGGGTGAAGACTGTTGGAGGGTGCACAGAATGCTGAAAAGTGGAGCCCCACGGGCTGCTTCTCAGCAGTGAGGGGACACGCAGGGGTCCTGCTGCTGGATGTGCGCCCTGAACACCCACCCGGCCCTTGGCCTGGGTGCTCCTGAGCCCAGGCAGCCAAGGCCTAGTACCAGCGGGTAGAGGCGTATGGGGCCAGGACCACTGCTCTGAGGTCAAGAGTGGCAAGAGGGAACGGATTTGAGGGAAGAAGCGCCCCGTTGGGATCCGGCCCTGACTCTTGCTCAACCGAGGCCACTAAGCATTAGATGAGGGGCCTCACTGGTGTCCCCTCCCCCAGCGGAGGACAGGAGCAACTCGTACTTCGCGGTGGCCGTGGTGAAGCGGAACAGCTCCTATGCCTTCACCCTGGACGAGCTGCGGGGCAAGCGCTCCTGCCACCCAGGCTTCGGCAGCCCTGCAGGCTGGGACATCCCCGTGGGCGCCCTTGTGCAGAGGGGCTTCATCCGGCCCAGGGACTGCGATGTCCTCACAGGTACCATCCTCTATAGACACACAGATGTGCAAGCTCTTCTTTGGGGTTGGCTGGCGTCAGGGCCAGCTCTGAGGGCTGGGGTCCTCTCCCAGCAGGACCCCCACAGAAGGCAGCCCCAGAGAGATTTCCTCTTCCTCCTTGACATGCCCCTTGCTCTTGGGAAGGCTGGGGAATATTCTTGGCTACGCTTGACACAGTCAGGGGTGTCTGGTTCTGTCGAAGGTGCCAGTGCCCCTGCCCACTTACTCACTCAGAGTGGAACAGTTCCAGTGGGCGTGGGGAGCAGGGCGAGTGCACTGGCCCTGGGCCTGGCTGTACCACCATCCAGTCATGGGCTGTCCCCCTGGGCATCTGGGGGACCTTGTTGGAAAGTGGCCAGCCATCTGTATAAGAGCTGAAGAAGACACGTTTACCAGGCACCCACCATATGCCATACGCAGGGCCCTCCCTGGGTGTTAAATCATGCACATTCCTGGTGAAGGGAAGGCAGGAGGAAGCTGGCTGCACACACCTCTGTCCTGGCTGGCACCTCCGAGGAAAAAAACACATTTTTTTTCTAACCACCCACACAAGCACACGTAAGGTGTTAGAACTGGCTGCTCCCACTCCTAGACAGCTGCGCGGTTGCTCTGACTGGAACAGAAGAGTTTACGAGGTAGCGAGTTCCCCATCCCTGAGGGAGTTCAAGGGAAGGCTGGGCGGCCACTTACCAGGGGTTGTCATTGGGGGTTCCTGTATCTAGACAACGTCTGCAATGCCCCCGTCCCTGTGATCCTCCCAGGAGGAGACACGCCACTCTGAGCTGGGTGGGCACTGGAGCGGATGGGTGGCCTTGAGCCATGGGGCAGGCCAGTGGGCAGATCTGTGCGGGGAGCAGCCCACCCATGTTCCCCCTGGCCACCCTTTCTGCTGCCGGCCCCTCAGCACAGCCCTTCCCCTCTGCCCCAGCGGTGAGTGAGTTCTTCAGCGCCAGCTGTGTGCCCGTGAACAACCCCAAGCACTACCCATCCTCGCTGTGCACACTCTGCGTGGGAGACGAGCAAGGCCGCAACAAGTGTGTGGGAAACAGCCAGGAGAGGTACTACGGCTACAGTGGCGCCTTCAGGTACCTGGCAGGCCGGGAGGGGTGTGGGGAGGTGGTCCTGGGGCCAGGCACAGGGGTGGGACCTTCTGCCGACACCTGTCTTGGCTTCTTGTGTGGCAGGTGCCTGGTTGAGAATGCAGGGGACATTGCCTTCGTTAAGCACACGACTGTCTTTGACAACACGAATGGTATGTGATGGTGCTGGGACATGGCAGGGCCAGATTCTGGTGGGGCTGTTCCCCATCTCCAGCAGAATCCAGGAGCTAGATGGTGCTGGGACTGTGGGCCAAGTGACAGCCGGGAAAGACTGAGTCTAGAAGGCTCTGCCCCTTGGGGATCCCAGGAGCCCCAAAGGCCGAGCGGTAAGAACAGACCTCAGGCCACATATCCAAATACACAGGTCACATGACTGTCTTTATTTGTCTGGAATCCAAATCCCCATTCCACTGAAATGGTAGAAACTCAATCAATTTGGAGAGAACCCCTTCTGGGGTGTTTATGTGGCACCCAGGTGTGTGGGTAGGGGTGGCAGGGGCCTCTCTCCCCAGGGTTATCAGTTCACATCAGCATCTGGTGTTTGGTCCTGAGCAGGCCAATGCCATGCGCAGGGGAATCACTCTGCAGCCCCCAAGCCGTGTGAGGCAGGGCACACACCCATTCACATCATACAGGTGGTTTCTTTCTCTGGAGTCACCTTCCTGGGCTCCACCCGGGAAGAAGAGCCCAGGAACTCCTCCAGGACCCCTAAGCCCCCACCTGAGGTCCTATCGGGGTGCAGGCCCTTGACCGTGCATCACTCCCCTGCCCCATCCTGTTCTCCCTCCTCAGGGAATCTATCCATTTTGAAGACTGAAAGCTGTTTCCCTTCAACACTGTATTGTTTGCATTTTCTATATACCCTGACTACACCCCAGGCTTTGAAACCCCAAACACTGGAGGTTAAGTCTTCTCCACTCTGTCCTAACACATCTCTTCCCAGGAACTCAGGGCAGAAAGGCAGAAGGCCCGAAGGGGAGGAGGACATTGGAGAAGGGAAAGCAAGACACGCAGGGAAAAAACATCAGTCAGTATTTCAAAACTCAGATCCCACCCTGCCTCTGAAAGTCACTAAGCTGTAGACCAGTTGCCCCAACAGAGCTGGAAGGGTTCCAGGCCCTGTTGCCATACCCCGCCTCCCCTGCCAACCTCCCACCAAGAACACTGGGGATCATCCCCGAGAAGAAGGGAACCGCGTGCTCCTGCAGGAGCTGTGAGCCCTGCCTGGTCCCAGCCTGTGCCCTCTGGGGTCCTGGGCTGAGGGCCGGGGAGGAGGCGGGGCCCTTCCGAGGTTCACCTGCAGTGAGGTGACCACCTCCCAGGGCCACTCAAATTCTTTTATCTCTGCTTGTGAGCCCACCTGGAGTTCCTCCTGGAAATACAGGAAGACATAAAAACAATGTGATTCCTAAGAGTAGTGTTTGTCAGGAAGCCTTCGGACCAACCACCTGCATCAGAATTACTGGGTTGCTAGTTTAAAATGCAGATTCCTGGGCCCCATTCTAGACCTACCTGATGAGATTCTTTGCAAGGAGGGGCCTTTGAAACTGCATCTTACAGATCCATACTTGATGTTATACCTCTTCTGGCTTGAGAACTTCAGCTCTTAGGGGAGGAGCCCATCCCACCCTGAGACCTGTAACACACAGCTGGAGTTCTTTGCCGGGGAGTGATTAAGAGCCTCAGTTTCTCCACCTGTAAAATGGGAGTGATCATACAGTGCAGAGTTACATAGTGCAGACTCCCTATTCCCTACGAATAACCTTATTAGCCCAGCTGGGTTCTCTCACCCTGGTAATAGAGCAGAGCAATTGAAGAATGGAGAGGGCTGGGGAGCTGGCCAGATATCACCACCCTTCCCCAGCCAAGGATTTGGGGATCCCCGAGGAGAGCAGCCTCTCTCTATTCCTCTCCCTGCCTCTGCTCCATCCCCTCAGGCCACAATTCTGAGCCCTGGGCTGCTGAGCTCATGTCGGAGGACTACGAGCTGCTGTGTCCCAATGGGGCCCGGGCCGAGGTGACCCAGTTCGCAGCCTGCAACCTGGCACAGATACCGTCCCAAGCTGTCATGGTCCGGCCGGACACCAACATCTTCACTGTGTATGGACTGCTGGACAAGGCCCAGGTGAGCCAGGGCAGGGGCTGCCTCACTGGGAGGAGGGTGACAGAGGGGAGCCAAGCCCCCGGGTCGCCTCAGTCTACCTGGAGCAGACTTCAGGAGAAACTGAGGAAGCCTGAGGGAAATTCTGTGATGTTCACTTAGCCGAAGCCATCCCTCCAACCACTGTGCCCTCTGTCACCTACATCATTAATTTTCCCTTCTCAGCCGGACCATTCTCACCAACATACAAACATGCTGTTATTTCTACCATCTCGTAAAAACAAATGAACCCTCTTTTGGCCTCACATCCCCTTGTAGCCGTAATCCCACTCCCTTTTACAGCAAAACTCCTTCAAAGAGCCATCTCTACTCTGGAGTCATCGATTCCTCCTCTCCTTGTCTCTCTTAAGGATGGAGACTACTCTGGAGAGGCCCCACCTCTCCAGGGCCCTGAAACTGCCCTGGTCAAGGTCGCAGTGACCCATGTTGCTAAATAGAGCGGCTGTGTCTCAGTCTGCCTCTCCCTGACCTCTCAGCAGCATTGGCTGCAGTTCCCTCTTCCTGAAGTTCACCTCCTTCCTGGACGAACTTCCCCCCCTTGGTTCCCAGGGCCCCACGCTTGCCTGGCTCTCCTCCTACCTCTCTGGCCTCTCCTCCCAGTCTCCTTTGCTGGTTCTTCCTCGTTTCCCTGGCTGGTAACCACCGGAGTGCCCCAGGGTTCAATCCTAAGCCCTCTTCTCTGTCGGCACCTACACCCATATCGATCTCGTCCAGCCACAGGTCATTAACTACAGTCTATATACTGATGACTCCTAAGTGTACATCCTCAGCCCTGCTTCAGTCCCACCCTTTAATCTCAAACTTGCATCTTTAACAACTACCTACTTGACATTTCAATTTCTAACAGGCATCTTGAGCTGAACAAATCGAAGTTGGACTCCCCTTTTTCCCTCCGTCTTCCCCACTTCAGTGAATAGCAGCTTCAGCCTTTCCATTTCCTCAGGGGTCAGCTCAGACTCCTGTCTTCCTCTCACACTCTACTTCCAGTGCATCAGCAAATCCTATTGGCCTAAAAACAAATACCTAAAATTTGAACCCAGGCTGTCTGACAGCAGGGCCCCTGGTTCCCAACCTCCCCCTCTACGCACCCCCGACCTGACATAGGCTGAAACTGACCTCCTTTCCCTCCACCCATAAGCGCCACAGACTCGCAGAGCCAGCTGGCTCTCCAGGCCAGTTCGTAACCTTTGAAATGATGTTTGCTCTCATCTTCCCCACAGAGTCCCTCTGTCCCAGGAGTTCTTGACTATGGGTCCCTGGGCTTCCCCACGGATCCCCAAACCCTCTGAAGTGATGTGGGAGAGGAGCCCTGTGTAGATGTGCCCTTTTCTGGGGAGAAGGCTGAGAGCTTTCATCAGATCCTCAAGGGGATCCGTGAGTCCCCCCAGAAAGATCAATAACCACCTTACTCTTTCTTTCCCCCTTGATTGGTATTTAAAAGCTGACATATGCATTCGTCCATGTTCTCCTGATGTCCTGTATGTATTCATAATTTCTCACATCCCTTCTGACCACTTTAGTGACTCTCTGAGGGCGGGAGCCATAGCACACTCACCCCGAGGACCCCCAGCAAGGGAAGACAACAGCTGCTGCAAGAATCTCTTGGGTGCTAGGAGGGTGGGTTAGTAAAGGATATTTAACTCACCTAGTACCTTCTTAGTACTAGTGACAGAACAAAGGGCTCTCTTATGAAATCATTTGGGTTTGGGGTAAAGGACACCCATCAGATAGAGTGAGGAAGCCTGGTAGAAGAGGTTGAGGGGTGCTGAGCAGGTTTAGCAAACCCCTCGGTGATCTCAACCACATCATCTCTCATTTCTGGGTCCTTCTGCGTGTAAGGCTCAGGCTTCAGTTCTGTATCCAAGAGCTGGTTTGGTGTGATGTTTCTGAATGGCTGTCTTACTGTGGCGGCTATGGTCATCTCTTCCTCCAAATCTGCTTTGGTAACAGAGGTCAATGAGTTGTCAAGCTTATGATTTCCAAGCGGAGTCTTGGCACCTGACTTTCCTTGCTCCTTGGTGTATAAAGCAGTCAGTGGCAAGTGATACCCGGGTGACCATTTGTGAGCCCAGATGCAAAGCAGGTCTGCTGTGTGCTTCCAGGACCTGTTTGGAGATGACCACAATAAGAATGGGTTCAAAATGTTCGACTCCTCCAACTATCATGGCCAAGACCTGCTTTTCAAGGATGCCACCCTCCGGGCAGTACCTGTGGGAGAGAAAACTACTTACCGTGACTGGCTAGGCCCCGACTACATGGCGGCTCTGGAAGGGATGCTGTCTCAGCAGTGCTCAGGCACAGGTAGGGCGCGACAGGCGGGTTCACACCCCACAGGGGAAGAGTGGGCACACTCCCCGGGCATCTTTCTAAGCCTTTCACCCAAAACCTTGAGTGAACTGAAGGGCACTCTGGGTCTTTGCAGACGATCAAGGTGAAGTGTCCTGGGAGGGTCTGAAACACTGGCTGTGGAACCCAGACAGACCTGGATGATGATTATAAATGCTAGAAATAGTCACCCGAAGAGGATTCGGGCAACGGCATAAATATACATGTAGTATAATTGTGAAAGAAATGAATATGTAAAGAAACCAGGGGAAAGAAAAATTGTAATAGGGTAGCCAGAGGGAGCCTGAGGTGAGTTTAGTGCCCGAAACTATGCTGCATCTAGTCCTGCACATGAGTGCCAGCGGGCCACAAGCGCGGCACTCGGAGGCCTTAACCGCCTGTGTTTAATCCCTCAGCGATCGTTGCCTCCAGCATCTCCCTGCTCCTGCAGCTGCTCCCGCTGGCCCTCACGGCCAGCCTCCTCCAGCCCTGCCTCTGAAGCTGCTCTGGGCAAGCCTCGCCCTCCCTTGGAAACCTATTCAGAAATCTCCCTAGATAAGGCTGTTCTCCTCAGTAAATCCAGTTAACACTGCTCAGAGGGAAACGTGTGCCGGGATTGGAAGCATGAGAAACCACAGAGCTCCCCAGGGCTGCGATTCCAACACTGAAGCTTCTGTGATCGCTCCAGAGCGGGATAAAGAGGGATGTTACAGCAAAGCCCCCCAGCTGGACTGAGCAGGTCTCTCCCTCCTGCTGGAACCCAGCCGCTGCCTCCCCGGCGCCGCCTGTCCCTCCGCTACCTGAGGTGGTGCGCTGGCCCACCTCCCAGTCACGTCCCACCCACAGGCTGGTACAGCCGCTGCCCTGCAGATCTGCAGGCTCCCACCACACAGATCCTCACCAGCCTTGGCTTTGGAAGAGACTGGTTGCCAGGGAAACAGGCTGAACCCGAGCTTCCCACACCGCCCTCTCTGCTGGAGCTTGCCCTGCTGAGCCGCCCAGGGGGCCTGCTGAGATGACAGGCCTGCCGGCCCCTCCCTGACAGTTCCCACCTCCCCCTCTGGAGGAGGGACACCACAGCCAGCACCTCCCGTCAGCCCCCGCTCCGTCTGTCCTCTGGACTCCCCATGCCAGCCTCCCCCCCAGGATGCTGTGTCTGTTCACCAAGGCATCACCAGATGAGGCTGGAGCCGGACCCCCCGAGGAGGCGGAGCTGCTGGGCACACGCAGCCCTTCGTCCTTGTCTTCTGCAGCTTGCGTGGCCCAGACCACCGGACCCCTGACTGTGCTGGGCTGGGGAGGGCAGGGAGGCCAGGGCTGGACCCTAGGGGTGAAACCCTCAAGGGGTCCTAGGACAAAGGAAGTGCTTCTCAGTATTTTTACTAGGTGGGGGCTTGGTGCAGGGTTGGGGGCCTAAAGTCTTGCCTAAATACCTGTCTGTGGTAAGGACAGCAGGCCTCAGAACCAGACGTGCTCTGTGTGCCCTGCCCTTTGGTGATTCAGCTGCACCCGGCTCTGTCCTGGGGCTAAGCCCAGTCAGCAGGAATCCCCGCTCCTGTGTTTGCTCCCCTTAGGCGGCATCTCAGATTATCCCCTCCTACCCCAGCGTGATGTCCACTGCTCTGGAGCTACTCCTGTAGCTCTAGCAGCGGTAGTTTCTTCCAGACTGAAGGGTTTAGCCTCTAGGGCGGCCCAGTAACCTCCAGGCCCTGGAGCAGCAGGTGGCCCAGGTCGCTAAGGCAGCACGAGGCCCTCTGAAGGGCCGGGAATGGGAAGATGCCATTCTCTTTGTCAGAGGAGCTACAGGCCAGGTGAGGTGCTGTGAGGAGCTCCGTCTCCTCAGCTGTGAGCCCGGGGTCTCCTCACCCAGCCATGCACTGACTGGGCCCGAGGTCCACTCACTCCAAAGGAAGGGTCCCTCCTTCCCATCCCCTTCGAGTCAGTGGAAAGTGTCTGGAGCGGGTCTCCATGATCACCACGGTTGTCTGAGGAGCAAGAAAAAGTTTCCAGAACTGCCAGCTCTTACTCTGAACTCTGCTCCCTGAAAAAAGTAAGAAGCAAGAGAAGAAACAGGAGCGAGCCACCCTCGTCAGCAGACGGGGAGCCGCGTGGGCCTGGAGCTATTTGCATCTCAGTCTGCGGGGGCTCTGGGGATGCTGATGACAGGCTGGGCTCCCAGCACTTCGCCGCCACCCGTGGGCGCTGGGATGGATCCCTTCCACCCTCAGCGGGGAGTGAGGCCGCCGGCAGTGTCCCGGCTGTGGTCACACGGTCCCGAGGAGTCCTGGCCCCCGCCCCACTGTGAGGAGCCAGGAGGAACCGGCTTCGGCTACCCAGTGTGTACCCTCTTCACTGGGGGAGCAAGTGATTCTTCTCTGACCTGATGATTGTTTGATTTTTGTTTTTTTTTAAGGGAGATCTGTGCAGTGAGAAGTGTATTTCTGTGTGGCCGCCCTGGGCCAGGGTGGTGCCCAGGGTGCAACCCTGTACTGTGAGCCTGCCGAGGGTGTGACCTGTGGGAGTCTGATTGTCAGGTGACAGCAGGGGGCCGCCGCTGGGTTAATGCTAATGAAAGATGTTGGTTTGTTTTTTAAATAAAGCCAAACAGCCCTGCACCTGCTGAGGCTTGGATTCTGATAGAAACCTGCTGCTGATGATTAGTTTTTTCCTCTTAGGTGGTCAGAGGCCTACGTGCCCCAGGCCATCCCCCTGCCACCCAGAATGGCAGATTCCACTCAGAGCCAGAGTCAGGAACCAGCCAGGGCCTCCAGCCAGGGAGGCCCCCAACTCCCTTCTCCAGTATGGACTGGTTCTCTGGCCTTAGCCGTCCCAGCACATCCCGGCTGCCTCCACCCTCTTGGCCTCTTAGGTGTCCGTTCCTCTGGGGACCAGGTACAGAGCAGGATGCAGACTTCTCCACCGCCCCTGCCCTATGTCTCCAAAATAAATCACCCACACCTTTCCTCTGGCTGCCAGCTCACTGGAGGAAAGGAGGGGTCAGTCCTCACGGCGGGCTCTCTGGCCTCTACTGAAGTGTGGTGAGTGGGCTGCTCTTGGCCGCTGCCCTACGCCCGCTTAGGGAGTGGAGGTTCTCTGGGCTCCCCTCTCCCACAGCTCCTGCCCTTCATCCTGCCCCAAGGCCTCCCTCCCTCCCTGCAGCCGCCTCACAGAGCTGGTCCTCCTGCTCCCCACGGCGCCCAATCACCATGAAGCCTGGAAGCCCGGGGCCCTGGCAGCAGAAGTTGATGATGAATTTTTTTTTTTAACATCTTTATTGGAGTGTAATTACTTTACAATGGTGCATTAGTTTCTGCTGTATAACAAAGTGAATCAGCCCTATGCATACATATATCCCCATATCCCCTCCCTCTTGAGCCTCCCTCCCACCCTCCCTATCCCACCCCTCTAGGTGGTCACAAAGCACCGAGCTGATCTCCCTGTGCTATGTGGCTGCTTCCCACTAGCTAGCTATTTTACGTTTGGTAGCGTATATATGTCCATGCCACTCTCTCACTTCGTCGCAGCTTACCTTTCCCCCTCCCCGTGTCCTCAAGTCCCTTCTGTACGTCTGCGTCTTTATTCCTGTCCTGCCCCTATTTCCACCAATCACATGAAACAGCAGCAGACACTTGGATCCAAAACCTTCCAGTATTTTATGTATTTGTACTTACATGTTTGTATACACACTCTTTTTATAAATAAGATCATACTTAACATACAAAAACAAATAAATAAATAAATCCATTTGAATAAACTAAAAACATATTCACATAAAAAAGAAAAATATGTGAATGACGTTGATGACATTGTGCACCACATGGCTGGGGTTTGGCCCGTCACCCAGCTCTCCTGGTGCTGTCCCTGCCCCCCTTAAACCTTTGGGAGAGCTACTTAACAGCTGAGCCACAGCTCCCCATCTAAACAACAGCAGAATAATAATACCTACCCGGTGAGGGGGTTGTAAAGATGGGATATTTATACTATATGTAAAACAGTGCTGTGCTTGGCACATAACCGGTGCAGGAAAGACGTTGGCTATTACCATTGCTGCTACTCTGGGAGCTTGATTTTGGGGCTTAAGTTGCAGATTCCTGGGAGAGATCATCTGATGGACCCAATGTGGGTCAGGTGACTCCTGCTGGACCAATCAGCTCAGGCCGACAGCAGGGCCTAGAGCTGAAACTTGGCCACTGAGGGCCCAGAGAAAGAGGAGATGAAAGCACTGTGAGCCAGCAGCCAGCCACCCCAGCTGCTTTAGGGGACGTTTGGCATTCGCTGAGCAAATGTTTGTTAATACCCACTGTTAGCACCCGTAGACCTGGACACGACGGACCCTGGGCCTGGGTTTTGTGGTTTAGAACAGTGCTTTTCAAACCTCAGTGTGCACACGAATCCCCTGGGGATCTTGTTGGAATGCCAGTTCTGCTTCAGTAGGTCTGGAGTGAGGCTACAGCTCTAATCAGCGCCCAGGTGGTACCCATGCTGCCAGCCCAGGGGCCACATTTTGAGAGGCGAGCCCTCAGAGGTCTCTCCTGGAGCCCTCCTCTGACCACATCCCTCCCCCACAGCTGGAGGAGTCATGGGGAAGTGGGAGGGGTTCACCCAAAGCCCAGACCCCATCTTTTAGACATGCTCCTGGAATTCTTATCCCAAGCAGTCCTGAGCCAGCTTCCAGGGTCTGGACAGGCCTCTTCTCCAGATCCTGCCTCCAAAGGGTGGTCAAAAGGTGGCCCTTTGCAGGGAGGTGTAGCTGGAGCTTGCTGAACAGGCCACAGTGCCCTCCGGCACGTGCACAGGCCCTCGAAGTACAGGATGGAGCCTGAGTAAGAAGAGCTTTTACAGGATGGAGCCTGAGTAAGAAGAGCTTTTACAGGATGGAGCCTGAGTAAGAAGAGCTTTTACAGGATGGAGCCTGAGTAAGAAGAGCTTTTACAGGATGGAGCCTGAGTAAGAAGAGCTTTTACAGGATGGAGCCTGAGTAAGAAGAGCTTTTACAGGATGGAGCCTGAGTAAGAAGAGCTTTTACAGGATGGAGCCTGAGTTCCCTCTGAACCTCATATTCCATTCGACTGAGTCTAGATAAAGGTTTATTTGTCACAGTAGGAGGACGGGACACGTTTAAGTTTGTTAGCTTGACCTGTGAGTTTTAAATCTGTAGCCACGTGGTAGATGGGCCTCCACTGGTGCCCTTGCCACGGGCCCCGCAGATGGTAGCGCTGTGCCAGCCTGCTGTGTGCGCAGCTGTCCAGCTCTGACAGCCCTCTCGTCAGGGCTCTGGAAGACACACGTTCGGTTACAGCCCCCTGGCCCTGCCCTTGGGCTCATTTGGTGAGGCCACTGGGCTAATGTTTGGAGGAAGGGACAGTGAGAAGGTGAGTGACCCCCAACAAGAGGGGCAGGGACTCCTGGCTCCACAGCACATTGAGGACGAGGCATCAGCCCCCCCTTCAGACTCCTCGCCAGGGCTTTCTTTACACGTTTGCATTGAGGATGGATTCCTTAGGACCACGTGCCTGTAAACGATTCACACAATAGGTATACATGCTACAGTTTTTCAAAAGATATTTCAATTTGGGGAAAAAAATAAAACTAGGATTCAAGAAACCTGAATTCTAGTTCCACTTTTGGTGTTCAACTCAGGCAAATGCTTTCTCCCGTCCCAATCTCAGTTCCCAAGTCTATAACATGGAGATTTGGATGGTGCCTCTGTAGTTCCTAGCTCTAACAATTATTCTTAGACTCAAAAACCTCAGTCTTCCCAGGACTATTGCCTTGGTGG
The DNA here is from genome assembly GCF_028021215.1 of Eschrichtius robustus. Taxonomy (NCBI): domain Eukaryota; kingdom Metazoa; phylum Chordata; class Mammalia; order Artiodactyla; family Eschrichtiidae; genus Eschrichtius; species Eschrichtius robustus. Next base: position 73,983,484 of record NC_090829.1, read on the forward strand.
GTGCTGAAGTGCAGAGGGGCCAGGTGAGCTCTTTTTATTTTTGCCTTTCCCAGCTGCCTTTGGGTCGGCACTAACAGCCCAGAAGCTGTTTCACAGCCTGCAAGTCATTACATGTTAGTGATTCTCAAACTGGACCGTGCATCAGAACCACCTGGAGGGCTTGTAAAAGCAGAGTGCTGGCTCCACCCCCAGAGTCTGATTCCGCGGGGCCGGGGTGGAGCCCGAGAATTTGTGTTCCTGATGCTGCTGGTCAGGCCGTCTCACTGTTAAAGACGTCGAGCATAGACGTCCTGAGAGCGTGACAGGTGCCACCCCAGCGGGGCGGGAGGCCCAGTGGGAAGGGCGAGTGGTTAGGAGGCCCTCTTGGAGCTGGGCCCAGCCTGGAAGGAGGGCTGGGCCCATGACCACGCGCCGTGCCCTCCATGGGGGAGGGGTGGAAGGCAGGATGAGGCCGAAGCACGGAGCCCAGGGGTCCCAGCAAGGTAGCCGAGGGTGGGAGCAGCGTCCTGACTTCAGTTTCCTGCCCGGCACAGTTTCCTTCTCGGCTCCCCTGGTCCTATGACCCCGTGCTCCCCACCGCACATTTCTGAGTATGGCTTTCAGGAAGGGGAAAGCCCTGGAAGACTAGCATGAGAAGGACGTGTAGTCAGAATAACCCCCTTCCACCTTCCTAGCTTCTGCCATCCCCAGAAACCTCCAACTCCACGTTATATTCTCTGCTGTGGCCAGCCTTTGGGACATTGGGGGATGAAGAGAAGGGCCTGGCGACTTGCTGGGCAGGGCATTCTTAGCCAAAATCCCCATCCAGGCAGATTCACGGCAGACTCTGCCTGTGGCATCCAATATCCCCTTCCCCTTCTTCCTTCCTAGCACACCTCAATTTGCTTCAGAATGGCGCTGTGCTCAGCTAAAAATATCCACTCTGGATGGCCAGGCAACCCAGTCCTGGCTGATGAGGTAAGTGGAAGTTACAGGGTATGGATTTCAGGAAGGCGTTTAACAGGAACCACCTGGGCTAGCGTAGCCCTGTGCGCTCTCTCTTCTCATACCCAGAAAGCAGACATGAGAGCTGGAAAACGGAGCAGCTGTCTTGCTGTGCGAGGCAACAAGCACTCGGAAGAGGACACGGCGAGCAGAGCAGAGCAAAGCAAAAAGTGGGAAACGCTGGGGTCGAGCGAGCAGCAGCACCCAGGCCAGGACTGTTCTAATTTGATTTTCTAATCCGTTGTTTCGGCTGAATGTAGGGGTAAGGGATACAGCACTAACAGTGGGAAGGGCGTGAGATGGGTTTTGGGGACCTGTCCTGGCTTTGTAATAGGCTGTGTGACTCAGGGAAAGTCATGGCCCCTCTCTGGGCCCCTGTTTCTTCATCTGTGGGGATGAATTGGTCTCCAGGGTCTCTCTATGCCCTTCCGTGGCTCAAAATCAAGAACCAGAGCTGGTCCCACCTGAGAGTTCCAGGGCTGGGCTTAAGGGGGGATTTCAGTGATAAGGCAGGAGGTGACCTTAGGAGTAGGTGACACAGTGAGGATTGTGTCTTATCAGTGCTCAGCTGAAGCACAGAATTAGAGGTGTCAGCAGTAATTCAGTCCAGTTGTCGTAAGTCCCTGAGTGTCCCCAGAGTGGTTCACATTTGTCCCTGAAACGAGCCCCGGGGTAGCTGTGCAGACCTGTGCCCTGCCCCACAGTCCGTGTAGTCAGGCCAGCTGGAGCTCTAGCTGCTCCTGGGAAGGACAGAGCCTGGTGCCACGGCAGGAGAGAAGCCTGAGACACTTCTGATTGGTGTCAGCCAGGTCACGAGTTGTCCTCTGTGATGTATGGATCGGCTTAGGCCTGCGTCATATGTTAGAGCCCCAGTTCTGGGGGGGCAGAGCCATCCCCCTAGAAGTACAAGGCCTAAGACTGGGGAAGGAAGGAGGAAATCAGAGTACTGTGATTGAAGCCTGGGAAATGGATAGAGGCTGCTAGGAGCCGTATCATCTTCCACCCTGGCTCAGCCACGGCCCTGTCCTGAGATGGATTCCTAGCGGCACCGGCCGATTCTGAGAGCTCCCTGAGTACGCAAGGGTGGGGCCCTACTGTCTCAGCAAGAGCAAGAATACATCAGAAGCACTTTTTTAAAATTTTAATTTAATTTTTATTGGAGTTGATTTACAATGTGGTGTTAGTTTTAGGTGTACAGCAAAGTGATTCAGTTATGCATATACCTATGTCCACTCTTTCAGATTCTTTTCCCATGTAGGTTATTACAGACTACTGAGTAGTGTTCCCTGTGCTGTACAGTAGGTCCTTGTTTATTATTTTATATATAGTCGTGTGTATGTGTTAATCCCAAACTCCTGATTTATCCCTCCCTCCACATTTCCCCTTCTTAACCATAAGTTTGTTTTCGAAGTCTGAGTCTGATCCTGTTTTGTAAATAAGTTCACGTGTATTATTTTTTTAGATTCCACATATAAGTAATATCATATGACGTTTGTCTTTGTCTGACTTACTTCACTTAGTATGATAATCTCTAGGTCCATCCATGTTGCTGCAAATGGCATTATTTCATTCTTTTTTATGGCTGAGTAAAATTCCATTGTATATATGCACCACATCTTCTTTATCCATTCGTCTGTCGATGGACATTTAGGTTGCTTCCATGTCTTGGCTACTGTAAATAGTGCTACAGTGAACATTGGGGTGCATGTATCTTTTCAAATTATGGTTTTCTCCAGTATATGCCCAGTAGTAGGATTTCTGGATCATATGGTAGTTCTATTTTTAGTTTTTTAAGGAACCTCTATACTGTTCTCGATAATAGCTGTACCAATTTACATTCCTACCAACAGCATAGGAGTGTTCCCTTTTCTCCGCATCCTCTCCAGCATTTGTTGTTTTTTCGTTTTTGGTTTTTTAAATTAATTTATTTATTTGGCTGCGCCCGGTCTTAGTTGCGGCATGTGGGACCCTCGTTGCCGATTGCAGGATCTTCATTGCAGCATGCGGACTTTGAGTTGCGGCATGCATGTGGGATCTAGTTCCCTGACCAGGGATTGAACCCAGACCCCTTGCATTGGGAGCACAGAGTCTTAACCGCTGCGCTACCATGGAAGTCCCTCCAATATTTATTGTTTGTAGACTTTTTAATGATGGCCATCTGACCAGTGTGATACCTCATTGTAGTTTTGATTTGCAATTCTCTAATAATTAGCTATGTTGAGCATCTTTTCATGTGCTTTTCATTTTTTTTTTTTTTTTTGCTATTGAGCTACATGAGCTGTTTATATATATTTTTTGGAAATTAATCCCTTGTTGGTTGCATCATTTGCAAATATTTTCTCCCATGCTGTGAGTAGTCTTTTCACTTTGTTTATGGTTTCCTTTGCTGTGCAAAAGCTTTTAAGTTTAATTAGGTACCATTTGTTTATTTTTGTTTTTATTTTCGTTACTCTAAGAGGTGGCTCCAAAAAGATATTGCTGCGATTTATGTCAGAAAGTGTTCTGCCTGTGTTTTCCTCTAAGAGTTTTAGCATATCCGGTCTTACATTTAGGTCTTTAATCCGTTTTGAGTTTATTTTTGTGTATGGTGTTAGAGAATGTTCTAGTTTCATTCTTTTACATGTAGCTATTCAGTTTTCCCAGCATCATTTATTGAAGAGACTGTCTTTTCTCCATTGTATATTCTTGCCTCCTTTGTCATAAATTAATTGACCATAGGTGTGTGGGTTTATTTCTGGACTTTCTGTCCTGTTCTATTGATCTATATTTCTGTTTTTGTGCCAGTACCATACTGTTTTGATTGCTGTAGCTAGCTTTGTAGTATAGTTTGAAGTCGGGGAGCCTGATTCCTCAACCTCCATTTTTCTTTCTCATAATTACTTAGATTATTCGTGGTCTTTTGTGTTGCCATATAAATTTAAACATTTTTTGTTCTAGTTCTGTGGAAATTGCCACTGGTAATTTAATAGGGATTGCATTGAATCTCTAGGTTGCCTTGGGTAATATAGTCATTTTGACAATATTGATTCTTCCAATCCAAGAACATGGTATATCTTCCATCTGTTTCTGTCATCTTCAGTTTCTTTCACCAGCATCTTATAGTTTTCAGAGTACAAGTCTTTTGCCTCCTTAGGTAGGTTTATTCCTAGGTGTTTTATTCTTTTTGATGCAATGGTAAATAGGATTATTTCCTTAATTTCTCTTTCTGATCTTTTGTTGTTAGTGTATAGAAATGCAACAGATTTCTGTGTATTAATTTTGTATTCTGCAACTTTACTGAATTCATTGATGAGCTCTAATAGTTTTCTGGCAGCATCTTTAGGATTTTCTATGTATAGTGTCATGTCATCTGCAAACAGTGACAGTTTTACTTCTTCTTTTCCAATTTGGATTCCTTTTATTTCTTTTTCTTCTCTGATTGCCATAGCTAGGACTTCCAAGACTATGTTGAATAAAAGTGGCAAGAGTGGACAGCCTTGTCTTGTTCCTGATCTTAGAGGAAATGGTTTCAACTTTTCACTGTTGAGTTTGATGTTAGTTGTGGGTTTGTCATATATATCCTTTATTATGTTGAGGTAGGTTCCCCTAGGCCTACTTTCTGGGGAGTTTTTATCACAAATTGGTGTTGAATTTTGTCAAAAGCTTTTTCTGCATATATTGAGATGATCATATGGTTTTTATTCTTCAACTTGTTAATGTGGTGTATCACACTGATTGATTTGCAGATATTGAAAAATCCTTGCATCCCTGGGATAAATCCCACTTGATCATGGTGTATGATCCTTTTAATGTATTGTTGGATTTGGTTTGCTAGTATTTTGTTGAGGATTTTTGCGTCTATGTTTATCAGTGATATTGGCCTGTAATTTTCTTTTCTGTGGTATCTTTGTCTGGTTTTGGTATCAGGGTGATGGTGGCCTCATAGAATGAGTTTGGGAGGGTTCCTTCCTCTGCAATTTTTTGGAAGAGTTTGAGAAGGATGGGTGTTAGCTCTTCTCTAAAGGTTTGACAGAATTCACCTGTGAAGCCATCTGGTCCTGGACTTTTGTTTGTTGGAAGTTTTAAAATCACAGTTTCAATTTCATTACTTGTGATTGGTCTGTTTATATTTTCTATTTCTTCCTGGTTCAGTCTTGGAAAATTGTACCTTTCTGAGAATTTGTCCCTTTCTTCTAGGTTGTCCATTTTATTGGCATATAGCTGCTTGTAGTAGTCATTTATGATCCTTTATATTTCTGTGGTGTTGTGACTTCTCCTTTTTATTTCTAATTTCATTGATTTGAGCCCTCTCCCTTTTTTTTTCTTGATGAGTCTGGCTAAAGGTTTATCAATTTTGTTTATCTTCTCAAAGAACCAGATTTTAGTTTTATTGATCTTTTCTATTGTTTTCTTCATCTCTATTTCATTTATTTCTGCTCTGATCTTTATGATTTCTTTCCTTCTACTAAATTTGGGCTTTGTTCTTCTTTGTCTAGCTGCTTTAGGTGTAAGGTTAAGTTGTTGGAGATTTTTCTTGTTTCCTGAGGTTAGATTGTATTGCTGTGGACTTCCCTCTTAGAACTGCTTTTGCAACATCCCATAGATTTTGGATCGTCATGTTTTTGTTTTCATTTGTCTCTAGGTATTTTTTTTTCTTGTTCGATTTCTTCAGTGATCCATTGATTGTTTAGTAACATATTGGTAGTTTTGTTTTGTTTTGGCCACAGTGTGTGGCATGCGGGATCTTAATTCCCCAACCAGGGATCGAACCTGTACCCCCTGCAGTGGAAGCATGGAGTCTTAACCACCGGACCACCAGGGAAGTCCCAGTAACATGTTGTTTAGCCTCCACGTGTTTGTGTTTTTTACAGTTTTTTTTCTTGTAGTTGGTTTCTAATCTCATAACGTTAGTGGTAGGAGAAGATGCTTGATATGATTTCAGTTTTCTTAAATTTACCGAGGCTTGCTTTGTGGCCCAGCATGTGATCTATCCTAGAGAATGTTCCTTGTGCACTTGAGAAGAATGTGTATTATGCTGCTTTCGGATGGAATGTTCTATAAATATCAATTAAGTCCATCATGTCTAAGATGTCATTTAAGTCCTGTATTTCCTTATTGATTTTCTGTCTGGATAATCTGTCCATTGAAGTAAGTGGGGTGTTAAAGTCCCCCACTATTATTGTGTTACTGTCGATTTCTCCTTTTATGACTGTTAACATTTGCCTTATATATTGAGGTGCTCCTATGTTGGGTGCATATATATTTACAATTGTTATATCTTCTTCTTGGATTAATCCCTTGATCATTAGGTAGTGTCCTTCTTTGTCTCTTGTAACAGTCTTTATTTTAAAGTCTATTTTGTCTGATATGAGTATTGCTACTCCGGCTTTCTTTTGATTTCCATTTGCATGGAATAACTTTTTCTGTCCCCTCACTTTCAGTCTGTATGTGTCCCTAGATCTGAAGTGGGTCACCATATCTATGGGTCTTGTTTTTGTATCCATTCAACCAGTCTATGTCTTTCAGTTAGAGCATTTAATTCATTTACATTTAAGGTAATTATTAATATGTATTAGAGCATTTAATTCATTTACATTTAAGGTAATTATCAGTATGTTTGTTCTTATTGCCATTTTGTTGTCTTGTATTTGTTTTTGTAGGTCTTTTTTCTTCCCTTCTTCTTTTGGTCTCTTCTCTTGTGATTTGATGATTATCCTTTCATTTTAAACATTTTTTAAAATATTTATTTATTTATTTGGCCGTGTCGAGTCTCTGTTGCAGCACACGGGATCTTAGTTGTGGCAAGCAGGATCTTTATTTGCCTCACTTGGGATCTTTTAGTTGCGGCATGCAAACTCTTAGTTGCGGCATGTGGGATCTAGTTCCCTGACCAGGGATCAAACCTGGCCCCCCTGCGTTAGGAGCATGGAGTCTTAGCCACTGGACCACCAGGGAAGTTCCCATTTGATGACTGTCTTTAGTGTTGTGTTTGGATTGCTTTTTCCTTTTTGTCTGTGTATTGTAGATTTTTGGTTTGCGGTTACCATGGGGTTTTGATATAGCAGTCTATATATGTACAAGGTTGTTTTAAGTTGCTGGTCTCTTAATTTCAAATGCATTTCCAATACCCTACATTTGTACTCTCCTCACAATTGCTGGTTTTGATATCATAATTTTCTGTGGATGATTTCCTATCTTTACTGTATTTTGCCTTTACCAGTGAGCTTTCCCATTTGTAGTTTTCTTGTTTCTAGTTGTGGGCTTTTCCATCTAGGGAAATTCCTTTAGCATTTGTTGTAAAGCTGGTTTAGTGGTGCTGAATTCTCTTAGCTTTTGCTTGCCTGTAAAGCTTTTGATTTCTCCATTGAATCTGAACAAGAGCCTTGCTGGGTAGAGTATTCTTGGTTGTAGGTTTTTTCCCAAAAGCACTTTTGAAGGCCGTCTCCTGGGTGGAGGCACTAACTGGCAACCATGACAGCCAAGTTCATGATCAGGCTGGTGGGAGTCAGTTCACGTATGCTCACCTCCATGGCAACAACCTGAGGGCCTCGTAAATAGGATCCCAACGCCAAGACTCTGGGACTCTCCTGTCCTCTCCCCCACTCCCTTCTCACCCCCTTTAGAAGGCCCCCTCCAGACCCCAAGCCTAGCCCTTGATGGAATCATTGTACCCCAGTAAACCAACCTGTGACTTTGGGACACACTGCAGGACCACAGAGGAAACCTTGCCTTTGAAAATGGTAAAATGAGGTTCACCCCCTGGGCAAAAAGTGATGTGTGAGTGTTGGGGGAGTGAAATCATAATGGTGAAAGTTACTCTCACTTTGGTTTTTTTAGAAATAGGCCTTGCCTGGCTGAGGTATAGCCTACAGTCTGGTAATGAAGTGACTACCCCCAAAACCCTCCAATCCCCCACCTTTCTCCCCCCAAATGCGTGAGGACTGTCAGTCACCCTACCTGTCTGTGGGCTCTCCCCTACCAACTGTGAGCCTTCCTTTCCTCAGTTCTGCGTAACCAGCCCTACCACAGACCTGCCTTGCTGGATAAAAGCACAGATCGATAAATGAATCAGTGGGTCACCAAGCCCAGGCTTCCATCTTGGCCCACTGGCAGCCTTTGGCCCAAGTTTCTTTAGGCCCCACCTGGCCCATTGGCTTCTTAGAGGGCAAAGCCAAGCACCTTGCTGAGTTGCAGGCCACCCTCGAGCCCCAGCAAACTCGACAGGACTGATTCATGTGGACTGGTTGTGTCTTTGGATCTGGACTTGGAAATTTCACAGGTTGGGGGCAAGGGCTCATCCCTGCCCTTCACTCACAGCTGCCCAAGGAAAAAGCTGTATTCCTAAGTGTGTCTCTGCTGAGCTGCCAGGAGAGCACCTGGAATGGAGGCCACTCTCCCCTCAGGGAGGAGCCTCTGGAAAACAAGAATCTGTGACTGGAATGAGGCAGCCGAGTAACCGCCGTTGCTGTGGGAATTTTTCTCTAAGATCAGTATGTGCCTGGAGACAGCAGGTGGACAAATGGCCAAGGTAGAGGTGTGATAATGTTCATCCAAGAGTCTCTGTGACAGCAAAATCCTGGAAACTACCTAAATGCCCAGCATTTTAAGTTGGATAAATGAAAGATGATGCATATTTTCACTTGCAGTGGAATACAATGGATGGTCTGCAGCCAACAAATGAAGGACAGAGCTATATTTACCCATGTGGAAAGATTTCCATGACATATTGTTGAGTAAAAAGAGTCGGTTATGAAACAGTATATGATCCCATTATCATAAAATATCACACACACACACGCACAGACACACGGAGCTGTCTGGAAATCTGTTCACCAAACTGTTAACAGTAAGTATCTCCAGTTGGTGGAATTTAAGGGCAATTTTTACTTTGTTACTTAAATTCTAGATTTTGAATTTTAAAGCATTCTAAATAACTAATCATTTTCACTTGGGAATGAATAAATAAACAAGCAAACAAAAAATAAAAACTTCCGCTGTCCCAATCACAGTCCTGATGTCTCACGTCCTCTCATCTCTTGCCAAGCAATTCTGAGTCGGCCCCAATGAGGAGCAGAGCTGTGGGAGGACCAGGCTTGGAGCTACTCCAAGCTAGATGTGGATGTGGCTCTACCACGAGCTGTGGGACCTTCAAGAAGCCAGTGAACCCTTCAGAGCCTCCATTTCTTCCCTGAATGTCTGCCTCATGGGCTGGTGGGAGGCAATAAGATTGGGTCAAGTGCCCATGTGGTCTTCTGGAGGGGATGGGGTGAGGTCCTGCCTGCCCAGGCCAGTCCAGGAGCTCAAACTCAAGGCCTCATGGACCGGACACCCGTGCCTGCAAGTCTGACCTCTCCCGCTTCTGCAACTATGTGATCCTGAGCCCACGCCATCCACCAAACTGTGGGCAGACATGGGAGGAAGAAAGAGAAATCTATGAGGCCAGGCTCATCCTGAGGGAAGCAGACAAAAATCCAAGCTCAGTGGGGTCAGCTTCAAGTGCTTCAGAATTAGAACCCACCAGCCTTGGGGAGGTCTGGGGGCCTGAGCCCAGGATCAGGCAGGCTACTTCAGGCAAGGTGGGGACAGAAAATCGCCTCCAGGCTCCTCCACCCACCACCCCCTAGCTCATTCACACTCTTGGCTCCAGGGCACTCCCATCCCAGTCCCCAGCCCCCCACCCCCCCACCCCCTTCCATCACTAGTTCACAGCTTGTGGAGGATGCTAGAGCTGGAAGGGCCCTCAGTAAATCAGCTTGTCCAATCAGTGTGACCCACGCCCTCATCTTTCAGGAAAACAAGGCCTACAAGGGCAGGACTTTCTACTAATGGGAACATAGCTCCAGGTTCAAACTCAGAGTCTAGTTCGCGGGTCTGGGGTAACAGAATACAATGCACAGTGACCAGCACACACCAGTGCATTCCCTTCCACCAGGACCCCAACCCAGTTCACCACCTGGGAAAGCTTTAACAGTCATGCCACAACTATGTGCCAGAGGTCCTCATTGGCCAGTGGACCATAGGTGATCTGGCATCAAAATCCCATTTTGATGTCTATTCCTAGCAGCGCTCCTGGCACCACTATTCACTGTCATAGGTTGGTTCCCCAGAAAACATGCTCTGAGACAGATGTGTGCAGGTTTACTGAGGAGAGCGTTTAGGAACAATACCTACGAGGGCGTAAGGATTCATGGAATGGGTAGAGAGGAGTTGAAATGCAATGCTGTAGTAAGGCAGAACCTGGTTGATCCTACAAGGAGCTCTGATGTCCCTCAGGTTATCCCGCCTTACAGCAGGAGGGTCTGGCCTTCATACTCCTACCTCAACCCTCCAGCGATGCAGGGGGAGGGCACACATGACCTTAAGCAGGGTGGCTCTCTTCAGCTGAGGGCAAGTCCCAGAGGGAAACCCAGCAGCAGGGGAGTGAGAGCCTCAGTCCTGAAGGGGCTCTGGGCAGCAGACCACAGCCTCCACTACAGGGGGGGGAAGAAACTTGCCTGAGATCACACAGCCAGTAAATGATGCAGCTGAATTCAAATCCAGATGGCGAAAGCCACATCTTTATTTTTTTTTTTAATTTTGTTGAAGTGTAGTTGATTTACAATGTTGCATTAGTTTCTGCTGCACAGCAAAGTGACAGTTTTATATATATATACTCTTTTCCATTATGGTTTAATCACAGGATATTGAATATAGTTCCCTGTGCTATAGAGTAGGACCTTGTTGTTTATCCGTCCTATACATACTAGTTTGCATCTGCTAATCCGAAGCTCCCAATCCTCCTCTCCCCCACACTCCTCCCCCTTGACAACCACAAGTCTGTTCTCTATGTCTGTGAGTCTGTTTCTGTTTTGTAGATATGCTGATTTGTGTTGTACTTTAGATTCCACATATAAGTGACAGCCTATGGTATTTGTCTTTCTCTTTCTGACTTACTTCACTTAGTGTGATAATCTCTAGGTCCATCCATGTTGCTGCAAATGGCATTATTTCAGTCTTTTTGATGGCTGAGTAATATTCCATTGTATTTATATACCACATCTTCTTTATCCATTCATCTGTTGGTGGACATTTAGGTTGTTTCCACGTCTTGGCTATTGTAAATAGTGCTGCTATGAACATAGGGGTGCATGTATCTTTTCAAATTATAGTTTTGTCTGGGTATATGCCCAGGAGTGGGATTGCTGGATCACATGGAAACTCTACTTTTAGTTTTTTAAGGATCCTCCATACTGTTCTCCATAATGGCTGCACCAATTTACATTCCCACCAACAGTGTAGGAGTGTTCCCTTTTCTCCACATTCTCTCCAGCATTTATTGTTTGTAGACTTTTTAATGATGGCCATTCTGACTGGTGTGAGGTGGTACCGCACTGTAGTCTTGATTTGCATTTCTCTGATAATCAGTGATTATGAGCATCTTTTCATGTGCCTATTTGCCATCTGTATGTCATCTCTGGAGAAATGTCTGTCCATTTTTCTATTGGGTTGTTTGTTTTTTTCTTGTTGAGTTGTATGAGCTGTTTGTATATTTTGGAGATTAATCCCTTGTTGGTTGCATCATTTGCAAATATTTTCTCCCAGTCCATAGGTTCTCTTTTCATTTAGTTTATGGTTTCCTTTGCTGTACAGAAGCTTATAAGTTTGATTAGGTCCCATTTGTTTATTTTTGCTTTTATTTCTATTGCCTTGGGAGACTGACCTAAGAAAACATTGGTATGACTTATGTCAGAGAATGTTTTGCCTACGTTCTCTTCTAAAAGTTTTATGGTGTCGTGTCTTATATTTAAGTCTTTAAACCATTTTGAGTTTATTTTTGTGTGACATGAGGTGTGTGTTCTAACTTCACTGATTTATATGTGGCTGTCCAACTTTCCTAACACTACTTGCTGAAGAGACTGTCTTTTCCCCATTGTATATTCTTGCCTCCTTTGTTGAAGAGTAATTATCCATAGGTGTGTGGGTTTATTTCTGGGCTCTCTATTGTGTTCCATTGACCCATATGTCTGCTTTTGTGCCAGTACCAAGCTGTTTTGATTACTGTAGCTTTTTAGTATAATCTGAGGTCTGGGAGGGTTATGCCTCCCACTTTGTTCTTTTTCCTCAGGGTTGCTTTGGCAATTCTGGGTCTTTTATGATTCCTTATAAATTTTAGGATTAATTGTTCTAGTTCTGTGAAAATTGTCACGGGTAATTTGATAGGGATCGCATTAAATTTGTAGATCGCTTTGGGTAATATGGCCATTTTTACAATATTAATTCTTCCAACCCAAGAGCACGCAAAGCCCACATCTTAATCTCAATACTCACATGAATGTCTAATGCTTAAAGGGTGTGCTTACTGTGCTGGGCATTGTGCCAGACACTATCTGTAAATTATATGGCTTACCTCTCAAAGCAACCCTCAAAAGCAGGTATATAGTATTACAGCCACATTTTACAGTTGAAGAGCCTGAGGCTTGGTGATGATAAGTAACTTCTCCAAGGTCACTCAATTAATAGCTAGGATTTGAGCCCAGAGCCACTACATAATAAGGCCATACTTTACTGACAAATTGGACCCTTGTTCAGTAGCTTGTGGATTACGTGCATTTTTTTAATGTTTTTTGGAGTAAGAGGAGAGCATGGTGAACTTGACCTCTCTGAGTTGCCCACTGGTCTGCAGACTGACAGCTGGCTGAGGAGGCTGAGCCCACCCGAGGTCTGCACTGCCCTGCAGGCTCCCTACTCTAAGTCTGGCCGGAGGAGTCCACGCCTCCCCCCTGCTCACAGCTCAAGTCCGCACAGGGCCGCTAGTACCGGCACCAACCAGGTGACCCGAGGTTTGGCCCCACAACTGCTGCAGAGCCCTGGTCCTCAGACTCCAGGAAGCTCAGTTTACAGAGCTGTAAATGGGGGTCATCCTCATTATCATCCTTGCCTTGCTCCAGCAGGTCCCTTTGAGAGGGCTGCTGGCGAGAAACAATTATAATACACGTTGCAAACCACGAGTGCTAGTTGTGTTCTGCAGCATCACCAGCCCCAATAGAAGTTGACCTTTGACAGCCAGCAACCCCACATTCCTTGGAGATAGTGTGTTTCCTCCTTGGGGGTGGGGTGGAGCCCTCTCTACCCATGACGGGCTGTCCTGGGAACCCAGGTCCGTGTGCCTCGAAGCCTGGCAGCTGTACAGGGAAGGCTGACAGGGAGGAACAGACCAGAGGTCCCCTTGCCATGCTCTCCCCAGGCTCTTCTCTCCCCTCCTCAATTAACAATTTGTGTTTGGGAAAGGTCTGCCTCCCCCCACCCCAGTTCTTCAAGGGCAGAGACTGAGCCTGCCCTCTGTCCACAGCATTCCCAGGGCCAAGCTCCATGTGGAACATAGCTAGTACCTAATAAGGTGTTTGCTGAAAGAGAGAGAGAGAGAGACAAAAGGAAGGAAGGAAGGGAGGGAGGGAGGAAGGAAGGAAGGAAAGAGAAAGAAAGGAGGGAGGAAGGAAGAGAAAGGGAGAGAGAGAAAGAGACAGAAAAAGGAAGAGAGAAAGGGAGAGAGAAAGAGAGAAGGAAGGAAGGAAGGGGGAAGAAAGAAAGAAAGAAAGGGAGAAAGGGAGAGAGAAAGAGAGAAGGGAGGAAGGAAAGAAAGGAAGGAAGGAAGGGGGAAGAAAGAAAGAAAGAAAGGGAGAAAGGGAGAGAGAAAGAGAGAAGGGAGGAAGGAAAGAAAGGAAGGAAGGAAGGGGGAAGAAAGAAAGAAAGAAAGAGAGAGAGAGAAAGGGAGAAAGAAAGGGAGAGAGAGAGAAAGAAAGGAAGGAAGAGAGAGAATGGGAGAGAGAGAAAGAAAGAATGGGAGAGAGAGAGAAGATGGTAATTTCGCATCCTGGAAGTGGACTGCTCCAGGGGGAGTTCCCAGAGCGCTGAGTGGCCTGGTCCTCCCCGGCAACTCCCGGACTATGGAGCTGCTAAAGAAAGGGTTACTGTTGACATCAGGGCTGGCCATTGTCTCTTCCTGGTCCTGAAGCTGTTCCCTTTCCCAGGATGTGTATATAGTTTGCTGGGTGGCTTAAACAACAGAAATGTATTGTCTCAGTTTTGGAGGCTAGCAGTCCAAGATCAAGATGTCAGTAGGTTGGTTCCTTGGCTTGTAGATCACCCCAATCTCTGCCTGTATCTTCACATGCCATTCTCCCTGTGTGCCTGTGTCTCTGTATCCAAATCTCCCCTTTTCATAAGGATATCAGTCATATTGGATTCAGGCCCATCTTAATGACCTCATCTTAACTAATTCCATCTACAGCAACCCTATGTTCAAATAAGGTCACATTCTGAGGTACTAGGGGTTAGGACTTCAACATGGGAATTTGGGACGACACCGTTCAACCCATGACAGTTCGCTCGTATTCTGTTGGTCAGGGTCGGGCAGAGAATGCCTCACAGTGTCTCTGTCCTACCCCTACCAATGCTGAGCTATCGAGATGGATGATGTCTGGGTGGGATCCCCCAGCCCCAAGATGTGCTCTGACCCTCCACTTTCCTTCCCTCAGCGAAGAGGCAAAGGAGCAGGCTCAGACAGTTCTGACCTGCAGATAGACGGAGCCTGGCTCAGAGTTCTCTCCACAGCTTTGAAACATCTGGGAGAGAGAAGCAGCTGGCTCTCCCAGTGCCGTTGCCCTGAAGTGTGCTCATGCCCCAGCCCCAGTTCCCCCACCCCCCTTCCTTTCTCTCCTCCACTTTCTTTTTTCCCTCTCAGCTCCAGCTGCCCTAGGGTATCAAAACTGGCTTCACCCATCGTGGGCTGGAAAGGAAGCAAATGGGCAGTGTGGCATTTTCCAAGGATGTTGCATTTTGTACCATCAATTACCAACGTTCGTCGTTACCTCATCTCTCCCTCCTGCCACTCCCATTCTACAGGACAGGCAAGTGAGGCTATGAGAACCACGGGACTTCCTGGGATTTGAACCCAGGCACAGCCAGCAGAGCACAGTGGTGGCAAGTCGGCATTGGCGCACCTGCCACAGCGAGGGCAGGACTGCCTGCCTGCAGCCTCCAGGACACCCCAGCCAAAGTCCAGGTGCAATTGCCCTTATCTCCTGTGCTCAGATCCACACGATCATCTCAGGGCCCTGATCAGGGGGGCCCCCGACCCAGGGCAGGAAGCCTGGGTCAGCGTTTGTGGGAGTGTGGGCTCCTCACTGATAACAGAAGTGCTGGCCCTGCCCAGGTTAGAGATGGGTTGGGGACTGAGCTTATCTCTGAAAGGAGAGAATTTTGCAGCAAAGCTTGTTAGCCATTGGCTGCTCAGCTGAGCGTCAGGGCATAAAGTCCTTCCTTTTGAGGGGCTACCAAGAGCTGAGAGCAGTTTCTGCCTGCAGGTCTGTGCCATCAGCCCTCCTGGACCAGAGACCTACAGCAAAGAATGGGTATGACTAGGGAGGAAGGACATGCAGGCTGACAAGGGCCACCTGCCCCAGCTACTAAGCTCGGAGGTGGTTTGATTAATTTATTTCTTTCAGTAAGAGACACCAGCCTCCGTCAGTGCATGTGCATGTACCCACATGTACATGATGGATGTGTGTACACACGTGTAAGCATGTACACCCATTTCCAGACCTTTCCTCCTGCAAAAGGACAGGGTTGCTGGCTCCTGCTCAAGAGAGGATGACAGGAAATGTCCTCCCCCAGAGGTGCCTTAGGACTCCAAGCTTTTAAAGCCCTTACTCTTCTTCCCATTTCCATTTCCATCAGAGGCTAAAGAACTTTTTAAAAGTCAGGCCTCCTTCCTCTCCCAACCTTAGGTTTCCTCTGAGACCTACAAGTGGTGAGGTGGAGGTTGCTTTAATAGAAATGCATCTGCTTTGCAGGATCTTGTCTTAGGCAACTTTATATTTTTTTTATTGTGGTAAAATATACATGACATAAAAACTTAGCATTTTAATAACTTAAGTGTACAGTTCTGTGGCGATAAGTACATGTGCACTGTTCTGTAACCATCACCACCATCCATCTCCAGAACTTTTTCCTCTTCCCCAGCTGAAACTCTGTATACATTAAACGCTAACCTCCCATTCGTCCCCAGCCCCTGGCAACAGCCATCCTACTTTCTGTCCCTAAGAGTTTGACTACTCTAGGGACCTCATACAAGACGAATCATTTATCCTTTTGTGACCTGCTTATTTCATATTTCCCATAGCATGGTATCTTCAAGGTTCATCCATGTCATGTGTGTCAGAACTTCATTCCTTCTTAAGGCTAAATAATATTCCACTGTATGTCTCTATCACATTTTGTTTATATATTCATCTGTCGATGGACACTGTTGCTTCCCCCTTTTTAATGCCACTATGTACATGAGTGTACAAGTAACTTTTCGAGTTCCTGCTTTCGATTGTTTTGTGTATATACCCAGAAATGGAATTGCTGGATCACATGGTAACTTCGTCTTTAATTTTTTAAGGAACTGCCATGCTGTTTTCCACAGAGGCTGCACCATTTTACATTCCCACCAACAATGCACAAAGCTTCCAATTTCTCCATATCCTCTTCAGCACTTGTTATTTTATTTTTCTTTTTTGTACCATCCATCCTAACTGGGTGTGCAGAGGTTTCCCATTGTGGTTTTGGTTTGCATTGCCCTAATGATTAGTGATGTCGAGCATCTTTTCTGTGCTTATTGGCCATTAGTATATCTTCTTTGGAGAAATGTCTATTCAAGTCCTTAGACAACGTAAGATTTTTTTAAAACTCCTATTCTTAATGCTCTGAAGGTTGTTATTGGGACCATTTCTCTCTGAGATTTCTTGCAGCCCATCCTGGGGCTAGATCTGCTGCCACCCAGACATTCCTGTGGGAACAGGAGGTGAGGGAGCCATGAAGAGAAGTCTCGGCCAGCTTGGAACCTGGCCTGGAGGACTTTGCTCTCAGGAGTTCAAACCTTGAGAAACCCAGAAGCTTGAGTTGAGCTGGAGCCAGTTTCTGGATGGCTCAGCTCAGAATGCATGCCTCCCCCAAGAGATGCCAGTTTTGAGGGGGTTTCGCCTGGGCTGGGAGGGCAGCTGACCTAGTGCCTGGTGCTGGGAATGGGCAGTGCCCACCCCCAAAGCTGCCTTTGGGCTCCCAGTCACTTGAGATTTTCTGGGGAGAATTTGCTATCCACAGGCCCCATGACCACTAGGGTCACTTAGCACACGCTGAGACCTTTCTGCTGATAGGAAAGATTACAATCAGGTTTGTATCCAGAAGGTGGTGAGTTTATCATCTGTCTCAGTTCAGAGTTTATCATCACCAACCCACAAGGCCCATCTCCTGTTTTATTTATTTATTATCCCCCTTTATCCCTGGGCCCAGTTCTTGCCCCCATTCCTCCTTGACACTACCAGGGGCATCCATTCTACTGTGTTCGATGTGCTTCCTTGCATTTGTGTAAAGGATGTGTGTTTTCATGGGTATGTGTCTTGAACTAATATATGCATTGTCCTGTGCTAATAAATCTCATTCTCCTTCTCGCTTTATCTTTCACTTAATGCGATGTTTTACAAACCAGTCCAGATCCCATGATGTATTTCTAATTCACAGAGGATTTCATCCTGGCTGTCACCTTTGGGAGATGGTCAACCAGGTGCCGCCATCTCCTGATACACCTTCACTCTTAAGATTTTTAACTGAGTCAAACAAATCAAACAAATCATCTGTATCTTTGCTTTTTTGTTTTTATCTTCATGAGAAGATATCAGACAAACCCAAATTGAGAGACATTCTATGAAATTACTGACCAGCATTCTTCAAAAGTTAAGGTCATGAAAAACAAGGCAAGACAGATACAATTGTAGCTTACAGGAATCTAGGGAGTAATGATGACTAAGTGCATCACAGTATCCTAATGGGATCCTGGAACAGAAAAGGCATTAGTGGAATGTTAATTTCTTAGTTTTGGTGAATATGCCATGGTTATATAAAATGTTAACATGAAGGGAAGCCGTGCTACATGAACTATCTTTACAATTCTTCTGCAATCTAAAATTATTCTTAAATAGAAGTTTAAAAAATACAGCTATATATGAAAAGCTTAAAGAAATAATAAAGCAATCACAGAGATGAGAAATAATAAAGCAACAAGAGAATACCAGGAATGAACAGACAGATTAATATTTTTTGAAATGAAAAATATAATTCTTAAAATATCAATTAGGCACAGATAAAGAGAAGTGGGAGTTAATAAACTCCAAAGGTGCAACACTGAGAGATAAGTAGAGAGAAAACATAAAGGAAGCACTAATTAAGAGATAGGAAGATTAGACTAAAAAGCTCTATTATAAGCAAATGTATATAATCAGATCCTCAAAAATGGAGAATAGAGAGAATGACGGAAAGAAAATATTTAAAGGATAATGGCTGTGAAGTTTTTAGAACTAGTGAAAAACATGATATTAGAGGTTTAGGAACAGAAATGCATACTTAGCAGGATAAATAAAAATAAATCCATACCTAGACACAGCTCAGTAAAACTGAAGACACAAAAGACAAAGGTAAGATCTTAAAGACAGCCAGAGAGAAAGGAGAGGTGGTCCACGAAGAATCCACAATTAGAAAGACAGTGGACTCCTCAGCAGCAACACAGAAGTCAGAAGATAGTGAATATAATCTTGCAAATGTGGATAGAAAATAACTATCAACCTAGAGTTATGAACCCATAAAACTATCTTCCAAGATTGAGGGTGATAAAAATTGAGAGTTTACCATCAAGAAACCTGCACTATAGGGGAAAAAATGACTTCACAAGAGCAGTCTAAGATTTAAGATGAAAGAGGGTGTGCTGAGTAAGTAAATGGAAATAACATTATATACACCAAACAACCATTGTCTTTAAAAATAATAATGGTAATTTTTATAGATTTTATCAACCTCAGAGGTTGTGCCAGTTTACATAGCCACCAGCAACATAAGAAAATACCCATTTCTCCAACTCTCTGATAACCTATTACCAGACTTTATGATTTTTACTAAGCAAATAGGTAAAAATGTTATCTCAGTGAGTTTTAATTTACATTTCTTTTAGCATGAATCTGTTGACATAGTTATTCTTTCCTAATTTTTTGCCTTTGCCTGTGATTATAGTGTCTTTTGCCCCAGAGAATTTGTTTAATTTTATGTAGTACCATTTTCTCCTATTTTTTTTTTTTTTAAAGAATTACTGGGTTTTTTTTGGGCTGCATTGGGTCTTCGTTGCTGTGTGCAGGCTTTCTCTAGTTGCGGCGAGCGGGGGCTACTGTTCATCGTGGTGCGTGGGCTTCTCATTGCGGTGGCTTCTCTTGTTGCGAAGCACGGGCTCTAGGCGCATGGCCTTCAGTAGTTGTGGCACGTGAGTTCAGTAGTTGTGGCACACGGGCTTAGTTGCTCCGCAGCACATGGGATCTTCCCGGACCAGGTCTCGAACCCGTGTTCCCTGCATTGGCAGGTGGATTCTTAACCACTTTGCCACCAGGGAAGCCCTCTCCTTTTCTTTTAAGGCTCCTGGGTATTGTGCCATACTTTGAAGTGCTTTCTCATCTGCAAAATTATTTTTTAACTCTTCCATTGCTTCTTCATTATTTTGTGGTTTCAGTGTTTTAATATTTACATATTTGGTCCATCTCAGAATTCTCTTGCTGTGAAGTATATGGTATTGATAAAACTCTTATTTTTTTTTTCAGATGACTACCCTGTTTGCCTAGCAGTTTTATATTGAATAGTTTTCCTCCGCTGATTTGGAATTGTGACTTTATCATATCCTAAATTCCCTTGTATTTCAATCTTTTCCTGTACTTTCTATTCTGTTCCATTGATCTGTCTCGCCCTGTGCCTGTACTACACTAGTTTAATTATAATAGGCATGATAAGATAAGACATTTTAATCACTGATAAGTCTGGTTCCCTCTCATTTGTCCTGGATATTCCTACTTGTTTGGTTAAAAAAAATATCCTGCTGGTATTTTTTTTTAATTGAGGTAACATTGATTTATAATATTTAACCTGTTGGTATTTTTATTGGACTCGTTAAATTTATACAACCTAGAGTAATGGACTTTCTAAAAATGTGGAATTTTTTTCTGTTTGTTCAAATCGTCTTTAGTATCCCTTAGTAGAATTTTAAAGTTTTATTAATAAATATATTGCATAAATCTCATTAAGTTTATTTCTAATTTTTCCATTTTATGTTGTTTTGTAATTGTAAATAGATTTTCTTTTATTAAATTTTTTAATTGAAGTATAGTTGATTTACAATGTTGTGTTAATTTCTGCTGTACAGCAAAGTGATTCAGTTATATATACATACACACACATATATATATTCTTTTTTATATTCTTTTCCATTATGGTTTATCACAGGATATTGAATATAGTTCCCTGTGCTATAAAGTAGGACCTTGCTGTTTATCCATTCTATATACAATAGTTTGCATTTGCTAACCCCAAACTCCCAATCCATCCCCCTCAACCCCTCCGCCTTGGCAACCACAAGTCTGTTCTTTTTTTTTTAAATTTATTTATTTTATTTATTTTTGGCTGCATTGGGTCTTCGTTGTTGCACACAGGCTTTCTCCAGTTGCAGCAAGCGGGGCTACTCTTTGTTGCGGTGTGCAGGCCTCTCATTGCAGTGGCTTCTCTTGTTGCAGAGCATGGGCTCTAGGTGCGCAGGCTTTAGTAGTTGTGGCTCATGGGCTCTAGAGCACAGGCTCAGTAGCTGTGGTGCATGGGCTTAGTTGCTCTGCGTCATGTGGGATCTTCCCGGACCAGGGATCGAACCCGTGTCCCCTGTATTGGCAGGCAGATTCTTAACCACTGTGCCACCAGGGAAGTCCCACAAGTCTCTTCTTTATGTCTGTAAGTCTAGATATGTTCATTTGTGTCATGTTGTAGATTCCACATATAAGTAATAGCACATTGTATTTGTTTTTCTCTTTCTGACTTACTTCACTTAGTATAATTTCTAGGTTCATCCATGTTGCTGCAAATGGCATTACGTCATTCCTTTTATGGCTGAGTATTATTCCATTGTATATATGTACCACATCTTCTTTATCCATTCATCTGTCAATGGACATTCAGGTTGCCTCCATGTCTTGGGTATTGTGAATAGTGCTGCTGTGAACACAGGGGTGCATGTGTCTTTTCAAATTATAGACTTGTCCAAATATTTTTCCAGGAGCGGGATTGCTTGATCATATGGCAACTCTATTTTTAGTTTTTTGAGGAACTTCCTTACTGTTCTCCATAGTGGCTGTATCAATTTACATTCTCACCAACAGTGTAGGAGGGTTCCCTTTTCTCCACAACCTCTCCAGCATTTATTATTTGTAGACCTTTTAATGATGGCCATTCTGACTGGTGTGAGGTGGTACCATATTGTAGTTTTGATTCGCATTTCCCTAATAATTAGCAATGTTGAACATCTTTTCACGTGCCTGTTGGCCATCTGTATGTCTTCTTTGGAGAAATGTCTATTTAGGTCTTCTGCCCATTTTTCGATTGAGTTTTTGTTGTTGTTGTTTTTGAGTTGTATGAGCTGTTTGTATATTTTGGAAATTAAGCCCTTGTCAGCCACATCATTTGCAAATATTTTCTCCCAGTGCATAGGTTGTCTTTTCGTTTTGTTTATGGTTTCCTTTGCTGTACAGAAGCCTGTAAGTTTGATTAGGTCCCATTTGTTTATCTTTGTTTTATTTCTATTGCCTTGGGAGACTGACCTAAGAAAACATTGGTATGATTTATGCAGAGAATGTTTCACCTATATTCCCTTCTAGGAGTTTTATGGTGTCAGGTCTTATGTTTAAGTCTTTAAGCCATTTTGAGTTTATTTTTGTGTCTGGTGTGAGGGAGTGTTCTAACTTCATTGATTTATATGTGGCTGTCCAACTTTGCCAACACCACTCGCTGAAGAGATTGTCTTTTCCCCAGTGTGTGTTCTTGCCTCCTTTGTTGAAGAGTAATTATTCATAGGTGTGTGGGTTTATTTCTGGGCTCTCTATTCTGTTCCATTGATCCATATTTCTGGTTTGTGCCAATACCATGCTGTTTTGATTACTGTAGGTTTGTAGTATTGTCTGAAGTCTGGGAGGGTTATGCCTCCTGCTTTGTTCTTTTTTCTTAGGATTGTTTTGGCAATTCTGGGTCTTTTTTGGTTCCATATAAATTTTAGGAGTATTTGTTTTAGTTCTATGAAAAATGCCATGAGTAATCTGATAGGGATCACATTAAATCTGTAGATTGCTTTGTGTAGTATGGCCATTTTAACAATACTGATTCCTCCAATCCAAGAGCATGGGTTATCTTTCTATTTCTTTGAATCACCTTCACTTTCCTTTATTAATGTTTTATAATTCTCAGTATATAAGTCTTCTTGTCCTTGGTGAGATTTATTCCTAAGTATTTTACTTTTTTGCTGCAATTTTAAAAGGGATTGTTTGTTTTCAGTTCTTTTCTGATATTTCATTGTTAGTGTAAAGAAATGCAACCAACTTCTGTATGTTAATCTTGTATCCTGCTACTTTGCTGAATTTGTTTATCAGTTCTAGTAGTTTTTGTGTGCAGTGTTTACGGTTTTCTATATATAGTATCATGTCATCTGCATATAATGACAATTTTAACTCTTCCTTTCCAATTTGGATACATTTTTTCTCTTTTTCATGTCTAATTGCTGTGGCTAGGACTTCCAATACTATGTTGAATAGAAGTGGTGAGAATGGTCATCCTTGTCTTGTTCCAGATTTTAGTAGGAAGGCTTTCAACTTTTCACCATTGAGCATTATATTGGCTGTGGGTTTGTCATAGATAGCTTTTATTATGTTGAGATATGTTCCTACTATGCCCACTTTGGTAATAGTTTTTATCATAAATTGATGTTGAATTTTATCAAATGCTTTTTCTACATCTATTGAGATGATCATTTGATTTTTGTCCTGTCTTTTGTTGATGTGGTGTATCACATTGATTGATTTGCATATGTTGAACCATCCTTGCAACCCTGGGCTGGATCCAACTTGGTCGTGGTGTATGATCTTTTTAAGTGTTGGTTTATGGTTTGCTAATGTTTTGTTGAGAATTTTTGCATTTATATTCATCAAAGATATTGACTTGTAATTTTCTTTTTTGCTGTGTCTTTGTCTGGTTTTGGTATCAGGGTGATGGTGGCTTCATAGAATGTCTTTGGGAGTGTTCCCTCCTCTCCAATCTTTTGAAAGAGTTTGAGAAGGATCAGTTTAAGTTCTTCTTTTTATGTTTGGTAGAATTCGCCTGTGAAGCCATCTGGTCCTGGACTTTTGTTTGTAGGGAGTTTTTTAAATTACAGATTCTTAAATAGATTATTTTCTTCCATTAGTTTTTCTAACTAGCTGTTGTTTGTAAATGTGAAATCTGTAGTTTCTGAATATTAATTTTAAACCAGAAGTCTTACTGCATTATTTTGCTACTTGTAATATTTTCTTTTTAATAAATGTTTTTTTTTTTAAAAAAAAAAGCAGTTTTAGGTTCACAGAAAAATTGAATGGAAAATATAAAGAGTCCTCATATACCCCCTGTCCCTGCCCTTCCCCTTTCACATACACAAGCTCCCTCACCATCAATATCCTATATCAGAGTGATACATTTATTACAAATGATGAACCAACATTGACATATTACCAACCAAAATCCATAGTTTACATTAGAGTTCACTCTCTGTGTTGCACATTCTATGGATTTTAACAAGTGCATAATGACATGTATCTATCATTATAGTATCATACAGAATAGTTGCCCTGGCCTAAAAATTCTGTACTCCATCTATTCAATCCTCCCCTGCCGTGAACCTCTGGTAACCACTGATGTTTATACTACTTCTATAGTTTTGCCTTTTCCAGAATATTATACAGTTCAGATCGGTATACAGTTGGCTACAGTATGTAGCCTGTTTAGATTGGCTTCTTTCACTTAGCAATATGCACTTAAGCTTCCTCCATGTCTTTTCATGGTTTGATGGCTCACTTCTTTTTAGCACTGAATAATATTCCATTGCCTGCCTCTACCACAGTTTATTCATCCATTCATCTACTGAAGGCCATCTTGGTTGCTACCGAGTTTTGGCAATCACGAATCAAGCTGCTATAAACATTTGTGTGCAGTTTTTCATGTGGACATACGTTTTCAACTCATTTATGTAAATACCAAGGAACACAATGCTGGATTGTATGATAATAATATGTTTAGTTTTGTAAGGAACCACCAAACTGTCTTCCAGAGTAGCTGTACCCTTTTGCATTCCCATGAGCAACGAATGAGAGTTCCTATTGTGCCACATCCTCACCAGCATTTGGTGTTTAATACACTTTGAGTCAAATCTTTTGGGTTTTCCAGGTATAAAATTATGCTATCTGGAAATAATAATTTTTCCTCCTGCTTTCTGAGTTCTATACTTCTATGTTCTACTCTTGTCAAATCACATTGGCTACTACATACAGAAAAATGGATGTAGCTGTAAAATAACAGCTGTAAAAGTGGACAAATCTCTCTTGTTCCTGACTTTGAGTTGGGAGAGCTTCTCTCTACTAAGCACAATGCTGCCTTTGATATTGAGAAAAATATATTTTATCATGTTAAGGAAGTATATACCTACTCCTATTTTATTGAGTGTTTACCAAGATTCAGTTGTTGAATTTTTCAGCCTTTATAGAGGTAATCATATGATTCTCTTTTGATCTATTAATACGGTAAATTATATTGATGGATTTCCTAATATTAAATGATTCTCATATTTCTGGAAGATAGCTATTTTTCTTTAAATTACTTGAATTCCTCACACACAAAGAAACTTTCTTATTTGAACCCTTGTCTCTGAAAAAAAAGTTAAATGTGCAAATACAAAGAAGCTACTCATCAAGTGCTCCTGTTCCTTTAATAGATCCAAGTTGATTTATATATGAAAAACCTGGTTCCTTATGGCTGGAGAGGCACAGAAAATGGCCCAAAGGAAACCCCTCCCCGCCAATACAAATATGAAGCTTTGCTTAGCTTTAGGTCAGACAAGGGGGGCTCTTTGCCTGAGGACCATCCCTGGGCCCAGGGAGCTATGAGGCCTGGAGCCCCATCTAGCCTTCAGGTGAGTCACTCCCACCTCTTAGGGTCACCAGTCAATTCTGTTAATGATTTGAGATCTGTTTCTCAACTTCTTTCACTATGCTGGGGTCCCAAGGCCAGCACTCCTCATGAGGGAATGAGGGAACGGGAAGCAAAGAACAAAGGTCAGCATCATCTGGGCATGGTATGTCGTTTGAGTTTCTTGGGAAATGGCTTTCTGGGCTCAGCAAGGAAATTTGAACTCATGGAAAATGGGAGACCTTCACTTCTACAGAGCAAATCCCTGTGATCACCAGCCTACTGCTTCTCTGTGTCTCTGGCTCTGTCCTTAACTCTGATGCTGACCTTCTAGCTCTCTCTTCCCAGCTTGGATGGGCCCTTGTCTCTAAGTCTCTGGTGGCGAGTCCAGCAGCCTAGGCCATCCACGTCATAGATACAGCCCAGGCTTCCTAAAGGCTTCAACTGGTGAGTCCCTGCTTTGCTGAGACAGAGCCAAAAGGAAACAGCCCAAGGCAGGCAGCACCACAAAACTTAGGCGGGACCATATGAAACTGTCAACAATCAGCTAGTTTTTTTAAATTTTATTTTATTTTTTAATTTTATTTATTTATTTATTTTTGGCTGTGTTGGGTCTTCATTTCTGTGCGAGGGCTTTCTCTAGTTGCGGCAAGTGGGGGCCACTCTTCATCGCGGTGCGCAGGCCTCTCACTATCGCGGCCTCTCTTGTTGCGGAGCACAGGCTCCAGACGCGCAGGCTCAGTAATCGTGGCTCACAGGCCCAGTTGCTCTACGGCATGTGGGATCTTCCCAGACCAGGGCTCGAACCCGTGTCCCCTGCATTGGCAGGCAGATTCTCAACCACTGCGCCACCAGGGAAGCCCCAATCAGCTAGTTTTGACCTTCAAAAAACAGCACTGTTACATGGTTCAAACACAAATGCTGCCTTTGAGATCGAAATAGTCACAGAACCAAATCTGTGGTGCCACCCAGTGGTCGGAACAAGCAAATGGTGCTTGTTTCATTAATCATGATGGTGATGATAACAGAGTAACATTTCTGTTATCTGAAATAACAGGTGGGAGTTCCCACTACGCGCTGGGAGTTAGAGCTTTACACAAGTGATTATTTAATGCTATTGTGGTTTACGGTAATAATTACTTATTTTTATATACTACAAACAGCTCTTCTGAGGTAGGCAGTAGGTATTACTCTCCCCATTTTATAGGTGAGAAAAATGAGGCTCAGGGGATTTAAGCAAGTGATGCAGGATCACACAGCTGAGGGAGGCAGACCTAGGTCACACTCTTCACATTCTGTGGTTTCCCTTCCCGTTTTAGGGAGAAGATGAGGCTTCCACGCTGGAAATCGAAACTCGCAGAGGTCCCAGGCAAAGCTGATCCCGGTGCACACACCTGATGTCTGAGCACTTCGTGTCATACAGGAGCAGAAGATGTTAGTAGAACCATTAAGGTAGGCCATTAAATCAATAGTTTTAAAAAATGATATTAAAAGAAGTTTATTAAAAATTTAAAAACTGTATAATTTTTTTAAAATTGGGACTTCCCTGGTGGCGCAGTGGTTAAGAATCCGCCTGCCAATGCAGGGGACATGGATTCAAGCCCTGGTCTGGGAAGATCCCACATGCCATGGAGCAACTAAGCCTGCGAGCCACAACAACTAAGCCCGCGAGCCACAACTACTGAGCCTGCGTGCCACAACTACTGAAGCCCACGCACCTAGAGCCTGTGCTCCACAACAAGGGAAGCTACCACAATGAGAAGCCTGCGCATGCAACGAAGAGTAGCCCCCGCTCACCACAACTAGAGAAAGCCTGCTCACAGCAACGAAGACCCAATGCAGCCAAAAATAATAAATAAATCAATAAAATTTATTTTTAAAAAAAAGAAAGAAAAATCACCACTAAAAAAAAAATTGATGAAGTAATTGTCAGCTTAGTGAAGTTCACTCTGGAAAATTCTGTCCAAAAATTAATCAGGATTTGTGTAACTTGGATTAAGTGTTTTAATTCAAATCTTCCTTTGGGGTAAAAAGTGTCCTTTAAATCAAATGGCCAAATACTCCCTCCCATGATGCCATGGCTGCTTCCTCCCATCCTTTGCCTGGGGGCCAAGAGAAGAAGCTGTTTTGTTAGGCAGGCTGAGGAAATGGTAAAGCAGGCAGGATGCCCCACCACCACCAAGGCTCCTGAGCTGGTTGGGCACAGCGAATCGGGAGGGCATCACAATGGCCAAGCCATGGGATACTGGTCAGAGCCATCCTGGCCGGAGAGGGCCAGGACTATTTCAAGTGACTTACCTCCAAGACATTAGAGCTTTGCGGTTTTCTAGAGACGACAGTGTCATTTTACAGATGAAGAAGCTGGAGCACAGACAAAGGAATCAGCCTGCCCAGGGTCACACATCTGTCTAGTTGGTGGCAGAGCCAGGTCATTACCCAGGTGCTGACTCCCCATCCCGGCTCCTTGTAGCCCCCGGATGAGATGGGAAACACTGTTGCCACAACTGACCTGTGACTTGTGAGCTAGGAAAACCACAGGAGGACCTGAGCCAGGACCTCAGCTGTTCTGGAGCCTGCACCACCTGAGAATTTTGTCCCGCTCCATGTGGGCCCAGGGCAGAGAGAGGAGGAACTGAAGACAGTTCCAGCACAGGCTCTGCACCTGTCTTTCAGTTTCCTAGAGTCTAGTCCTGATTTCAGATGTTGACAAGGAGGAGGAGGAAGATGAACGAGGAGGGGGAACAAAGGAAGAGCAGGGGGGACTGGAGGACTGGAAGAAGGGGACTCTGACCAGAGAAGAGAAGGCCTCGGGGTTACCTGGTTACATCTTCAGGCTTAGGAAGGGCTCTCATACCAGGCTGCTGCTTCTCATGTAAGCTTTGTATATCCATCTGAACTTTTTTATCTGTGCCCATGTATTACTTTGATTAAAAACGTAGGCTAAAGCAGGAAAGACTTCAATTAGACACAAGGAAACTGAAGGGTGACAAAGCCCTGCCCTGGCAAGTAGAGAGATGAAGATCCCCAGGGGGCAGGGGTCCCAGGGGAGGGGCAGACAGCACCTTCCAGCTGGGCCAGAGTGGGGGAAATGAGCCCTTGTCTATACTGTATTCAGTACTTAAAATATCTGGTATTTACTGTATGTACATAATATCTCAGTAAAGTAGGTAGGGGCTGTTTTGTTGTTTTTTAATGTGAGGGCTGCTGTGCAGCATGAAAGGGAATATAGGTGAAGGGACTCTGCTTAAGACTTTCCAAAAAACATTTGATTGGGCACAGAGGACAGGAGTCTCTCCTCTAGGCCAGGTCAGCCTCCCCCGGCAGGCTTAGTGAAACGCTCCCGCGCTAGAGGGCAGTAGTCGCCGGCCACCACAATCCGTCCACAGCCCCGGGGACCCAGAGGGACCCCAGAGGGACCCGGGAGGCTACGAGCCCCCCAGTGGCGCACCGAGCTCCGTCATGGAGCCCGCGAGTGGGGGGGCTCGGTCACCCCACGGAGGGACCAGGAGCGGCGGGCTCGGCGGGCCTCGCGCCGGGGAAGGGAGCCTGGGCTCCCGGGCACACAGTGACCTTCTCCGGCCCCGGCTGCCGGGCAACCCTGGGCTAGTGACCTGTCCCCCACTTGTGGAATGCAGAGGGGTGGGGGGGGAAGCGGCGCCCGCCGCTGCAGAGAAGGAGCTGCGTCCGGGTGAAACCGACCCTGCGTCTTCGGCGCGGCTTCCCAGACCAGGCCCGCAGAGCCTGTCCTCCCTGATCTGCTCCACCAACAGAGCAGGTCATCTTAGCCGTAGCAAGCCCCACCCACAGAGAACTCAGAAATTCTTCTTTTGAATGACAAAGAAGTATGGCCTAGAAATGTTCTGCTTAATTGCCCCGCGTGCTAAAAAGGCGGCTCACCAGGCGTGGCTCTCCAAGGAGGGGGCTGCTAGGGGGACGAGCTGGAAGCGGGGTAGGGGAGAGACCAGCCGCTGCCCGGCGTGCCACGGCCCAAGGGCCACCGGGGACCCTCCATCGTCCCCCCGACCTCGCTGGAACCGCGAGGGACGCCTTGGGCGGCCCCGCCCGCCGGTGCGCTGGTCTCCAGCCCTCTCCTCCACACCTCCGCCCCGCCTGGCGCACTGCGTGGCTTGCCTAATTCCCTGGACCGGACAGAGAGGCGGCCGCGCTGAGACTCGCCTCCCGGCTCCAGCCCTTTGGTGCACCCACCCCCTGTGCGGGCTCTCGCGGGGCCGCAAGCCTCCAGCGGGTCAGGTGCAGCTCGGAGCAGCGCTCGGTGAGTCGCCCAAGCAGCTCGGGAAGAGTTGATGGGGGTCAAGGGGGAAGGAGGGAAGGTCAGGGAGGAAGGCGATTGTTTCCATTCTTACCTTTGCTAGCTGCCCAGAGACCAGCAGAAGCTAGAGTCGGGAGGCAAGCAAGGGACCTTTGGCCTCCACATTTTCGGGGGCAACTTTCCTCAAACCGGGATCCGCCGGCTCTGAGCACTGACCGGCCCCAATCAAGGGGAGACAGGAAGCTCGCAGTTTTCTTGGGAAGGGGAAGGGAGGCTGTGGGTATCCTCCACTTTCAATCGCTAGCTTTGGACCCAGACAGAGACCTAGACTTGAATCCTCTCCTACTACCGTGTTGTTGGGTGGTTCCGTAACTTTACTGAGCCTCACTTTCCCCGTCTATAAAATGGGAATATAAGGCTACCTCCCAGGGTCCCTGTGAAGATGAAGCCAAAAGACGCTGCAAAGTGCTGAGCCCGAAACCTGTGAGCACCGGTCCGCATGTACCAGAGAAGAATCGCCACTTCCGGTCTCATGGGGTGCCCTTTGGGCCAGGCCTGTCCTCTCGAAGGGTGAGAGGATGGCCTCCCTGACCAGGAGTCACATGGGGGCACAGACAAGAGCCAAAGTCCTGTCACCAAGGCTGCTCCAGGCGACCCTGTGGCGCTCTGGTTGGTGCTGTCCGGGCCTTTGCGTGGGATGCACGATATGACAAGGACAGTTTTCCTTAAGGAGGACATCCCCCACCGTACCTTCTCCCCAGACGCCTTCACCTCAGGAAAGTGGGAACCACTGTCGAAATTATTAACACCTAGAAACTCCCTGCCAGAGAGCCGAGTTCCCATTTTCCAGGTGGGAACCGCGAGGTCACGGATGGTTAAATGTTGTATGCTAGTTAATGGAGATACCTTACTCTCTTCCACTCTCCCTTATGTATGTTTAATGCTGTGTGTTGCATTCTCTGTTAATCAAAGGATAAACATGGGCCTGTTTGGGCAGCCAGAGAAGGAGGCACCAGGGACAGACATTGCAATGCTTCCACGATGGGGCGCCCTGCAGGGTTTACTGCCGGGCTCTGGGTGGAGGTGAGGATGAAATGCAACACCAAACAAGAAAATGGACTCAGGAAAGCCACTCTCACTCTCTGCCCCTGGGATGGACCCCAGAGTTTGGAACAAGACCTTGCCCTTGAGGGACATGTTCCTGGCGCGTTTTGAGCCAGAGAAGACGCCTTTGGCTGCTGCGCAGGGGCCCCCTTCTCCAGCACTTCCTCCCATGCAGTCTTTAAAACCTGCTCCGAATACTGACTGGATCCAGAGAAGGGACTGAACCTTGGGCCCGCCGCCCTTTCCCATAAAGCAACGACCCTGCAGTTTTGTCAGAAAGAAGTTTAAGTTTGAAGGTAAAGACGTTCCTTGGAATGAGCCACATGCTATGACTGCCATTCTGGACCATGCTCATTCACAGTTGTGTCTCCAGGACACGATGCTACTCACACAGTGGGCGGCAGAGAAAGGTGGACCACCAAGAGCCAGCCCCGGCCCTCTGACTCAGCGAGAAAGACAAGTGTCTCTGCCCAACCTTCCGGTCCTCTCGCTCCACTGATGTGATCTCTTCCCCACCTTCCTTCCCACCCACCCCAACCCGCGCCCGGCGTAGTGGTTTCTGCTTCTCTGTACCCCTGCCACTGAGATGGTCTCTCCCTGCTGCCTGAGCTCTGACATCCCCCGCACAGGCGCTCGCGCCGGATGCCCCTGTCTGTGGTTATCGGCAACCCCTCCCCTGCTCCACAGTCAAATCTCCACAGCCCTCGGCGCTATCCCTTTATGCAGACACCGGAGGATGTGGGATTTGCAGGATTTGGACCCCCGCTGGGCAGCTCAGTGAGCTTATAGGCATAAATGAGCAGGCTTGCATACTGATTGGGTTTAGGTGAGTAGTTGCCATGCCCCATGCTGTTGGCTCCACCCCCCCCTAGAATGCCCAGCGGGACCACTCCTCCAGCGTGGCCTCAGCCTGGGGAGCCAGACGCTGGATGAGCAGCGGGGGGGTCTCCCTCTGAAGAACTCCCACACTTGTTAAGTTCAATGCCCTGCTATGTTGCCACCTCCTCCAGGGATCCCCGACTCTATCCTTGACCCTAGCCCCGCAGTGGTCCCATGCAGGTGGGCTCAAGGCGCTGAGATGGATACGAATGGCTCCCAGAACTGGGGGTCCTCAGACAGTACAGAGAAGCAATCAGATGGTACCCGCGGTCAGTGCACAGCACAGTGCAAGGCCTGGCACAGGGTGCTGCCGAAATGGGGTCAGGGAGAGCTTCTTGGGGTTCCAGGCAGTTTGTTTAATCCATGTTCACAACAGCCCTGAGGTAGGTTATACTCATTCTACAGATAAATTATACATTGGAGTTGAGAGATTAAGTGCTCTTTCACCATGACAGAGCAAGAATTTGAAACCCGGTCTACTCGATGCCAAAGCTTGTCTTAACCTCCATATTATAAACATATCCCAAAAGGAAGCAATGTGAGCAAAGAATAGAGGAGGAGACTACAGGAAAACGTAATGTTTCTGGAGCATCAAGCGCTGTACACAAAGGGGTGAGAGTGGAGGCTGGAGAGGATGCTGGGGGCCTTGGAGAGCCGTGGAAGTCACAGTCAGGAATGTGGACTTAGTCCTGAGGGTGGTGAGGGGCTGACCCCCCACCCCGAGGTTTTATACAGGAGAGAAATGCACTCTCTCTCTGGCTGCAGTTAGGAGGGTGGGTGCAGGTGGGGGAGGGAAAGCAGAAAGGTGAGTGCCATGTAGTCTAGATCTTGCTTCTGGATATTTTTCTCATTATGCACACACAGAAAATGATTCCTTTTGTTTGACACACTGGGGTAATAAAGGAGGGGGCTGCTTGCAGCTAGAAGCAACCAACCCAGGGGCTCCAGCCATCTAAAGTCCCTGCACAGCCACCCCTAGGGCTGAGGAATCTCAGGCAACATGTACCCCAGTCACAGCGGACCTGGACTTAGGTAGTGACAGTGAAGGATGAAGAACAAGTGCTGGACTCAAAGGATGATTAGCAAGCAAAGTTAGTGTCACATAAAAGGCATGAAGATGGGGCTTCCCTGGTGGCGCAGTGGTTAAGAATCCACCTGCCAATTCAGGGGACACGGGTTGGAGCCCTGCTCCGGGAAGATCCCACATGCCACGGAGCAACTAAGCCCGTGCACCACAACTACTGTAGCCCGCACGCCTAGAGCCTGTGCTCCGCAACAAGAGAAGCCACTGCAATGAGAAGCCCACACACCGCAATGAAGAGTAGCCCCCGCTCGCTGCAACTAGAGAAAGCCCGCGTGCAGCAACGAAGACCCAATGAAGGCAAAAAAAAAATAAATTAATTAAATTAAAAAAAAAAAAAAAAGGCGTGAAGATGGCAGATGACCCCTGGGTCTCTGGACTGAATAACTGGATAAACTAGTTCCCTCACTGCTGCAGGGAACATGGGGGTAGGGCTGGGTCATGGGGAAACGATGCGTTCTTTTCAGCTGCCCCATGTTAGAGGGAGGTGCAGAAGCCCAACAGGAAGTAGATCAGGGTTCTGGAGTCAAACAGACAGGGTCCAACTCCTACGTTCATTAGCCTACTCGTTCAGTTACCTTGAGCAAAAAACTTGATCTCTCTAAACCTATTCTTTCATCTATAAGATAGGGATGAGAGTAAAATGAGATAATGTACTGTGCCTGGGATGCAATAGGTATCTAAAAATGGCAATTCTATTATTGTTTGTATTCATTATTATTATCAGTAAATCTGAAGCTCAGAAAAGAAACAATTTATGATGTCGTTAAAAAGAAATTGAAACCATGAGAATAAATAAGATGACCCAAAGAGTGTGGACGATGAGAAGGGAGCACTGACATTTCAGGAGTGGACAGAGGAAGAGGCGCCTAAGAAGAAATGGTCAGAGAAGCAGGAGGAAAACCATCGATCAGAGCCTGGCGTCATGGCAGCCACACACATGATGCAGCTACACAGCTGATCCTTTGTCTCACTTCCTCCTTGCTAACAGAACCTGATGTTGTTAGGGTAAGCCCTCTCCTCTGGATGTCTGTGTGCCTCAAAGGAGGCAGCCCACAGCCCCAACTCCCCTGCACTGGAAGGCAGATTCTTTACCACTGGACCATCAGGGAAGTCCCAAGTCTTTAAGCCAGTTTGAGTTTATTTTTGTATATGGTGTGAGGGTTTGTTCTAACTTCATTGACTTACATGAGGCTGTCCCAACTTTCCCAACACCACTTGCTGAAGAGACTGTCTTTTCTCCATTGTATATTCTTGCCTCCTTTTTTGATGGTTAATTGACCACAGGTGTTGGGTTTACTTCTGGGCTGTATTCTGTTCCATTGATCTATATGTCTGTTTTTGTGCCGATACCATGCCGTGTTCACTATTGCAACTTTGTAGTATTGTCTGAAGTCTTGGAGGGTTATGCCTCCAGTTTTGTTCTTTCTCCTCAGGATTGCTGTGGCAATTCTGGGTCTTTTGTGCTTCCATATAAATTTTGGGATTATTTGTTCTGGTTCTGTGAAAAATGTCATAGGTATTTTGATAGGGATCACATTAAATCTGTGGATTGCTTTGGGTAGTATAGAACATGGCTATTTCTTGTGCCAACCTAATATATATATATATATATATATATATATATATATATATATATATAAAATTGTATGAGCATTGTAAGTGTGGGATCATTCTTAATCACATTATTGGCTCCAGGGATTCTTTTGGGGGAGGTAGTGCCTAATCATGTGAATTCAGGCTGAAAACCTATATGAGGGTAGGCTCATGGATACAGATTCTTAGGGGAGATTGCCCTACCCCAATTCGATTAGCATCAGGATCCAAGAAAAGCAGTTTCCCTGATAATTTGGACCCCAGAAAAACTTTAGATGTTGGAATCATCAGATCTAGCATATCAAATAAGTACCCTTAACATAATATAGTAAATAAAAGAGAGCCTTGAAAATATGACAAAAGAGGAAGCAGATGTAGAAAAAAATCAAACAACTCCTAGAAATGAAAAATCGAAATTTAAAATTCAATAGATAGGTTTAACAGCTGATTAGATATAGCTGAAATGATGATTAGGGACATGGAAGATAGAACAGAGGAACTTGAACTATAGCCCAGAGAGGCAGAAAGATGGAAAATATAAAATAGAAGTTTAAAAGACATGGAAGATAGACCAAGAAGATGTATCATACATTCAGTCATAATTCTAGAGAGAGAGTAAAGATGAGGGAAGAGGCAATATTTGAAAATATAATGGAGGATTGCTTTCTATAGATGACAAAGGACCCTAATCCACAGAGTCAAGGAGCCAAAGAAATTCCAACTATGATTAAAGAAAAATGCACACTCAGAATCATCATAGTAAAACCATAGCACATACTATATTAAATATTAAAACATTAAATAATGTACTACATTTTATAACATAATAGAAATCGAGTATAACTTCCAAAGTGTTAGAGAAAAAGGAATGAAGAAAATAAAAACCAATCCAAAAGAAGGCAAGAAAGGAGAGAGAAACAAAAGATAGAAAGGCATGAAAAAAGAAAACACAGTATAAGATGGAAGAAATAAATATATCAATAATTGCACTAAATTTAAATATTTTGAAATAAAGCTGCGTTTTAAAGACAAACATTGTCAGACTGGGCAAACAAAATCCAGCTATTTGTTCTTTACAAGAGACATATGAAAGTATAAATGTACAGAAAGTTTGAAAGTAAAAGGGTGAAAAATGATGTACTAGGTAAATACTAAATAAAAGAAAGGTCATAGCTATAGGAGACAAAATATTTTAAGGGAAAAAACTTATTAGAGATAAAAAGATAACTGTATAATGATAAAATATTCAATTTTCCAATACGGTATAACAATTAAAAAAAATAATGATATACCTTCAAAAATGAGCTGAAATGACAAAATTACATGGAAAATTAGTCAAGACCACTATCTCATGAGCTATTTCAACACACATTTCTGTGATTTTTTTGTGAATAAGCAGTAGAAAATCATAAAGGACATAGAAGATTTGAGGAACACAATTAACAAGCATGAGCTAATGAACATATATAGAACTCTATGTCCAA
The DNA here is from genome assembly GCF_028021215.1 of Eschrichtius robustus. Taxonomy (NCBI): domain Eukaryota; kingdom Metazoa; phylum Chordata; class Mammalia; order Artiodactyla; family Eschrichtiidae; genus Eschrichtius; species Eschrichtius robustus. The sequence goes on from NC_090829.1 coordinate 74,018,933, forward strand.
TAACTATCCAACATATGGTATTTTCAAGCATCCGTGGAATACCTACAAAACTGGACCATTAAAAATTAAATGCTGGGGGTGAGGGCATGAATAGGCAGAGCACAGAAGTTTTTTAGGGCAGTGAAAATACTCTGTATAATACTATAATGGTGGATACATGTCATTAAAACATTTGTCCAAACCCGTAGAATGTACAACACCAAGAGTAAACAGTAATGGAAATGGTAGACTTTGGGTGACAATGATGTGTAGATGTAGGTTCATCAGTTGTAGCAACTGTACCACTCTGGTGGGGGATATTGATAATGGGAGAGGCTATGCATGTGTAGGGGTTGAGTGTATGTGGGAAACCTCTATACCTTCTTCTCAATTTTGCAGTGGGCCTAAAACTGCTATTAAAAAAAAAGTCTTTTTTATTTATTTATTTATGGCTGTGTTGAGTCTTCTTTGCTGTGCGCAGGCTTTCTCTAGTTGCGGCGAACCAGGGCTACTCTTCATTGTGGTGCACAGGCTTCTCATTGCAATGGCTTCTCTTATTGTGGAGCACGGGCTCTAGTAGTCGCAGCACGCGGGCTCAGTAGTTGTGGAACACGGACTTAGTTGCTCTGCAGCATGTGGGATCTTCCCGGACCAGGGATCGAACCCATATCCCCTGCATTGGCAGGTGGATTCTTAACCACTGTACCACCAGGGAAGTCCAAAAAATAAAGTCTTAATCAAAAAATCAACTGCTTCAGCCATAAAGCATTAGTCAAGGAAGAAATTACAATGGAATTAGAAAATATTTAGAAGCAAAAGCTGATGAAAATATTACATAACAAAACCTGTGGGATGCAGTTAATATAGTATTTAGAGAAATATATAACCTTAAATATTTCTCATAGAAAAGCTCAAAAATTAATAAGCTCAAAAGTTAAAGTCTCAAAATTAATGAGCTAAGTGTCCATATCAAAATAACACCCAAAAAAGTAAAAGGAAGAAAAAAAACTATAGATAAGAAAAAATTTTAAAAAGAAGATGAACAAAGCCAGAAGTTGATTTTTTAAAAATATTCATAAAATTGACAAAATTCTGGCGACAATGATCAAGAAACAAAAAGAAGGCACAAGTAACCAATATTAGGAATAGAAATGAGTTAAGAATACAAGCCACAAACTAGAAAAGGATATTTGTCATGCAATAAATATAAAGGCTATATAAAGAATTCCTATACGTAGTAAGAAAAAGATAGACAGCCAATGGTTCAAAAGGAATTCCACAGAAGAAACATTTCACAAATTTTTGAAAAGGTGTTCAGGAATTCCCGGGCAGTCCAGTGGTTAGGACTCTGTGCTTCCACTGCAGGGGGCACAGGTTCGATCCCTGGTCAGGGAACTAAGATCCCACATGCCTCAAGGCACAGCCAAAAAAGAAAAAGAAAAAGTGTTTTACCATATTAGTAATCAAGGAAATGCATGTTAATACCTATGAGATTCACAAAATCAAAACGTCAGACAATACCAAGTATAAATGAGCATATGAAACAGGGGCACTACACTATCTGCTAGCTGGTAGCAACCTTTGGAAAACAGTTGGCCTTATTTGAGGTTAAAAGTGTGCATACCCATATGGATCTTTTGCTTAAAACACCTTCTTTCTTAATCTTACTGAAAATATCTTTGTTTCTTTCTGAATTCTTTCTTCCTTTAACTACAACAGTGATTTCTTCATTTTAATTTTAAATACATCCTTCTTATTCTCTTGATAATGGGATTTGACTTTCTCTTTTTTAATGGGGATTTATTCCCTCACCCAGCTGATATTAAACATTTTAGTATCAAGATCCCATTAAAAATTTATTGAGGACCCCAAAGAGCTTTTGTTTATATGAGCTGTAGCTATTGCTATTTACCATATCAGAAATTAAAACTGAGAAATTTTTTAAAAAATAAAATAAAAAACTATGCATACCCTATGACTCAGGAATTCCATTTCTAGGTATGTACTTCAGAGAACTCTTGAATATAAATGTTTATAGCAGCATTATTACGAATAAAAAAGAAAAATCTTGTAACCCCCTGGAGGTAACCTAGCTGATAAACAACAGTAGAAGGGTAAGTAAATAAGCTTCAGTATATTCACCCAAGGGAATACCATATAGCAATGAAAGGAATTGCAGCTACAGAGAACAATATGGTGAATACCATTATCAGAACATTGGGGGAAAAAAGCAAATCATCAGTGAGTTACATAAAGAATTATCTCATTGATCTAAAATTCAAAAAGTTACAAACACTGAATTATTTAGGGTGTGATGGTCAGTTTTTTGTGTCAGTTTGTCTAGGCTAGAGTTCCCAGTGATTCAGTCAAACACTAATCTAAGTGTTGCTGTGAAGGTATTTTATAGATGCCTGAAAGTCCATAATCAGTTGATTTTAGGTAAGGGGGATTATTCTAATAATAATCTGTATGGACCTGTTGCAATCAGTTGAAAGGCCTTCAGAGCAGAGCCAAGGCTTTCCTGAATAAGAAGAAACTTCCACTGTGGACTGCAGCTTCATCTCCTGCCCAAAAATTGCAGCCTGCCCTTCCTAATGGCCTACCCTGCAGATTTCGGACTTACCTAGCCAGCCCCACAAATGCATAAGCCAATTCCTTGCAATAAATCTTCTTACTATAGGTCTCCTACTGATTCTCTTTCTCTGACTGACAGATTTTGGTACTGGAGGTGGTTCTAGAGGAAGAGAATCTTAAGGATGTGTTTTCTGAATAGGTCCTGGATTTGCTGGAACTGTTTCTGTAGTCTGATTAGATTTAAAGGCACAAATGACTCTATTTCAAGTGGTAAAGAGGGTACTGGTAGTCCATGGAGTGATGATATAAGAGATATGAAAAACATCACCATTGGATACTCCAGGCAAGGGTTTGGATGACCTTTGAACTTTTTTTTTTTTTTTTTGGCGATGCCACGAGATTTGTGGGATCTTAGTTCCCCGACCAGGGATTGAACCTAGGCCCTCAGCAGTGAACGCGCCGAGTCCTAACCACTGGACCACCAGGGAAATTTCCTGGGTGACCTTCAGACATTTTAGTCAAACTAAATAGTACAATGAGATTGGCTGGTGGTTCCTAACTGTGCTGGACAAAGTGGGAAAAGAGAAGGATAAGCTCAAGGCTTTAAATTCCCAGCTCAAGATCCTCATAAAATGACCCAAAAGCTGGCCGAAAAACAAACCCCATATCTCACTCTGTGAGTGGCTGAATTACAATGCAAATTGAATTCCCAGTCTCAATGGTATCTACTGTTAAAGTGAGGGCACTGATTGTGAAGAGATGGGATGCTGAAAGTTGGAATGAGGACAAATGGGAAGACCCTGAGAGAGACGGGGACACTGAGTCCCTCAATTCTGGTGAGAGTTTTCAAGCAGTAGAAGCAGACTTTCCACTGGCATCTGAGGGGATTAACCCTGCATTGGAAACTGTAATGGCCTCCTCAAAGCAGCTGCTTTGCAAGACAGTTTCTGTCTGCTGTTTCTCCTCAGGACCCACTCCCACCACTCCCTTTGCTTCTAGACCTACAATTAGACTCAAGTCCCAGCATGTCCCTAAAGGTGAAGCGTAAAGCAGGAGGAGGTATGCTATTCACCAAAAGACTGCATGATTTTCCCAATTTATACAGACAAAGCCAGGGAATATGAGATTGGAATGTTAAGAGTGGAGTACTTCTGTAAGACCTGCTTGTCAGCCTCAGGAAGGTGCAGAGGACACATTTTTCACCACAACACAGAGGAATACTTACAAAGGTGAGAGAGACTATTAATACCAGGAAAGGAATGATGTCCCTCTCACCCCTGCAGCCTCACCCCACCAAGCCTGGCAGAGAAGAGAAGGGCCAAGACTCACCTTTATCGGTACTTTTCTTAGTTCCTCTGATCAGACCAGCGTGTCATGCACCCAACCCTGAACCTATTAGTGTGGCCAGTGGGATGGGAAATGTTATTTGGCTTAAACAATTCAGGGTCTATACCTGGGTTGGGGATGGGATCAAATCCCAAGCCACATAGATGAAAATAGGTGATGGGGGTGAGGAGTACAGTTCTGAGTGGGAATTCTGACTACTATTAACTGGAAAGGGGGAATAGATGGTGGGCGCTAAACAGGATGAATTTCCTCTGTTGCTGCAGAAGGAAAACAGTACAGACTCAGGACCCAGGCTTGCTATGTAACTATGCACACCAGGGCAGGGCAGGCTGGGTTTCTGTGTTCCCTATCAGTGTAATGGATTTGGTGTTTTAATCTAATCATGTAGTAAAAGTTCCATACTTGAAAAAAAAGTTCTATACTTGAGAAAAGCTTCAAACATATGCATAAACGTATCTTCACAATTGGATTATACCAAATCCTGTTTATTATTGTAGTCAGTAGAAGTGCTGGTTTTGAGGATCTTCTAGTGTTGGAGGAGGTCGTAGAGAGGATGTGACCCACGAGCTGGACCCCGGCAACTGGAGGCCCCTCACCCCCTCCCCATCCTTGGAATGTGTGCTCTGCTTGTCTTCCTCACGCTAGAAGCTGCCCAAGGACACAGCTCTGAGATAGTCATGTGGTGCTGAGACCATCTGGACGTTGTACATGATGGAGCCCAGTTCAGTCCTCTGTATAAACTTCAAGATTCTGGCAGGCGGGTGTGGAGATCTGTTCATCTTGCGGCCACCCAAGACAAGCTTGGTAAGTAGGTTCTCTTGCTTCTTAAACCTGCCACCTACCAATCTGCAGTGGTTTGCCTCTTTCTTCAGTCTCTCCCTGCCCTTCACCTATGGGGCCAGTTTCAGAAGCTCCCAAGGAGGTTGCAAGCTAACACCTAGGTGTCTGGAGCAGCATGGATTATTATTTGTGCCTCAACTAAAAGTAGTAATAGCTTTTAGCTTTGGTCACTTATACATGCAAACTCTGTATACTAAGTGCCCTCCACGCATCAGCTCTTAAATCTCCCTCAACCCTGTGAGCTTGATATTATAATCTGACTTTCCTGATAAGGAATCTGAGGTTTAGGGATATAGGCAGCTTGGCCAAGGTAACACAGCTACTAATGGCAGAGTTGGGATCTGAACCAGGCCTACAGGACCGCAAAGTTTGTCCTGTATGATGGGTATCGTGCTTTGCCCCTACCCCTATCTCCACCCCACACCCCTGCCCTGTCCTGCAGTATCATATTGGCTATTAATGAAAAAAAAAATTCTGATTCAACCTTTGCTTCCCAGTGCTAAGTTTGGCCTCATCTTCTATCTGAAAACTCTAAAAGTCAGGATATTCACTGGCTCTGGAAAAATAGGCTGCACGATTCAGTTGCAAAGTTTGAGCAGAGGCTGCAAAACTTATCTTTTAAGCTCTATGAGGTTTTAGTATCAGGAAGCTCCTTGTCAACATCTGCCAGATTCCTGTTCTGCTGCTTCACTTTGTCTTGTCTCCTCTGTTATGACTTGATGTCACACCTGAGAACAATAGCTGTTTATGGTCAAGCTTTAAAATATCAAAGTCAGGAAGTCAGGGAACCATATGTATTTCTGGAGGAGTAACAAACACGTTGTCAGACTTGTTTTTCTGTGCACCCGTGATAATATACTGGTGTTGATAAAAAGGTCCATCATGCCATGGACTCAGATTCCCACTGATCTTTGAGTCAAGGGAGTGAGAAGCTCCATCAAAAGGAGACTGTTTGGGCTGCTTTAACAAGATACCACAGACTGGGTGGCTTTTAAACAACATAACTTTATTTCTCACAGTTCTGGAGGCCGGAAGTCTGAGATCAGGGTGCCAGCATAATGAAGGCCTTCTTCCTGGTTCATAGCCAGCAACTCGCTGTGTCCTCACATGGTGGAAGAGGTGAGGGAGCTCTTTTATAAACGGGTGGTGTCTCTTTTATAAGAACACTAATCCCATTCATGAGGGCTCCACCCTCATGACCTAAGCAGCTCCCAAAGGCCCCACCTCCCGATACCATTAGAATTTCAGAATTAGAATTTCCACATATAAATTTGGGGAGGGGGTGGGCACAAACATTCAAACCACAGCAGTGTTTCTGTCACCTTCCAAAAGGTAGGATCCAGGATGTGTGAAAGTTGGAGGGAGTGACTGAAGACCATGGGGTCGAATGTAGTTCGTTTTTGCAAAGAAATGGATGGAATCCATTGAGGTTCCTAAGTTTTTTCAGAAGTGTAAGAGCCAGGCTGCCATGCTTGCTTGTGAATAGGAGCTGGTGAATAGGATGGGGCTGTGAGGCCCAGATTTGGAAGGTACCCTAATCCTACTTGCAAATGTCACATTCAGACACTTAGCAAAATGTCATATTAGGAAAAATATTTAGCAAATGCCATATATAGACACTTAGGAAATATGGTTAGCAAGTAACCAGGTTACTCAACAGAGGCCTTAGTTTCCCCATCTGTAAAATGGAGATAATACGACCCACTGTCCCAGACTGTGGAAAGGATTAATTGAGATATGCATGTAAAGTTCCTGGCATTTAGCAGGTACTTAGTAAATAGCAGCCATTATTATTAACATTTTTATTGTGTGTAGACCCATATTGAGTTTGTTCAGACAATTGAACATATAATTTACATTATAATAACTAACAAATGTTATCCTCCTCAGATGCGGGTCTGTGGAACCAGAATAGCATCTGTAGCAGCTGAAGTCATCCTAGGCTCTTGGCCCTGTGTCCTGGCAGCAATTTGATATGAAGATGGCAGCCAGGGTGCTGTGGGGCAGCCTCAGCCTGCTCCGCCTGGTGTGGTGTCTCCTTCCGCAGACAGGCTACGTGCACCCAGATGAGTTCTTCCAGTCTCCTGAGGTCATGGCAGGTAAAGCTCCGCATGTGTGGTTACGATAAGCTGCAGCAGAGTCTGGTCAAGGAGCTGATTGGCTATTTAGTGCGGAGGGAGAAAAATGTCTGTGCAGATGAGCAGTAAATCCACAAGCCTCTCTGGCATAAGAATTTGGGAGTGGGGACTTCGCATCTCCTTCCTGAGTGGTGACATTGACCTTCTAAATGATACCGATGAAATGCCAGCCTCTTTGACATCTTCCTGCTTATAACAACAGTACAGGTCATTCAGAACAAAAGCTATTTTGGGCTTCTCAGTGGAAGGATTTTAGAGTTGGGCTTCCCCAGTGATTGGGGAAACTTACACAGGGCTGTGACATAAAATAATAATGAAACTTTTCTTCTGTAGGTTCATATGATGGCTGAGGGAACCCAGACCTAGAATGCTCACTTGTTAGAACTTAACTTCTAGGTGGTATAGCACACATCATGAAGATGGTTGCTGGAAACCTTGAGGCCTTTCAGATGCTGTGGTCACAAGGCTTCCTCCTCATGGTTCGAGATGGCTGCTTGTGCTCCAGGCATCAGGTCTGACACCCAGAGAGGAAGCCAAGAGATAGGCCTACTTTCTTTAAGGGCATATTTTGAAAGTCACATACTTTTTGCCCATTCCATCCCATTGGTCAGAATGTATCACGTGACCACCCGTACCTGCAAATGGAAGCTAAAAAATATAGTGTTTATATCTGACCAAATGCCCGGCTAAAGAGACTAAGGATGAAGGAAGGAATGGATATTGACTGGGGAGTTATCAGCTATCTCTGCCACAGGGCTCAGCAGGTGCATTTGTTTTTAAAGTTGAAAGGTCCAGTTTTTTTTCCACCACCACCCCCCCCGTTTTTTTTTAACCTGAGCCAGTAAAAAGCAGCCAGATTGATCTGATCCGAGGTTTTCTGTTTCCCTTTCACCTTATGACACAGAGAGAAAAAAACTGCCAAAAGGCCGGAAGAATAAGGAGGAGAAGCAAAGAGTCTTAGACAACCAGCAGTGTTATCAAGTGTTAGATATTGTAGAGCTTGGAGCTAAGATGCAGAAATTAAGAGTTCATTTTACTCACCCCCACCCCTCAGAGCTCTGGGACAGTGGGGCACACAGTCAAAGACTAGCCCCAGGCAGCAAGTAATTTTAATTACATGAGTATATTCTTAATTTTAAACATTAAGAATCATAGACAAAACCAGTCGCTTTTGACCATAACCACAGTTGCTCATTCCCTTCCCCCATTCTCACACTGGCTGTCCTGGGTAACAGTCATAATCACGGAGATGTGTTTTTGACTCTGACTTTGGAGACTTTAGAACTCAAGGAGAGGAATGGGGCCTCCCCCTGCCCCTCCTCATACATCCAGGACACACTGTTACCTCACTTCCCAGGTGTGGGCTGCGTAACAAACCATCACAGACCTAGCAGCTTAAAACTGGCAGCTCACAGTTCTGTAAATCAGAAGTCCAGCCTGGGCTCTCTGCTCAGGGTATCATAAGGTATGGGCTGGGCTGAGTTCTCGTCTGGAAGCTCTGGGAGAAAATCTGCTTCCAAGACGATTCTTGCTGTTGAACAAATTTAGTTTATTGAGGCTATGGAACTAAAGTCCCATTTCCTTGCTTGCTGTAAGCCAAGGGCTGCTCTCAGCTCCCAGAGGCCACCCACATTCCTTGCCAACTGCCCCTTCCACCTTTAAGCCAGCAAATCCTTCGCACCTCTGATGTCCTCTTCTGCCACCAGCTGGAGAAAACTCTCTGATTTAAAGGGCTCATGTGATTTTTGTCACATGCATCTGGGTGATCTCCGTATCTTAGGGTCAGCTGACCCCTGTGACGTAACCTAATCACAGGAGTGAACTCTGTCATCTTCACAGTCCCAGGGGTTATGTCCGGCATGTACACCAGGGGGCTGGAAAATCTTGGGGGCCATCCTAGGATTTTGTCCGTCATATCCTCTGTGCTGGGACCTGGCTCACCTCTCCTTCTCTCTCTGCAGAGGACGTCCTGGGCATAAAGGCCGCGCGGCCCTGGGAGTTTCACCCCAGCAGCCCCTGCCGTACAGTGGTCTTCCCACTGCTGACCTCTGGCTCTGCCTTCTGGCTGCTCAGGCTCTGGGAAGAGTGGGGGCCGTGGCCTGGCCCGGTGAGTGGCTATGCGCTGCTGGTCGGGCCCCGCCTCCTCCTCACTTCCCTCTCCTTTGCCCTGGACTTGGCCGTGTACCACGTAGCCCCACGCTGGGGGGCGGAGCGCTGGAACGCCCTGGTCCTGCTGTCTGGCTCCTACGTCACATTGGTCTTCTACACAAGGACCTTCTCCAATGCCATTGAGGGGCTGCTCTTTGTGTGGCTGTTGGTACTGGTATCCCCCCGTGTGACTGGGAGCTGCACGCCCAAGAAGCCTGCCCCAGGCCCGCTGTGGCACAGTTGGCTTCTTGGGGGTGTCATGGCTGCTGGCTTCTTCAACCGGCCCACCTTTCTGGCCTTTGCTCTGGTCCCCCTCTTCCTCTGGGGTACTTATGGAGCCACAAACCCCAGCCTCAAGTCGCTGACCAAGGAAGCCCTGGTGCTGCTCCCAGGGGCGACCCTCACAGCAGTGGGGTTTGTGGCTGTGGACAGCTGCTACTTCTCCAGTCCATCTAGACCCAGTACCCTTGTCCTTACACCTGCCAACTTCTTGTACTACAACCTGGATCCCGTAAACCTGGCGAGGCATGGCACACACATGCGGCTCACTCACCTGGCAGTCAATGGCTTCCTGCTCTTTGGGGTGCTGCATGCCCACGCCCTGCAGGCTGCGTGGCAACAGCTGCGAGCCTGCCTCCAGGCCTTCATACAGATGGGCTTCCCAAGGGCACTGGCTGCCCGGAGCCTGCAGTCCAGCCCCAGGTCTCACCTCCTGCTCCTCTACTTCATGCCCCTGGCCCTGCTGTCTGTCTTTAGCCACCAGGAGGCTCGGTTCCTAATCCCCCTCCTGGTCCCCCTCGTCCTGCTTTGTAGTCTACAGACCCAACTGGCACCCCGCAAGGGCACCCTGGTCCTTTGCAATGCCCTGGGTGCCCTCTTCTTCGGCTGCCTGCACCAGGGAGGCCTGGTGCCTGGCCTGGGGCACTTGGAGCAGGTGGTTCGCGCTCCTGTGCTCCCGCGTGTACCCACCCACTACACACTCCTCTTCACCCACACCTACATGCCCCCGCGGCACCTCCTGCACCTCCCGGGCCTGGGCTCGCCCGTGGAGGTGGTGGACATGGGCGGGGCTGAGGACCAGCTCCTGTGCCAAGCCCTCAGCAACCTCACCAGACAACCAGCCTGCCACGTGGCTGGTGGGCCGTGGCTCTGCCGCCTTTTTGTGGTGACCCCTGGCACCACCAGGTCTGCCATGAAGAAGTGCAGCTTCCCCCTCAAGAATGAGACACTCATCTTTCCCCACTTGACTCTGGAGGACCCACCGGCCCTGTCCTCCCTGCTGAGTGGGGCTTGGAGGTACCATCTCAGCCTTCACATCCTGGAGCTGGGGGAGAAGCCTGACAATATGACAGAAAAGCCCCTGCCCAAGACTCAGCCATAGGTGAAGGCGCTGCTCCACCTTCTAGGTAGAGAGCTGGGCTGGGACAGAGACCTGACTCTCTTCCTTCCCTTTCCCTTCCAGAATCCCCACCTCTCCTGTACACAGCCTTTGACTGCTCCACCCTCTGGGTAAACTGACACCCATCTTCCCTCAAAAGCCAAAGATCTGACCAGTCGCAGTCCTGATGCCAAGGTCCCCAAAGAACCTGGTGTAATCAATGACGCAAAATGCCTGTTCCTGGCCTATTCCTTCCAGCCACTGTGATGTTTTAAACATATAAATAGCACCTGACTGTGAAAGGAGACAACAATCTCCTAATGACGTTCCTGAATGACTCCCCCCAAACCTTCCAGGATGCCTTACCTCTTGCTGTCATGACAACCCTTTGGCTTCCTAGATACCTGGAAGGAGGCAGTGTAGTGATGTAGAAAGAGCAGGTAGCTCATATTCAGAGGAGTTAGTTCTCGTCCCTGGTCTGCTACACACTGGCTACGTAATCTTAAGAAAGCCCCTTCCCCTCACCCAGCCTCAGTTTTCCAATCTGTACAAGGGATCAGATGGTCTCTGAGGTGTCTGCCAGCTAACACTGTGTCATTCCTGGGTCTGCAGCACATGTTCCCTGGCCAGACAGGCATGTCTCTCCCAAAGCTCTGTAAGCATAGAAGTGGGTGTGCTGTATTTAACGGTACTTCAGGGCCTACCGTCTCAGCGCTTGGTTATTACCAAAAAAAGTAGTTCTGGAACTTTTCTCCCCACCCACTCTCTTACTCCTGTCCCTGAGAGAGGTGATGGAACGCTTCTGCATCTCACCCTTGAGGGATCAAGGAGCCCAGATGTTCTCCCTTCTCAGTTGGCCCCAGTGGGAATGGAGATAGAAGGCTCAGTCAGTATTTGGTGGCACTTGAGCACAAAACCTTAAATGTGGTCTGGTCACTCTCCAAGCTCAAAGCTTCTGTCTGAAGCCCCTTCACAGGACCGAGAGCAGGCCCTGGGCCAAACCCACACCTGCTGCCCTGGTGGAAGCCATCGCACCGGGGCGTGTTGCTCCTCACAGCACAGGGGCCCCCCCCGCCTGGTCCGCTGGGAACACGAGGAGCTGTGGCACTAAGCTTGTCCTCGTTCTCCCTCCTCGCGGCCCTGCCATCTCATGAGAATAAGAGGCACCCAGGCCACTGAGAGCAGTATGCTGGAGGAGCACAGAGCAGGAGGCCAAACCTATACAACCGACCTAACCTGAGCGCTTTTCTAGTCCCGCCTTCTGCTGGCTAAAGCCTTGGGTCATCTTAAAGCTCCACCCACCACAGGCAAGCTGCTCTGCGGCGGTTGCTAGGGTCCTAGTGCCACACGTTCCTCAGGACTCCAACCCTGAGGGAGAGGAAAGTCAGTGCCATGCTAGTAAATGTTTAGCAACCCGTTCTCTAAGGGCAAACTAGCCCCCATTTGTAGTGCTTGCCGATTTGTGTGGTGTAAATACTCTCACCATGGCTGGTTTCAAACTACTAAAATGATGTTACTCAACCTGGGAGGAGATGCCAAGGATCTTTCTCCTGAGCTGGCTGTAGCACACTCCCGGATATTTCCCTCTTTAAAACTCTATAGTACCTGTTCATGATAGTTCATTGTTCTTTTGGTTGGTTTGTTACGAACTTCAGATTGGTCTTCCTACCTGTAGCGCTTAGCGTCATCTCTGGCACCCGACAGCACTTATTTACTCTGCAGCCAAAGATGGCTTCTCTGCCCAACAGATAAAACCAAGTGCCACCTTGAGACACCCCAGATTCGAAGGTCCCAAATTCCTCTGGGCTTCTTGGGACTTCTCTTTCCTTCTCCAGTTGGGTTCACACCCCCAGAATTCCCTGCAGGAGCTGTTGGTGTAGCGGTCTGTGTAGACCGTAGTGGTCTGAGCGCTAACAAATTTGTCTGTTGGTGTCTAGATTTGTGTGGCACCAAGGGGTGATTTGGAATTGTCCTGCAGGATAGTGGAGTGAGTTACTTCCCTGCTTCACTTTCTGACAAAGCTCACAAGAGCCTGAAAGGTATGTTGGGAGACTGTTGCCACTGGGGGTGGTGGGAAGAATTTGGTCTGTTTCTTTAGTAATAGGGTACCTGGTGGGCTGACAAGCCACTGACTACGAACACTGGAGTCTTCTCCAACGAAGCGGGGAGGCATCCAAATCTCCTCTAGCTGGAGCAGAAAGGACCCAGTTCTCTCTCTCTGCTCTCAGACTCCTTTTACAAAAACAGAGGGAACTTACTTAGTTCCTGCACACTTCTTCCACAAAAAATAAACTGCCTTCATTTCTTGCTTTCCTTCCTTTCTTACTAAATGGCCAGCTTGTCTAGAAGCTTCATTGCTTCCTGCACTGCTTCTTTCTGTCTCTGCTAGTCTAGAAAAAGACCCAACTGTGAGTGTGCTTGTTTATGTTGAGGGTAAGGGATTGGGCTGGGGACTACTAACATTCTGCTGCTCTGATGTTCAGATTCAGAGACCAAGGAGTGGGATTGAAACCAATGAGGCAAACAAGGCAGTAGAATGAACAAGCTCCTCTGGCTCCTCACTGCCAAGGTCAAAGGAGAGTCCACCAGTGAGTTGCCTCTAGTCTGGGAGAGGGAGGACAGGAGGGTAGGATGCCAAATTAGAACTCTGTCATTAGGAGAGTGGGACGCTGGCCTCAGAGAGGATTAAATAGAAGCCCCTCTGATGGGAAGACTGGAGGATGGAATGCCAAATCAGAACTATGACCATTAGGAAAGTGGAGGATAGGCTGCTTTTGCTTCTCCACCCTATCCAGCTCCCTCTGTGACTATCAGAATGCCAGAGTATAAACTGGTCACCAGCCTAAAAGCTTCTTGGGCTTCGAGCTTTCTAGATTGCATGATGAATTGTGTAGCCTGATTAGAGACAATCAATGCATACAATGGATTTCCGAATCATGGGTCTGTTAGCTGGAGCATAGTCTTTAGAGTGTATCCCAGACCCTCTAAAATAGGAACAAGGAATCCAGGTAGCTTGTTCCATGGTAGGCAGTTGTCCTAACGCCCAGTGATGATGGTGGTTGGTGGCAGGGAAGGTAGGCATTGAAGGTCAGGGTAAATGCTGCAGGGGAAATGTGATTAGGGACTTGGGCCCTGGAGTCAAACACCTGTATTCACATGCCACTCTGTAAGGCCTTGGGCAACTTAAGAAGTAGCCTTACACTTCCTCATATGAAAGTTGTCGTAAGGAGTGAGATAACCCACACAGAGTGCAATTAGCAAGTGCCCAGTACAGAGTAAGTACTCAATATGTGCTAACTAGTATTACGATGGGCCTACAAGTCCCCAGGAATCCTAATCCACCTTGCCAGAGAAGTATGGTGCACACACTGAAACCATGGGTAATGAGTCAGTCCATTTCACCCGCCTTCGCTAATCAAGGTCACTTTAAGACTCACAAGGCCCCCAAGCAGCACACAGCCTAAACAATAAGATGTTTGATGGAGTTGTTTTCCAGGAATTTGCAGTTGGCTGTGTCTAGTTCAAGCTCTGGGCATGCTCCTGACCTTTTGACATCACAGGGCCGAAAACTCCACCGGCAGAGGCAGATGGTGCTAAGAGCCTCCATTTTTCAAGCTGTAGATGCATGTGGCTTAGTTACACCTGTGCAGAACTACAATTACCACACCTTTCTCCAATCACCTTTCCCCACGCTCCCCACGTCTCAGGCCGCCCTCCTTCTTTATTCTTTATCCCCAAAATACCCGAAGCCCCTTGCCTTGGGGAAGACAGATCTGAGACTAGTTCTCCTCCTCCCTTGGCTGCCTTGAGAGTTAACCCTCTCTTTGCTGCAAACCTCTGCATCTCAGCGTTTGGCTTGCTACGCATGGGGCAAAAGAACCTTGTCCGGTAACAATACCCATTACTCAGCTCACACATTTAATCAGAGGATTTTGGCGACTGCAGGATTGTCTTTTCATCCAGGATCTCCCCTGGAAGTAGTGTCCTGCTATATCAGTGCAGCATCCATCACTAGTTTTAGTCCCATTTCAGAGGGCAGACCCTCTTTCCGGTTGTACTTTGGTCCATGGCTCTCTGCCCGCGCGGTGTAGCAGGGCCCAGCCTATCTTTACTTCTGTCAGGCTTCGGGGGCTTTCCTCATACGCCGTGCCCCGTCCGATCACAGGTCTTCCTTCACCAGGGGTGTCGGTTTGGCCTGGGCTCTCTGATGAGCGGGACCTCTGTAGGCGGACCATCTGAGTCAGGATTCCAAGCCGTGAGCAGTGTCCGGGATGACTTCTTAGCGCCGAGGCCGGTGTCGAGCCCAGAAGGGAAAGCAGGCGACCTCGACTCGGCCTGGCCTGGGTTTAGGGGTTTGCTCCCGGGCCCTTCTGGCTACCTGGTGGTGGCCGCGGGCGTTCCCGGAGGCTGCGGCGTAGCTCCTGAATGAAGGTGTCTCTGAAGCGGGCACCGCGGCGGCCCAGAGAGCCCGCGGCCCCTGCCGCGAGGGCTCGCAGGCGCCGGGCCGCGTCCTGCCCGTGTAGCTGGGCCTGCAGCAGTGCAAAGGCGGTGAGCTGCGCCGCACGCCGGATGGGCCGCGACTCAGAGAGACGCTCCACCAGCTGCGGGCTGTGCAACAGGGCGGCCAGCAGCCGTCGTAGAACCATCCTCGGAGCGTCCCGGAACCCCGAGCACGCTGCCCTCGCTTCTGATCGGCGACGCCTGACTACGGACCACGTCTGCGCCGGCGCCGCCGGGTGACGACACTGCCGCGCTGGGATTGGAGCACGGGATTTCGAGTTTCCGCAGCAGCCTCCGAGCGTTTCCGGCTCCGCTTCCGCCGGGGCGGCTTCGTTATTCTCGCAGTGGCGGTGTCGTCGGCCGAGATCTGTGCACTATGTCGGGTGGCCTCCTGAAGGCGCTGCGCAGCGACTCCTACGTCGAGCTGAGCCAGTACCGGGACCAGCACTTCCGGGTGAGGCAAGCGGGGCAGCGAGAAGGGGAGGCCCCGGGCCAGAAGGCTGAGAATTGGTTTGCTCTTGTCTCATTGTGTCGTCTCCCATTCCCTGGTATCCCGAAACGCGAAGGGAAGCCTCGGTGCCTGCTGAGGAATGGATGCTGAAGGGGCGTTTGGATATCACTGAATCCTCTTCTCTCGTAGGCAGGGAATTTGAGGCTCGCTCTCACATTCCCTAGCAGCCGCTCGCTGATCCCCGGGGCAGTGCAGACGGGCGGCAGTAGTAGTGGCGTCTCACGTTTTCCCGAACGGTGCCGCGGGAAGGTGACTTTGTGATGAGGGGAAGCGGTGTCTTTTTGACACGTGGAGCATGTGGAGGCGCCATCCTGACCCAGATACCGGGGCTTTTAATTATTTAAAAATTTTCAGTTACATCAGCCAAACTGCGCTTTGGCGTTTCGCGTCCTTTCCTTGGGCTAGTTAAACGGCCCTCCACAAGTTGTACGTGGTGAGTGGCAGACACAGTTGAGCCCTGCCTCTACCTTTAGGGAGCCCTTGGAGTGTGGAGGGGGACCAGCATGTTAAGGGTCTGGATGTCAAGATCGGAGAACTGCTGGGTTTCAGAAGAGGGAAATTTTCGTTTGGCCTAAGTCATAGCAGATTCTGTGGAAAAGGGGGAGGCTGCAGATATTAAAGGTGGGTTCTTCAGCATTAGCAAAGGCGGGGATGGGGTGGAGGTGACACTCATTAACTAGTGGTTGTTTAGTAAATTTGTATTGAGTGCTGTTGCTGAAGCCTTCTGCTAAACCTTAGAGAGGGAAGACAGTTTCCACACCCTAAGACTTCATAATCCTCTAGGGATTATGGGATTGTAAATGGAAAGACTGTAAATGTACAGATTTACAATGGAGGTAATTAATCATAATCTAGGCAGAAATGATGAGTGGAAAGGGAGGGGCTGTGAGGATTCAGAAAATTCCCTGTGACGGGGAAGGGAGGGGTCACATACAGAAGAAGGTAGGTGTGGAGAATGTTTAAAATGCATTAGTAGGGTAGGGAAATGGAAATTTGAGGTCAAATTGAGAAAGATCTTAGATTTTCACTCAGTCTACTGTTTTTAAATGCTTACTGTATCCCAGGCATGATTTTTCATTCTATCACTTTTACAGGTCTCATTACTATAGAAAGTTCCACATCATAACCATCATGAATTTCAAGCATCCTGCAAGATTAAAACAGTGAAAGGATTCAACTTTTGCTGTTGTTTATCTCTGCAGTCTAAAGCCTATAGCTTCATTTAGATAGTAGTAAGATACTGTCTTGTAGAATTTCTACAGTGTTTCCTGAATGGGATCCACATTATTATCATACCTTAAATAAGTAGTTATACCAGTTGTCCTAAACTGTAGGCTGTTTGGTGGGACATGACTTACATATGTGAGAAAAGAAGAAGGAAAAAGGAAAATGCTTCTTGACCATTATGTTAACAAATCAGTAACAGCAGTAATAAAGTGAATCTACTTTATTTAATGTCTCATTCCAGAGTCCTGAAAAACCTATTTTTAGTGTATCGTTAAAATGACTCTTGTCCTGTGAACTTTTAAGGAAGTATGGGATTGGGGATAAGACTAGGTTTGGATTCCAGCTACAACTACTGATTAGATGTGTGACCCTGGACAAGCTACTTAACTGTCTTCCCTCAGGTAGAATGAGGATAATAAATTAGGACCTACTTCATTCAGCTCTGAGAATTAAATGAGACTTCCATACATGGAGATCTGACTTGCAGTCCCTTGATTCTCCCTAGAGGCAGACATATTACCTGTTTCTTGTGTGTGGTATCCATGTATATTCATACTTTTAAAAAATATAACTTGGAGCATACACTTCACATTGTTTTATGCCTTTCTTTTTTCACTTTGCTCTTGGAAATTCTAGGGTGACAATGAAGAACAGGAAAAATTACTGAAGAAAAGCTGTACATTGTATGTTGGAAATCTTTCCTTTTATACAACTGAAGAACAAATCTATGAACTCTTCAGCAAAAGTGGTGACATAAAGAAAATCATCATGGGCCTGGATAAAATGAAGAAAACAGCATGTGGGTTCTGCTTTGTGGAGTATCCTTCCTGTGTGTTTGATGTAGCTATTGGCCAGAGGTGGGGCCGAGAGTGGCTGGTACCCTGTTTTACAAGATGAGTGAGGATATTCGTTGATTAGCATGCCTACACTTACCTCTGCCTCTCCTTCCTTCTGTCCAATGTGCCTGTACTCTTACACTGGGAAAGCTAGTAACATTAACATTCTTTCTGAAATCCATTCTTTTTTCATAGTTAAGAAAAATAATATTTGAAAATGTATATGCTTATGGTGTTTCAAAAAGTCCAAAGAGCGTAGTGAAAATAAAAGCCCTATACCATTCTAAGTCCACAGACAATCAGTTATGAATCTCGTGGGTCTTTCCAGAAGTAATCCTATGGATGTGTGGTAGCATACTGCATGCACCCATTTTTTTTTTTCACCTATCTTAGAAATTGCTTCATGTTAGCATATGTAGGTCTACCTCTTTTTAAAACAACTATATAGTATTTCATTATGTAGATGTATATAGCTTGATTTTATAGGTCAAAACCAAAGCTGTATTTACTTGTGACCATTTATTCTCTCCCTGGAAACTCTCCAAATATTGGACCTTCTGGATTTATCCTTTGATGTTTTGTTTTTTAGCTAATATTTTTCGGTCATTTTGTTTGAGAAATTTTCCAGACCGGATCTTACCGTGTCTTTTGAATTTTCTTTTCTGTGCCCTGAATTGTTTCTTTTGGTTGCTTTTATGCCGTAAAATTTCCTTCAGTTTCTGGTGATCCCTGGGTTTCTGATTATAATTAGGGGAAAAAAGACTATGTGGATCTAGGCAGAACTACTTTTTTTTTTTTTTTTTAATTAATTAATTAATTTGGCTGCGCCGGGTCTTAGTTGCAGCACATGATCTTTGTTGCCGCTCTAGTTCCCTGACCAGGGATCTAACCCGGGCCCCCTGCGCTCGGAGTGCAGAGTCTTAAGCACTGGACCATCAGGGAAGTCCCCAGGCAGAAGTTCTTAAGTTGCTGCCTTGCCTTTGGGACATGTGGGTTTCTCAAATGCTAGAATGAAAAGGGATTTTATTTGGCTTGTTAATGTTAAAGACAATGCCCTAGTTCCTCCAGACAGTTCAGATCCCTATCATTTTATTTTTATTTGCCTGGGGTTAAATGCCTTTCTGTTAACAGGTCTTTTTCCCACATAGTGGCTTCTCTTGTTGTGGAGCACGGGCTC
The DNA here is from genome assembly GCF_028021215.1 of Eschrichtius robustus. Lineage (NCBI taxonomy): Eukaryota > Metazoa > Chordata > Mammalia > Artiodactyla > Eschrichtiidae > Eschrichtius > Eschrichtius robustus. The sequence goes on from NC_090829.1 coordinate 74,037,588, forward strand.
TTGGTGCATGGGATTCAGTAGTTGTGGCTCGCGGGCTCTAGGGTGCAGGCTCAGTAGTTGTGGCGCATGGGCTTAGTTGCTCTGCGGCATGTGGGATCTTCTTGGACTAGGGATTGAACCCGTGTCCCCTGCATTGGCAGGCGGATTCTTAACCACTGCGCCACCAGGGAAGTCCCAGAAGCCCCACTTTTGAACCTATTCCCCACTTTTGATTTCGGTATCTGATTTCTGGATTCTGCAAGCTTCTTCCACTCTTCCTTCAGATACGAGGGACAAGTGCCCAGGTTTTACTTTTGCCTCTGGTGGCAATAGTGTAAAATAGTTCACAGGGGACAGAAAAGGCAAAGAAAATACTAGATAATAACCAGTCTCTAAGAACTGGAGTGTTTTTGCATCTGCCTTGAAGGTCAGAGATCAAAAATCAGGACGGCAAATACCTGAAAGAAAGGCTACCGTTCATTGTTAGTGTTTTTTTCCTCAGTTTGCCCTTTAGCATTCATTTCATTCAACAAAAAATTATTGAATGCCCACAGTGTGCTAGGCATTGTGTAGATGCTGACACTGGAATTTTAGTGTTTCCCTGTGTAATTAAAGACAAGGGGAAAAAGTCCAGATCAGTATTTCCTAAACCCAGCTAGTAATCATAATTACTTACAGAGATTTTTTTTTTTTTAATAGCACCCCAAAGATAGATTTAGTAGATCTGGTTTGAAACTACTAATGTGAGATTTTGAGTGTTTCCTTATAATGAAATGCAATGGCAATTCATATGTACCATGACCTCTTTTTAAGGTTCTTGAATGTACAGCTTCATATTTCAGGGAACCCAAAGATGCTATTGTTTTCTTGGATAACAGTTCGTGGTTAAAACCTGCACTGAACATATTTTATATTTTGCAAACCAAAATATGGAGACAGTGGAACCAGATACTTAACAGGATTATCCAAAAAATCATCGGTGTAGCCATGGATAAGTGTCATTTTTGACTGCTTCTGGACCAACCTCAAACAGGCCTGTGCAAGCCAAATGATTGTCTTTGAACTCCATCTGGTTGGATTAGTTTTTGTACTTTTTCTTAACTCAGCTTCATTTAGATGTTGCTTTCTCTGTTTACAAAAATATCTGGAGAAATGCTAATTCCTTAATAATTATAATTAAGATACTATTCAAGAGCAGATGCAGAAAATGCCATGCGGTACATAAATGGAACTCGTCTGGATGACCGGATCATTCGCACAGACTGGGACGCAGGCTTTAAGGAGGGCAGGCAGTATGGCCGTGGGCGTTCTGGGGGCCAGGTATGCAGAAAGGTTCTCTGGGTTCAGCCTTTGTGTGGGATTCCAGTCCTAAATGACAAGTGTTTTGTCAATTTGTATTTGCTCTTTTGAAAATAACTTTGTGCCTATAACCTTGGCTTGAAGTGAATCTGAAAACCACCCATTGGGGTTGGTAAATTATTTTTACACTTGATCTTAGCCAAAAGGCTGAGAAGCGATGGTAAATTATTTTTAAAAACCATTAAATAGTATATTCTCTACATCACAAGCAACCATTATTGGACTTCTGCTAGGGGCTAAGTGTTCTTCACCTGCCAAGAGTGTTGAACAAAAGCAAAACGCACTAAAATGACTTACATTTTTATTTTAAAATAGTTTATTCTTTGCAACGTGCTATCGTTGAATGCTGAGTATGAACCTGGTGTTTGGTAAAACACCATTAGGTAGTCTTAATTTTGCAGGGCAGTTGAGCTATATTATCAGTTGCTTAAAATTATGTTCTGTTCTGCTTGAAATGTTCACATCATGACATCTGAAAAGACTTAGTTATTTGACACATTTTAGGAAGCACGTTTGTTACACTAATCTTCTCTATACTGTAACACGTTCTTTTCAATTAAGGTACGAGATGAGTATCGTCAGGACTACGATGCTGGGAGAGGAGGTTATGGAAAACTGGCCCAAAACCAGTGAGTGGTGAGAGCCCCATCATGAAAAACTCACTCCTTTGGCCTGTTGAATTTGATGTGCGTTCCCAAGGTCTGCGAACCTGCCTATTTTTACCAAGCTTTATTTAATATGTCTCTACTGAGCTGGAAGGCTCTTCGTGGTTTTCCACTTAAAAAATTATTAAAGGACAGAATCCAAAAGAATGCCTTTAATTCTATAGTCTTAGCATCTTGGTTGTGTGTCAGATTACCACAATGATTTCTGTTATCGGGTCAAAAATTGTGTTCCTTAGCAACAGACTTCATGTGTAATGTTGCTCTATCAGCCAAAACACACTTCTTTTAGGAAGATTGGAAAAAAAAATTTTTAAGTGTTTACCATGTTTGCATCTAAGTAGGTTCATGGTCATCCCATGGGGCCTGGAATTACTATTTTTTAAATTTTAAGTTTGCATGAGATAAAGTTTAATAAGTGGAGTTTTGCTATGTAATGTAGCTTTACTCTAAATTAGGAATAGATTTTGATAACTGAATTTTTTTTCTATGTTGAATTTTAATCTCTGAAGGCAAACTTAAGAGTCAAGGGAACTTCCTAAATAGTTGGTAAGCCTTAGACAGTCGCAGGGGACACCACTTCTTATGTGCTTTATATATCAGGAAATTAGGTCAGGACTTGAAGGGTATTTACTAAACACATTTTTCAAAATATGTGTTTTAGCTAACGCTAAAAAAACCAAGGGTCTGTATTACAGGGAACCTCAACTACTCTAAGGGCAAGGGGGGACGCTGTCAGTAGGAAATGGGGAGGAAATATCAGGAGATGATGTGCGTTAAACCATTGCCTTGACATGATGAAGGTTGCTGTGAGAGCCAGCAGATCTATTTTTTTCATTTTGAAACTGATCTTGGGAATTGAGTGGGGTTGTTTTGTTTTTAAAAAAAGAGCTTTAAGATCAAGAGAGAATGCTTAACAAAAAAAATCAGAAATACTTCCCTCGGGAAATGTTTTGGCTCCTTCTCATACTGAAGTCTGTCTTGTTTTTTCCCTAACTAACTGTGCTGAGTTTCAGAGCCTGGATAGTGAGCTGATGGTCTCTACAGAGAAGGGAGTCTGGAGGATTTATTTTGCATTTGTAAGGCAAGAGAGAATTTCTCTACTATCATGTGAACTATTGCTCATTTTAAACTGGTAGTCGTCTAATTTTCCCTGATGTAAGTGATATTTTTTCATCTAGCAACAAAGTATCTCCTAATTTCCAGTAGTTTGTGAAGTTGGGGCTGAAGTATCTCAATTGAACATCTTTCATGTTACAGTAAGTGTACGTTTTCTCACATTTAAACCGGCTATTTGAACTTTAAAAGATCTCTCTAAATTAGTTGTATTTAGGAAGACATTTGCAAATATCTAATTAATTTAATGAGGACATACAATTCATTATTAAAGTCTTTTTACACTGTAGTTTGAATTAATGTATTTTATATTTTGCAGTAAGACGTAATTCAGATTTCTATAGGCGTTAAAACCACAGTGGTTCCTATTTGAATTGTCTTCTGTAACAGATTTCAATAAAATTGGACCAACTTATTATTGTCTGTGTTTCCTCACCGATAATGACATTGAAGCGCTCTTTACTCTGGAATACATTCTGGGGGAATCTGTGAATAGTATGCAGAATTTGCATGTCCATTTTAATTTGACTTACTAATATGGTAGCCACTAGCCACATGTAGCTAATTAACTAAATTAAAACACTCATTTCCTCAGTCAGTCACATTAGCTACATTTCAGATGCTCAATAGCCACCCGTGGTTAATAGATGATAATGGAATTTGTAGGATGCAAATACAGAACATTTCCATCGTTGCAAAAAATGCTACTACTGGACAGGGTGGGCTGCTTAGAGCCCACACTGGTCACTGTTAATAGATGAGCCTTGTCGTGACTGGTATGTCACTGGGAAAAATTACTCACCAAACAAACAGTACATTTTATCCCACACAAGAGAACACACATTTATAAAGGCATTTAGTTTATTTTTCAAAAAAATATTTTTGCTAGAAGGTTTGAGTAATTTTTACATGATCACAATCTATCTTTCTTTAAATAATTTTTTTCTAACCAAAAGGTACCATTTAAGTGGACAGCTTGTCTAGATCTGCTTTTGTTAACACCCAAATACAATTAGCACTTCTGATGGCATTCCCTAGGTGGTCTTAATTATCTACGGACCAGGAGGCAGACCCTAGCACATAACAAAGTATGTGCTTTACACCTGCTGATTAGTTCAGTTGCATAACAATTAAGCAGAGCAGGTAATCAGGATATCTCATTCACACTATTAACACCCTGGTTCTCGCCTGAAGAGTCTGATTCACCCAGAGCTCCCAATTATTCCTTCTAACCCAGGGAAGTAGTATACCACAACTGCAGAGAAAAGGGGCAGCTCAACTTAGGCTAGTGCTGGCTGTGTCCCAGTTAGGTCTGTTGTTTTGTTCCAACTATAATTCAAGGTGACCAATGTTAATCATATTCAATGATAAGTAGAAAATAAAATGCAAAGCCAAAAAAAATGATTTGGGGATTACTGGCAGCAACTGCTGCTTCTCCCTTCCTTAAGTGCATCCCTTCCTTAAGAGAAGGTTGGTTCTCTATGATTCTTGAGAGAACTTAACTAAAAGTTGAACTAAATCTACATTCATTGCTATAGATTTAACAAAAGGATAAAAGCAACTACAGACTGGTAAATTTGCTGATGGAGAGGACTGAGCAGCTTGTTGAAGGCACATCATAAGCAGCTTTTAGTTTGTATAAGGCCTGCCCTCAACCCCAAAAGCATAAGGTCTGCCCACCTTGAGGGCACCCAAACAACTCAGTGCCAAGCTAGTGAGAGTAAAACAATGCCTGTCTCTTCTACCAACAGCCCAGACTGTATTTCCAAAATTTCTGTTGCAAGGAAGCCATTATTGCAAACATCAGGATAAAGGCCATTCTAAACGTAGGGCTTGGGCTAAATAGAGGTTTGCACCTAATCACAAGATGGGGGAAAGCGACTATGTGTGCTGAAGCAAGTTTCGTGAACAACAGAGAAACATTTTAACCAGACTTAAAATATTTGACATTTAAGCTAAGGCATGTGCTGGACGATGTACCTCAAGGTGCCCTACTAAACTGGACATGAAAGGCACCCTGGACTTGGGACAGCTCACCTTAGGTTCTCTCTGCCTCCCTGTTAAGAGCATGACCATTTCTCAGACTGGAAGAAATGGCATCTGAAACTTCGGGCATTAAGATTTTGGCCAGAACACAATTCTGTCTCTTCTGTATGCCTGGTTCTGTCAGAGAGTGAGATACGAGATACGGAGCTCTAAAGTATAAGACATTTTTAATCAATAGTTACCCATTACCAAAAAAAAAAAAAAAACAAACAGGCAAATGTCTTACATACAGATTTGAAAAATCTCATGTTTGTATAATTATGCCTGAAAACCTCAAGAAGACACACAACCCATTTTGTCACCTTTCCTAATGCTGATACAACCCTACCTGTAGCAGCACAAAGTGCCTCTAATATCAGTCTTTTTAATGACTTGAAGCACAATAAATACTGACCTGGTTTTATACTAAGGAGTTTGAGTCTGAGGGACTAGGAAAGTGCTGGGGCTGTTTACAATGTAAACATTGGTGTTGGTGCTTGGAATGTCTGGGGATGGGAACCCTGCATGTAAACATGTTCTGACTCCACCCTCAACTGCTGGCAGTCAGCCCTACCTTATGGCCAAGTTAAACTGCACATTTTAGCTTTTTATTTTCAACACCTCACACCTAACGAGGCATAAACCGAAGCATCTTCTGCCATTTACTTGGTATTTTTCTGTACACGCTTCTGAATTTCTTATATACACATTTGTTGTTTTTCCTCCCCCAGTTCAGAAAAGATGTAGTTTAACATGCATCTTTCCTTATTTCCTTTCCTTTCCAATATCACAAAACTGTGTTAGATTAAAGATGCAAGATCCATTACTTTAATCCTAATGCAGCCAAGGGTAATAATCAGGACAGGGCCACTTCTGCCTTCCCCCAGAAGATGAGGTTCATGGAAGCAAAAAAAAGGACTCCTGTGCTGGAGTCTCAGGGTTGGTCAAGCAGAGGCAGATGAGCCCTGCATGCTGCTGAGATCACTAGAGAAATAAGAGGGAAAAAACTCATAACATTTGCTGTACTCCCGCAGTTTCAAGTCTCCCTTAATACCTTTCCTGTTCTCTCCTCCCCACCCACGTGCAAAATACCTGAAGTCAGTCTTCGGTTTTGAATGTTTATATTTTAAACACCCTTGAAATAGAAAGGTATTTGGCAAATCTTAATTTCTTCCATATGGGAAACAATTACTCTTAGAAAGGCTGAATTCTCATTTGTTTGACCACTAGTTTTGACAGACACTAATTTTTTAATGGGTCAAAACCTGAAAAGTCCAGGGAATCAGTGTTCCAGTAAAAGCCTTTGTAAGATTAAAGCATTTACTATAAATGCTTCTTAAAACCAAGATTGAAATCTCTCATGTGTGAAGATAAATGGACCCTCAAGGTCACTGTCTTTTTCTCATACCTTAATCAACTCTTCCAAAGCAGGCACTGTGCTTACAAGTGTGCCTCCATAAATAGAACATACCAGTCAGTTTATGGCCACTTCCTTTTCACCCTTCAAAAGGAATGTGACTGGCTTGGAGAGGGAAGTCAGTGAAAGGTGCTGCTGGTAAAAATAAAACAGGACTGGCTTTGTCGGAAACCCCTTCTAGCTACCCTTTATGCCCCAGGGAACATCTACTATTCTCAGAGTTGCGTTGTATCAAAAACATCCTGCATTTTTAGGTTCTGGAATTAAAATTTAAACCTGTATTCAGTTCACATCTAACTAAGTTTCAAAAGCTGCACCAAATCTACTAGGCTTTTTTTTTTTTTTTTTTTAATACTCTGCACTGCATGCTCTGTCTATATGCATGCGTTTGGATAATAAATATTAAATATGGGGGGACACACACACACAGAACCCATAAAATTAAAAATGAAACCAAACTGAACATTAAAAAATAGTACATGGTAACTAGGGAAATGAGTAAGGGCAGAAAATAAATTTGAGGTAACAACAGTGGCCCAACACCACTGATCTGAAATATCTGTAAAAATTCAAATAAGTTTGGAGATTCAAGTAACAAACCATCTGCTCCAACTTGGTCAGACTTCCCAGAGTCCCTGCTGAGTTTCAGTCCATGAGCCGGCACTCACACAGCTCCTTGTAAATCCTCTTCCGCACTCGGGGCATGTCTTCTTGGGAAAACTGGAAAGGCTGCTCTAAGGCGAGGCACTTGCAGTACTGCAAAGGTCCCAGAAACACTTAAGTGGCACGTGGAGTTATGTACCAGCCTAATGTATTTTACTAGATGCAGACCTAATAGAATAGGGTCTAAGGCAAATGTTAAAGTTTGTTTAAACTTGTAAAACTGTTTTAAAACATTTACCTCCAAATTATAGTCAATTTTCCAGGCAAGTATATGTCTTGGGATTCTGCCTCCCTCCCCACTCAATACTGTGAAAAGCAAAACCGATGAAGGGGCTCCAATTCTTCTCAAGGTGAGACCTGCTGAGAATGCAGCCAGACCTAACGTGGCCTTTAAGTGAGAACTTGAATGTGTTTACAAATGTTGAGTCATATGAGTGAGCCCATCTTCCAAGATCTTTGGAAATCTCTAAATTCATGGATTATATAATTTCCTTCATAAATGTAATGTATAACAACTTTTTCAATAGCCCTTTGAGACCTAAGATCTACAGCATGAGAAAGCACAGTGTTTAAATGTGGCCCTTATTTAAAATCTAATTAGTTTTTACTCTGTGGTTAAAGACCACCTGCCAACGGTTAGAAAAATATAGTTAATACCACCAATGCCAAGGGTCTATGAAACAGACAAATTCACGTCAGTCTCCAACGTGGCTTACCAATAGCCTCTGATAAGACATGGATGATACTAATTATTCATCCTCAGCCTTAGAAGGTGGTTCTTCCTAATGATAGTATATGAAAATACAGAAACTACTGCTTCCCAACAACAAAGGAGGGTTGGGAGGAAAAGTGTTCTGTTATCTGTACCTAGTACCTGTATACATCAGAGGGATCCCACTTCTCCTCCCTAAACCCAATAAATTTATAAATTGTAAATACTGAAAAAACTTTCTTTACCTGGAGCACAAATACTCCACAGTCACTGTCATTTTTCTGTTGTGGAATACACTAAGGGGAAAAACAAAACGATCATTAAAATAAAACCAAGTATTCCTCTTCAGGTAAGAAAAGCTGTTTTTATGGAAAAATGAGCAAGACAGGAAACTTGTCTGTATCCAAGACAGCTGGTGTGTACCTCTGGTATTCCAAGTGTTTGAGTTTATGGAGGCATCTGGCCATGAAAAGAGCTATCAATCAACCACAACTTAGAACATTTTGCCTAAATATGAGAAGCGGGAAATCAAATAAAATCCTATTTTAAAACTTCCATTTGGATAATTAGTTTTGCTATCAATTCATTGACAATGGAATCAAAATGGAATTGTGGATCAGAGAACGCAGTGCCAGAGCGTGGCATGGACTCTGAATACTTAGTAACAATGCTGCTTGGCAGTCTTCCCTTTTCATCTGTATTTCACAACTCTGTCCTATTCTTTTAAAGACATGGTAAAGGTAAGCAGTATGTTTTCCAAAGAACTGGTTACTGTATTCTGCCTAAAGTGTTGGAATATGAAAGATCCTGATTAAATTTAGAATACCTGGATATACTACTGGGTAAATTCAGAATATTCACAAGTTCAGTTCTGGTTTGAACTAATATACTAGGTTATTGAAAACACAAAACATAAGTTTAGAAGTTAGAATTTAGTACAGTTCAAGGATAAACAAATAAGCCTTGTCCCTTTGGGTTTGGGTTAAAGGTTTATTTCAAGACCCTGCCTTTTTAACAGTGTCTTTGATCCGGATAGACCTGAGATCAAAGACTTCACTCTGTCAATAGTTTTGATGGCCTTTGGGGAAGCTCACACCTAGGATTCAGTTTTCTCATCTATAATAAAGAGCTTCTTATCCCTAAATGACCTGCCTACCTCACAAGACTGTAAGGATCAAATAAGATCATACATACAAAAACACTATGAAAACAAAGCAGTGCCCATAAAACGGAAGACACTGATACTTGTGACAGGGTTAAGAGGCTACGCCTGCTCACTCTGCCCCTCACACAGCTTTTATGTCTATGGCCAAACATAGTGCTGCTTCTAGACTGTTCAGACTGAAGCACTCAGGCCACTTGTCTTCCCCAAATGCCTGGAAAGCAGCCCAGTGCACTTGCTCCCTTAGTGAATCCAAATAGTCATTTCAGTATTTCTCTGGGTCTACATGAGTCATCTGGAAATAAGAGCCATGAGGCAAGAGGCAGGTGCCACCAAAAAAAATTTTTCCTTTTTTTCAACAGAGCAACTATATCATTAGCAGCTGCCCCTGGGATGAAATGACTGAATTTATTTGCCCCAGCAGGCAGTGGGAAATTGGGCAGCCAGGTGATGAATACTGAACTGAGGTTTACTCTGAGCTGCCTCCCTGCAGCCTCTAGGCTCTCTGTTGGTATCTTCATGATCAGTCTTCATGTGCTTTTAAAGACACCCACCCCCTTAGACAATTCCAGCCCCTTGACATGCCTGGGTTTTCATTTTTATCACTTACTTACCTTGGTAACAGCAGTCTGCCAACCCTGAAGAAATTCAGGTCTATTTTTTTCTCTGGCTTCAGTCAGCAAATACTTTCTTATATTCTGGTTAAAAAGAAACCACAACACAGATGCTGTGTTCCATCAGTTGGTGAAAAATGGAACCTGCCCGCAGCAGACAGAAGCAAAGGAGGAGGCTGTGGCCCCACCACTGGGCAGAGTATGCATTAAAGAGTTTAAAGCTGGAACTTGATTTCAGACCTTTTTCACTTTATAGAGTGAAGGACTCAGACCTTCTGTACTGTATGCACTTAAGACTGTGGACACTGGTATATGCTTTAATTAGATCTTTTTATGAGATGGTCAGCCTTTTCCAGGAGTAAGTCAACTTGCTGAATTTGAAACTTAAATAAATACTGGCAAAACAAAAAGAAAGGCTTAATTACTGCCAATGCTCAACAAAGGGAAGGAACCCATGGCAGAAATCATTAATAACTGAAATGAAATTTAAACATTCTAGCCTTAGATATACTCCATGTTTTTGAGGGCTGCAGGTAAAAGTATCATTCAGCTTCTAGAAAGTGATACTTAAAACCCATCCTGGATACTAAATACAGTCAAGTCCACTGCTGAAATCTCTACCAAGACGAAGCCTACTGGAGTTCCTAATTTTCCCTTATGCCCTCCACCTCTTTGTGTATCTTTCTCTGCCTATCTTTTCTAAGGGTGAAGTCAGAGGTTACATGAATTAAATTAACCCCCTGAAGGTGGAGCAGAAGTATGTATGTACATGTAGAGATACAAGTATGTGTCTGTATATACATACATACATATACACATACACATATCTGCATATTCATATTTTCTTTCCATATATGGTATCATTCTGCAACTTGCTTTTCCAAACTCAGTATGTCTTGGAGATCTTTCCACGTTAGGACACAAAGATCTACTATATTCTTTTTAACTGCTATTGTCAGTTTAATATTGTGAATATACTACAGTGTATGTATTTAGCTATTCTGTTAGTAGAGCTAAATTTAGGTTGTTTTGACTCTTCACTATTATCAGTAATGCTGCAATGAACATCCTGGTGTATGCCCCATTCTTGTGTGCATATACAAGTATTTTTATGTAGTATATACCAAGAAATAGAACTGGTATGTAATAGGATATGTGTCTTTTTAATTTATAAGGCACTTAGAATTGCTTAGAATTGTAATTGTTCCCCAAATGGCTGTATCAATTTATACACTCCACCAGAAATTGAAAATGCCTGTTTCTTACACCCACTTTAGTACCATCAAACTTTTCCTAACATAATAGGCAAAAAATGGAACCCTGAGGTGGTTTTAATTTGCATTTCCCATATTTCTGGTGAGGCTGAGCATCTCTCCATGTGTTTAATGGCTATTTGCATTTTTCCTAAAAATTACTTATTTTATCCTTTGTCCCTTTCTATTAGATACTTCTTTTTCTTATTCATTTGTAGTTCTTTTTATATTCTGGATAGTGACTATTATCTATGTCACAAACATTTTCTCCAAATCTATCCCTTTTAACTTTATGACAGACAGAAGTTTTAAATGATGACATGGTCAAATTTATCAATCTGTTCCTTTATGTCTTTTGCTTTTTTTGGTTCTGCATAAGAAGACCTTCCATACTCTTTGTGTTTTATATTTAGGTCATTATTCCATCTGGAATTTGTTCTTATAAATAGTATGAAATAGAATCTGTATTTTACTTTTCCAAATAGATAGCTAATTTTCCCAATGGCATATATTGAATAGCCTGTCCATCCCCAACTTTATTATATACTAAGTTCCCACATATACATGAGCTACTTCTAGATTCTCTATGCTGTTCCACCAATCCACTTGTCTATTCCTAAACCAATATAATTAAAATAGTTTTAATTTTTAAAACTTTGTGATATGGTTTGACATCTAGTAGACCAAATATTCCTTTCTTCAGTTTTGATCTACTTCAAAACTATTTTAGCTGTTCATGCACATGAATTTTGCAATATGAATTCTAGGATGAGCTTATCAGGTTTCATTCAAAATCCTCCTGGGAAATTGATTAGGACAGAAATTAGTATATATTAGTTTAGGGAGAATTAATCTCCTTCCAATACTGAGTGTGCCTGTCTTCCCATCTATTCAGACTTCCTTTAAATACTTTAGAGTCTTCATCTCAAAGAATGTCCCCATTTTTTGTTAGGGTATATTCCTGGGTAATTCATGTCTTTGCTACTTTTGAAAATGGAATCTTTCTGTTTTCATTTACATTTTCTAACTGTGTGGGAGAATCAGGAAACATACTGATTTTTCTTGCTTTGTATCCCACCATCTTATTGAACTCTTATTAACTGAACTCTAATATTTTGCCAGATGATTCTCTTGGCTATAATACATTCTACAGAAGTTACTTTGAAGATACAAGCCAATTTTAGCTCTAAGAGAAACCAAGGAAAATGATTTCTATCCACATTCAAAATGTATTTTTAAGGGAAAGACAGAAAAAAATCTGATGAAATCCAAAACAGGGCATGTATCTCAGAGAGGGATCCAGATCATGGACAGCTACCTCTTCCCACCTGGAGATTCCTCTTGTCCTTTTCTCTGCCAACATTTTTGACATGACATGACAGAAACTGATCATCTATGGTACTGACTTCTGTTGTTCTATCCTAGAGCTGAGATACCATCTGGTCAATCACAAAATAAATGGGGAAAAAAAAGGGGGGGCAGTATATTAACTTACCTCTACACAAAACTTAAAATGAATGCCTTGGGAATCATAAAATGAAATAATTCGATTAGAGAGTGTCACAGTAATGAGAGACCAGTGGACTTCCAGGTGAATAGGAATCAACAGAAGACTCTTTTTAAACAAATCCACCTGATCAAGAAAAGAAAAAGAAATGTAGCCATCACCACAGGCTTTCCAAACCAACAACAAACAGCAGCTTCCATTTACTGACCTTTGACCTGTCCAAGGTCATAAAACTAGGAAGTGGTGAAGCCAGAATCTGAACCCAGATCTTAGTCTAAAGCCCATGTTTGTAACTAGTAAGCTAAAACACACAAGAAAATTGAAGATACAGAAAGCACTGTTTTCCATTTAACCTGCTAAACCTGTGCTTATTAACTACCTAATATGACTTAGCCCCTTATTTTTAAGCTTAACTTATTTTCTTATATACATATTTGACCTAGAATCAATTCTTATTTAGGAAGGAATTGTGGTATTAGAAAACAACATAGCCGCCTTTTAGCCTTCTATCTTTCTACAGATTCAGTACAGTAGTTAAGATCACAGGCTCTGAAGTTAAGTCTGGTCAAGTTCAAATTGTAGCTCTGCCACTTATTGGCCAGATGACTTTGGCAATTTTCATAGCTTCTCTGTGCCTTGATTTCCTCAATTATAAAATACAGATAACAATAGTACCGACCTTATGAAGTTGTTGAGAGTGACAATAAATGTAAAATGCACACAAGTGTGCTTAGCAAATTATATGTAGCCAATAAATCTTAGCTGTTATCATTAACACTACCTCGAATCTCTCAGATGTCGAAATTGAGAAAAAGAGCCTTGATAATTCTTCATGTCCTTCACATCCTCACTCACCCTTCATATCGTAATACATATCGTTTAAAAATCTAGAAATATTCACTATACCACTCAAAATCCCAGTTGTGGACTGGATGATAAAGTAGTAGGTACTCAATAAACATTCGTAAAAGAGTGAATGGATTTTTCTCAGGTGTTTCTTGTATTTTAGTGATTCCCTGGGTTAAAACAATTACAGGGCTATTTTCTTTTTTAATTATTTATTTTATTTTTGGCTGCGTTGGGTCTTCCTTGTGGTGCACGTGCTTCTCATTGCCATGGCTTTTCTTGTTGCGGAGCACAGGCTCTAGGCACAAGGGCTTCAGTAGTTGTAGCACGAGGGCTCAGTAGTTGTGGCTCACAGGCTCTAGAGAACAGGCTCAGGAGTTGTGGCGCATGGGCTTGGTTGCTCTGCAGCATGTGGGACCTTCCCGGATCACGGATCAAACCCGTGTCCCCTGCACTGGCAGGTGGATTCTCAACCACTGCGCCACCAGGGAAGTCCCTACAGGGCTATTTTAAACTAGATTCTTAGAAACTATTTCTCAAGCGTTCTTTGCTTTCTGATATTCAGATAATGTCCTGTTCTAGAAGAATCTTCTACCAGTCTACATGACCTTGTAACAAACCACTTCTGCTTTTCAGTTTCTGTATCCATAAACCTGGGAGGTGAGGTGGACAGGAAATACTAAATAGGACAGACAATTGGTCCTTTCCAGCTCAAAAATTCTGAGTAACTAAAACAAGAAATCATATTTAAAATACAGCATTAAATGAGACCAAATTTACACTTTTCTCAAAAAGAAACTTTTTTCTTAATTATAAATCAATTTTAAAATAAAAATTACAAAATACAGATAAAAGGATATACTTCAGGTTATGTCTTTCCAGATCTTTGTCTTCTTTTTAATATATTAATTTTCACACACACACACACACACACACACACACAACCTTATTACATATATGTAATTAAGAATGACGTGTGTGGAGTGACTAAGATAGAAAAATAGAGGATGTGATGATGAAGAGTCTGGTTGTTAACAGGCTTTCTTAGATTGAGAGATAATGTCTAAACAAGACTGAGTTTGGAGCACATTTCTTCAACATGTGTAGGTTAAAGGTTTCACTTGTCAGGTGGAGTGTGTATTGAGACTGTGTATTGAGACTTGTGTATAAACAAGAAGGTAGGCACAAAGCCCTCCGGTTATCAGAGGATTTAGCTTCAGGAGAAATGGGGGGTTATCTACTCTAGATGGCAAAGAGTTGGGAGAGGCTCACGGGCTTGGCATGCTAATAAGGTAGAATTAGAAGATGAACTTTCAAAACACATTGTTTACAAAAATCTTTCTCAATGAACTATGCCCTCTCTGTATGTATTAAAAAAGTTGGTTTCTCATTTGGATAATAAAGTGGAGAGCTAGTAGTGGGAACTTATCTAATTCAAAGTTAGTACTTAAATTTCTAAGAAAAATATATCTGAAACAGTAACAAGTTGTATATTGCCAAAAACTACAGGAAAAAATGAAATATAATGCCTTGATTTGGAGATGAAAAGAGCTTGAAATACATAAAGTACTTTAAAATTGTAGAAAATATAGTTCAAAATGATGAAATAAGAATGATGAAATAAGAACATGCTACAGCAGGAGGGACAAAAAAAAAAAAAGAATGATGTGTGTGGTCAATTGTATTACTGATCTCAATTATTTGGTGTCCTCCCTGTAAGAGGATTATACAGAACTACCTATTACCATGTGGCTTCACTGCCCCTTCCAGGGGGAAAAATGTAGTCATATGATTCGCTGTAAAGAGAAATGAACTTATGTCATGACCAAGCTGAAACTTCAAGAGCCATCATGTGGCCCTGAGACTGACATGTCTGAAGATTAGGTGCTGCTCCTTCAGTTTGGGTCCCATTAAAGGAATAAAGATGAGAAAACACAGGATCATCTCCTTAGATATAGGGAAAAGCATTTGATAAAATTCAACATCCATCTATGATTAAAAGCTCTCAGCAAACTAAGAATAGGAGGGAACTTCCTTAACCTGATAAAGAGCATCTACAAAAAACCTACAACTGACATCATAAACAGCAGTGAAAAACTGAATGCTTTCCTCCTAAGATTAGGAACAAGGCAAAGGTGTCCTCTCTCATTACTTTTATTCAACAATGTACTAGGGGCTTCCCTGGTGGCGCAGTGGTTGAGAGTCTGCCTGCCAATGCAGGGGACACGGGTTCGAGCCCTGGTCTGGGAAGATCCCACATGCCGCGGAGCAACTAGGCCCGTGAGCCACAACTGCTGAGCCTGTGCGTCTGGAGCCTGTGCTCCGCAACAAGAGAGGCCGCGATAGTGAGAGGCCCGCGCACCACGATGAAGAGTGGCCCCCGCTTGCCACAACTAGAGAAAGCCCTCGCACAGAAACGAAGACCCAACACAGCCAAAAATAAATAAATAAATAAATATTTAAAAAAAAAAAAAGAAAACCGGTCTCTTTAAAAAAAACAAAAAAACAAAAAAAAAACAATGTACTAGAAGTCCTAGCCAGTGCAATAAAGCAAGAAAAAGATGGCATACGATTTGGAAAGGAAGAAATAAAACAGTCATTACTTACAGACATGACTTTCTATGAAATTCTCACATAATCTACAAAAAGCTCCTAAAACCAGTGAGTGAGATTGACAAGTCACAGGATACAAGGTCAATTTACAGAAATCAATTGTATTTCTATATACTAACTGCAAACAATTGGAAGATAACATTTTAAAAATTCTGTTTTTAGCAGTTTCATCAATATGAAGTACTTAGGGATACATTAAAAAAAAAAATAAGAGCTCACATGCCACAATTAAGGAGCCCAGCGGCTGCAACTAAGGGACCTGCAAGTTGCAACTAAGGAGCACATGTGCTGCAACTAAAGGAGCTGGTGAGCCACAACTAAGGATCCCGCCTGCTGCAACTAAGACGCAGCGCAACCAAATAAATAAATACGTGCAAGACCTGTACACTAAGATTTATAAAATATTGCTGAGAAAAATTAAAGACCCAAATAAATGGAAAATATACCATGTCATGGACTAGAAGACTTAATACCGTTAAGATGTCCATTCTCCCCAAATGAACATACAGATTAAACACAATCCCAATCATAATCCAGCAAGTTTTTTAAAAGTAGAGATTGACAAAATGATTCTAAAATTTATATGAAAATGCAAAAGGACCTAGAATTGCCAAAGCAATTTGGAAAAAGAAGGCTAAAGCTGGACACTTACACTGATTTAAAGACAAACTGTAAAGATAAAGTGATCAAGACAGTGTGGTATTAGCATAAAAACAAAGAGATCGATGCAAGAAAACATAAAGTCCAGAAACAGACCCATACATATATGGTCCACTGACTTTCTACAAAGATGCCAAAGCAATTAAAGTGGGAAAGAGAAGCCTTTTCAGGAAATGCCAATGGAGGGAAAAAAAAAAGAACCTTGATCCCTACTTTATGTCTTACACAAAAACTGAGATGTACCAGAGATGTAAATGTAAAACCTAAAACTATAAAGCTGTTAGAAGAAAACATATGAGGCAACTATTTTTTAGACTGGATATAGAAAGCAAGACTATAAAAGAAAAAAGTATGGTAAATTAGATTTCATCAAAATAAAAATCTCCATTCATCAAAACACATGTTTAGGGACTTCCCTGGCGGTCCAGTGGTTAAGACGCCACACTCCCAATGCAGGGGGCACTGGTTCAATCCCTGGTCAGGGAACTAAGATCCCAAATGCCTCATGGTGTGGCCAAAAAAAAAAAAAACCACATATTTAAGAAATAAGTATAAAAGCCACAGACTGAGAGAAAACAATAAAAAAGTATAGATCTGACAAAGGACTTACATCCAGAACTCAATAATAAGCACTTCTTTATTACAAAACTTTTCATTTTTTAAAAAAATTAATTTATTTATCTATTTTTGGCTGTGTTGGGTCTTCATTGCTGCATGCGGGTTTTCTCTAGTTGCGGCGAGCAGGGGCTACTCTTCATTGCAGTGCGCGGGCTTCTCACTGCAGTGGCTTCTCTTGTTGAGTAGCACGGGTTCTAGGCACGCAGGCTTCAGTAGTTGAAGCACGCGGGCTCAGTAGTTGTGGCTCGTGGGCTCTAGAGCGCAAGCTCCGTAGTTGTGGCGCACAGGCTTAGCTGCCCTGCAGCATGTGGGATCTTCCTGGACCAGGGATCGAACCTGTGTCCCCTGCATTGGCAGGCGGATTCTTAACCACTGCGCCACCAGGGAAGTCCCAAACTTTTCATTCTTATCATTCACCCATTTTTCTATTGAGTTGGTGAGGTCTTTTTCTTATTGATGTGTAGAAGCACTTTATATATTTAAATAATTAGTTCTGTGATTTGAATTGCAAATATTTTTTCCCAGTTTACTGTTTGTCCTTTTAGGTAATTTAATTAATTCTTTTTTTTTTTTTATGTCATCTGAGTTTTAAGTTGTACACAGAATGGACTTTGCTACTCTGAGATTATTTTTTTAAAGTTCTGCTATAGATTTCCTTTGTACTTCCACTGTTTCACTGTCTTGTTGCATTCAAATCCTTCGTCGTTCTGTAATTTATCTTAATGTAGTCTAATTTAGTGAGTACTTAATTCTTCTATCTTTCATTTTTTCTTTAATAATAATGTATTTATGGCCATTATTTTTTCCTCAAAACAGCTTTCATTATGTTCCATAGTGGTTGGTAAGATGTGTTCCCCTTTCTATCCTTTTCTAGACAGTTTGTATATAATTTCATTTTTTATTTTCTTTTAGACCCAGGGGTTATTAAATCAAGGGTTTATATCAAGTGCATTTTTTTAATTAAGATTTTTTTTAGTCATCTTTTAATATTTATTTTTAATTTAACTGAACTGTGGTTAAGGAATAGTGTAATAATTTTCTTTGTGGCCAAGTACATGGTCAATTTTTTACAAATGTTCCTTAGATATAGGAATAAATGTATATTCTCTTTTTGAGGGGTATAAAGATCTAGTATATATCTATTAAACCAAAAGCACTGGTTGTATTATTTTTTATTTATGATCTTATTTTTTATCTACTAGATTTGTCCAACTATGAAAGAGGTCTCCCACTATCACTATTTACCAAGGTCTCCTAGCTTTTGTAATCATTGTTATATCTCCTATGTATTGAAGTTTTATCATACAGTGTACTTTTCACCTTAAATTCTACCTCATCTGCTGTTAATACTGCTATTCCTCCTTTTTGCTTGCCACTTTCTTTTGGTTTGCATTTGCCTAGTACCTCTTTACCTGTCACTTTACTTTCAAGCTTTCTTTTTCATATTATTTTATGTTTACTTCTTATACACAGCATATAGCTGGATTTTCTGATTTAACCCAATCTGAGAGGGTCCAGAGGATGGAACAATTTAACTTATTCTATTTAATGAAATGACTCACATATTTATACTTGACTTTATTCCTTCATTCTCATGTTGTTTATTATTCGGGAATTCTTCCATGAGTGTATATTTTTCCACGCTATTTACAAGGCATACCTTGTTTTACTGTACTTTGCAGATATTGCATTTTTTATAAATTGAAGGTTTATGGCAACCCTGCATAGATAGTCTATTGCCACCCTTTTTCCAACAACATTTGTTTTCTTCATGTCTCTGTGTCACATTTTGGTAATTCTTGCAGTATTTCAAATTGTTTTATTATTATTTTATTTGTTATGGTTATCTGTGATCAATGATCTTTGATATTACTGCTACAACTCACTGAAGGCTAAGGGGATGGTTAGCATTTTTTAGCAAAAAAGCATTTTTAATTAAGGTATGCACATTATTTTTTTAGACATAATGCTATTGCAAACGTAAGGGACTACAATATAGTGTAAACATAACTTTTATACGCACTGGGAAACCAAAAAATCCAGTGACTCACTTTATTGCAATATTCACTTTATTGTGGTGGTCTGGAACCAAACCTACAATATCTCCAAGGTATACCTGTCTAACCTTTCTCTAATCCATACTACATATGATCATCTTTCCTCAGCTATGTAACTTTTCCTGGTTAAGTGGCATCCTATTATATGTATGTACAGTTTTAATTTGACCAATCCCCTACTAATTAGTTGTCCTCAATTTTTCTAATATCAACACCACCACAGCCCATCCAATGGCACAAGCCACATACTCAGAAGTCATCTTTCACACTTCCTTCTCCTTCATTCCCATAACCTACTCATCACCAAGTCCTGTTATTTTACTCCCTAGGTCACACTCATATTTGTGTACATCTTCCATCACTACCATTCTAATTTAAAGTATCATCTATCTGCAGTGGCCTCCTGTTCTACCCACATCAACTTTGCTCCCACACTCGTCCAGCTTCTTCAGTGCCACCAGAGCAGACTACAAATTGGATGTCGTCACCTACAACCCTTCAATAGATTTTTACGCATTTAGGATAAAATTCAAAACACAGACCTCAAGGCCCTGATCTCTGGATCAGATCCACTTTATGCCACTCTCTTTGCTCTGCATTCCAGCTACACTAGTCTTCTCCCATGCTTCTACCATAATATAAAAATGATGACCACTTAATGTGTGTTTATCATGTACTTAGTGGTTTACATGCATTATCTCATTTAATCCTCACAAGATAAATAAAACTGATATTTCTATTTTATAGATGATGAAACTGAAGCTTAAAGGAATTAAGTAATTTGCCCAAGGTCTTAAAACCAGTTAAGTGGCTGAACCAGGATCTGAACCCAAAAAATCTTATATGTTCTGGTATAATGTTATAAGTCATAATTCTAGTTATTACTTTAAAATGTATATCTCAGAAATAACTAAATTTCCTTGTCAATTGCATTATTATGAACTTTCATCAAATCTTTAACCGTGGTCATTTTTAAGTCTTTTGTCATTTACAGACAGTTCTGGGTGTACTCTGATGCTTTTGCAAATATGTTCCTATAAAAGGGTTTCATCTTCAAGGAATTCATGGAAAAGACTCTTGACAAGTACAGGTTTCTGGTAACTGACTATACTGCTGAACTGAATGAATAAGCATTTTCAGAACTCTAATGGAAAACTGATGAACTCATAAAAGTGCTAACAAAAGATCAAGATTAAAAAAAAAAACAAATTAATTACATGGGACTGAGTGAACTGATGAGGATGATTATAATTTTTGTGACTTTGTTTGAATAATAATAAAAAAAAAAATCCCAAAGGACTCAGGGGCAAAAAATATACAAATCAATTTTCACTGCAAAGTAAAGGAGCTGTTACAGTGGAGGATTACTGGACTGAATGTCAATATTATGACATAGTATGAGTGTGTTTCGTGTTTGGTAATTGCAATCATTGTTGCTTTTGTTGTGGTCATCCATTTACAATGCTTGGTGTCAGTCTATTTACCTCTTGTAAAAATACAGTGTGTGTGTGTGTAAAAAAAAAAAAAAAAAAAAAAAAGGATCTGAACCCAGGTCTGAATCCTGGGTTCGTTATATCTATTTCCCCAGATGTGCACTCTTCAACCACATTTAGTTTATCTTGCCACTACTGATGATGCCTTGAACATATTACCTATATAGCAATGTTCAATCAGGTGTTTGTACTTTGCAAAAAATTATTTCCACCCACAACTACGTAAAACAAGACTTAACTCCTAATTTCTCTAACCCATCCAGTATAAAAAGTGAAAAGTTACAGTATCTCTAGACCTATGACTGTGGATTTTGAACTTGTTGGTAATTTCAAAATATCAAAAATAGAATATAAATAGGCTTTTAGAATAATGTTTCTGACATAGTCAATGAATACTGAGAGAAATTAAGGTTGGAAAGTACCTTAGGGATTGCTCTAATTTATCATTTTGTTTTATAAATAAGCAATCTGAAGCCCAAATTAAGTGTCTTGCCTAAGTTGTACAGCAAGCTAATAGCAATGTCAGAACCATGAACTTCCAATCCAGTGCTTTCTGTTATAGCAGATTCCAATCAACTGAATAGACTCAAGAATTTTACTAGTGTCTTGTCTTTCAAGCAAAAAGATTCCTTTGCGATGACCTAGGGGGTGGGATAAGGAGGGTAGGAGGGAGGCTCAAGAGGGAGGGGATATGGGGATACATGTATGCATATGGCTGATTCACTTTGTTGTACAACAGAAACTAACACAGTATTGTGAAGCAATTATACTCCAATAAAGATCTATAAAAATAAATAAAATTTAAAAATAAACATAATCAAATGATGATGATAAAAAAATAGATTCAAAGAAACAAAAAAAACTTACATTAAAAAGCCTGTTTCTAATTAACATCATAATTGGCAATAAAGTTATCCTTCCACTCAAAGTGGCTTATCATCTGCATTTCAAATTTAGAATAAAAAAGAAATTTAAAAAAAAAAAGAAATAAAGAGAATACCTTTTTAGTCCATCTTTTTACTCCATTATATCCTTTGGTTACCAGCTGTCTATGAAAAAAGCTGTTGAAGAAGTGAACCTAGAAAGACATCAAATACAAGCACTCAGATTATATTAAGCTGTGCCAAGACTTAACTTCACAAGAAAATGGAAATTTTAAAATCCCTGAAAGATGGACCATAAAATGAGGAAAAGTTTCTTCTTAAAAATAATGACTAAAACATACATTAACCAGTTCAAAGAAGACTGTTCCAAATTTTCATTAGGATGACCTTACAGATGTGGTTGGTCTATAGTCAGAACTGGAATGGGGCAGTAAATAAATTACCTGAATCCAATCAAGTAAAGAAGCAACCTGATAAATCTCGTCAAATCAGGTGATAAAGTTGAAAGAGGCTATGAAAGAATCAGGTAACAATTACTTTGAATTCAAGGGATGTGGAGTACAGAACTAACCCCATCTGAAGGATGTGGATTTGGAGACTCCTATAGTCATAACAACTATAAAAAGCCTTTAGCATGAACATTTCTAGCACTGAAAAAAATTACCCTAGTCGTATGTAGCATCATGTCCTGCATCCTTGGCTTTTTCAAAATTCTGGCTTATAGATGAGTATCAGCTCACCTGAGACAGTAAACATACTATGGTCTTAAAGTGTTCACTCAGTAACTTTGACTCACTTGAGATGATAAAACTTGAGATGATAAAAGCCCTTAGTGCTGAGGTTCTCAGGGTGTGGTCATCAGACCAGCAGTATCAGCATCACCTGGGAACTTGTAAAAAGGGAAATTCTCAGGCCCCACTCCAGTCCTACTAAAGCAGAAACTGTGAGGGTAGGGCTCAGCAATCTGCTTTCTGAGGATTCTGATGCACACTTGTTTTGAGAATCACACAGTTTAAGATATCAATAAAAAAGGCTTGTAGTAGCTATCTCTAGACAGTAATCCTCAAACTTTGAGTCCTTCAGAATCTGCAGGGCTTGTTAAAACACAGACTGCTGGGCCCCACCTCCAGTTTCTGATTTAGTAGGTGTGGGCTGGATCCAAAACTCTGCATTCCTAGTGAATTCCCAGGTGATGCTGATGCTGCTGGTTTGGAGACTATACTTTGAGAACCACGGCCTTGGTTAGGTGTCCTTTTCATCCAATGAAGGTTTAGAATTAAATGTAGTGGTAATGAAGGGAAATTATACTCTTGAAATTAATACTTTTATGTTAAAAATCATCTGGTGTTTAAATCTAAACATACAGGTGTATGTTTAGATTTCTGATGATTAAGAGAATTTGAAAAAATAGAGACTCTGACAGATTAGCTTCATGATACCAATTTAAAATGTATAGCAGATTTTTGATTTTAAGTGGAAAGTTATGACATTTTGTCTATATTAATAAAGTGTTGGAATCTAAGATTCATTATATTTACCTGTTTAAATTATTAGATTTATAAAAGTTTATAAAGTACTTGGAAAGGTTTTGCTTGTTGAAATTAAAGGCTGCCCATCAGGCAATGTGAGTAATCAGAAAGAAAATTTAATATATTAAATTTTAAAAAATAGTAACTAAGCTCTTGAGGGAATTTTAGAGTTTAAGGGGGGTTAGTTTGTATTTAAACTGAGTACCAAAGATTAATCCAAGAAAAAGTGAAGATGAATACTACTTTACTACATTTTTAAAGGGAGTAATACATTAAGTTAAAATTTTTTTAAGTTAAATTTAAAAACTCAAAGCAAATAGTCCTTTTTGTGCATCTCCCCACTAAAGAAAATAAAAGCCTCCTCAAGGTATCAAAAAACACACCCATTCTGAAATAAATAAGCAGGAAAACACTGGCATCATGATTTTCTTATGCTGAAATGATTTTTATAGACCTAATGCGCAATCCTAGCACATATCAAGACAAAAACCTCCTTTTAAAAATCTAAGAAATATCAAATAATTACATAAAGTTAAAAAAAAAAGCTTCTTCCTTTAATACACAAGGACTTTTTCTCCTAAAGAGAAAGTTTTCACTTACTTTGTCTGGGACTGCATCCATTATCAGCTCACCGTACATATTAATGACCTATAAAAAGTCAACATAAAACAAGCTCACTAATAACCCTATGCAATTCAGAACATCCACTCAGAATGAATAACATATTGCTACTGCTAACAGTAATCAAACCTTTCCAATACTGTACTGGGTTAGTGAATGAGTCACTTCAGTAAGTACTAAAGAATCCTTGATTCCAAAAGATAATTGTGAGGCCAACCTAGAGGTTATTAATTACATTTTATTGTCCAATATCCTCTGCAACTTCCATGCTGAGAATATACAATACACTAACCTGGTCATTCAGCCAATTCTGACCATCCAGGGTTGCCAGATCATCCATATCCAGCATGTGCTTATTGTAGAAGATGCGGAAGTTGCATTTTTGATGTCTGGCCCGATAGTTTGTTATCTCCCTGTTGATAAAAGGTTTTCTGAAACAGAAATATTTTGAAAGAAAAAGTAAAAAAAAAAAAAAAAACCACGAAACAAAAGTTCAACTCTGTTTATTGCTAAGTATCTTTTTTTTTTTAAATCAAGAGAAAAGTCATATAAGCCAATAATTTTCTTTTCAATGGCTTAACTTAAGCATCATTGACAAACCTATTAGAAAAGTCTTCGTTAAAGACATCTTTTAATCTTCCGAGGACATCTTTTTCACTGAGTGGGACCAAACTGCCATACTTCTTCATAACCTCATCTAGGAATCCTAAATAAAGGAAGAAAGAAAAATTAAGATGGAAAAGCCATTTTCAGCAAAGTCATTGTCCCATTACTTAACCTATACACAACACTTAATGTACATTTAACCTACATTACTAAATGCATTATAAAAAGAAATCTTTTAAAAGTTATACTTTGTAAAAAAAAAAAAAAAAAAAATTAAACGGATCAGGCCCTCACCATTCCAATCTAGAGAAAAATGCTCTAAGGCATCATTTCACATTGGATTTTTAAGCTACTGATGCATTGTTAGAAAATGGATAGCTGAAACTAAAGACTGACATTTTTCAGTATCTTAACCTTGGAGAAGAATCCTATCTCCCAAAGGTAAAACCTAAAGGGTTAATCACCTAGTTAAGTGTGTCTATCACATTTGGTAACTGAAGAAATTATCTTTTTAAAAATCACAATTAGAGGGCTTCCCTGGTGGCGCAGTGGTTGAGAGTCTGCCCGCCAATGCAGGGGACACGGGTTCGAGCCCTGGTCTGGGAAGATCCCACATGCCGCGGAGCAATTAGGCCCGTGAGCCACAATTACTGAGCCTGCGCATCTGGAGCCTGTGCTCCGCAACAAGAGAGGCCGCGATAGAGGCCCACGCACCGCGATGAAGAGTGGCCCCCACTTGCCGCAACTAGAGGAAGCCCTCGCACAGAAACAAAGACCCAACACAGCCATAAATAAATAAATAAATAATTTTTTTTAAAAAATCACAATTAGAGAGAACTGTTGAGATCACTGTCATTGTATTTATTATTTGATAAAGGTGTGAAATTTCACATCTCATAACAAGGGACATATACTAAGGCATTTTTAATATCATACAATTTGACAGTTATTTTAACACTCATGATACTGCATAACCCTAAGAGGTGAGCTTAACCTTATGAAGTGAGCTTAACCCTATGAAGTGAGCTTAACTGGATAACAGCTGGTGAGGCATGTTTTAAAAGAGGAAACAGAATTAAAGAATGACTTCTTGGCCAGGATACAGGCTAGTCTTTACGTCAACTTAAGTAATAGGTATATGCATTTTAATGGTTTCCAAGAGGACCCACTGAAGAAATATACCTAAAAATACTCTAGGAAATAAAACCAGGCCATTATTTCTAAGTAACTACAAAGAAGCTGAGGGAAGGCTTAGAGGCTCACAGAAGTGGAGATATGACTTAGGCTATCCACTGATGCTGAGTGGGGAGAGCAACAGTCTGGCTAACCATCGGTCTGACAGTTAAGTCCACCGAGTTAAGATGGAAAAAATGAGGACTGTTAGTCACTTATTTTACCCAGCCCCCTAACTTCAAGAATGGCCTCTGCTAAGTATCTATATAAAACGGACAGGAATGATTACAACACAGTAACTGTCCTGGAAATAGAGTGTTTTGTATGCGGGAGGAGCAGACAAATGTGTGAAAAACCTATTTTCCTCCTGTTAGTCTCCCACCAGAGTGACTCCCAATTTGAAAGGCTTAAGAGTATAGTAAGCAGTATAGTAAGAGTAAGTAAGTAAAGAGTTGCTTGCTTATGTCTGCTCCTGGTCTAGGCTTTAGGCATACAGAAGACAGAAAGGGAGTCCCATGTTCCAGTTTAGTCAGAGCAGGAGATGACTTGGGGCTTCTAAACTAGGAATCCGTTGGGCCTGTTTGCCGACAGCGTTTACTATATCATATCTTACAGTTGTCTAAGCGTAGTCTTGTGTCTACGTGGGAGAATGGACCCAAACAGAAGATAAGGATTCCCAACATTTGAGAAACTGCATTTAAGGAACAAATTTTATACAAAAATATTGCCCCTAATAACAAAAAGTTAAACTTTAGGCCCAGCAACCTTAATTGAGACTCTTCAAATAAGAACGCAATCTCTTCTACCAAGTGAATATGGACCCAATTCCAAACTTGTAACAAGAAGTGTCCTTGTTATGTTAACAATGTTATTTCTGGACGGCAGTGTTTGGGGGATTTTAAGTTGTTATGTTTAAGTTGTTATGTTTTTTTCCTCTTATCCATATTTTTGTTTTCACTTTCAGATGATAAACATGGATTGGTAATGCAGTAGAAAAGCCCTACCTGGATCTTCAAGGAGAACCCTAATGACAATGTCTCACTGATGCACACCATTATCTCACTAGGACCAGAAGTAAACAACAGTTAAAATGCACTCATACTGAAGCCCGCGTGCCTAGAGCCCGTGCTCCACAACAAGAGAAGCCACTGCAATGAGAAGACTGTGCACTACAACAGAGTAGCCCCCGCTCTCCGCAACTAGAGAAAGCCCACGCACGGCAACGAAGACCCAATGCAGCCAAAAATAAATACATAATTAAAAAAAAAAAAAAAACCACTCATAAGCCAAGCACTAGCATACCTCGTTTCATCCTTATAACTATCCTATGTGTTAGACAGTATCCCTACTTTAAAAATGGAGACAGGCGGCTTAAGGAGGTTAAATAACTTCCCCAAGGACCCTTAACTAGCATATGGCAGAAATCAGGTTCTGACCGTAGGTTATGTGACAACAGAAACTGAGCCGTTAACGTCTATGCCAGCTCCAATGCAGAAAATATCTATTATCTCTTCTCTACAAAACAACTTAGTTCTTCATTTTACCTTTCCCTTCTAATACCCATGGGCCAAGAGTAACCCAAAAAACAGACTTCTTAAAATTAGAGTTAGGGAATTCCCTGGTGGTCCAGTGGTTAGGATTCCGCGCTTCCACTGCAGGGGGCAGTGGTTCGATCCCTGGTTGGGGAACTAAGATCCCACTTGCTGCAGGGCTCAGCCAAAAAATAAAAATAAAAAAATAAAATGAGAGTTAAATTCACTATTTATCCACTTGTTTTCACCAAACCAATGAATCAAAAAGGAAAATGCATTTGGAACATACAATTTCTTTTATTCCAAAAGTACTAAAATTTTAGTATGACCAAGAAACAAAGGATAAAATATTAGGAAAAAACAAAACAATGAAAAATTAGAGTTCAAATTATATTCCATCCTGTAAGTACAAAAGGTAATAATGTGAAAAACAAAAACTGAGGTGTTTTTTAGAAGTTAAATTACTCATCATGTTAAACCAACTGTGTTAGACAGCTTTTTCTTGCAACAACTGATATGGGTCACTTGGATCACATCCCACCCTGAAAGTGGAAAGGGGTTCAATGCGTTGTGCACATATGAAATGCAACCACTTGGTTCTCCAACAAGATACAATACATATGTCAGAAAGGTCCCATCAAAAATAAGAAAGGCACGAAATATCTAAGAATATACTTAAGGAATGTGCTTAAGTTTATTAAACTTATTAAACAAGTGAAAAGCACTACCAAATTCTAGTAAGGGACACAGGTCAATAAATGGAGTAATTCTTTGGTTTTTAGACAGGAAAACTCCATATTAAAATGAATGCAATTTTCCCTAAATTAGTCTATTAAATGTAATGCAATACCAATCAAAAGCCACTGTTTGTTCATTGGTTTAATTGAAAAAACAAATCCAAATTCACCTTGGGACAAAAATGTGAGAAATTCTTAGAAATTTTTGAAAAAGATTAAGGAGGAGAGGTGAACAGGGGCAAGAGAGAAGAGGAGAAGGAGGGCCTACTCCCATCAAATTATAAAACCAAATAACAGTGATTGAAGCAGAATAGTGATATCACAGAAACAGAGAAACCAACCAGATAGGAATCCGAATGGCAGGCAGCATCTCATAATCATGGGGAAAAGATGAATTAATCAATAAATAGGGGCTTCCCTGGTGGCGCAGTGGTTGGGAGTCTGCCTGCCAATGCGGGGGACACGGGTTCGAGCCCTGGTCTGGGAGGATCCCACATGCCGCGGAGCAACTGGACCCGTGAGCCACAGCTGCTGAGTCTGCGCGTCTGGAGCCTGTGCTCCGCAACGAGAGGCCACGGCGGTGGGAGGCCCGCGCACCGTGATGAGGAGTGGCCCCTGCTTGCCGCAGCTAGAGAAAGCCCTCGCACAGAAACGAAGCCCCAACACAGCCAAAAATAATAAATAAATAAATAAAAATTAAAAAAAAAAATAGTATTAGAACTACCAAGTAAATCTTTCGTTCACAGTTGAAATTCATTTTGGTGTAAAGAATGTAGGAATCCATCTTTACTTTTTTCCAAACACCTACATGTAAAAATAACACATTAATAGTCTAGAAAATAGGGCTGAATATTTTTATAAACTTGAAATGGGAACAAGCTTTAAGTATTTATTCTAGTATCAATACATGACCATAAACATTTTAAAATAAAGTGGCAGCCACCCCATAATTCCTTTAGAACTTTTATGCCCTAATGAACATGTATGTCTTAAACATTTAAGTAGCAAACTATACTCACTCTTCTGGAAGCTGCTTTTTTATATTTAATACATGAATTTTTTTTTCCTAAGTCAATTCAAAACAATCTAGTGGTCCATTAAATTGATCTGCCATATTTTAACCAATTCCCTGCTGATGACCATTTAAGTTGTTAATTTTTAGCTCTCTAAATAATGTTACAATTAAAACCCTCAATATATCCTTGTTCTAGTGTTTCCTTAGAACACACTTGCTAAAATTCAAATTTCTGAGGGAACTCCCTGGCAGTCCAGTGGTTAGGATTCCATGCTTTCACTGCCGAGGGCAAGAGTTTGATCCCTGGTCAGGGAACTACGATCCCGCAAGCCAAAAATTAAAAACTAAAAAACTTTTCAAATTTCTGGGTCAAAGGACACTAAAACTTGCAGATTTTCACTTATGAATTTGGTTATCTATATTTATGAGATTTTAATGTTTATGGAGTCAAATTGGTATATTTTTATTGCTTCTGAGTTTCCTATCATGCTTTAAAATGTCTTATCAATATGAGATTATAAAAATGGTCTCATGTTCTTTTTTTTTTAACAGCTTTAGCTATGATTCACATACCACAAAATTCATCCTCTTAAAAGTCTACAATTCAGTGGGTTTTTATATATTCAGAGTTGTACAACCATAACCATTACCATTACCTAATTCCAGAACATCTGCATCACTCCACAAAAAAACTTTGTATGTATTAGCAATCACTCCTTATTCCCCCCCTCCCCACCCCCTGGCAACCATTAATCTACTTTTTATCTCTATGTATTTGCCTACTCTGAACATTTCAAATCGATAGAATCATATGGTATGCAGCCTTTTGTGCCTGACTTCTTTCACTTAGCATGTTTTCAAGGTTCACCCAAACTGAAATATATCAGTACTTCATTCCTTTTTATGGCAGAATAACATTCCATTGTATAGATATACCAAAATTTTATTCATCTATTCATCAGTTGATGGACATTTAGGTTTTTTCCACTTTTTGGTTATTATGAATAATGATGCTATGAATATTTGTGTACAAGTTTTTGTTTATCTGTATTTGTTTCTAATTAGTTAACTTTTCAATCCACCTGGAACATATTGTGATACAGGAATCTATTTCTTTTCCTTCCAAAACAGCTAATCTGAGTACAGAATCCTAGACTTTCCTACCCTCCCTGAAATTTTTTAAAGTTGTCTTGTACAAACATAACACTACTGTTATTGCAAAGCATTCAACTTGGTTTTGAAGGGAGTAACTTTCTGAACAAATACTGCATCAGTTTATGCAATATTTGATAAAAATATGAAACACAAAAGTAAATTTTGATAAGTACAATAGGCTCTTAATAAATATATAAATACAAAATGAGCATAATGTGCAGTTATATTAGAGAAGAGCCAGCATTCAGGACACCAGAGAATATTGGCTAACACTACAAAGTCAATTAAGGGAGCATATACCATGCTGATCGTCCTATACTAATTCCTATTCTGACTGCTCTATTAATCTTGATTACTCGAGTTTAGTTCAATTTGTCTCTTCCATTGTGTTGGCTTTCCCCAGATGTTTGGTGATAGATTATAGGCTCGGGGCTTCCCTGGTGGTGCAGTGGTTGGGAGTCTGCCTGCCAATGCAGAGGACACGGGTTCGAGCCCTGGTCTGGGAGGATCCCACATGCCGCGGAGCGACTAGGCCTGTGAGCCACAGCTACTGAGCCTGCGCGTCTGGAGCCTGTGCTCCGCAACAAGAGAGGCCGCGATAGTGAGAGGCCCGCGCACCGCGATGAAGAGTGGCCCCCGCTTGCCACAACTAGAGAGAGCCCTCGCACAGAAACGAAGACCCAACACCGCAAAAACAAACAAATAAATAAATTAATAGATTATAGGCTCATCTCTACTTGAATAACTTGCGGGTGGAGGGAAGGCTGTGATGGGCAGTAGCTTTTGCTCTGCCTTGAACTATTTTCAATGTGGGGATGCTAAGAACCCCCAAAACTGTTCTTCTGGAAAGGGTTGTTCTTCATTCTTGCCAGGCGTTATAAGTAATGGGGCAGGAGGAGAGGGGAATGTCCTGTCTCTCCACACCAATCTCCTATTCTTAGAATTTCAGTGCTATATGTCAATTATATCTCAATAAAATTGGGGTGGGGGGAGAAATTTCAGCTTGATAGCAAATATCCTCCTTGCTGATAATGGCACAAGCAGGGAGAGATGCTTTTGTGGAGATTTTCCAACTACTCAGTCTTTTACCATGGGTCTCCCCTTTCCTCTCCACCATCTCCAGAAACGGTACACCCTCAGTGTTGCACCATTTTCCTGCACTAATCTTCCTTCTGTCACTGGGGCTCCCCTCTGCATCTTCCCTCTACTTTATGCCTTGTTAGTTTCTCAGTTTTTGATCTACCAAAACTCTCCTTGTTTTTGAGTATAGAGATACATATGTTTTAAATATATTTTTCATAATTTCTATGGGTTTGGTAGGAGGAAGAAGAGGTTCCATGGGCTTACTTCATCCTCTTAAACCTACTATTGGTTTCCGACAGATATTCTTTACTAAGTGAAGGAAGTTTTCTTTATTCCTAGTTTTCAAAGAGATTTAAACACAAAGGAAGCTAAGCTTTATTATCAGGCTTTCACAGTACTTGCTGAGATACCATGATTTTTCTCTTTTAGCCTATTAAAATAACTACATTACAGATCACGAAATGTGAATTCTGTAAAAAATTCTTGTCTTCACATTATGCTACAGTTTTACTATAGGACATAGTCAATTTATCAACTTTTTTTGTAAGTGCTACATATATATTTGTAGGTTAATTGGTATCTGTGGGTAAATGCTAACTTTTTCAGATTTATGAATCATGGTTCTGCTAACCTCATAGTAGGAAAATTTGTCTTCATTCTAGGACAGTATAAACAATAGAAATTTTTTTAAAAAGATTTTCTAGGACTCTGTACTTTGTCATTTTGTGGGGAAAAGTTTTTTATACATACTTAATGGTTGAAAAAACAAAGTGTTCAGAATTGTTTAAACCACCAAGAAGTAACTCTCCTAACTCCCCAGAAAAAGCCATTTATAACAATTTGATATATCTGTCCAGATATGTCCTATACAAATGCATGTGCACACATATATACACGTACTCATTATGTGTACATGTATCTTTTAATAAAACGGCCTCCTTCTGTTTTGCAACCTGCTTTTTTCACTTTATACAGACAGTGGTCAGTATCAAGATATAAATCAAATTTATTCTTTAATAGCTTCATGGTATACTGCCTGGATATGCCGTAACTTACAGGTCCATAAAAACACTTGCTTTGGTTGTCCTCAGTGTTTTACTACCAAGACAATACTATAAGTAATGTCCCTGTACAAATATATTTGTACTCTTTTATATCTTGGCTAAATTGCAAGAAGGGGAATGGGTCAAAGACTGATACTGCCATATTGTCTTCCAGAAGTGTTTATACAAAATGACTTCATGGGGTAGATTTTGACAAGACTTTAAAGCACTATGTAAAAACTTGAAGCCATAAAGTAAAGACAAATAAATTTTACTATGTAAGAATTGAAATTTTCTGTTAAGCAAAAATGTCATACACAAAGTCGGGGTACTGAGGGCTTTTACCAAAATTTAATTTAACATCTTTAAAACTAGGCCGGGGGAGGCAGGCTCGGACGGCCCAAGGAGCTGCAGCTGCCCTTCGAGCCCTCCTTACTGACACTATGCTCCAGTTCCTGCTTGGATTTACTCTTGGCAATGTGGTGGGAATGTATCTGGCTCAGAACTATGACATACTTGAAGAAATTAAAAAGGACGTGGACGCCAAGAAGAAACCCCCTAGTTCATGAGGCTGACTCTAGCACTGCCTCCTGGATAAACTGATTCTACTGTTCTTGAGGGCCTCCTCTACCATCTGAACCAAAAGCTTTTGCTTTCATCTCCAGCCTCAGCAATTTTCTTCTTTGCTAGACCCTGCATTGCCTTACAGCACAAATGGGGCCACAAGTTAAGAACAACCCTTACTTTTCCAACATCCTCACTTCTTCCCTTCCTCCTTCCAGCCACTTGGGAGGTCCTGAGAATGGAATTATGGTGCTAGATTAGTAAACATGACCTTTAATTAGTAGTTTTTCCCTTACTCTTTGGGATTTCTACTACCGTTTTCGAAAGAAAAAATGATGAGTTTTGTATAGCTGATGAGATATAAATAATGCTGATTTCACAGTCTAGCAATTATACTGGGTGTTTAAACCTTTGGTACTAAATTATGTTGTTTCAAAGTAGTAACTAAAATGAAAATCTAGAAGCCAGTTTCTGGTGAATTATCCACTAATTTTATATTGTTGTCAGGAAGCTCCATAGTTGCTAATTTAACCAATAAATCAATTTGTTATTCATTAACCAAGAAACTCTGTTCTGAGAACCCTATCAGGAACTCGAGAATTTAAAAGTATTTAAAGTAATGGCCTTTGTCCTCAGTAGAATTCATAGTCTCGTATGCATGTTCTTCTTAATGGTGCATTTGATCTGGCTCTATTCTGTCACAGGAATCATACTTATTTTATTACAGGCACATTTCACATTACATGGCAGATAAATGAGAAGTTGTCTATAAAGGAAATTTTATGCCTTCTTACATTTAAAAAAATGTATTTACATTATAACTTTATAGTGATTCTCATAAAAAAAAAAAAAAAGTATAATGATGCTAAGGACCATGAGGGTAGGAATCAGTGTATCCTGTTTGTTGCCACATTCTTAGAGCCAACAATGGTACATAGGAACTTCTCATATATTAAATAAGTAAAATATAAACAATCCAATAGAGAAAAAGGCAAAGTAAAATTATATACAAACAAACAATGGCAAAGATAGAAAAAGATGTTCAAACTTTAAATTTAAAAAGGCAAATTAAAACAAAGAACTCTCCTGTGATCTATGAGACTAGCAAACTTTAGCAAATGCAAACGGGTTTAACGTTTTAGAGGGCAATTTAACAATTCTCTTAAAATTTTAAGTGTGAGTATCCTTCCACCATCATTTCTACTACTAGGAATTTAACTTACAAAAACAACCATAAAAGTATAAAGAAGTAATTCCACTGCACCATTGTTTTTAGAGGGAAACAACTAAAAGCAACACAAGTGTCCGTCAATCAAAAACTAACTAAACTATGGAACATCTATATAATACAGCAATATAAAAGAATGTCTAATTGCTTAAAGGGAAATCCACGTGGGGAAGGACCAAATAGAACTCTCCTAGAAAGGATAATGGACAGCAGGTGTGGGCCGGAGATTGGGGGAGAATAAAGGAAGAGTGCATACCAGAAAGGCAGATTGACAGCTGTTCATCATCCACTGGAGAGGCTTTTTGACTGTTCTTCCCACCTCCCACTTGATTTTCTAGTTTGAGTCCACTGCACGTCAGAGGAGCCTCCAGTGGACTTTTACAGTAAGGGTGGTCCAGCAACTTAGAACTAAGAATGTTCTGCTTGAAAGATCCATCCTCATCCATCTGGCATGAGCTCTCATTCTGAACAGTCTCTTCGGACACAGGCCCATCTACACTACTCACAGATTGATCTGCCCCAGACACTGACAGTTTTATTCTGTCATCATTGACAGTACTTGTCCGATTTTCCTGACCCAGAGCCATAACTTCTCTCTCGGTTTCCAAGATAAACATGTTATTAGAATGATGTTCTGGTAAGGGGATGTCATGAATCAGCTCTGTACACTCCCACTTAGGAGAGGAACAGGGTGACTGGTCCCAGATGTATGTGGCACTGCCATTCTGTTGGTCAGGGAATGCTTCATCTAAACTAAGCTCCTTGCCCAAGAGAGGGCTTCCTTTAGTGTGGCCATCAGGCACATGAGAGTTCTTTCCCTTCACCACAGCATTGCTGTCCATATCTGGAAGGTATGGTTGATGCCGACAAGAAGGGTCTTTAGGTTCTGGGGAAGGGAATGAGTTGCAACTGCCACCCTCACTGTTCTCCCTAAGGGTCTCTTGATGGTCCCCAGTGACCTGCACCCAGCTTTGCTGGGCTTTTTTTAGCTTGCAAACTTTGCTTTTTGTTCTGAAGTGCTGGGATCTGAGAATCCTGTACCGAAATCTAATCATGGATAATTTCTCATACATCATATGAGGAGATACTTTTATTCTTCTATGTTGATTAAGTTGGAACTTTCTTGGAATCAGGGGTCCCCCATTCCTGTGGTGCTCCAGCCCTCGGGAGCAGCCATAACAAAAGCGCTTTCTCTTATGGTTGCTCAAGGTGACCACAATTGTGCCACTCTCACCTGGACTCTGGCTCTCCCCATTGAACTTCATAGGAAGATCAGAAGCTTGTGGCTCCGTTCTAGGTCTGTGACCACTGGCCTGACTTAAAACACTATTTGCTGGTATGTCAGTGGCTGCCTTCAAGAGACTTTTCTCTCCAGAGTATTCATGATCAGAGTTCTTTGCTGATGATAGCAACTTCTCTGCTTGGAGTTTCAGGAAGGTCCTTGAGGAGGAAATGAAGTGTTTAGTGTCCTTTCCTTTCACTTTAGAGGACAAAGTACTAAGATTCTGAACAGCCACACTGGACTTTGTCTTAGCAAAAAGGGGTTCATCCTGGATCCACGTTTTCTGGATTTGAAGGGCCTTCTTTCTGCACTGGAAATGCCTTAAATGCCTGCTCCAAGTAACTGGCCTTCCCAACTTGGCTTTCAGAATGCACAACTGTTGGTGAAAGTAGAACTTCTTAAAGCCTCCAAACCCAGTATTCCATTTCTCAGAAAAGGCTAAGTGGATTCCTTTCCTCCATAGAATTTTCCTCTGTTTTTTCATTTTTCTGATGCATAATGAGATCTGAATGCACCTGTAAAGAAGAGAAAGATAATTTACATTTCTACCCTAAAAATAAGGTCATAAAGATATATTCACAACAATATACATTAGAAAATTGAAAAAAGCATATGAAGTTCAATTTATACTATCAGACATAATGAAATCCTACCTGATCAAGGTTTTCCCCACAATGAAAATGAGGGATAAGGGAAGACATGAGTGCTCCAACATGACCCCATTTGCTGTACCTGCCTCTGATAGAAACAAGTTTCAAGAATCATTTCCCAATATGCAGCCAGTTTTTGATGAAGCAGAAAGGGCAGGGAGTCAGGAGAGAATTTCTAAGTGTTGGCCTTGTTTCTCATTAGCTAAGTGACTTTAAGCAAGTCACCCAAATTCTGTGTTCTCATTTGTAAAATGAAGGATAGAGAAGGGAGAGGGGACCAGACACCATTTAAGACTGAGTTCACATCAAAACAATTTGTTCCATACAACAAATTTTTTTTTAAAGATTTTTTTTGATGTAGACCATATTTAAAGTCTTTATTGAATTTGTTACAATATTGCTTCTGTTTTATGTTTTGGTTTTTTGGCCACAAGGCATGTGGGATCTCAGCTTCCTGACCAGGGGTAGAACCCACACCCCCTGCATTGGAAGGCGAAGTCTTAACCACTGGACTGCCAGGGAAGTCCCATACAACAAATTTCAGAAAGTAAAGGCAGGGACTTTTACTCTGTACAGTCATCCACAGGCAGACAGTCAATAAATGCACGCAATATCAGTACCTCAAGAGGGAGACCGACCAGCCTCCTCTTTGTCAGTCAGTCAAAGGCTTTCTGAGTGACTATGAGGAGACAGGACTCTATCAGGTGCTCTCAACCAGTTATGGTTCTGGCTCTCAAGTAAGTATAAGAAAAAAGAACCAACACGTGTGTGTGTGTGTGTGTGTGTGAACTTTAGGAACACACTTACAGGAAAGGGTAGATGAAAATGATAGTAAAAACCAAACATGATTTGGGACTTCCCTGGTTGTCCAGTGGTTAAGACTCTGCACTCCCAATGCAGGGGGACCAGGTTCGTTCCCTGGTAAGGGAACTAGATCCCACATGCTGCAACTAAGAGCCCGCAGGCCGCAAAGAAGATCCCGCATGCTGCAACTAAGACCCAGCACAGCCAAATAAATAAATATTAAAAACAAACAAACATGACTTCCCCTCAGACTTAATAAGATCTAACATTACTGAAGGCTCTTTAGCCTAGAAAGAAAGGCACCAGCCACTGCAGGTGGAACAGAAGAATCAAAAAATCAATATCCTAATTTCAGCATGCTAATAACTTACTACGAAAAGCTGTATTACTTTTCTGTGCATCAGTTTTCTCTGGGGGCGGGGCGGGGGGGAGAAGACGACTGAACACATGTTTACTTCTGCTTCCTTTCCAAATTCCATTAAGATGACAGAAATGGAGTTTTAAAAAAGGCAAAACCTCTCAAGGACAATGACAACAAAAAAGGAGACAAGAGCAATAAAACTGCTGAAAGAAGAAAGCAGATGAACGAGTGATAACAGACTTAGCCAGCCAAAAGAGCTGAAATCTAAGCCAGCAGTAGGGGAAGCCAAGGAGCAAGTTACAGGACCTCAGAAAGGCTCAGGAACCAAGAGCAACAATACCTATGAAGGTCAGGGAATGGAGGAGAGCTGAAAAAGGAAGGACTGGTTGAAAGTCTGAATAAGAAGCAATTAGACTCCAAGATCCCTTCTCCTACCATGGCAAATTATCAAAGTTTCACCTTCTCAAGAAAATGAACTAGAACAGTCAGGCACATCATGTACAGCTGAGGGCAGGGGTACAAACAGGAGGATAAATCAGTTTACATAGGGAATTCCTCCCCAACCTCTTTCCCCACTCAGCTCCCAGAAAAGTTTATACCCCCAAGGAGGAGGTCAGTTCTGGGGGTGGGCAAGGGGTGGGGTAGGGATAGATCATTCAAAAAGACCAACAGATACTGATATTTGGGGATGCCACAACTACACAGGCCCAATTACCCCAAAGTTTAAGAAGCAATGAAACCCCCAAATCCATTCCCAACTCTGCATAGCAGGTGACTGTCCCTCCCCTACCCAAGATTAGAAGTTTCTCCTTCAGAAAGGAAGTTCTGCAGACAAGGGGATCCCAGGAACAGTTTGAAGATGGAACTATATATTGAATATAAGACCCCACAACACTTTCCCACTCACCTCCCAAAATGCTGGCAGTCTGTCTTACCCGTCCAAGCAGGAGGTTGGAAGATTCTTCTTCAGAGAAACTGATTAATCCACAAGAATATACATAAGTACAGGTATGCCCCCACAGAATGGCCCAGCATGGCCCACAGTGCACCCCACAACTGACAAGTCCCACCACAAGCTCAGAACCTCCAAGCAACTTCTTAGTGGTCAAATGACAGCATAACTAAGAATCACTACACTTCCAGGGATAAAAAGTAGACCAAACAGATAAAAGCAAAAGCGTATTTAGAGAACTTAAAAAAACCTGAGGAGGGGGCTTCCCTGGTGGCGCAGTGGTTGAGAGTCTGCCTGCCAATGCAGGGGACACGGGTTTTTTTTTAAAGGAAGAGCTAAAAAAATAAAGGAGCTTAGGACACTTAAAATAGCAAAAATGAAAAACTCAACAGAAAGTAAAGGGCTAATATTACTAATATTTAATATCTTAAATTGAGGGATAAAGGAAAAGGCTGATGGAAAAATGGGAAAAAGACATAATGAAACAATTCACAAATAAAGATTTTTAAATGGCCCTTAAACATAAGTAAAGATGTTCAACTTCATTCATTAAAAAATTGTCAAGGGGGCTTGGGAGATAGGCAAAATGGGTGAAAGGAGTCAAAGGTACAAACCTCCATAAATAAACATATAAACAAGTCATTCATGGCGATGTACTGTACAGCATGGTGACTATAGTTAATAATACTGTATTGCATATTTGAAAGCCGCTAAAAGTAAAGCCCTCATCACAAGAAAAAAAATTTGGGGGGGTGGGGAGCTATGTATGGTGACGGATTTAACTAGACTTATTGTAATTATTTTGCAATGTATACAAATGTTAAACCATTATGTTGTACACCTGAAACTAATATAATATTATATGTCAATTTTACCTCAAAGAAATTTGGCAAAAGTTATAGCAACACGTTTTGCTGGTGGGAGAAAAAACTTTCATACTTTGCTGGTTGGTGGGAATACAAACTGATAAAGTCATTTTGGAGGGGAATTTGGTAATATCTAACAAAACCATACAAGTATTCACCTTTTAATCCAACAACTCCACTTTTAGGAATTTACCCTGAAGATACATCTCCAATAATAATGAAAATACATAGTACATGGTTATTCACTGCAACACTGTAATTGCAAAATACTGGAAACAAACTAAATGCCCATACATAGGGCAGTGGTTGCATAAACTATGGTTCATCCGCACAATGAATGAAGCTATAACAGAATAAGGATAAGGTCTATGAACTAACATGGAGTAATTTCCCGTTTAAATGAAAAAAACAGAGTTCAAATGAGTATCAATGGTATGCCACTGCAATAGTTTAGCCACGTGTACAGTTAGGGAGAACAGTCCACACAAGATCACCCTCACTTCTGACAACAACTGAAAGTTCAGGGAGTTTCCAAAACCACCCTCAGGTCTGATACTTTGTCAGAAGGACTCACAGAACTCACTGAAAACTGTTAATAGTTATGGCTTACTACAGCTGAAGAATGTGGATTAAAATCATCCAAGTGAAGAACTACATAGTGCAGAGTCCAGGGGAAGTAACAAGTGAGGCGCTTCCAGTTGTCCTCTCCCCATGGAGTAGAGACAGCATTACTTTCCCAGCACCAATGTGTGACAAAGTGTGACAAGAATTGCCAGCCAGTGAAGCTCACCTAAGCCTTGATGTCCAGAGTTTTTATGGGGGTTCACAGGCATAACACATGACTGAGCTCAGTCTTCAACCCCTCTGGAGATCCACTGATATCAAAGTCATTACACTCTTGGTTTTTCTGGCGTGGCCAATCCCCATCCTAAATCATATTGTTAGATTATCAGTGACCCAAGGCCCCCAGGCAAATAAAGACACTCCAATCAGACATAACATTCCAAGTGTTTAGAGATTACCTCCTAAAAGCCAAGGATAAAGGCTTTCTTTTTGTGCAAGGTTAATTCTTTACTATATTATATATAGCCACCTTTCATAAAAGAAAGAATAAGAAAATATACATGTATCTGCCCTTTCGTGCCTCCCAAATAAATTAATAATATAAAAATCAGGGCTTCCCTGGTGGCGCAGTGGTTAAGAATCCGCCTGCCAATGCAGGGGACACGGGTTCAAGCCCTGGTCCAGGAAGATCCCACATGCCATGGAGCAACTAAGCCCGCGAGCCACAACTACTGAGCCCGCATGCCACAACCACTGAAGCCCGTGCGCCTAGAGCCCGGGCTCTGCAACAAGAGAAGCCACTGCAATAAGAAGTCCGTGCACCGCAACAGAGTAGCCCCTGCTCGCTGCAACTAGAGAAAGCCCACACGCAGCAACGAAGACCCAATGCAGCCAAAAATTAATTAATTAATTAATTAAAAAAGAAAGTTAAATGTCAAGCTTGCAAGAAGGAAAGCAATCCAATTTATACAACAGTGCCTCAAATCAGGTCAGGAATTGGCAGCAGGAGGTTCTGTAAGTGGGGTGTGAACATGGTGCTAAAAACAAGAGGATAGATCAAATCATTTAGATACCCTCCTACTCGCCACAAAAACCAGCCAACTGCCCCTCCCTGATCCTTGCAGAAGCCTGGAGTGTTATTTTCTAGACTAGAACAGCACTGGCCAATAGTTCTGCAATGATAGAAATATTCTATATCTGCCCTGTCCCATATGGAAGTCTCTGGAAACATGTGGTTACTGACCACTTGAAATGTGTGTAGTGCAACTGAGGAACGAAATATTTAATTTTAATTATTTAAATTTAAGTTGCTACATGTGGCTAGTGGCTACCACATTGGATAATGCAGCCCTAAAGGAAAAACAAAGGATTCCTGGACTGGAAAACTTCTGGTGCAGTTGAGAATGAGGGTATCATACTGAAAATAGTTGAGTTAAATGAACATGAGTGTTTACATACTGAATGCTAAGATCTCTACCATTTCCGCCAGTTTAGCTACAAGACTGTTGACAGCCCAGCTTATAAGCTCCAAGCAGAAGATCTGAAGATTCTTCTTTGGGAAATCTACCTAGCCAAAGAAAAAAGAAAAAGATAATACTGTTGGGTTTCCCTGGTGGCGCAGTGGTTGAGAATCTGCCTGCCAATGCAGGGGACACGGGTTCGAGCCCTGGTCTGGGAAGATCCCACATGCCGCGGAGCAACTAGGCCCGTGAGCCACAACTACTGAGCCTGCGCGTCTGGAGCCTGTGCTCCGCAACAAGAGAGGCCGCGACAGTGAAAGGCCCGCGCACCGCGATGAGGAGTGGCCCCCGCTTGCCGCAACTAGAGAAAGCCCTCGCACAGAAACGAAGACCCAACACAGCCAAAAAAAATAAAAATAAATAAATAAATTTTAAAAATTAAAAAAAAAAAAAAAGATAATACTGTTGAAGGTTCTCCAATAAGAGTCTAGCCAGAGTACCCTAAAATCAACATATCCCAAGCATGAACTCAGAGTACATGTAATTAAAATTAAAAGCAACCTCCACATGGGGTCCCTTAACATTTTTGCCCCTGTATTCTCGGCCATACTGTTGTGTGTTCACCAAATACCAACATTCCTTCAAAGATAAAATAGGGAATTCCTTGGTGGTCCAGTGTTTGGGACTCCACGCTTTCACTGCTGAGGGCCAAGGTTCAATCCCTGGTAGGGGAACTAAGATCCCATAAGCCATGGGGTGTGGTCAAAAAGTCATAATAATAATAAAATAAAGAGCATAGCAAATATGGATTTAAAAAAAAAGATAAAACACACACACAAGGGAAACAGAAGTGAGCTTTCAACTCTTATTAGATACTCACTGACCCTAGGACAGCCTGAAGTCTGAACAATCCTTGAGGGGTCCAATATTTACTTGAGTAAAAGTTTGCAGTGCAACCACTGTACAGATTAACTCAAGCATCACTATGAAAAAGTTCTTTCTCCTGTAGGTAATAAGACAGTAATGAGAATAGCTGCTGTGCAGTGAATAAACAGGGGAGAGGTTATCCGCCCCCCAAAAAATGAGACAGAATGAATGGTTTGTAGTAGGAAACAAGATTAAAAACAAAACAAAAATAAAAAATATTGCCCATTGGCATCAGAGGACATGAATGAACCATAAAAAGGTCCAGATTGAGAATTGGAGACTTGGACATTTATGGTACCTACTGATGATAGGTACATTCAGCTGCCACATATAAAGTAGATTAAGTTAAATATCCGATTTTGGTCTCAAGTCCTTACAGACAGAGAAGACTGCCTCAAGGACCAGCAAGTGACTTCTAAACTCCACTTCTCACTGGGTCTTCAAGTTGTCACTACCCGCCCCCCCGCCTTTGTTTCTACGTTAAACCCGTAATATCAGTTTACATTAAAATTGTGAACCCTGGGTTCCCATTTATCCTTTCTCAATACCTCTACTTGAAAAGTGTATTCTGTCAGAATCTGAAATTCAACAATTTTTAGGCTTCAGAATTAAGGTATTTCAGACACAAAACTTAAAAATTTAGAGGGACTTCTCTGGTGGTCCAGTGGTTAAGACTCCACGCTTCCAATGCAGGGGGCTCGGGTTCAGTCCCTGGTCAGGGAACTATGATCCCACATGTCGCATGGCTTGGCCAAAAAAAAAAAAAAAAAAAATTAGAGACTCAGTGACTTGGTTTTTCATCTTAAACACATACCATATGTCTCTCTAGATTCTGAATTTATAGATTACCTCTCTGTTAACATGGCTTTGTTAATCAGTGAATTCAGAATGCTCTGCGTCATCTGGTTGTAGGAAGTTAACATGCTATAAACAGGGTTATTTTTAAAAAGAAAATAATTCAGCATCTTCCTTTAGAGGATTTGGGATGTAGGGTCCATTTCTGGCTCTATTACTAACACAACCTTTTCATCGTTTCAGTGATTCTTATTCAAAGGATAATTTGCTAATGAATATATCTCCCCAAAAGAGAAAGTTCAACTCTGCCTGATGATCTATTACCTTAAGAATGCTGAAAATATTAACCACCCCCCCCAAAAAAAGTCACGACATTTTCACTATAATGGGCAAGAAAAATACATATGAGGCACTGTTACTTCCTTATCAGTTGATCCTTTCTAGATACCTATCAAATTCTTTAAATCAGTGGCACGGTACAATTAACCAAAAAAGAAAAAGGGACTAAAAATTCAAGGACAAGCTTAAGGCAATACCAAGAGCCTCTGGTTAAATCAGGTGTTTGTAAGGTAATAAGAGACGTTATAGGGCTTCTCTAACAGTTCTCAAATTGAGTTCCATAGGAAGCTGGCTAGTGATACAAAGTAAGACATCATGCATACCAGGATTGTGGAGGATGGTGGTAGAGAGAAACCTGTGGACAGTACAGTGGGTTTATGACAAGCCAGAACAAAAGCAAAAATATTCTTTAACTGGAATTCTTCCATGGTTTATGAAGGCTTGGCATAAAAGTCTACTAAGAAACACTGATTTATAAAGTGATATGGTCTTTATATAATTCTGCCAACAACAACAAAAAAACCTAAGCAACATTTAGTAAAATATTTTACTGTAAAATCTAATACTTTCATCAAAGAGCATTAAGGAGTCTAATTGCATAGGGAACTATGAAAACAGAATTACACAGAGCTACTGACAAATGACTTTTTTCCCCTTCTGTGCTCTCAGAGCTACAAAACCTGAAATAGTACTATTGATTCAAGTAAGGTTATTTGTTAAGGAAAGGAAGAAAAAGAGAAAAAAATTTTAAAGGCATAGGCAACAAACTAATTGACACTTCACCTCTCTGAGCCTCTTTATAAACTAAAATCTGCGTTTTCAAACAGTGAATATCACCTGAAAAGCTTTTTAAAAA
This sequence comes from Eschrichtius robustus, assembly GCF_028021215.1. Taxonomy (NCBI): domain Eukaryota; kingdom Metazoa; phylum Chordata; class Mammalia; order Artiodactyla; family Eschrichtiidae; genus Eschrichtius; species Eschrichtius robustus. The sequence continues at coordinate 74,081,370 of NC_090829.1, forward strand.
TCGCTAACACCCGGGTCCCATTTCAGATCTATTAAGGTAGTGTCTGGGCATCTGGGGTTTTGTTTTAATTCCCCAACTGATTCTGATGTCCTTGCAGGTTTTGGAACCACTGGATTAGATGACCCTCAAGGTCCCTTCCGTATCCATGACTTAAAATTCCAAACTGACAATTCTGTGTCAAAGGAACTGAAGATTGCACTTCATCATGCTTCACTGAGCATCATCACACTCCAATGAGGTAAGGCAAGTATCCTTAATTCGTCTCACCAAGCAACTGTAAGAACAGGTGCTACTCACTCAAGTCACTGATTGCACCTCCCTTCTCTCCTCCCCAAACACTTCTCTTAGGGTCTATTTAAACTTCGGAGCAGGGAATGGTCTTCTCTCACCAATATAGAGAAAGGTATTTCCTCATATTAACTTAGAACTGTAATGTTCAGCCACTCAAAGGATTCAAGTCCCTACATTTATTCTCTGAACATTTTCAATTAACATGAAATGCTTTAGAGGCAGAGGGAGGAGTCCTCAGAAACGTGCAAAGAATTCCTTCTAAAGTGGGCCAAGGTGTGAATGAAGCCCCTCCCAGCTTTTCTCCTAGAAAGGGCCCACTAGACATACTGAGCAAGAAGCAAAACTGATTTAGGTCATCCCTCATACACCAATAATGTGTAATCAATAAGCATGAGACCTCTGGGTGACTAG